>NW_027206069.1:2112500-2837500 GCF_024711535.1 Dipodomys merriami
AACAAAAAAAAAAGTAGGCTAGAGGACTGGGATGTAGCTCAGTGGTAGAGCACTGCCAAGCAACTGCAGAGTCCTGGGTTCAATCCCAGCACCAAAAAAGAAAAGACAAAAAAAGAAGTTTAAAGACAATGGGCTAGGGCTGGGAAGGTGGCTCAGGGGTAGAGTGCTTGCCTTGCATGCAGGTGGCCCTGGGTTCGATTCCTCAGCACCACATAAGCAGAAAAAGCTGGAAGCAGCTTTGTGGCTCAAGTGGTAGAGCGCTACCCTTGAGCTAAAGAGCTGAGGGACAGCGCCCAGGCCCAGAGTTCAGGCCCCACGAACTACAAAACAACAACAACAAAAACTGGACAATGGGCTAGAGGCACAGGCACGCTACGTGGTCCAGTGCTTGGTTAGTACACAGGGGACCCTGAGTTCCTATGTGTGTCTGACCATACAAAACGATACTTATGGAAATGAACTGCAGGAAATGGAGACTTTTTTTTCTCCTGTTTTCATTTCCTTTTCTTTTTGTTCTGTTTATTTATCTGTCTTTGGGAGTGGAACAGGAGGCACAGAAATGGAGGGACAAAGGATAAATAAATGCAACAGTGGTACATATTGGACACTATGTTGAAAATGAACTACACAATTTATGGGTGGGAGATGGGAAGGAAAAATTGGGAGAGATTTGAGGGAAAGGGTGACATTGTCCAAAAAGAAATGTACTCTCGGGCTGAGAATTTGGCTTACTGGTAGAATACTTGCCTAGCATGCATGAAACCCTGGGTTCAATTCCTCCATACCACATAAATAGAAAAAGCTGGAAGTGGTACTATGTCTTAAGAGGTAGAGCACTAACCTTGAGCAAAAGGAGGTCAGGAACAGTGCCCAGGCCCTGAGTTCAAGCCCAAGGACTGGCAAAAAGAAAAAAGAAGGGCTGGGAAGGTGGCTCAGTGGTAGAGCGCTTGTCCTGCATGCATGAGGCCCTGGGTTCAATTCCTCAGCACCACATAAGCAAAAAAGAAAAAAGCCGGAAGTGGCGCTGTAGCTCAAGTGGTAGAGCGCTAGCCTTGAGCTGAAGAGCTGAGGGACAGCGCCCAAGCCCAGAGTTCAGGCCCCACAACCGGACCCCAAAAAAAAAGAAAAGAAAAGAAAAAGAAATGTACTCATTACCTTGCCCACGTAATTGTAACCCCTCTGTATGGTATTTTCACAACTAAAAAAAAAAAAAAAAAAATGTACTCTTTACCTGACTTATATAACTGTTACCTCTCATCACCATTATAACAAAAAATAAGAAGTGGTGTTGTGGCTCAAGTGGTAGAGCGCTCACCTTGAGCTGAAGAGCTCAGGGACAGCGCCCAAGCCCAGAGTTCAAGGATTTACTGCTCTACTGCCGGGGGGGGGGGGGGGGGGGGGGGGGGGGGGGGGAGGAAGGAGAAGGATTGGGATTGGGGGGGAGGGGGGAGGCTGGGAACAGATGTAAAGGGTAAACCAAAGGAGGAGGCTGCAATGCTTGGTAAGAAATGTATGCATTATCCTGCCCATGTAATTGTAACCCCTCTGTACAGTATGTTCACAAATAAAATTAAATTAAATTAAAAAAAAAAGGATTTACTGCTCTATAACAACAAAAAATATATAAAATGAAATAATTTAAAAAATGTTTTTAGTAAATACTTCAAAGAAGTGAAATCTGTAAAGATTTAAGCAGAAATAAATTACACTATGAGTATTAGAGCTTAGGGACAGTGCCTAAGCCCCAAGTTTAAGCTCCACAAAAATGACCAAAAAAAAAAAAAAGCAATTTGTAAAATATAAAATTTATAAACTTATAAAATATAAAATTCCACTCTTGCCAGGTGCCGGTGGCTCACGCCTGTAATCCTAGCTACTCAGGAGGCTGAGCTCTGAGGATCACGGTTAAAAGCCAGCCTGGGCAGGAAAGTCTGTGAGACTCATCTTCAATAAACCACCAGAAAACCGGAAGTGGCGCTGCGGCTCAACTGGTAGAGCGCTTGCCTTGAGCTGAAGAGTGCAGTGACAGCATCCAAGCCCAGAGGAGATCAAGCCCCAGGACCGACCCAAAAAAAAAAAAAAAAATCCACTCTTATCATTTGTTTTGAAATTATAGTTACTTTCACAAAGATGTTATTTATGGTAACATATAACAAATTTATTATTTCAAAAATCAATACTTTTACGTTTCTAACATGGTATAGTTGGTAAGATATAACCCATACAAACAAAAATTCTCTGGAGTGTCTTTTTAAGAATATAAGAGGTCTTGGGCTGGGAAGGTGGCTCAGTGGTAGAGCGCTTGCCTTGCATGCCTGAGGCCCTTGGTTCAATTCCTCAGCACCACATAAGCAAAAAGAAAAAAGCCGGAAGTGGCACTATGGCTCAAGTGGTAGAGCGCTAGCCTTGAGCTGAAGAGCTGAGGGACAGCGCCCAGGCCCAGAGTTCAGGCCCCACGACCGGACCCCCCTCCCCCAAAAAAAAAAAAAAAAAAAATATATATATATATATATATATAAGAGGTCTTGAGAGCAGAAAGAACTACTGCTAGAGAGTATCTGACAAAGATTCAATCTTAGACCACAGAGAGTGAAATGAAAGCCATTCAGCTAAAAACTGATATTCTTAGACTCTAACATTGCCAATGAAGACTACATAACCAAACCAAACCAAACCAAACCAAACAAATCCATAAGCAATCCTAAATCCCTACTGACAGTAGGAAAGGAATAAGCTTTGGAGCTGAACCTCAATTCAAAGTGAACCTGCCAGGCCTGAGCTCGTGCCCCTGGGCTGGTTGCTAAGCAGCTCCCAACACCGTTTGAGGATTAAATAATGTAACAAATTCCTTAAGGGCCAGGCACAGGTGGCTCAACTCCAGAATGCTAGCTACTCAAGAGGCTGCGATCCAAGGATCATGGTTTGAAGCCAGCTGGGGCAGAAAAGTCCATGACACTCTTATCTCCAATTAATCACCAGAAAACCAGAAGTGGTGGTGTGGCTCAAAGTGGTAGAGCACTAGCCTTAAGCAGAAGAGCTCAGGGATGGTGCCCAGACCCCGAGTTCAAGCCCCAGAACAGGCACAAAAATAATAACACTGAAGAAGTGAACGTTCCAGCAGGCTAATTCTTTAGTCACAGAAGTAAGACCTTACAAAATACTGGAAAAGCCCATGAAAAAAAATGTTAAAAATATCTATTGACAATAAAAAGGGACTATAGTCAGGAATATAGCTATCTAGCTAAAATATATTTTGGAATATCACCATTTCTAATATAAAAATAGCCAGGGGCTGGGAAGGTGGCTCAGTGGTAAAGTGCTTGTCTTGCATGCATGAGGCCCTGGGTTCCATTCCTCAGTACCACATACGCAGAAAAAGCCAGCAATGGTGCTGTGGCTCAAGTGGTAGAGCGCTAGCCTTGAGCTGAAGAGCTGAGGGACAGTTCCCAGGCCCAGAGTTCAGGCCCCACAACTAGCAAAAGAAATAAATAAAAATAAAAAATAAAAATAGCCAACAATATTTCTGAAAGTAATTTTACCTGATCTAGGTCCAGAGAAGAATAAACAATTTTCCCTTTGTCATCTCCCGAAAATAACTTCATTCCATTGGGGCTCCAAGCCAGAGCTGTGATGCTATGCTTGTGAAAACCAGTGACATCAAATCTCCGAAGCTATGAATGAACAATAAAAACACACAAGGAAGAGGATTAGGCAGTAACTGGGGCTATGTGGACATCACTTATTTATGGAGAGCTAGTCTTCCATACAGAATCCTGTACAAGGCAATGTCTGTCTGTTCATACTGAAAACTCAGAGACGTGGGGCATAGTGGTATACTCATGTAATCCCTGCACTCAGGAGGCTAATGCAGGAAAACCAGGAGTCCAACCTGGGCTACATAGCAAGATCTTGTCTCAAACAACAAACACAAGTACCTGTCACCCTGGCTATGCCAGAAGTATAAATAGGAGGATCGATGTCCAGGGGTGGCCCAGTAATAAATTCAAGACCCCTATTTGAAAAATAGCTAAAGACGAAAGTGCTGAGGGTGTGGCCCAAGCAGTAACATGCCTACCTAGTAAGAGAAAGGCCCTAATTTCAAACCACAGTACCACCAAAAAAATAAAGAACAGGACAAACCTCATAAGAACAGAGCAAGATGCAGAGTTCAGGCCCCACGACCGGACCAAAAAAAAAAGAACATAGCAAGAGGGTATTAGGCAAACTTGAAAATATTCCTATGTGTTTTATGCCACGCAGGAACAGAAATGTTATTCAGTTATTATAAACAGCACAGCGTTCTGCTCAGAATAAGTTTTCTAGGCAGATGAGGACTTCTCATTTTTAAAATCCCTGAGGAATTTGCCACAAAGTGAAGACATACTAATAGTCTGAGTACCCACTTGTTTATTTCTCCCAGGCAATGAAGACACAAGTTGAAAAATCGCCACCCGCCCTGAGGCGGTGCCAGCTGCCACCAGGTCATCAAAGCAGCTCAGCAGCTTCACCACGGTGATAGACTCCGTCTTCCCCTGAAAGAGGAAATGTGGAAAACAAAGAGACCTGTGAGCAGACAGCATTTAAAATACACAGCAAGGAAGGCATAACCAAAGGAGTCTAGATGTATTTAGCAGCAGCCCATATGTTCCTGTTGGAAATGTATTCAAGCCAGAAAGACACGTAAACCTCTTAAAATCTTATTTTCCTTGATAGGAAAATAAGATATTTTTTCTTATATTAAAATAAACAGAAGGGCTGGGAAGATGGCTCAGTGGTAGAGCACTTGCCTTGCATGCATGAGGCCCTGAGTTTGATTCCTCAGCACCACATAAGCAGAAAAAGCTGGAAGCAGCGCTGTGGCTCAAGTAGTAGAGTGCGGAAGTGGCGCTGTAGCTCAAGTGGTAGAGCGCTCGCCTTGAGTTGAAGAGCTGAGGGACAACGCCCAGGCCCAGAGTTCAAGCCCCGCGACTGACAAAAAAAAAACAACTATATAGAGCACGTGGGCTGGGAAGATGGCTCAGTGGTAGAGCGCTTGCCTTACATGCCTGAGGCCCTGGGTTCGATTCCTCAGCACCACGTAAGCAAAAAAGAAAAAAGCCAGAAGTGGCGCTGTGGCTCAAGTGGTAGGGCGCTAGCCTTGAGCTGAAGAGCTGAGAGACAGCACCCAGGCCCAGAGTTCAGTCCCCACGACCGGACCCAAAAAAAAAAAAAAAAGTAGTAGAGTGCTAGCCTTGAGCTGAAGAGCTGAGGGACAGCGTCTAGGCCCAGAGTTCAGGCCCCACAACCAACAAAAAATAAAATAAGATAAAATAAAATAAAATAAAATAAACAGAAGGTGCTGGGAATGTGGCTTAGTGGTCGAGTGCTTGTCTCATATGCAGGAAGCCCTAGGTTTGATTCCTCAGTACCACATAAACAGAAAAAGCCAGAAGTGGCACTGTGGCTCAAGTGACTGAGTGCTAGCCTTGAGCAAGAGTCTAGGCCCTGAGTTCAAGTCTCAGGACAGGCAATAAATAAAGTAGTGGGGCACTAGTGGCTCGTGCCTGTAATCCTAGCTACTCACGAGGCTAAGATCTGAGGATCATGGGTTAAACCAGACCAGGCAGGAAAATCCGGAAGACTCTGTTTTTGTTTTTCTTGTCCGTTGTGAGACTTGAACTCTGGGCCTAGGTGTTGTCCCTCAGCTTTTCAGCTCAAGGCAAGCACTCTACCACTTGAGCCACAGTGCCACTTCCAGTTTTCTGATGATTAATTGGAGGTAAGAGTCTCACAGACTTTCCTGCCAAGTTTGGCTCTGAACTGCAAACCTCAGATCTCAGCCTCCTGAGTAGCTAGGATTGCAGGCTTGAACCACTAAAGCCCGGCTTGATATTTACGCTTTTTAAAATTTTTCTTGCTAGGGCTGGGAAGGTGGCTCAGTGGTAGAGCGCTTATCTTGCATGCCTCAGGCCCTGGGTTCGATTCCTCAGCACCACATAAGCAAAAAGGAAAAAAAAAGCCGGAAGTGACGCTATGGCTCAAGTGGTAGAGCTCTAGCCTTGAGCTGAAGAGCTGAGGGACAGAGCCCAGGCCCAGAGTTCAGGCCCCACGACTGGACCAAAAAAAACAAAACAAAACAAAACAAAACAAAACAAAACAAAACAAAACAAAAAAAATTTTCTTGCTCTTCTCTACATGATCCTTTTGTTTTTTAAGCACATTTTTAAGACTTGTTTTAAATAGTAGGTTCACCATCTGATTTTCTTTGTGTGTGTGTGTTTGCTGGTCCCGGGGCTTCAAATCAGGGTCTGTGCTATCCCTGAGCTTCTTTTGCTAAAGACTAGCATTCTACCACTTGAGCCACAGCTCTACTTCCAGCATTTTTGCTGGTTATTTGGAGGTAAGAGTCTCAAAGACTTTCCTACCCTAGCTGGCTTCAGACTGCGATTCTCAGACCTCAGCTTCCTAAGCAGCGAGGATCACAGGAGCTGGCTGAATGGTCATTTCTGTTGTCTACTGATTCCCTTTGAATGGGGCGTACTTCCATGTTTCTCGGTAGGCCTTGCAATTTTCTTGCTATTGTTGAAAACAATGTTTGGATCTACTAATAATTTAGAAAGTCAGATTCTGCACAACTGCTTTGATCTTGCTAAGATGTATGACATTTTATATTCTGATACAGTAATTTATATAGTCTACCAAATATGTAGGAATACTCTCCACACTCTCCATAGCAAGTGTAGTGTTATAGCTATGCAAACTAAAGCAGGCCATAGTCCTGGCTCTCTGAAATTCGCTTAGCTGCAGCAATGAGGCATGCACAGGAAAAGCCGCCCACAACAAGAGGAGGTGGTGATGACAGAGCTAACTTTCATCTGGAACTCTGCAGCTTCCAGGGCATCTTCACAAGCTATAAATACATCCACTGTCATATTGGGATACAGTTAAGAGGTTTGGTCCTTAAGCTGTAAGATAGAGGAGAGGGATCTTGCTAGTGTTACCAGTCAGATGTTTCTGATATTCATAATAAGAAGCAGCATACTAAAAGTTACAATAGTTTAGATTATTATTCGTTAGTATGGGGCTAATTATTACTTTTAATAGTAAGGAACTATTCTAAGGCCAGGTGTTTCTGGCTCAGGCCTGTAGTCCTACCTACTCTGAGGGCTGGGATCTGAGGATCAGAGTTTGCAGCCAACCCAAGGCATAAAATCTATGAGACTTTTATCTGAAACTAACCAGGAAAAAAAAAGCCAGAAGTGGAGGTGTAGTTCAAGTGTTAGAGCACCAACCTCAAGTAAAAAAGTCAAGGAAAAACAGGCCCTGAGTTCAAGCCTCAGTACCAACATCAAAAGTGTTTGTCTTAGGCTGGGTGCTGGTGGCTCACACCTGTAAATCCTAGCTATTCAGGTTGAGATCTGAGAATCATGGTTCAAAGCCAGCCCGGGCAGGAAAGTCCATGAAACTCTTATCTCCAATTAACCACTAGAAAACTGAAATTGGTGCTGTGGTTCAGGCAGTAGAGTACTGGCCTTGGGCTGAAGAGTACAGGGACAGCACCCAAGCCCAGAGTTCAAGCCCCACAACTGACACACACACACACACACACACACACACACACACACACACACACACACACACACACACACACACACACACACACACACACACACACACACACACACACACACGTTTTGCTTTAAAGCCATCTCTTTCTTTTCTTTCACGGAGGTCCTAGGGCTTGAACTCGGGGCCTAGGTGCTGTCCCTGAGATTTTGTGCTCAAGGCTAGCACTCAAGCACTTGAGCCAAGCTCCAATTCTGACTTTTTACTGGTTAATTAGATTAAGAGTCTCACAGACCTTCCTTCCCAGGCTGGCTTTGAACTGTAATCCTCGTACATCAGCCTATTACATAGCTAGGCTAAAAGGTGTGAGCCACTGGTTCCTGACTATTACATACATGGCTACTTATAGCACATGAACAGCCTGGAGTTACAAAATAAGCATCTATAGATAGATCCCCATCTAGCTTGGAAAAGGGATCATTTACATCACCTTTGAGGCTCCATATGCCTCTTCCTGACTGCATGGCCCTACTGAAAACCACACTCTTCATTTTAGGATTAAACATTCTCTGCTTTTAGCATTATAGCTCCCACACATGTACATGTGAATCATTGCATTTCTCTTCTTTTCCTTTAGGTCCAAGACCGGGACTCAAACTTAAACTCAATACCTGCCGTTTTCACTCATTGGCTAGTGGTCGGTCTACCAACTGAGCCATGCCTCCAACCCCTGTAACATGTGCCTGTTACAGGTCTGGCCCGGACCTACACACTCCGTGATCTTAAGTGTCTTGCTATTCATCAGCCTAGAGAAGAGGGTTTTTTTTTTGTTTTTGGAAAATCTTTTTATTATTATTGTGAAAATACTGCACAGAGGGGTTACAATTACATGGGCAAGATAATGAGTACATTTCTTATGAAGCATTGTAACCTCCTCCTTTTGTTACCCCTTCCTATCCCATCCTCCCCCGTCCCCCTCCAACTCTCCCCCCCCACCCTCTCAACCCCCCCACCCCCGCCACCAAAGTTGTAAAGTTCATTTTGGACATAATGACTTGTACGTCTCATTGTTGCAATGGGTCCACCTGTATCACTATTTAAACGATTTGTTTTTTCCCTTCCCCTCCACAAATTATAACAACATCAAATACAGTGAAAGCAGGCGTTATACCGTGGGAGAGGGACATAAAAGCAATAAAGAAATAATCTTATAAATGTGTTAGAAACAATCGCATGAAAGAAAAAAACATTTGAATACATATCTTAGGGTTCATTTCCCGAACATCAACATATCTGACCTTTTCTGCTTGACTCAGACATATACTAGTTATTGCAAATAAGGGAAACCATGGGACCTATGTTTCTTTGGGCCAGGCTTACTTCACTTAATATAATTTTTTCCAAGTCTTTCCATTTCCTAACAAATGGGGCAATGTCATTCTTTCTGATGGAGGCATAGAATTCCATTGTGTATATATACCACATTTTCTTGATCCATTCATTTACTGAGGGGCATCTGGGTTGGTTCCATATCTTAGCTATGGTAAATAAGGTTGCAATAAACATAATTGTGCTGGTAGCTTTAGTGTGATCTTGTTTGTGAACATTTGGGTAAATGCCCAAAAGTGGGATTGCTGGGTCATAGGGGAGCTCTATGTAGAGTCTTTTGAGGAAGCTCCATATTACTTTCCAAAGTGGTTGAACAAGTTTACACTCCCACCAACAATGCAGTAAGGTTCCCTTCTGTCCACATCCCCTCCAGCATCTGTTGTTATTAGAGTTCTTGATTATAGCCATTCCAACTGGGGTGACGTGGTATCTCAATATTGTTTTGATTTGCACTTCTTTTATGGCTAGAGAGGTTGAGCATTTCTTCATGTGTCTATTTGGCCATCCTGAGAAGAGGTTTTATGTCTACAAAAAGTAGGCTGACGTGAAGCCAAAAAGCCAACTTGTTAATTTTACCATGAAGTTACTGGTCATAAAAACCAGAACACTCAAGAGGTCTGGCCTATATGTGCTTTCCTCATTGACCAATCAACATAGAAAGCAAAGACCAGCCCAAAAGCTATGAGAGGAGGTGAGAGGTTGCTGTGCACAGAGCACAGCACACCAGTCCGGGCACAGAGCACATCGGGGTCAGAGCACTTGCAAGTCGCCCTGCTGCTCAGGAGGTCCATGCTGGTGTTAAGTCTTCCTATGTAACACAGACGGTCCTCACTCTCCTCTGCTATACTCTCTTCTGATAGGGGGACAGTCCCATCTTAGTCTGGCTGGGAGACATACCCATACGATGACCCTATAGGATGACTTTGCCTGTCAAGGATCTCATCTATTGTGTTTCCCTTGGCTTCTTCCTTCATTTCTAACTCCCTAAGGGGAATGTGCTGCTGCCCTCCTGATAACAACAAAATTTCCTCAAGCAGAAATCTTGAGGAAGAAAGTATGTGTGTGAGTACTGGGACTTGAACTCAAGGCTTGGGCACTGTCCCTGAGCTGTTATGCTCAAGGCTGATGCTCTCCTACTAGAGCACCTTCACTTCTGTAAGTCAGGGATAGGGATGGATGGGTAGTCTCATGGATTTCCCTGCCTAGGTTGACTTTGAACCTTTAACTTCAGATTGCAGACTTGTGAGTGGTTAAGATTATAGCTGTCAACCTAAAAAAGTCCTGCCTTGAAAGGTGTCAGGACTGGCATCGGCTACCTGCTTAGGCACCTTGGCAGTCCACTTTCCCTTTCTACGCAGGACACAACCACATCAGGACAATGTGCTCTTTGTGAGTATATTCATGAGAACCATGAAGTCTGACAAAGCTCTTTTTTTTTTCTTTTTTTTTTGGGTCCGGTTGTGGGGCCTGAACTCTGGGCCTGGGCGCTGTCCCTCAGCTCTTCAGCTCAAGGCTAGCACTCTACCACTTGAGCTACAGCACCACTTCCGGCTTTTTTCTTATGTGGTGCTGAGGAATCGAACCCAGGGCCTCGAGCATGCAAGGCAAGTGCTCTACCACTGAGCCACCTTCCCAGCCCCCTGACAAAGCTTTCTTCACGAGTTTCTTTTGGTAGGCCAAAGCTTAATCATCAGCCAACTGCTAGCATTCTAAATAACTACTAAATCTGAAATATTTGTAAAGACTAAGAATTCATAGGTTGTTTTGCTAATTTTCTTCTTTCCCAACGAAGACTGAATATTTATACAGTCTGCTGATGAACTCAACATTATATAAAGGAATCTACTTTCCTGAAATAATTTTCCTAACTCCACAGCAAAATGGAGTCAAGAATGAAACGTGGAGTTTTAAGGACCCACACAATAGAGGAACTGAATAAGGGGAATAGAACATGCCAGTTTGTACCAGTAAAGTGACAATGTTACAATCTTTCTCTTCTCCTCCCCCATCTTCCTCTCCCCTTTTCCTTCCTTTTGGGGCTAGGAGTTAAACCCAGTTTCCAAAGCATGCAAAGCAAGTGCTCCATTACTGAGCTGTGTCTCAGCCTCTGCTAACTAGATGAAATGAGAAAAGGGATTCAGTTTCACTTTTCCACTGATATTTATATCCAATTGTCCCATGACACTCATTGGGAAGTAACCTGGCGGTTACTTCCACAAGAAAAGCCAAGGAAAGGCATTAGGTAATTGTGCCTTGGGTTCACAGGTGAGATAAAAACTCTAATTTCTACATCACTTTAGAAAATGCAATAGAGCCGGGCGCCGGTGGCTCACGCCTGTAATCCTAGCTACTCAGGAGGCTGACATATGAGGATCGCGGTTCAAAGCCAGCCTGGGCAGGAGAGACTGTGAGACTCCTATCTCCAATAAACCACCAGAAAACCGGAAGTGGTGCTGTAGCTCGAGTGGTAGAGCGCTCGCCTTGAGCTGAAGAGCTGAGGGACAGCGCCCAGGCCCAGAGTTCAAGCCCCACGACCGACAAAAAAATAAATAAATAAATAAATAATGCAATAGATTTAAGCCAATGAGACACACATGCCATTCTGAAGCATTACTTTTTGTTGTTGTTGTTGGACGTGGGGCTTGAACTCTGGGCCTGGGTGCTGTCCCTCAGCTCTTCAGCTCAAGGAGAGCACTCTACCACTTGAGCCACGGTGTCACTTCTGGTTTTCTGAGTAGTTTATTGGAGATAAACATCTCACAGACTTTCCTGCCCAGGTTGGCTTTGAACCGTGATCATCTGATCTCAGCCTCCTCAGTAGCTAGGATTACAGGTGTGAGCCACTGATACCCAGCAACATTACCTTTTTGAATAGACAATACCCAAGCTCAGGACCCTTCTGTTCTCCTATGGAAATCCTCTACCTCAGTTAGATCAGCACAGCATGATGGTTCCTCCTCCATCAGGTCTTTGTTCCAGTGCTACCTTCTCTGCTGGACCTTTCCTGGACTTTGCAACCATCCCTCTTGGCACTACCTAGCTCACTCACCGCTTTATTCTCCTATGCCTTGTTTATGTTTCTGTTTTTTTTTTTTTTTTTTGGGGGGGGGGATCCGGTCGTGGGGCCTGAACTCGGCCTGAGCACTGTCCTTCAGCTCTTCAGCTCAAGGCTAGCACTCTACCACTTGAGCCACAGCGCCACTTCCGGCTTTTTTCTTTTTTTGCTTATGTGGTGCTGAGGAATCGAACCCAGGGCCTCTGGCATTCAAGGCAAGCACTCTACCTCTGAGCCACCTTCCCAGCCTTGTTTATGTTTCTGTATGTTAACTTCTCTTACTTATTTTTACTGGTTCGTTCATTAGATTTAAGCTCCTCAAGGACAGAGACTGCCTACTGCGCTCTCAACTCCAGCTCCAGGACTTGTCATAGGCCAGGAACACCCAGAGCACTCCATGAATGCTTGCTGAAGGATTCACAGGGAGAGGCTGCAGAGATAAAAAGCAGCGTTTTCCAGCAGTCTGCTGTGATCAGCACATGACACATGCAGTTAGTCCTGAAGGCAAACCCATGGAATTTCAGTGACTGAATACTAAAAGATAGCATACATTTAGTTTCAAAACAAAAATTAGAAACTTCAGTCAAGTAATCTTTTTTTGGTCCGTGCTCACACATGTTCCAGCCATACACTTAACAAGCTTATAATATTTTTGTACCTTTTTTTTTTTTTTTTTTGGTGACTTGGCAGTTGCTAGGAAGAATTTCTTGTGCTTCTACCTGACTTCTCCCACTAACTTCTAAAGAAGGAAGCTTCCTTCAAAAGCACTGTTCTTAAAAACACATGCCAGACTATTTTACCACATGAAAGGTCAGCTTTCTTTTTCTTTTTTTTTTATTTTTGGAGCCAGTCCTGGGGCTTGAACTTAAGAGCCTGGGCATTGTCCATGAGTTTTTGTGTGCAAGGCTCAAGGCTAGTGCTCTAACACTGGACCATCAGCCACCAGTGCCTGGATTACTTATGATCTTTCAGCACAAAAGTGAATCTGTCTCAGAACATTTAAAATACTACTCATTGGCTGGGCACTGGAGGTTCATGCCTTTAATCCTAGTTAATCAGGAGGGTGAGAACTGAGGATCATTGTTAAAAGCCAGCCCGGGCAGAAAACTGAGACTTTTTTTTTTTGGTAGGTCATGGGGCTTGAACTCTGGGCATTGTCCCTCAGCAATTCAGCCCACAGCGAGTGCTCTACCACTCAAGCCACAGCATTACTTCTAGATTTCTGGTGGTTAATTAGAGGTAAGAGTCTCACGGACTTTGCTGCCCAGGCTGGCTTTGAACTGTGACCCTCAGATCCCAGCCTCCTGAGTAGCTTGGATTATAGGCATGAGCCACCAGTGCTCAGCCACTGTGAAACTCTTATCTCCAATAAACTACTCAAAAACAAAAACAAAAAAAAGCCACAAGTGGCACTGTGGCTAAAGTGGTAGAGTGCTTGCCTTGAGCAAAAAGAAGCTCAGGGACAGCATCCCAGCCCAGAGTTCAAGGCACAGGACTGGCCAAAAAGAAATGTGTGTATATGTGTGTGTGAACTGAAACAAACTCCAGGAAATGGAAACATGGGATTTTTGTTGTTGTTGTTGTTAAAAAATATATAGGTGGAGACACAGACACGGAGAGACAAAGGGTGAATAAATGCAGCAGAGGTACTCACTAGACACTATGTTGAAAATGAACTATAAAATGTATTCTTTACCTAACTAATGAAACTGTATTTTTTTTTTGGGGGGGGGGGAGGTCCGGCTGTGGGGCCTGAACTCTGGGCCTGAGTGCTGTCCCTCTCAGCTCTTCAGCTCAAGGCTAGCGCTCTACCACTTAAGCCATAGCGTCACTCCCGGTTTTTTTCTTTTTGCTTAGATGGTGCTGAGGAATCGAACCCAAGGCCTCAGGCATGCAAGGCAAGCGCTCTACCACTAAGCCACCTTCCCAGCCTCCTAAAGTAACTGTAATCCCTCTGTACGTCACCTTTTTTTTTTTTTTTTTTGTCAGTTGTAGGGCTTGAACTCTGGGCTTGGGCGCTGTCCCTCAGCTCTTCAGCTTGAGCCACAGCGCCACTTCCGGTTTTCTAGTAGTTTACTGGAGTCTCATGGACTTCCCTGCCTGGGCTGGCTTTGAACCTCGATCCTCAGATCTTAGCCTCTTGCGTAGCTAGGATGAGCCACCGGTGCCCGGCTGTACATCACCTTTATAGTAACTATGCATATATATAGACATGCATGTATGTGCATATACATATATGTATATACGTGTGCATATTTATATATAATCTTTCATGCATGGATTTATCAGAGGGTAAACTATGTACTCAATAAACAAAATGGGTAAATTACGGTTTATCAGTATCTGGTACCAGCCATTCCCCCACTATAAAACATCCCTAGCATCATCTACAATACAAAGACTGACCAGGGTTAGGGCAGAACACAATTGGTCAGGTTATCTGTGCTATAGAAGTAAAACTTATTTCAGATGTGCATAATCTGGCAATTTGGCAATATAATTATTTTTATAACAATTTCAAGACAGGGTTGGTAAGACAGCTCAGTGGTAGAATGCTTGCCTTGGATGCATGAGGCCCGGGCTCAATTCCACAGCACCACATAAGCAGAAAAAGCTGGAAGTGGCGCTGTGGCTCAAGTGGTAGAGCACTAGCCTTGAGCTGAAGAGCTCAGGGACAGTGCTCAGACCCAGAGTTCAGGCCTCACGACAAAAATAATAATAATTTCAAGACAGTATCTAGACATCATTCAAGTTAATCAAGGCACTTTAAGAAACATAAGTTAACAAACATATCTATTTCTAAAGTTTTCTAGTAAGTGTTCAATACTATAAAATGTTGTAAAGTAGCCAGGCGTTGGTGGCTCACACCTGTCAGCCTAGCTACTCAGGAGGCTGAGATCTGAGGATCGTGGTTCAAAGCCAGCCTGGACAAAAAAGTCCGTGAGACTCTTATCTCTAATAAACCGCCAGAAAACCAGAAGTGGCACTGTGGCTCAAGCGGTAGAGCACTTGCCTTGAGCTGAAGAGCTGAGGGAGAGTGCCAAAGCCCAGAGTTCAGGCCCCACAACCGACCAAAAAAACCCAAAAATGTTGTAAAGCAATAGGATTTTTTGAGACATGGAAAAAACATTGAAAACACCAATGACTTTACTTGTATTCTACTTAGTTAAAAATGGTTTAGAAGCATTGTTTGGGTGAGGGATGAAGCTATATTGTATGTAGAAACTCAGAAGTAAATTACCCTTTTCTAGAACACAAATGTGCTAAACCTCAAGCATGGTTCAGGCGTGCTAAGACTCAAAGAAGAGCAACTCACCTCAAAGTTGTACTTTTTCATCTGGTTGAGGTGCCGGCAGTACAGATATAGCATGCCGATGCTGCTGCCCACCGCAATGTAGTCCCCATTGGTATCCAGGGCCGTGAGGTAGACCACAATAGAGCGGAAACCCTTCTGGATCTTCGTGGGAATGGCATTGAGGAGATAGTATAAAGGGCAGAACTCTCTGAACGTAACAGGCTCTGACATGGATGCCATGACCAAGGTTTCCACAGATGGTGTTCAGGCAGGGAAAGGAATGTTTATTCCTCATGGAGGAGAACCTGGGGCTACAGAATAAGAAACAGTATCATATATGTACATATATAAATATATGTCATAATAAGGATTATTATACTGAATGGCTAGTCATGTCAAAAAGAAGTAATGTTTAATAGTGGAACATGGGTAGTACACTTGCCTAGCAAGTGAGAGGCAGTATTCAAACCCCAGTACTTCCAAAAAGAAATAAAACAGTGGAATATGGAATTTTCAGGCAGGAAAGAATTACAGCTTAAAGAAAGAAAGAAAGCTGGGCACTGGTGGTTCACACCTATAATCCTAGCTACTCAGGAGGCTGAGATCCAAGGATCACAGTTCAAAGCCAGCCTGGGCAGGAAAGTCTGTGAGACTCTTATCTCCAATTAACCACCAAAATGCTGGAAGTGGTGCTGTGGCTCAAAATGGTGGAATGTTAGTTTTGAACACAAAGAGGCTCAGGGACAGTGTCCAGGCCCTAAGTTCAAGCCCCAGGATGGCGAAGGAAGGAACAAAGGAAGGAAAGGTAAATTAGAAGCTACTAAAGATCACTTTAGAGCATTTTAATTCAAAAAGCACTTCGGAAAGTACCAGCCCCTAAGATTTATGTTGTAAATAGTATGGAAGAGGAGGAAAAGTTTAACAGTCTTTCTCATGATCTTGTCAGCCAGTCAAGTAACACAATAAAGAAATACAAAATCACCAATAATTACATGTTACTCCACGGGTCTTGATGAGAAGAGGGAGAGATCAGCATGGATTAATGTGAGTATGGAAGACTTCACTGGAAACATCCTGAGGTATGAAGCCCACCAGGTTGCACAGGATATGGAAGAGAAAGAGAAAAGTTCTTGCATATAAGCAGACAGTGAACCCACCCCAGATGCAGAAATGTGCTTCCTGTGGTAATGAAATGGTGAAGAAGCTGGTCCCCTACTACTCATGGCTGCCTCAGTGTTCAGAGTCCAGTCACCCAGCACCTCCCACATGGGCCCCCTGAGGGCCCCCATGCCCCTGTGCATGTGTGATACCAGGCTTCCCGAAGCAAGAAACTTTACCTTTGCCTGGCACACTGTGTTTAAGCAAGAGCTTACTTGCTCCTTTATCCTTGCCCTATCTGGAAAATAAGGTGGTATCACCCCCAGTACTGAGGACCAGAGAGTCATGAAATCCAACAAGAGACCATACAGCCAAGACTTGAATATAGGCCATTCCCTCCAAGGCCTAGATCCTTGGATACAGTTCTGATGGATAATCACCAGATTCAATCTGGAGGGATTTTAACCCTTTACATCTGTAGTAGAAATTTTTTAGGACACTGGATTTATAGTCTTTTTGATCTGTAGACCTTTTCTATATAGCTGACCAACGGACTTACGCTCCTTCTGATTAAATTCTTCCACCTCGTTTTCACCTAGGGTCCTTGCACTGGCTGCTTGGAGTGCTTTCTCTAGGCACTGTGTATCTTTTGCTGAAGAAGGGCCTCAGGCCCCAAAGTCTTGTCTGACTTTACCCACCCCAGCAAAGCACTAACACAATGGCTACTTTGCTTCTCCCACAGCGCCCTGCTTTCCTGTTCATGCATGTGTACCTACACACAGGCATACACCCACCCTCCCACACACAATCAGTAAACCCCATGGGAGCAGAGGCCACACCCACCCTACCCGTCCCCTTAGCCCAGCACCTGAAAAAGGGCTAGTGTGTGAGAGGCGTGGAGTCTGCTTTGGATAAGTAGGTAGATAATGGAAGAGGAAACTGTTTGGGGAAAGAATGAGTGACACACATCAAAGAGAGTCACAATACCACCTTTTGTTCATTACAGCCCAACCAAAGGCTAGCAAACAGCGTAAGATCCAGTTTTCCAAGCATTTCCAGAATAGTCACAACCACCAATGCACAGTAAAAATCTATGAAAGAGAAACTTCCTAAAGCCAAGCAAATATCCATATCACTCAGTTGATTATGAATGAACTTAATTAGCTAAGTACTGGTGGCTCACACCTGCAATCCTTGCTACTCAAGAGGCTGAGAGCTGAGGATCATGGTTCAAAGCCAGCCTGAGTAGGAAAGTCCATGAGCTTCTTATCTCCAGTACTAAACAAAGAAAGAGAGGAAAGAGGGGAAGGGAAGAGGGAAGCAGGCAAACAAGCAATTTGGACTGTGAGAGCACAGTCCATCAAGAGACAAAGATCAAAAGTTTATTTTTTGGTAGTATTCAGGATTGAAGTCTGGACCTGGTACTGTCTTTGAACTTCAGTTGTGGGACTTGAACTCTGGGCCTGAGCGCTGTCTCTCAGCTCTTCAGCTCAAGGCTAGCGCTCTACCACTTGAGCCACAGCACCACTTCTGGTTTTCTAGTGTTTTATTCAAAATAAGAGTCTCATGGACTGTGTTGCCTGGGTTGGCTTTGAACGGCAATCCTCAGATCTCAGTCTCCTGAGTAGCTAGGATTACAGGCATGAGCCACCAGCACCTGGCCTTGTCTTTGAGCTTTTGTGGTCAAAACTAGCACTTGGCTGGGTGCTGGTAGCTCATGCCTATAATCCTAGCTACTCAAGAGGCTGAGATCTGAGGGTTTCGGTTCAAAGCCAGCCCATGCAAGAAAGTCCATGAGACTCTTATCTCATGATCCTGGTTCAAAGCCAGCCCAGGCAACAAAGTCCATGAGACTCTTACCTCATTAGCCACCAGAAAGTCATAAGTGGTGCAGTGGCTCAAAGAGGTAGAGTAGTAGCCTTGAGTAAAAGAGCTAAGGGATAGAGCTCTCAGGCCCCAAGCTCAAGTGTATGACCAGAACACACACACACACACACACACACACACACACACACACACACACACACACACACACACACGCACTCAGGCCCCAAGTTCAAGTGTATGACCAGAACACACACACACACACACACACGCACACACGCACACACGCACACACGCACACACGCACACACGCACGCACTCGGGACTGGGAAGGTGGCTCAGTGGTAGAGCGCTTGCCTTGCATGCCTGAGGCCCTGGGTTCGGTTCAATTCCTCAGCACCACATAAGCAAAAAGAAAAAAGCCGGAAGTGGTGCTGTGGCTCAAGTGGTAGAGCGCTAGCCTTGAGCTGAGGAACAGCGCCCAGGCCTAGAGTTCAGGACTCATGACCGGACCCCAAAACAAAAAACAAAAAAACTAGCACTCTATCGCTTGAGCCACAGCTCTACTTCTGGCTTTTTGGTGGTTAATTGGAGATAAGAGTCTCACAGACTTTCCTGCCCCAGCTGGCTTTGAACTGGGATCCTCAGATCTCAGCCTCCTGAGTAGCAAGGACTGATTAATTAATTACATGTGTGATTACCCAAGCGTGGCTGGAAAAAACTATTTGGACAACAAACTTTCCTATTAGTACATTTTGTGCTCACATTGCCCGATTTACAACTAGCCCAGATACTCTACACTGCTCTAGCCAGGTCCAGACTCTCTGCCATAAAACTGCCCTTTCGAGACATGAGGCCGGTGGCTCATACCTGCAATTCTAGCTACTCAGGAGGACTAGATCTGAAGATGGTGGTTCGAGGCCAGCCTGGGCAGAAAAGTTCCCATGAGACTCTTATTTCTAATTAACTACTCAAAAACTAGAAGTACAGGGCTGGGAAGGTGGCTCAGTGGTAGAGCGCTTGCTGTGCATGCCTGAGGCCCTGGGTTCGATTCCTCAGCACCACATAAGCAAAAAGCCGGAAGTGGCACTGTGGCTCAAGTGATAGAGTGCTAGCCCTGAGCTGAAGAGCTGAGGGACAGCGTCCAGGCCCAGAGTTCAGGCCCCACAACCGGACCCCCACCCCCAAAAAAAAAAACAACTGGAAGTACAGTGTGCCTCAAAGTGGTAGAGTGCTAGCTATGAGCAAAAGAGCTCAGAGATAGCAAATGGCCCTGAGTTCAAGCCCCACAACTGAAAAACAACAACAAACAAAAACAAAAACAAAAACAAAAAAACCCTGCCTCTTCCCACTGTAGAAAAGCAGCATAAGCCGGGCGCTGGTGGCTCACGCCTGTAATCCTAGCTACTCAGGAGGCTGAGATCTGAGGATCGCGGTTCAAAGCCAGCCCGGGCAGGAGAGACTGTGAGACTCCTATCTCCAATAAACCACCAGAAAACCGGAAGTGGCGCTGTAGCTCAAGTGGTAGAGCGCTCGCCTTGAGCTGAAGAGCTGAGGGACAGCGCCCAGGCCCAGAGTTCAAGCCCCACGACCGACAAAAAAAAAAAAAAAAGAAAAGCAGCATAGTGGTTAATAATGACAGTGGGAAATGAACTGCTGGAAATAGAAACAAGAAGTTTTTCCTTTGTTGCTCTTTTTGTTCTTTTCTTTTTGTCATGTTTGTTCATTATCTGTCTTTGGGAGGGTAAAGGAGGCACAGAAATGGAGGGACAAAAGGTAAAAAAAAAATGTAGCAATGGTACTTCCTAGACACTGTGTTAAAAATAAATTATGTGTGGGGGCTGGGAAGGTGGCTCAGTGGTAGAGCGCTTGCCTTGCATGCCTGAGGCCCTGGGTTCAATTCCTCAGCACCACATAAGCAAAAAGAAAAAAGCCGGAAGTGGCACAGTGGCTCAAGTGGTAGAGCGCTAGCCTTGAGCTGAAGAGCTGACGGACAGGGCCCAGGCCCAGAGTTCAGACCCCAGGACCAGACCCAAAAAATAAATAAATAAATAAAAATAAAAAATGAATTATGTGATTTGCAGGTGAGGATGGGAAGGAAAAACTGGGTGAGGGAAGGGGTGACATTATTGAAAAAAAATGTCTTCTTTACCTGATTTATGTAACTGTAACCCCTCTATATGTTACCTTTATAAAATAAAAAAGTTAATGACAGTTGTGTAAAATAGACCTGTGCTCAAATCCCAATGATATTCTAAAACTATCTGTCTAGATCTCCATTCACCCACTGAAAATGAGGGTAATAAAACTGGCACCTGGGTTGGGAATGTGGCTTAGTGGTACAGTGCTTGCTTAGCATGCTTACCATGTTTGATTCCTCAGTACCACATGAACAGAAAAAGCCAGCCATTGGTGCTGTGGCTCAAGTGGCAGAGTGCTAGCCTTGACCAAAAGAAGCTCAGGGACAGTGCCCAGGCCCTGAGTTGAAGCCCTAGGACTGGCAAAAATAAAAAATAAACCCACCAAAAACCTACATCACAGATGCATTACACAGAATAAATAGGCAATGTCTAGAAGACACTTAACCTTATAACTTTATAATTTTTACAAAGCTGTTTGAACCACCCTGTCTAAACCATAACAAGGGCCCCCTTCCTTTTCCTCTGTCCATTCAGCCAAACCTGACCATTTTACTCCCTCATACACCTGGCATGCACCCCGTGGTCCTTCCCTTACACATTCTATGACACTACCATCTGCCTACCTCCCACTTCCTGCCCATGCCCTTGGCAAACAGGGATTCCCCACAGTGCAAAGCTGACCTGTCAGTCCCTGCCCAGCCAGCACTCTTCAGTGGCCCAACCCCCCTAAGCTATGGCCTAGGCACCACTGGCTTACAAGAACCTTGTGATGGGCCTTGACTGCCCCTCTTCAGCCCCAGGATCTGTAAGTTAACCCCTTCCCACCATAGTGAACTACTTCTAACTGTAATAACCTCCTTCCCTCACCTCCTGGTCACACACTCAACACTTTATCTCTACTAACCACTTGTCTTAGTCCATTTGCTATTGCTATAAATAGATAACATACAGTGATCTATACAGAAGCTCACAGCTTCAAAGGCAGAAAAGCTCAAGGTCAGGTGGCAAATCTGATGAATTTTTCCTTGTTGGTGCAAACTCTGAAGAGCCCCAAGGCCATGCAATGCATCAGAAAGTAAGTAAAACAAGTATGATACATCACGTCAGGTTTTTTTTCTCTTTCTCTTGTGTGTGTGTGTGTGTGCGCCCACGTGTGTACAGTAACGCGCACACGCACCAGTCCTGGAGCTTGAACTCAGGGCCTGGGCATTGGCCCTGACTTCTTTTATGCTAAAGGCTAGCACTCTACTACTTGAGCCACAACACCACTTCCAGCTTTTTCTGACTAGTTTATTAGAGATAAGAGTCTCACAGACTTTTCTGCCCTGGATGGCTTCAAACTCCAGTCCTCAGATCCATCTCTTAGGTAGCTAGGATTACAGGCATGAGCCACTGGTGGCCAGCTTACTTCAGGTTTTCCTTCCTGTTCATGAAGCCAGTAATACAATCATGGGGTCCCCATGACCTTATCCAATCCTAACTTCCTCTCAAAGGTCCCACCTCCAAATACAATTAGCATAAGACCTGGAGGACTAAGTGTCCAATATGTGAATTCTGGTGGACACACTCAAAGCATAGCTGAACTTTGCAATGGTTGGTGGAAGTACCAGGTATTTTACAACATCAGTGTTATTTCCTCTTTTAAAGTATTTTCTTCCTGGAGGCCAAGCCTGTAATTCCAGCACTCAGTTAGTTAACAAAGATCAAAAGTACCAGGCCAAAGCAGAATAGTGCCAGTAGCTCATGCCTATAATCCTAGCTACTCAGGAGGCTAAGATCTGAAGATCACGGGCTGAAGACTGAGCAGAAAAGTCCCCATAAGGCTCGTATCTCCAATTAACCACCAGAAAACTGGAAGTGGTACTGTGGCTCAAGTAAAAGGGAGCTATTCTTAAGCAAAAAAGCTCGGGGACAGCACCCAGCCCCTGAGTTCAAGCCCCACAATCGACATAAATAAATAAAAATAAAAATAAATCTTTGTCCTAAAACAACTCAGTCAAATCAAGACATTTAGTTTCCAAAAATTCATACTTCACTTACTTGAATCAATATGGTTCACTGACAACTTTATAATCTCTGCACAGGAGGGGCTTTGAAACTAATATCTCACTAAAAGGCCAGGGGGGAAATTTGCCTAGACCCTGCATTTGCACAGCAGGTATACTATTCTGAGATAAGACAGACAGATGTTTTGTGGCTTAGAAATGTTTTAATAGATATTATAGAAAAACAGGATCCCTAGAACTGTCTTCTTGGAAAACTGAAATACTACCAAAGCAACTTCCAAATGTACAAAGAAAAAGCACAGAAGGGATTAAAAACTGTCACAAATCCACCACAGGAAACAGAATAACCAACTTTTGTATCGCTTCTCCAAGTTAAAGTTCTGGCACTTATTCTTTTTTTTCTTTTTTCGGTTGTGCAGCTTGAACTCTGGACCTGCTCACTGTCCCTCAGCTCTTCAGCTCAAGGCTAGCACTCTACCACTTGAGCCACAGCATCACTTCCAGTTTTCTGAGTGGTCTATTGGAGATAAGAGTCTCATGGCTTTTCTTGCCCAGGCTGGCTTTGAAGGGCAATCCTCAGATCTCAGCCTTCTGAGTAGCTAGGATTAAAGGCATGAGCCACCGGCGCCCGGCCTGGCACACACTCTTGATTCCTCCATTCCTTTAACCTATACCACCCATCTTCCTGTCCCAGAAATTCTCCTTCCAAACCCACCTCACCTCTGCCCTTTCTCATCAGCTCCAGAATGGAGCCTCACTGGACACGGCTCTCTCATCTGCACTATAAGCTGAGTGTGACAGCACGTGCCTAGGATTCCAGCTATGTAAGAGACATAGGCAGGAAGACTGTGATATGATGCTGATCCCAGGAAAAAAAGAACACGAGAACTTTGCTGGAAGATAAAGCAAAAAAAGTGGGAGACTGGCCAAAGTAGAGTACCTGCTTAGCAAGTGCAAGGCCCCATAAGAGAGCTATTGAGTGAATAAACAAACTAAAATACCAACCTCAGGTTTCACTGGAAAATAACACTCTCTTGCTGGTCGCTGGTGGCTCACACCTGTAATCCTAGCTACTCAGGAGGCTGAGATCTGAGGATCACGGTTCAAAGCCAGCCCAGGCAGAAAAGTCCATGAGACTCTTATTTCCAATAAACCACTAGAAAACCGGAAGTGGTGCTGTGGCTCAAGTGGTAGAGCGCTCGCCTTGAGCTGAAGAGTGCAGGGACAGAGCCCACACCCAGAGTTCAAGCCCCGACCAAAAACAACCAAACAAACAAAAAACAACAACAAAGAATACTCTCAATCCAAACGCATCATTTATTTATGTGTTTGTTAGTGGTACTAAAAGTTGACCCCAGGGGCTGGAAAGGTGGCTCAGTGGTAGAGCGCTTGCCTTGCATGCATGAGGCCCTGGGTTCGATTCCCCAGCACCACATAAGCAAAAAAAAAAAAAAAAAAAAGTTGACCCCAGACCTGGGAATGTGGCTAGGTGGTACAGCGCTTGCCTAGCATGCACGAAGCCCTGAGTTCCATTCCTCAATACCACATACACCGAAAAAGCCGGAAGTGGTGCTGTGGCTCCAGTGGTAGAGTGTTAGCCTTGAGCAAAAGAAGCTCAGCAACAAGCCGGGCGCTGGTGGCTCACGCCTGTAATCCTAGCTACTCAGGAGGCTGAGATCTGAGGATCGCGGTTCAAAGCCAGCCCGGGCAAGAAAGACCATGAGACTCCTATCTCCAATAAACCACCAGAAAACCGGAAGTGGCGCTGTAGCTCAAGTGGTAGAGCGCTCGCCTTGAGCTGAAGAGCTGAGGGACAGCGCCCAGGCCCAGAGTTCAAGCCCCACGACCGACAAAAAAAAAAAAAAAAAAAAAAAGAAGCTCAGCAACAGTGTCCAGGCTCTGAGTCTGAGTTTAAGCACCAGGACTGGGGGGGGGAAAAAAAAAAAAAAAAAGTTGAGCCCAGGCCTCCTGATTGCTTGCTAGGCAAGAGCTCTGCAGTTGGGCCATGTCTTCGGCCTTTTTATACTTTAGTTATTTGTGAAGTAGGCTCATTTTATTTTTGTTGTTGTTTTTGGTGCCAGTCCTGGGGCTTGAAGGCAGGGCCTGGGCACTCATTGGAAGTTGCTCAACTGTGTTGCTCAAAGCTGGCACTCTACCACTTAAACTACAGCTCTACTACTTCCAGCTTTTGATGAACAAAGGGCTTTCCTTCCTAGGCTAGCTTCGAACTGTAATCTTTAGATCTCAGCTTCCTGAGTAGCCAAGATTACAGGCACGAGCCACTGGTACCCAGCTTAGGTAGAATCACTTTAGGCCAAGGCCAGCCTGGGCTCTGGTCCTCCTATTTGTGCTTCCCCATGTCATTGGGGATGACAGCTCTGACCACAGTGCCCAGCCACTGGATGAGATGGAATTTCCAAAACTTTTATGTCCAGTAGCTCCATCTGTAATCCTAACTACTCTGGAGGCTGAGATCTGAGGATCATGGATCAAAGTGAGCCCAGGCGGGAAAGGATGTGAGACTCTTCTCTCCAATTAACCACCTACAAGCCAGAAATGGAGATGTGGCTCAAGGGGTAGAGCACCAGCCTTGAAAAAAATCAAGAGACAGCAACCATGCTGAATTCAAGCCCCAGTATCAACAAACATGCACAGGTAGGCAGACAAGCAGACAAAGAAAGACAGACAGACACACACACACACACATATATACACCCTCCATAATTGCCATCAAAGCCTATTTCATGTTGTGTATGACCATTTCCTGATCTGTTCTTCATCTTTCCAAGTTCAATCAATTGTTCTGCCTGATGCAGACTTCCAAGTTCCAGCAGCCATTTTGCTAAAATTAAATGGAGACTGATAATGACATGAGATTCCCTTTAAACCTGACTTATAACTTCTCTGTGAAAAACTAAAAACAAAGTGCAGCAAGGGCCAGTCTTCCAAGG
Organism: Dipodomys merriami; assembly: GCF_024711535.1. Classification (NCBI taxonomy): domain Eukaryota; kingdom Metazoa; phylum Chordata; class Mammalia; order Rodentia; family Heteromyidae; genus Dipodomys; species Dipodomys merriami. Next base: position 2,137,805 of record NW_027206069.1, read on the forward strand.
TGGCTCAGTGGTAGAGTGCTTGCCTTGCATGCATGAGGCCCTGAGTTCAATTCCTAAACACCACCTAAGCAGAAAAGGTTTTAAGTGGTGCTGTGACTCAAGTGGTAGAGTGCTCACCATGAGCTGAAGAGCAGAGGGACAGCGCCCAGGCCCAGAGTTCGGGCCCTAGGACAACAACAAGAAGAAAAGGGCTGGGAAGGTAGCTCAGTGGTAGAGCGCTTGCCTTGCATGCATGAGGCCCTGGGTTCGATTCCTCAGCACCACATAAGCAAAAAGGAAAAAAAAGCCGGAAGTGGTGTTGTGACTCAAGTGGTAGAGCACTAGCCTTGAGCTGAAGAGCTGAGGGACAGCGCCCAGGCCCAGAGTTCAGGCCCCACAACTGGACCCAAAAAAAAAAAAAAAAAAAAAAGAAGAAGAAGAAGAAGAAAAGACAATATGGCTACAAAATAACTTACACCTACAAAGAGCTTCTCACCAGCCCTTCCTGGAGAAGGCCATACTTATTCCAGCTTCTCCACCCCTGGCTTCCAAACCAGTCCTGAAAACCTTAGCAGTGTTCCCTCTACAGGAGTCTTTGGCTTGAAAGATCCAAAACCAGACTATAATCTTTCTGACAACTGGCTCTGCAGGGCAAACCACAGCATGCCTAGGACTTGGCACAGTGGCTAGCATACAAGGGGCCCCAAGTAAATACCTGCTGAATAAATACACAGGATGTTAAGTCAGGTAACCAAAAAATAAAAATGTGTATCAATGTGCACTACATTATAAAAAGTCTTGCAGCTTGGCAGTCCCAGGACTCGCTGCCAATGCCTGGAATCTGGGTTTGGAGGTTTCCCAGAACTCCCTTCCTTGAAAGTTTCTAAGACCTTGCTGCAAGGGTACATTACCCCAGTGGGTGGAAAAGGGGAATACCTGCGCCAGTACCCCACATTCTACCAAGTAGAACAGAGACAGAAGAGAAGAAAATTCCTAAATCCCATTGCAAAAGACAGGAAGAACAAAGAACGGGGAAGAGGAAGGCAAGGAAGGTAGGTGACGGGACTAAGGGACTAGAGCCGGGAGCCCGGGGGTAGGGACGACAGCCGTCCCTGGGGCTGCCGGAGGCTGGGCGCCGCACGGAATACACAGCGTGACCCATTTAATCCTCCCTCCTCCCCCGAGGCAGAAGCTGCGGCCGTGCGCATTTCGGTGACGACGACACCAGCTCGTGAGGCGGCGGGCGCCTTCTCCCGCTCCGCGGGAAGGTGGGCGCCGCGACCGGCCCCGGCTCGGGCCGAGGGTACCATCCTTCAGCTCCCACGGAGCACAGGGGCCGCTCGCGCGTCCGCTCCGCGCGCGCCCACGGGACCGCCGCTGGGGGTCGGGCCGGGGCGGCGAGGGTCGGGGGCGGACGGCGCCGTCTGGACCGGGGCTGAGGCGCCCGGAGCGCGTGCCGGCGGGATGCCGCGGGGGGGCCGCAGGGCGCTCGGCGGCGGCGGACCCGGGCCCCCCGCCGAAGGCCTCCGGCTCCCCGCGGCCGACCACCGGCTCCGGCAGGCACTCGGCGAGCGGTGGCCTTGGGTCCCACCACTGAGGGGAGGCGGCGGGCCCGGAGGGCGGCGGGGACCCTCGTGGGCGGAGGCGGGGAGAGAGGCGGGGAGGGCGCGGGGCTGGGGGGGGGGTGCCAGACTCACCTCCCGCAGCGGCCCCTCCGGACTCGTCGGCCCCGCCGGGCCCGTGGAGGCGGGATGGACGCGGGGCCGCGGGGGCTGCCGGGAGCCCGTTCCCTTGGCAACGGGTACCGCCCCCGGGAGCGACAGCTGACTGGGGGGGGTTGGAGCGGCGTCTCCACAAGTGTCAGCCGGCGGAGCAGAAGTGACGCCGCTTCCGGCGGGGGCGGGGCTTCGGGGCTGCTTCCCGGGATGGCAGCGGACGCCTCCGGAGGCGGGTCAGGTGGGATTCGCTTTCCTCGGCGGGGTGGCTGCGATTACGGTTGCCTCTCTTAGCGGTTTGAGCCTCGGAGCAACTCCCCGGACCACTGTGGTCGTGTTGGGCTCCAGCTCAACCCGCTGGCCCCGCGCGAGCTCCGCAGCCTGCGCGGGAACCAGTTATGCCCGGGCTCGGTCTCCATCACGTGGGGAGTGAAGGCCGGTGAGGGCCGAGGGGGGCCGCCGGGCCGCACAGGGGCTCCGGGTGCCCGGGCCTGCCGCCGTGAGCCCTGCCCCGCGCCCTCGGCCAGCGTTAGCGGCGGCGCGCGCCGCCTGTAAGGAGAGCTGCCACGCTGTCACGCCCAGGGCTCCCGCTGCCCGGGGAGCGTCGCGTCTCGCCGTGACCCCGTGCGTTCCGCACCTCACTGGGGAATCACGTCAGGTGTCGGGCGCAGCAAGTCCTCTCCCAGCTGGCGGGAATCCAGGCAGACTTGTTCTTGACTTTCCAGAAACCTAATCCAGTCCTGTCACCGCTCGACTCAAAGCTCATTCCTATTGCTCACTCTCACTTGTTTTTAGAGTAAGTCCGAAATTCTTGATCTGCCTCTCCTTTGGAAACTAAGTTTCATGGAGGCAGTCCTGGTCTCCCTCATTTAATTACTTCTCTCTCATGTGCAGAGGATAATAAATAGGCAACCAGAAAACATACTTGTTTAAAGAATGAGTGAACAGCTGGGCGCTGGTGGCTCACGTCCGTCATCCTAGCTACTCAGGAGGCTGAGATCTGAGGATCGCGGTTCAAAGCCAGCCCGGGCAGGAAAGTCCGTGAGACTCTCATCTCCAATAAACCACTCAGAAAACCGGAAGTGGCGCTGTGGCTCAAGTGGTAGAGTGCTGGCCTTGAACATAAAAGAAGCTCTGGGACAAGCCCCAAGTTCAAGCTCCAGGTCTGGCAACGGCAACAAAAAAAGCCACTGTGTTATTTAGAGTTTGGGGGAGGAGCATAAGACCTTGAGTTCAAAATCACTATATTAAGTGGGAGAAGACTACCCTGGAAAAGGGATGAGCACGTCTACTCTTAACAAGCCTAGGAAGCAGATCCTATTTATTTATATCCTCACTTAACAGATGAGAACATAGGTTAGCTAAGCCCTGACCTCACAGCTGGCGGAGCTGGAATTCGGACCCAGGCAGCTTAGTCTTCAGAGTTTAGACTCAAAAGCGTATATCTATTGTGTGACCTAGGAACTCCTCAAGGGCTCCAACAAGCCTTTGTAAGGGTTCTGAGTAGAGATGGGAGGGCACAAGAGGGTTCAGAGGAGGACAGATAACCTGAGTTCATCCTTGGTCTAGAGAGCACTTCCACTGGGATCTGGGTGAGTCTTGAGAGATGGTCAATAGCACTAGCCTGAGGAGGGAAGAAACTTTCCAGCAGAGAAAATTGAATGTGCCAAAGCTCTTTCAAGTGCTCCCAAGTAGCTCATTTTAGCTGCACATGGAGGAGCAGGAGGTGAGGGTTGAGAAAAGTACTGAGGCAGAGATGTAACTGGAGGAGATGGGACTCTTGCAGGTCAGTGACAGCCTAGTCGAGGTCAGGTCTGGCTCCCTGGCAGCCTCTTGGCATTCTGGCATGATGAGTTGCTTGTGAGCCATGAGACTGAACAAGTTTAAAGTGTCAAAGTGCCTAAGACTAGAGAGGAGAGTGCTAAGCCTCAAGGCTAGATTATTCTGTGGAAAGAAAACAGGAATTTAAGGGCTGAGAAGGTGGCTCAGTGGTAAGAGTGCTTGCCTTGCATTCATGAGGCCCTGGGTTCAATTCCTCAGCACCACATAAGTAGAAAAAGTTGGAAATGGCGCTGTGGCTCAAGTGGTAGAGCACTAGCCTTGAGCTGAAGAGCTAAGGGACAGTGCCCAGGCCCAGAGTCCAAGCCCCATGATCAACAACAACAAAAAAAAGAAAACGAACTTCAGCAGAAAGTGTGCCTCATCTCCAGCCTCTAAAGGCAAAGACTTTATGGAACTGTGAAACTGGGAAAGTCCTCTTAGTTTGTATGAAGTTATTTGTCCAGTGATGTAGCATTTCAGATCATTGTGCTATTGAAAGTCAAAAGGACATTTACTGCTAGGTGCTGGTGGCTCATACCATCCTAGCTACTAAAGAAACTGAAAGTCCATGAGATTCTTTTTTTTTTTTTTTTTTTTTTGCCAGTCATGGGGCCTGAACTCTGGGTCTGGGCGCTGTCCCTCAGCTCTTCAGTTCAAGGCTAGCGCTCTACCACTGGAGCCACAGCACCATTTCCGGCTTTTTCTGTTTATGTGGTGCTGAGGAATCGAACCTAGGGCCTCATGCTTGCAAGGCATGCACTGTACCGCTGAGCTACCTTCCTAGCCCCCTCCATGAGATTCTTATCTCCAGCTAATCACCAGAAAGCTGGAAGTGGTGCTATGGCTCAAGTGACAGGGTGCTAGCCTTGAGCAAAAAAGTTCAAGGACAGTGCCCAGGTCCTGAGTTCAAGCCCCAGGACCAGCACCAAAAAAAAAAAAGAATGTTTACCTTCCAACTGTAATCACTCATTCCATATGATGTTTCTCTTACTCCCTATCAGCAAAGACTCCTGAAACTACAACTCCCAGAAAACCTGACTTATCAGTCAGTGCAAGAAAAATTAAGGACAATGCAGCTGATTGGCATAATTTAATACTGAAATGGGAAACCCTCAGTGATGCAGGTTTTACCACTGCCAATAACATCGCCAATCTGAAAATCAGCTTACTGTAAGTACACACAAACCCCTCATGTTCTGGACTTTTTTCCTTACGAATTGAGCAGAAGAATCACAAGCATCTTCTCAGAGAACTTATCAACATGAATGATTTGTGTGTGTGTATGTGTAGCACTATCCCTAAGATTGTTTTTGCTCAAGGCTAACACTGTACCACTTGAGCCATAGCTCCACATTTAGTTTTGATTTGTTGTTTTTTTTCTGGGCAAATACTGGAAACAAACCAACTTAAAAGGAGGAAAGATTTGGGCTGGAGATATAGTTATACAAGGCCCTGTATTCAGCCTTAAACCACTAAAAAAGAAAAAAAAAAAAGGTTTATGTCCTGGTTAGCTGGCCCTATTGTCTGTATGCATTCTGGTAGCTCATGACTGAGGATATTTGTTTACCTCATGGCCAGCACCAAAACAGGAAGAACCTTGGGCTGGGAATGTGGCTCAGTGGTAGAGAGCTTGCCTAGCATGCAAGAAGCCCTGGGTTCAATTCCTCAGCACCACATACACAGAAAAGGCCGAAAGTGGCACTGTGGCTCAAGTGGTAGAGTGCTAGCCTTGAGCAAAAGAAGCTCAGGGATAGCGCCTCGGCCCTGAGTTCAAGTCCCAGGACTGGCAAAAAAAAAAAAAAGTGGGTGGTGGGGAGAGGAAGAATCAAAAAATCAGGATCCAAAACCTCTTCGGGAGCACACACATCCCTGTAACCAGAAGCCTTCCAACAGCACCAGAGGCTGGAGTCACAGCCTTCTGTTTAAAAGGCATATTCACAGATTGAGGGCTCTTGGAGGAAATAATCCATGTCTTACTCATCTGTGTATAACCACCACTAAGCCCTCTGTCAAGGATGCCCTCAGGGCTGAACTGGAAAAAAGTCTAGAGCAAAATGAATGTGAAGGGCCGGGGTTGTAACTCAGCAGTAGAGCACTTGTCTAGCATGCTTAGGTTCTGGGTTCTATCTATAGTGAGATTGACCAGTAAACGTATTTGTTATGTATGTAAATAATAACCAAGGCCAGATATTGTAACTCATGCTTATAATCCCAACTACTTAAGCGATCTCACAGTTAATGTCCAGCTCTGGCAAAAATTTAGGGAGACTTCTCTCAACAAACACACAAGGTTACAGGGGAGCTATAGGTAGATCATATAGTCTGAGGCAGCTCCAGGCAAAAAAAAACATGAGACATTTGTTTGAAAAAAAATAACTAAACCACCGGGCGCTGGTGGCTCACGCCTGTAATCCTAGCTACTCAGGAGGCTGAGATCTGAGGATAGCAGTTCAAAGCCAGTGCAGGCAGGAAAGTCCGTGAGACTCTTATCTCCAGTAAACCACTGGAAAACTGGAAGTGGCGCTGTGGCTCAAGTGGTAGAGTGCTCGCCTTGAGCTGAAGAGCGCAGGGACAGTGCCCAAGCCCAGAGTTCAAGCCCCATGACCGACCAAAAAAAAAAAAAAAAGGACTGGGAGTGTGGTTCATGTGGTTTAATGTCTGCCTAGCAATCACAATGCCCTGAGTTAATACCTTAGTACTGCTGAAAATAACCAAGCCTGTATTAGAATGACATAAAACAGCAGTGTTTATGCGAGATGGCTGACATATGTGGATAGTGAGCTTCTGGAATTTACTGTAACAAAGTGAGGTTGGGTTTGTTTTGTTTTTGTGCTGGTCGGGACAGGGTCTGGACTCTATCCCTCAGCTTTTTGCCCAAAGCTAGCACTCTACCACTCGAGCCACAACTCTACTTTCAGCTTTAGGATAAGAGTCTCATGGACTTTCCTGCCTGGACTGGCTTCGAACTGTGATCCTCAGATTTCAGACTTTTTGACTGGCTAGAATTATAGGTGTGAGCCACTGCAAGGCTGTTTTAAAGAGGTTTTTGCTTTTGAGAAAGAGCCTTGTCATGTAGCCCAGATGAATCTTGAAATTGTAATTCTCCTGCTTCAGGCTCCTAAGTGTCAGGATTCTCGCTATGTGCCAACACATCTGTCACAAGGTGAGTTTCTAGAGTGTAATTTCTACCCCTTTTATTTTGTCCAGGAATAAAGAACAGATAGAATTAGAGAACAGCAACCCAGTGTTCAGTGAAAATGAAGAAAAGAGGTGTCCAGAAGATGATAAAGAACTTGAGTCACTGTGCAAGGAACTGCAGGTCACTTTGGATGGTTTGGTAAGACCTGAAGACGCCAGCCATCTGTGGTCACTGTCCCTGAGTCCAGCGGACCTATTTGGGGTTTGCTTGACCACTAGAGGCATTGAAAACCACTGTTGATCCTTTCTTCCTTCTCCCCTCCTTCCTCCCCTCCTCCCCAGCCCTTCTTTCTCCACCTCCCTCTCCTCTAATGGTCTCCTCCTCCATCCATCCCACAAATCTTGTTTGTTGGCTTTGAGACAAGGACAGGCTTCGCTCAGCCTCCTGAGTGCTGGGAACATGGGTGAGCATCACCACACCCCTGTCCTGTGCATTGTCTGAGGAAGCCCCAACAGCTTTGGTGGTCTGCCTAGTAAATATCTGAGGACTTGTGGGCCAGAACATCTCTTTTTGCAGCTCCTCAACTCAGCTGTATTGCTAAGTCAACCATAACCAGTACATGGACAAACAGATGGCTCTGTCCCCATAAAACTCTATGCTCACTAGAACTTGGATTTCATATAATTTTCTTTTCTTTTTTTTTTTTTTTTGGGGGGGGGTCTGGTTGTGGGGCCTGAACTCTGGGCCTGGGTGCTGTCCCTCAGCTCTTCAGCTCAGGGCTAGCGCTCTACTACTTGAGCCACAGCGCTTATGTGCTGCTGAGGAATCGAACCCAGGGCCTCAGGCATGCAAGGCAAGCACTCTACTACTGAGCCACCTTCCTAGCCCCTCATATAATTTTCTTGTGTAGTAAAATACTACTTTTGTTACTTTTCAGCCATTTAAATGTAAAAGCCTTCTAAGGGCAGAGTATCTATAAATTATTTGGAATTCTACTTGGGAGATTTACCTGCTACTCAATTATTTATTTGTATCAATCTGGACTTAATATTTTACATTTATTTATTTATTTATTTTGCTGGTGCAGAGGTTTGAACTCAGAGCTTTGTGCTTTCTTGGCTAGTGCTCTACCACCTGAGCAGGCCTCCAGCCAGCTTTTTTTAGTTATTTTAGAGATGGAGTCTCATGGACTTTTCTACTCCAGCTGGCTTTGCATCACGATCCTTTACATCTTAGTTTCTTGAGTAGTAGAATTACAGACACAAGCCCCCATCACCCAGCTTATTGGTTCCGTTTTTTTTTTTTGGTCAGGCCCAAAACTCGGCCTGGGCACTGTCCCTCAGCTTTTCACCTCAAGGCGAGCACTCTGCCACTTGAGCCATAGTGCCACTTCCAGCTTTCTGGTGGTTAATTGGAGGTAAAAGTCTCAGACTTTCCTGCCCAGGCTGGCTTTGAACTATGATCCTCAGATCTCAGCCTCCTGAATAGCTAGGATTACAGGCATGAGCCACCGGCCCCAGCTTCGTGCCTTTAATAGAGAATCTTGTTAGGTGGAATGGAAGTAGAGGTATGGTTCAAGTGGCAGATCATCAACCTAGCAAGCTGAACAAGGGTGAGTCCCTGAGTCCAAGCCCTGATACTGATTTTAAAAAGAGAGAGAGAGAGGTGTCAGGCACTGGTGGTTCACAACTGTAATCCCTGCCACTCTGGAAGCTGAGACCTAAGCATCATGGTTCAAAGCCACCTTAGGGGGCTGGGCATGTGGCTTAGTGGTAGAGTGCTTGCCTTGCATGCATGAAGCCCTGGATTCAATTCCTCAGTACCATGTACATAGAAAAAGCTGGAAGTGACACTGGCTCAAGTGGGTAGAGTGCTAGCCTTGAGCAAAACAAACTCAAGGACAGTGCCCAGGCCAAGTTCAAGCCCCAGGACTGGCAAAAAAACAAAGCCAGCCTAGGCAAGAAAGAGACTCTTATCTCCAAATAACTACCAGAAAACTGGAAATGGTACTGTGGATCAAAGTGGTAGAGCACGAGCCTTGAGCCCAAAAGCTCAGGGACAGTACCCGGGCCCTGAGTTCAAGCAGTATAACCGACAAAAAATAAAAAAGAACCAAAAGAAAACTGTAATCCTAGCTAAACAGGATTGGGGTTCAAAGTCAGCCCAAGCAGAAAAGTTTTTGAAACTTCATCTTAAATTAATTAGCAAACTGCTAGACTGTGGTGCTGCTCAAGTAGTAGAGTGCCAGGCCTGAGCAAACAAGCTTAGCAAAAGCATCAGACCCTGAGTTCAAGTTCCAGTACCCACCTACACACCCAAAACAGTTGGTGCCATAAGGATCTTCTATTTTTTCTGTTTTTCCCCAGCCTTAAGAGAGAGTGGTTTCCCAGACTTGGCTTGGGGGTTGGATGCGCCCATTTCCCTGAGCTGGACGCTCATTTCTTGTTTGTGGCTAGGAAGCACTACCAGCGCTTGGCTGGCTGTGCAGCTGCACGTGTGCCTGCCACTGTCCTCGATAACAGCCAAGCTACAGAACTGAGTGCTGGCCCTTGGCCTCGGGTCAGACCTCCAGGATTGCCTAGCTCTCTAGATCTCTGTAAGCTGTTCTTACAGTCAGGTAGCAGCAGGCAGCTTGTGCAGATACTGGTGCAGATACAGAGGAAAGAGCAGAGAATTGGGTGTTAAAAAACTGGTACCAGAGGTCTGGTATCAGGTTCTGACCTTGTCCTTCCCTAGCTTAGCCCTGAGTAATTTTCCCAGCTGTGAAGTGGAAATAATGAGTCCTACCTCTTGAGGCTGGGACAAGTGAGATATTGAGTCTAGCAAGACTTGAGAGCTAAGTAATGTTCTTCAAAGATTTATGCCAGCTAAATTGAGCACATGCCACTTCAGCTGTGATTGGAGGGTGGTTGGAAGGACCCCGTGCAAGGAGCGAGGATTTTGATTAACGTGAAATTTATATATACCTAGGAGTCCAAAATTTGGATCTAATAGACCTGTGCTACTGAAATCCTCATTACTTCTAATTATTTTACTTTCCAGACTCTGAGATTAGTAATCAAGTAGGTTTTTCACAAACATGGATCCATACCTTAGCCAGCTATGAGGGCGGAGATCAGCCTCAGATCACAGTGGGCGGGGTGGATGGTTCCCTGCCGGTGTCACACAGTGACAGGCTAGGGGTGGAGCCTGAGGTCTTCTGAGGCTCTGCCAAGATCAAATTCTCACGATTGCCTTCATGTGTGGGGCAGCTTTTCATTATTATTGTCTCATAAATAGGGAGATGGAGGCACAAAGAGGCTTCAGTAAGCTCAAAGGCAGTTAATAAATGATAGAAATGAGCTCATTGAATGCCTTTTCTCCCATCTTTCATGGCCTGGAATCCCTTCAGGCTTTTGAAGGTAAAGCATTAGTAATGTGGGGAAATCTAGTGATGTGAAGCTCAGTGAGCTCTCTCCTCTGATAATGCAAATTCGCAGCTTATTACTGAAGTAATCCAAATTAATGAAACCATAACCGTCTCTTTCATCTCCCTGGAAACTGGCTGCTTGTGGAGTTGATGGTGTTTAGTTAGAGGACTTGTAGCACCACAGACCTGTTCTGAGTTTTGAAATCTTCTGGTTCTTGAATCTGAGACTAGAGATTTCATGTTTTTTTTTTTTTTTTTTTTTTTTTTTTTTGTCGGTCGTGGGGCTTGAACTCTGGGCCTGGGCGCTGTCCCTCAGCTCTTCAGCTCAAGGCGAGCGCTCTACCACTTGAGCTACAGCGCCACTTCCGGTTTTCTGGTGGTTTATTGGAGATAGGAGTCTCACAGTCTCTCCTGCCCAGGCTGGCTTTGAACCGTGATCCTCAGATCTCAGCCTCCTGAGTAGCTAGGATTACAGGCGTGAGCCACCAGCGCCCGGCTCATGTTTTGTTTTTTGTTTTGTTTTGTTTTGTTTTGCTGGTCCCATGGCTTGAACGCAAGGCCTGGGCACTGCCTTGAACTCTCGTGCTCAAGGCTAGTACTCTACCACTTGAGCCATAGCACCACTTTCATCTTTTTCTGAGTTGTTTATTGGCAATAAGAGTTTTATAACGCTGAGCACTGAGTGCTGATTGCCCGTGCTTGTAATCCTAGCTACTCAGGAGGCTGAGATTTGAGGATCATGGTTCAAAGCCAGCCTGGGTAGGAAAGTGAGACTCTATCTCCAACTAACCACCAGAAAATCAGAAGTGGCTTAAGTGGTAGAGCACTTGCCTTGAGCTGAAGAGCTAAGAGACAGCACCCAAGCCCAGAGTTCAAGCCCCACAACAACAAAAAAAGATTTCACTGACTTTTCTGCCTAAGCTGGCTTCAAACTGCAATCCTCAGATCTCAGCCTCCTGAGAAGTGTGAGACACCGGTGCCTGGCTCATCTCATATTTTCATATTCTAAATATCTTTTCAGGCTAAAATACAGGTGAAAATGGAAAAGCTATCTTCGACTACCAAGGGAATTTGTGAGCTAGAAAATTATTATTATGGGGAGGAGCACAGACGCCCCCCCCTGTTCCATACCTGGCCTACCACCTATTTCTGTAAGTACCTCTTCCTGGTCCTCAGGAGGGGAGGTGGGACATCTTAAAACGAGTGTTTCTTCCAGGCTTTAATTAACAGATCATCAGCAGATCATAATTAGAGGCCATGATGCAAGTTGCGCTTAGCCACCCTTTAAAGCCAATGAATAGAATGAATTCTACCTCTTCCATGGAGACAGAAAGCTCTCATTTTCCTTTATTACTAAGGTTTTTTATTACTTTGGTTTTGTTTCAATTTTAAAAATTGGTGGGCACTGCAGTTAACCTCATAGGAAACTGAGCAAAGTGAAATTTATTGAAGCTTTGTGAAATACTTTATAAAGGATTACTTTTAGTTGCGTTCAAAAGAAAGGCTAAGGGCCTTGCCCATGTAATTGTAATCCCTCTGTACGGTATTTTCACAATTGAAGAAAAAAAAAAAGGCTAAGGGGCTGGGAATGTGGCTTAGTGGTAGTGTTTGGCTAGCATGCATGAAGCCCTGAGTTCAATTCCTCAGTACCAGAAAAAAAAGACAGAAGTGATGCTGTGGCTCAAGTGGGCAGAGTGCTAGCCTTGAGCAAAAGAAGCTCAGGGACAGTGCCCAGGCCCTGAGTTCAAGACCCAGGACTGGCAAAAAAAAAAAAAAAAAAAAAAAAAAGTGCTAAAATGCTAAGATGTTTGATGTTGACTTGAGACTCGGCTTTTTTTTTTTTTTGGTCTGTCATGGGGCTTGAACTCTGGGCCTGAGCACTATCCCTCAGCTCTTCAGCTCAAGGCTAGCCTTCTATCACTTGAGCTACAGTGCCACTTCCAGTTTTCTGATGGTTTATTGGAGATAAAGAGTTTCACAGAGTTTCCTGCTCGGGCTGGCTTTGAACCATGATCCTCAGATCTCAGCCTCCTTAGTAGCTAGGATTACAGGTATGAGCCACCGGTGCCCACCTGAGACTTGGTTTCTTTAAAATGAGGGAAGACAGGGCAAAGTATCTACCATTATATATTTATTGGAATAAAGCTGGTTTGCGATGACTCCTGTTTATAGTCATTGCAAGTGACCTAAGGGTTAAGCTGAAAAGCCTGTATTTCCTCTGTGACTTCATGCTTCACACCATGGACTAATTGGCACTGGCTAGGGTAGTAAACACACCTGCTCCTTCCCTAGCTTAGTGCCTCTGAAGATTCTGGGTTTTTTTTGTTTTGTTTTGTTTTTTGGGTCTGGTCGTGGGGCCTGAACTCTGAGCCTGGGCGCTGTCCCTCAGCTCTTCAGCTCAAGGCTAGCACTCTACCACTTGAACTACAGCACCACTTCCAGCTTTTTTCTTTTTGCTTATGTGGTGCTGAGGAATCGATCCCAGGGCCTCATGCATGCAAGGCAAGCACTCTACCACTGAGCCACCTTCCCAGCCCCTGATTCCGGTTTTATTTTTTTATTTTATTTTTTGGTCCGGTCGTGGGGCCTGAACTCTGGGCCTGGGCGCTGTTCCTCAGCTCTTCAGCCCAAGGCTAGCACTCTACCACTTGAGCCACAGTGCCACTTCCGGCTTTTTTCTTTTTGCTTATGTGGTGCTGACGAATCGAACCCAGGGCCTCATGCATGCAAGGCAAGTGCTCTACCACTGAGCCACCTTCCCAGCCCCTGATTCCGGTTTTAATAAGGAGCCAGGTGGCTCAGTCTGTGTCAAGTGAGTCTTCCAATGATGTCTCCAGGGCAGCTTGTTCTGTTCCAGATGAGGTTTCCTGCCAGCTCTCTGACATGTACCGGAAGGACCTCCTCCTGAAGCACACAGTGGCTGCAGAGCTGGCACACACGGCCGACCGAGACCTGTCCCTCAGCTACCTGTCCATGTGGCTACACCAGCCCTATGTGGAGGGCAAGAGCAAGCTCCTCCTGGAGAGCATGTTGTGGGAGACAGGCCACCGGGGGCTGTGATGCCTGACAGACCACACCAACCAAGCCAGGCTCCAGACCAGTGGACTCTCCCCTGCCCTCAGATGGACAGGGCCCCAGGTCTGGCCCTGGGACAATATCACCCTCCCCTGCATGCATGCGCCCGCACCTGCTGAGAAGTTCCCACTGGGGCACCTGCATGAGACTCAGCGCTCCTGAGAGGTAACTCTACACATCCCATTTCATATTCTTTCTGTACCCGAGTCACATCCCCAAACATCTAAACATCTGTTTAAATTTCTATGAGGATATTAGTTCTGTAATTGTAACCTTTTTTTTTTTGGGGGGTTGTGGGACTTGAACTCTGGGCCTTGATACTGTCCCTCAGCTCTTCAGCTCCAGGTGAGCACTCTACCTCTTGAGCCACTACACCACTTCTGGTTTTCCAGTGGTTAATTAGAGATGAGTCTCACGGATTTTCCTGCCTGGGCTGGCTTTGAACCACAATCCTGAGATCTCAGCCTCTTGAATAGCTAGGATTACAGGTGTGAGCCACCAGTGCCCAGCTCTGTAATTTGTAACTTTTAAATCCCATCGAGTTAACTGAATAAAAAGCTTGTTATTATGGTAATGAAAAATAACAAAACATTGCACTGTTCTCATGCTAAGGATGTGACACACCAATCAAATTTCTGTAATCTCAAACTTTTCTGTGTGGCTGTGTATATTGTGATATTGAGTAAATGATAGTGTTTAATAATATTAGCTTTATTTTTTGCCAGTCCTGGGGCTTGATCTCAGGGCCTGGGCACTGTCTCTGGGTTTCTTTTGCTCAAGGCTAGCGCTGTTTATTTGTTACTGAGGAATTGAACCCAGGGCTTCATGCATACTAGGCAAGTACTCTACCACTGAGCCACCTTCCCAGCCCAACATTAGCTTTTTTATATTGCACCCTTAGCATACTACTTATCTATAAGCTTAGGGCTATTTAACTCACCAAATAAGGACTTCCTGCTTCCTCCTTTCTAGGTAGAAAAAGAAACTGCAATCAGGCCTGCAGTTCTCCAGGGTCCTTGATCACACCCCCTACTTGGCTGTCTTTTAGCACAGTTTGACTTTTACTGAGATCATAGGTAGCCCTAGTCTGTTTTCTTGTTTTCTAAGCACTTCACCTACTGCATGTTCAGTCCTGAGCTCAGAACAAAGAGCCGAAACACAAAGCAGCCAAAAAATCTTGTGGACCAGGGCTGGGAATGTGGCTTAGTGGTAGAGTGCTTGCCTAGCATGTAAGAAGCCCTGGGTTGGATTCCTCAGTACTACATAAACAGAAAAAGCCAAAAGTGGGCTGGGAAGGTAGCTCAGTGGTAGAGAGCTTGCCTTGCAATGCATGAGGCCCTGGGTTCGATTCCTCAGTACCACATAAGCAGAAAAAGCTGGAAGTGGCCCTGTGACTCAAGTGGTAGAGCGCTTGCCTTGAGCTGAAGAGCTGAGGGACAGTGCCCAGGCCCAGAGTTCAGGCCCCACAACCGGCGAAAAACAAAAAAACAAAAACAAAAAAAAAGAAAATGCCAAAAGTGGCACTGTGGCTCAAGCCAAAAGTGGCACTGTGGCTCAAGTGGGAGAGTGCTAGCCTTGAGCAAAAGCAGCTTAGGGACAGCCCCCAGACCCTGAGTTCAAGCCCCAGGACTGGCCAAAAAAAAATTTTTTTTTAAATAACCATCCTTCCCAGAGAAGGAAGTCTAAAGACTCTTGTTTTGCAAAAAATGTAGCATGATCCTACAGAATTGAAGTTCTAGAGTCCAAGGAGCAAATGCTTGCCACAAAAATAAAGTAAATATGCCCTAAACAACAACAAAAAACTACAGAATGGGGGACATGGTCAAGTTCAACTCCAGTATTACTGGAAGAAAAAAAACTATAGCAAAGCATGGTGATTCAGATCTGTCTTCCCAGTCACTTGGGCAGTTGAGGCAAAAGGGTTCTAAGTTCAAGGCTAACCTGAGCTATGTGGGACCTTGTGTCAGAAAGCCAAAGGGTGTTGGCGGAAGACTACATGTGACAGGGAAGAACTTTGAGAGGAAGTTAGGTTCTCTTGGCTGCACATGCAGGTATTTCAGAAGCATCTCCAGGTAGCATTTCTTAGGGTTTCCCTTTCCTCCGCCTTTGCTGTATGTATTAGAGTCTATCATAAAAGGGGGTATCACGTGACTATATGTGGACAGACCTGTCAGACACACTGCTCTCCAGGTTGGGAGAAGCTTGGCATGAGGTCTATTGGCAGCCATTTTCATGTTTGGAGGGGCTTAAAGAATAAACACATTTAGCTAGGAGCTGGTAGCATATGTCTATAATTCTGTGATCTGAGGATCAAGATTCAAAGCCAGCCTGGGCAGACAAGTCCAAGAGACTATTTCCATCAAACAACAGAAGTAGGGCTGGGAAGGTGGCTCAGTGGTAGAGCGCTTGCCTTGCATGCATGTAGCTCAAGTGGTAGAGCGCTAGCCTTGAGCTGAAGAGCTGAGGGACAGCGCCCAGGCCCAGAGTTCAGGCCCCACTACTGGACCCCTCCCCCCCAAAAAAAATACAGAAGTATAACTGTGCTTCAAGTGGTACAAATAAAGCCAAGTAAAAGGGGGTTGAGACAGTGGCTCAGTGGTAGTGTGCTTGCCTAGCATGCATGAAGCCTGGGTTCAAATCCTCAGTACCACATACACAGAAAGAGCCAGAAGTGGCACTGTGGCTCAAGTGGTAGAGAGCTAGTCTTGAGCAAATGAAGCTTAGGGACTGTGCCCAGGCCTAGAGTTCAAGCCCCAGGACTGGCAAAAAAAAAAAAAAAAAAAAATCCAAGTGAGGGGCTGGAAAGTTGGGTCAGTGGTAGAGTGCTTGCCTCACATGCATGAGGCCCTGAGTTTGATTCCTCAGCACCACATAAGCAAAAAGAAAAAAGCTGGAAGTGGTGCTGTGGCTCAAGTGGTAGAGCACTAGCCTTGAGGTGAAGAGCTGAGAGACAGCGCCCAGGCCCAGAGTTCTGGCTCCACGACTGGCAAAAAAAAAAGCCAAGTGAGAACACAAGGCCCTGAGTTCAAGCACACATACACACACAAGAGCAAAAATATTCTCCAGAGGACGCTGAAGATTCACCACCATGACGGCCTTCCATGACATCCCAATGTGCTCCCAGACTCCCGTCAGCCCTTGCTCAGGAAAGTTAAACGACTGCTTCTCCTAAGTACTACAGAAGCAAAAGAGCTAAGAGGTGAACAAGAAGGAATCTGAACCAGGTATGGTGGTTCATGCCTGTAGTTCCAGATACTCAGAAGACTAAGACAAGGAGGATCACAAGTTGAAGGCCATCCTGAGTGTCTTAGACCTCAAAATACATTTTTTAATTTTTAAATAAATTTTATGACTGTGTATAGCTTGCCAGGCATTCTCAGGCTCTTGGTTCAAGTTTCAATGCTGTAGAAACAAACACGCACAAACCCTGAGGAGTAACTTCTGAGAGTAACAATGAAATAGAGGGCTGATCACATAGTTATGTCCCCTACCTCTACAAATCCTGCCAGACTAACAGAACAGAAACATAAAAATCTACCCATGGATTTGGGGAAAATGTGTGTGTGAGACGTGACTCCAGGATACACAAAAACTTACACAAAGCCAAAAAACACAAGGCACACTTGGCTCTGCTGTGAGCAATGGATGGCATAAGCAATGAGGCTTCCGTTCAGACTAGTCATCAGCTGTTCACCAAGTGCACCTGCCATTCCTGCCTTTCTGAGTAGTTTATTGGAGAAGAGTTGTGACTTTAACTTAAAGTATCACTATTCCACAATACTGTGAAATATGTGAAATTTAATCAATTAATCTCAATTTAAAATAAAAAGAAGGTGGGTTAGGAGCAATGGGTAACAATGATCAGACACTTTGTATTCATATACTGTTTTGTAGAATGGGAACTTCTTTGTACAACTACCTAAATAGAAAAAAATTTTTTTAAAGTTTCAGACTTTTCTGCCTGGGCTAGCTTTGAGCTGTAATCCTCAGATCTCAGCCTCCTGAGTAGCTAGGTTACAGGTGTGAGTCACTGGTGCCCTGCCCTGGATAGCTTTTTTTTTTCTTTTTTGGTCGGTCATAGGGCCTGGACGCTGTCTATCAGCTCTTCATCTCAAGGCTAGCGCTCTACCACTTGAGCCACAGTGCCACTTCTGTCCTTTTCTATTTATGTGGTGCTGAGGAATCGAGCCCAGGGCCTCATGCATGCTTGAGGCAAGCACTCTACCACCAAGCCTCCTTCCCAGCCCCATAGCTAGCTTTTTTTTTTTTGCTGGTCGTGGGAACTGAACTCTGGGCCTGGGCACTGTCCCTCAGCTCTTCAGCTCAAGGCCAGCACCCTACCACTTGAGCCAGAGCACCACTTCCAGCTTTTTCTGCTTATGTGGTGCCAAGGAATCGAACCCAGGGCCTCATGCGTGCAAGGCAAGCGCTCTACCACTGAGCCACCTTCCCAGCCCCCCCATAACTAGCTTTTTAACTTCTCAAATTTAACCCTCAAGAAGCTTCTAGTATAAATCAAGTCTGATGGAGAAGCAGTAGCAGTATTATCACCAGGAGAAAGGGAAAACCATTTTTTTGAGATAAGTAATGGGACTGGTAAGTAACAATGAAGTGATCTTAACTGCAAGTCACTAAACACTCCTACAAGGTATGTCACCAAGTAACATATCTGCCATTGGTACATACCTATATTCCCAACACTCAGGAGGCTGAGGCAAGAGGATTACAAGTTGGAGGCCAGCTTGGGCAATAGTGAGACCTCAAAATAAAGCAAAACAACCAAAAACATATTGCCATGATTGTAATGAGTTCTTCTGAAAAACAGAGTAGATAGGTATTATTCTTTATAAATAAAAGGCTCATTTGTATCAGTAGTCACATTAGAAAAATATTCCCTGCCTTATTATACAGGCCTTCTCTGATAAATCATATGCAGATCTAAGACTGAGATTCTGATTGCTTGTCACTGAGAGTCTCTGTTTTCACAGTGAGAAGTGTCCCTGAGGTTCCAAGATGAACCCTTTTCTGGCAGGCCCACCTTCAAGACCGGGGACCCCTCTGTGTCGGTCACGATGACCACATCCTCCTGAGACATGAGGGTACCTAGATGGGACTGAGTAAGAATGTTCTCTTGTCCTTCCTGGCACCTGCTGGTCACCGTGAAAGCCTGGGCGTCCCCCACAGCCACCTTACTCTCCAACTCCCCCGGACCCACACGTGCCCCCGCACAGGAGAGCTGGCTGGCTCCCCGAGCGTGGCTTCCCGTGCTCCCTGTAGCTGACAAAAGTCTGTCCGGGCCAGGATGAGGCTCTGGCTCAGGCCCAGTGCTGGAGGCAGCATCTTCTGGAGCCATGTCCATGGGTGAAACGTTCTCGAGCAGAGGGCCCGTGGCGTCCACAAGCAGGATGTGGCTGGGGCAGGCCTGCTGGCCATCCAGGTGGGAGCCACTCAACTGGCCAAGGTTCGCCGCCTCCGTGCCAAGCGGAGGCTCCCCTCCTGCTCTCGCTGCCATGGTGCCATGCCCGGCTGGGCGCCTCTGGCCGTCTGCAGTATGCAGGTCTGCAGCGTGTGCGAGGGCTTTCTCTTCAGGGAGCACTGCCTCCGGGGCTGAGGGTGAACCCCCCGGCTCTTCTACCTGCGTGCAATGAGCAGGCTCAGTGACACACCGACACCGGAGCGCAGGCCCTGCACACCCACTTGTCCATTCCAAGTCAGCCAACGCAGCTGCCACCAGCTTCTGGCCCGCAAGTAATGTGCCTCCATCTCCATCAGAGACCATCGTCCCCAGGCTTCCGGCCCGGAGCAGAGGGGCCCGCCCGCCAACAGGGGGCGGAAAACCTAGAGAGTTCAGAAAGACACCAGTCACCACCCTCATCTCAGCCAGCACCCCCAAACGGACTTTGTCACAAACAACACCGAAACACTTCTGCTGCCTGGGATGGTAGGTGGCCTTTTTTTTTTTTTTTTCTATATTAGTCCTTAGTATCAATTCCCAGAGGCAGATTTTTATCCTAAAAATATAGTCCAAGAATACTTGGCAATGGTTTCATTCCAATGCTGAGCAACTCACCAGTGGTCCCCACCGAAACGAGCAGGAAGTCACTTGGGGGTTTTCCAGTCTAATCACGTCCGTGCCTACCCTGGAACCCTTGGCCCCACATTTCAAAACAACCTCTCAGGTGCTCTGACATACATGCCCAGACAAGAGCCACAATCTTTTTTTTTTTTTTTTGGCCAGTGCTGGGGCTTGAATTCAGTGACTGGGGCTGTCTCTGAGCTTTTTTTTTTTTTTTTTTAAATCATCTGGTCGTGGGGCCTGAACTCTGGGCCTGGGCACTGTCCCTCAGCTCTTCAGCTCAAGGCTAGCGCTCTACCACTTGAGCCACAGCACCACTTCCAGCTTTTATGTGCTTATGTGGTGCTGAGGAATCGAACCCAGGGCCTCATGCATGCAAGGCAAGCGCTCTACCACTGAGTCACCTTCCCAGCCCCCCCCCCTTTTTTTTTTGCCGGTCATGGGCCTGAACTGTGGGCCTGGGCGCTGTCCCTCAGCTCTTTAGCTCAGGGCTAGCGCTCTACCACTTGAGCCATAGCACCACTTCCAGCTTTTTCTGTTTATTGGATACTGAGGAATGGAACCCAGGGCTTCATGTATGCTAGGTGAGCACTCTGCCACTAAGCCACATTCTCAGCCCAAGGGCCACAATCTTGAGGTCAGCATCCTGAGGGTGAGGGGGCCCTACTCAGTCTTTGTCCTTGGACACCTGGGACAAGGACAATTCAGGATATATATATATATATATATATATATATATATATATATATATATGAACACTTAAGAACTGCAAGCTAAATAGAAGTGAACTAAAACATGGATTACTTTGCTTCCAGATGGAGCTAAAATGTGAAAGTGACTCCTTGAGCAGGTGTGTTGCACACCCATGTTGGTTGGTCCCACTGAACAGATCAGCTTTCCCCAGTAGTAAGTTCGAAAACAGAGACTCCCTCTGCCAGTCTGAGACCTGAGGATCAGGCCAGGCATCAGGTGGCGGACAAGACCTTTTTATAAGGGCTGGGATGTCACTTAGTGGTAGAATGGTAGAGTATTCATCTAGCAGGCATTTTTCACATGCACAGAAGATAGGGTCTGGTTACAGCCAGAAGGAAAAGCTAAAATCTTGTTTTCAAATGTTAAATTTTACCCGTCAGAGCCAAGTCTCATGAAAACCAAGTCATAAGTGCCTGTGTTTTGGGGGATTTTTTTTTGGTCTTGTTTGTTTTATCAGTTGTAGAGCTTGAACCTGGGTCCTGGGCACTGTCCCTGAGCTCTTTTTTGCTCAAGACTAGTACTCTACAAACTTTGAGGCACAGCCCCACTTCCAGCTGGTACCTGTGGTCTTTGGGTCCCATTTCTGCCCAACCTCTTGGACCAGCCTGGTGGTACCCACTCACTACCACAAGTGACTCTTCACTTTAAAAGAAAGCTTTAAAAATATCAGAGGCCTGAAGACTCCTGGGGCATGAACATGAAAAGAGTGTTGGGAGATTGGGACCAAATCTGAGAGACCAAAAAGTTCTCTTAAATCCAGCCGTGGGGGCCCTTAACCTGGGGAGAGCCCAAGAAGCCGTTTTACCCTCGCAGGCAGCTGTGACACACAAGGGCCTGGACTCCTCTAGGTCTCTGCTGTCCACCACAAGAGGCTCAGGGCTGTCTGATGGCCCCACTGGTCTTCGGGGCCTCTTCCCTGTGGCCAGCCCCTCGCCTGCAGCCTGAGAAGAGAAGAGTCCCTTCAGCTGAAATCCAGAAGTGAGGAGAGCCCTGCACCCCTCCTCCCTGAGAGGAGCGCTGTGAACGGACCACACCGCACTGCAACCCAGTGGTGCCAGCGTGGCACCACTACAGCGATGCCCACCTCACACTCCCGCTTCTGTCTGCCGGCTCCCTCTAGCTTGTCCACGTGCATCTCCGCGCTAACATGCTTCCGTGCAGTACAGTCTGGGTGTATTTCTTTCTGCTGCAGAAATTCTTCTGTGATTCCTAATGACTCAGCAACCTGAAGAGAAAGGGGCCAGGACACATAAGCCTTGCTTGAAGCAGACACAAGTCAGTGGCTTCACTGATTCTTAAGAATGAATGGCTGCGTTTAAATCTGTAAGGCTTCTTTACACAGTGAGGTGCCACCTCACAATGAGAAAAACGAAGATGAAGAAAGCTGCATGAAAAGCGGATGGTAGTGGCTCAGTGGTAGAGTGCTTGCCTCGTATCATGAGGCCCTTGGTTCAATTCCTCAGCACCACATAAGCAGAAAAAGCCAGAAGTGGCACTGTGGCTCAAGTGGTAGAGCACTAGCCTTGAGCTGAAGAGCTGAGGGACAGCGCCCAAGCCCAGAGTTCAGGCCCCACGACAAACAAAAACAAAAAAAGCTGATGGTAAATTATGTCACTACCAAAACCAGAAAGTTTTATGTTAGCATAGTGTGCAAGAGAGACTAAATGATACTTAGAAGAAGAAATGTAAAACATTCTAATACTGCCATTAATCATGTTAACTGGAACCAAGGTACTTTTCTTGCCATTTCTGTCCTCTTTTTGAATGCCAACTGGTGTTTTCAGGAAAATAATCCTATGTAGTCCATAACCAGATCGCCCTTCCCACAGGGTGAAGAGACCATAGGTCTGGGCCCTGGAAAGGCCAAGCTGAACGCTAGTTCCTGCTCACAGATGGAGACTTGGGCAAGCCGCCCCCCTCCCCAGTGACAGCCACCCTCCCCATGGCTCCTCCCACCTCCAAGCACTCCCACCTCTCCAGGTTTGTGAAGATGAGATGTGATTTCCAGGGAAAGTGCAGAGGTGAAGGTATTGATAGCCAGGATCACTCTTACACGGGAACTTCTGAAGAGGACACTATGAGCATAAATCTGAGGGTGGGCACAGAAGGGCAGCGGAACGAGGCTGAGGAGAAAACGAGGCTGGGCAGACTGGACAGTGTTCCTTACACACTGAGCCACGCATCATTCAACAGGGACAAAAGACCAGTCCTGAGGATGTCAATGCCCGTCTCCAGTTCATGATGGATGGCTAATATACACTAGGGAATCTACCTGAATCTTGGCAAATAATCCATTACAGTTTTATAATGTATAACTTAAGAAAATAAAATTCAGGGGCTGGGAAGGTGGCTCAGTGGTAGAGTGCTTGCCTAGCATGCATGAGGCCCTGGCTTTGATTCCTCAGCACCACATAAGTAGAAATAGCCAGAAGTGGCGCTGTGGCTCAAGTGGTAGAGCACTAGCCTTGAGCTGAAGAGCTGAGGGACAGTGCCCAGAGTTCAGGCCCCATGACTGACAAATAAAAAAAAAAAAAAAAAGGAAGAAAAGGAAAATTCAAAGGCTTATGAGGAAATATTCTAAATAACTTGTATAAAACAATAATGACCAATATCCTCCCAAAATAACAAAACTAAATAAAATCCCTGTGCTCAGATCTCATCAGGGCTGGATGGAGGCTGCTTGCTGCAGAAGTCTCTGCAGAGCTGCGTTGATGAAGCCTTCCTCCTCTTTTTTTAAAAAATTTAATTTTATTGTAAAGATGCTATACAGGGGCTGGGGGTGGCTCACTGGGAGAGCGCTTGCCTTGCATGCATGAGGCCCTGGGTTCCATTCCTCAGCACCACATAAGCAGAAAAAGCCGGAAGTGACGCTATGGCTCAAGTGGTAGACCACTAGCCTTGAGCTGAAGAGCTGAGACACAGCGCCCAAGCCCAGAGTTCAGGCCCCACGACCAACAACAACAAAAGATGCTATACAGAGGGGTTACAGTTACATGAGTAAGGTAATGAATAAATTTCTTGTCCAGCATTGGTACCCCCTCCTTTGTTGTTCTCCCACTATCCCTTTCTTCCCCCACCTCTCTCACTCCCCCCCCTTCCTCACTGAGACCAGCACATCCCTCAGGTTAGTTCAACAGCAGGACAGTGAACAGCAATATGGACTTTGTTGTTGTGTGTGTGACCATTGTTAAATAAAGAAGGGTCTGGTCTAAGCCACAACCATTTTGTGAGAGCCCCGAAGGACCTTTCAGTAAACATTCCTCTTTCACAGAGCAGAAGTTGAGACCCGGAAGGGCTGAGGATTGGGCTCAGTGAGGGGCTTGCTGCATAGACCCAACACCAGTCACTGAGAAAAGCCACGAGGTGGCAGGGTCATGTGATCCATGCTACACCTAGCCGGAGGCTTTCTCTAAAATTGGCAAAACCTGGTGGTTCCAAACTTACTTTTAAAAAAAAAAAATTTTGTGCAGGTCCTGGGCTTGAACTCAAGGCCTGGATGCTGTCCCTGAGCTGCTTTTGCACAAAGCTAGCACTCAAGCACTTGAGCCACAGCACCACTTCTGGCTTTTTCTGAGTAGTTTATTGGTGATAAGAGTGCCACGGACTTTCCCACCTGGGCTGGCTTTGAAGCATGATCCTCAGGTCTAGGATTACTGGTGTGAGCCACGGGCTCTGGCACCCCACTCAAGCTTCCTGTCTGGTAAAGGAGCCAATCTACTAAAGGCTATGACAACAGTACTGAAGTGACAAGTGCACTGCTGGCCCCGGGCCACAGCCCCAGAGGCGCCCCAGAGCCAGAGGAACACAGTGGTTGGGTTTTTTTTTGTTTTTTTTTTTTGTCGGTTGTGGGGCTTGAACTCTGGGCCTGAGCGCTGTCCCTCAGCTCTTCAGCTCAAGGCGAGCGCTCTACCACTTGAGCTACAGCGCCACTTCCCAGTGGTTGGTTTTTTTTTCTTTTTCTTTTTTTTTTTTTTTTTTTTTTGGGTCCAGTCATGGGGCCTGAACTCTGGGCCTGGGCGCTGTCCCTCAGCTCTTCAGCTCAAGGCTAGCGCTCTACCACTTGAGCCACAGCGCCACTTCTGGCTTTTTTCTTTTTGCTTATGGGGTGCTGAGGAATCGAACCCAGGGCCTCAGGCATGCAAGGCAAGCGCTCTACCTCTGAGCCACCTTCCCAGCCCTGGTTTGTTTTTTTCTATTCTAGCTTATCTGCTTTTCTGCTTTTTTTTTTTTTTTTTTCCCAGTTCTGTGAAACAAGCACTTTTTTTTTTTGTCAGTCTTGGGGTTTGAACCCTGGGTACTGGCCCTGAGCTCTTCAGCTCAAGCTAGCACTCTGCCACTTGAGCCATAGCACCACGTCAGGTTTTCTGGTGGATAGTTGGAGATAAGAATCTCACGGAGCTGGGCACCAGTGGCTCACGCCTGTAATTCTAGCTACTCAGGAGGTTGATATCTGAGGATCACAGTTCAAAGACAGCCTGGGCAGCAAAGTCCATGAGATTCGTCTCCAATAAACCACTCAGAAAACCAGAAGTGGCACTGCTGGCCTTGAGCTGAAGAGCTGAGGGACAGCGCCCAGGCCCAGAGTTTAAGTCTCATGACTGACCAAAAAAAAAAAAAATAGTCTCACAGACTTTCCTGCCTGGGCTGACTTTGAACCGTGATCCTCAGATCTCAGCCTCCTGAGTATCTAGAATGACAGGCGTGAGCCACCGGCGCCAGCTTACAAGCACTTATTGCTTTAATGTTAAGGAAACAGAAACTCACTAGATGGGACAGGCTAGTGGCTGAGTAAGGAGAACGGCGTCCGGAGGCACCCTCGCTGTTCCTTTGCTGGCTCTGAGTGCCGGGCTGTGCTGCAAGGCTATTACCTTGTCATTGCTGATCTCCAGGGGCTCCCGCGGACACGGACCCACACTGCTGAGGTAGTCTTGACATGTTTTCTTAACCAGGTTATGCAACTCTTCAAATTCCTTATAGATGGCTGGGAAAAAAGGCTTTGCTAGATGACTTTTCTCAACCTTCATGAAGACAAAGATGACAAGTAGAGTTTTACACCTGAGGCGATGACATGGAAATGCCTGAGATCAGAACTTAAAATCAGTCTCACGTTTTTGCTCACTGGCTTGCCACTCTACCACCTGAGCCATGCTTTTAACCCCAACAAGACTAGAATGTCAAGACAGTAAGATGGATGAGGAAGTGGCCCTGTGGCTCAAGTGGTAGAGTGCTAGCCTTGAGCTGAAGGGCTGAGAGACAGCGCCCAAGCCCAGAGTTCAAGCCCCATGACCGACAAAAAAAAAAAGGATGGATGGATCCCTCAACCTTTGGAGCTAGTGGGTGGCAGGAGCTGCCCAGTGCATTCCTGCTGCATGCCAGCACCACACCTAGTACGTACCTGTGTGCCAGCACCACACCCAGCTCCGGGAGGCAGGGTGGCCTGAGAAGAGGACCAGAAACACACCCTTGATGTGGCAGCCAGAGAGCTCAAAGGAGGGGGCAGGCCCAGGAGTAGGGAGGGGAGGGCAAAAAGGCTGAGGATGGGCTTTTGGGCTTGGATATGTCCTGAGGGGCTGACAGGCCATGGGCTCAGTAGGGAGCACACAGCTGCTCTGCTGGGGAAGGGAAGTGATCCCACATGGCCAGGCTCTCTCTAAAGGAAACAGGAAGGACGCCTTTTTTTTTTTTTGGGGGGGGGGGGGTCCGGTCGTGGGGCCTGAACTCTGAGCCTGGGCGCTGTCCCTCAGCTCTTCAGCTCAAGGCTAGCACTCTACCACTTGAGCCACAGCACCACTTCCAGCTTTTTTCTTTTTGCTTATGTGGTGCTGAGGAATCAAACTCAGGGCCTCAGGCATGCAAGGCAAGTGCTCTATCACTGAGCCACCTTCCCAGCCCCAGAAGGACGTCTTTCTAAGTAACAAGTCACCCCCTCTGTTGGTGAGCATGTTGAAGACTCACCTTCATCAGAAGAAATTCATACACAGTTACGACTTGAGCCAGCCGAGGCAGCACCAATTCCACCAGATCCTCACGGCCACACTGTTGGAGAGACTACCAAGAGAAGCACTTGCTGGGAACCTCCCAACGGCAAGGGCCAATGCGACTCTGAGCAGAAGACACAGGACATCCCCGCAAGCCAGACACTCAACCACGGACATTCTGCCTTATTAAGTAGTTCATGGTTCCATCCATTAACAAAGAACTATGGGCCAGTGCTGGTGACTTGGTCCTGTAATCCTAGCTACCCAGGAGGCTGAGATCTGAGGCTAAACCATCTGAGGAAGGTCTCAGTTGCACAAGGCTGAGTAACCCTCCCTGCTCGATAAAACTCCCTTTATCTGAGCTGGGAGCCTCACCCCCAGGCAGATTCTCCTTTCCTAATAAAGCACTCTGTTCTACTCTTACTCATCATGGCTCCTCCAGATAGAACCCAAGAGCTGAGGAACATGGGAAATGCCCCACTGAGAAGTGATTCATTATAAACGGGTCAGCCTGTGACTGTCACTGGAATTTATCCAATGCCATCTTGTGAGCTTTTTAATTCATCAGGCTATTTTATTTTAAAGAGAGAGAGAGAGGGTCTCATAAAGTAACTGGTCTGGTCTTGACTCAGTCCTCCTGACTGACTGTGTTAACAGGCATGAGCCACCATGCCAGGCTGGGATGTTTTACTATTAAGTTCAAAAATCGAATAGTGAATTGCCATATGCCATGGTAGAGAAACAGATCTGGCCCACGGGTGTGCGAGGGATGTACCTCCTCCAGCTGGGCGCGCAGCCTGGCAGCCACCGCAGGGCGTTGGCGCAGCGCGGCTGCTCTTCCCCGCTGGCGGATGGCTCTACTGTGCTCTGTCAGGGTCTCTGAGCCTCCATGTCTCCGTCCTTGGTCCTCTGATCCCAAGAGAGCTGACTGACTCCCATTTTCTGGTTCAGGTACTCTTGTGTCTTCCACTTCCACAGACTGACCATTCTAGACAGTGTGAAACCCAAAAAGGAAAACAAAGCTATAAAAATGCTTCACACACCATCACGTAAACTCAAAAGCACAAAACTGTCAAGTCTAAGACAAGGAACTAGCTACACTATTTCTTCCTTAATGAACTCTTTTTTTTTTTTTTTTTTTTTTTGTCGGTCGTGAGGCTTGAACTCTGGGCCTGGGCGCTGTCCCTCAGCTCTTCAGCTCAAGGCAAGTGCTCTACCACTTGAGCTACAGCGCCACTTCCGGTTTTCTGGTGGTTTATTGGAGATAGGAGTCTCACGGTCTTTCCTGCCCGGGCTGGCTTTGAACCGCGATCCTCAGATCTCAGCCTCCTGAGTAGCTAGGATTACAGACGTGAGCCACCAGCGCCCGGCTCTTAATGAACTCTTAACTACTGTCAATACATCTTTTTTTCTTTTTTTATTGTTTTTTTAATTGTGAAAATACCATACAGAGGGGTTACAATTACACCCTTTGTTTCCCCTTACCATCCCTGCCCTCCCATCTCCCCCCCCCAAAGCTGTAGAGTTTTTCGACATAATGTCTTGTACATCTCATTGTTGCAATGGATCCATCTATATCCCTATTTAAACAACTTGTTTTTTCCCTTCCCCTCCCCAAATTATACCAACATCAAATACAGTGAAAACGGGTTATACTGTGGGGGAGGGACATACAAAGCAACAAAAAAATCATCTTATATGTTAGAAACAATAGCAAAAAAGAAAAATCATTTGAGTCCTTATCTTGGGGTTCATTTCACCTAACATCAACTTATCTGACCATTTCTGCTTGTTTCAGATCTGTCAATACATCTTTCTCAACACCATATAAGAAGATGAATCTGGGCTAACAAACCCTGGGGAGTAAGCGGGGCACAGGTGGCTCATACCTGTCATCCTAGCTACACAGGAGGCTGAAATGTGAGGATCACAGTTCAAAGCCAACCCAGGCAGGGATGTCCGAGAGACTCTTATCTCCAATGAACCACAGAAAACCGCAAGTGGCTCTGGGGCTCAAGTGGTATAGTGCTCACCTTGAGCGGTAAAGCTCAGGGACAGCGCCCAGGCCCAGAGTTCAAGCCCCTCCAAAAAACAAAAACAAAAACCCAGGTGAGGGCTGGGAATGTGGCTCAGTGGTAGAGTGTTTGCCTAGCATACAGGAAGCCCTGGGTTTGATTCCTCAGTACCACATACACAGAAAAAGCCAGAAGTGGTGCTGTGGGCTCAAGTGGTAGAGTGCTAGCCTTGAGCAACAGCAGCTCAGGGACAGTGCCCAGGTCCTGAGTTCAAGCCCCAGGTCTGGCAACAAAACAACAATAAAAAAAGCCCTCAGAGATAGCAGCAGGGCCCTGGATTGGCATATAAACACACAAAAACAGTGTGAGTACAGGACTTCCTTTTACAATATGAAATGAATCTAGAGATGGTGATGTTTGTGCATTATGAATGCATCTACATAAAACCATTGAGATCATAATTTTCATGCTATGTATATAATCACAAAAAATTTGGAAAAATATTTTGATGTGAGGAGGTGGCCATGTGACCCATGTGTCTTATTGGGGCTTTGGGAAGGAGAGGGCGGGGAGAGGACGAGGACAAGCTAAAGGCCTCTTATGGTGGCTACTCAGAAAGCACCCTATGGACTGTCACCCCGATTCTGATCTTTCTAACACTGTCTGTGATACTGGCATCAGCCGAGCATGCACCAAGAATGCTGTGCTGGTCAGATCTAAAGAGCTGGCCACGTTCCCAGCTGACGGGCTCACAGTGAAGTTCACAGGCAGAGGGCACAGAGCTCCTCCATGGCTGGCAACAGTGAGGACAAAGCCAGCCCCCAGATCCTCTGTACGCTGGTTTGGGTCCTGAATCCCCATCAGATGTCGTTGTAATA
The DNA here is from genome assembly GCF_024711535.1 of Dipodomys merriami. Classification (NCBI taxonomy): domain Eukaryota; kingdom Metazoa; phylum Chordata; class Mammalia; order Rodentia; family Heteromyidae; genus Dipodomys; species Dipodomys merriami. Next base: position 2,166,643 of record NW_027206069.1, read on the forward strand.
GCTAAGGACAGTGGGAAGGGAGCAATAAGGACCCATCACCAGACAGAAACATACCTGCAGGCCACCCACTGCCGCATCTGCTCCTTCCTTATTGAGAGTAACTGGTGCCTTCCACTCTGGGGAGGCCAAGCCTCTGCCCCCTGCCTCCACGCACTCCTGGGTCAGGCTCCCATTAGCTTTCTCAATGAGGGACTTCTCGGGCTTCAGCGGGCTGTGGCTGGGATTAAGCTTGAGATGCCGGGCCAGGCCTCCCTTTCCTATGTATGACTTTTCACAGGTCTGGCACTTGAAGGCCCTGGGCTGCAGCGCACAGCTCTCAAGGTGGAAGAGCGCCCACGGCTCCTTCTGCTCTTCCTCCTCTTCCACACTCAGTTCCGAGTAGTCGTCGGAATCCGACGGGTGCCCATCTGCCAAGCCCTCTGTTTTGATGAATTTGTAATCTCTGGCTTTGAATTTGGGAGGGCGAGATATCCGTCCAGAGCGTGTTTTCACTTTGAGAGACCTTTTCGGTTTCCCAGTATGTTTTGCAGGCAAGCTGGAAAATGACCCCCGTGCGGCACTGGACAAGGGGGGCATTGCTGGGGGCTGGCCAGCGGCGGCCCAGGGGCTCAGGGTGGTGGCCTGCCCACTCAGAGCTGGGGCCTCCCAGGTCGGGAGCGGTTGGAGGGCGGGCAGTGGCCTCTGTACAAACACCCGACAAGCAGGAGGCTGAGGTGGGCTTCGGGGGAGGCTCAGGGGTGACCCAGTCCTCCCAAGGGGCTGCACCCTGAGCAGCTGAGGGCTGACCACACAGAGCCCCACCAGGCTGGGGTTGGTCGCAGGTAGCAGCTGGCTCTGTCTTGCTGCTTCGGGCTGGATGGTGGCAAGTGGTGGCATTGGCCTTTCATGACCTTTCGTGTCACCAGTTGTCACCTTGACACAAATGGCTTCTAGTTGCTTAAATACAGAAAGAGGAAATGGGGAAATGTTTGCTTGTCAGTGTGTCTGCCATTTTGCCCTCATCACAACCTACTGTAGAAATTGTTTTCGAAACTTTACACTTTAGACATGTAGAGCATCGCTATAACATGGACCACATGGGTCCAGTGGTCACTCACACCTTTCTGATCACAGAGCACAGGGATTTCTGTCACTTCTACAACCAACTACACAGTTCCTGCAACACTGCCAGATATAAATGAAATTAAGAGTTCATGAACCCACTTAGCCTTCCTACACAAATGCTCTGATGGTATTTAGCCTATATCACTTCAAACGCTATCAGTCATAATCCACTAAATGACTTCATGACTCATGAAGACATTATACCTTCTGTTAGATTTACCCTTGTGTGTGTGTGTGTGTGTGTGTGTGTGTATGCGCACATGTGTGTACACGCTGGTCCTGGGGCTTGAACTCAGGGTCTGGGCCCTGAACTGGGTTTTTGTTGTTGTTTTTGATTGGTAGTGGAACCTGAACTCTGGGCCTGGGCACTGTCCCTCAGCAGTTCAGTGCTCTACTATTTGAGCCACAGTGCCACTTCTGGCTTTTTCTGCTTATGTGGTACTGAGGAATCGAACCCAGGGCTTCATGCATGCAAGGCAAGCACTCTACCATGGAGGCACCTACCCGAGCCACCCCCCTCCCCCTGCCAGCTGTTTTTGTTCAAGGCTAGCACTTTACTACTTGAGCCCAGCTCCACTCCCAGCTTTTTGTTGGCTAATTAGAGATGAGTCTCATGAACTTTCCTAACCAGGCTGGCTTTGAACTGCAACCATCAGATCTGTCCCCTGAGTAGCTAGGATTATAATTATGAGCCACTGACACCCAGTTGAATTTTTTCTTTTTTTTCAGTTGTGGGGCTTGATCAGGGCCTAGGTGCTGTCCCTGACCTCTTTTTGCTCAAGGCTAGTGCTCTACCACTTCGAGCCACAGCACCATTTCCAGTTTTCTGGTGGTTCATTGGGGATGATTGTCCTGGACTTTCCTGCCCAGGCTGTCTTTGAACTGTGATCTTCAGATCTCAGCCTTCTGAGTAGCTAGGATTTACTAGTGTGAGCTACCAGCAATTTTTTTTTGGGGGGGAAAGGGGGGTAGGTACCAGTACTGTAGCTTAAACTCAGGGCCTGGGCACTGTCCCTGAGCCTTTGTGCTCAAGCTCTCAGCCTCCTAGGTAGCTAGTGTTACAGGGATGAACCTCTGGCTCTGGCTGAGTGAAGATTTGTATTCTACTTTGTAACACTGTTGCTGACCCTTCACTGGTAGAGGGTGGAGTTCAAAGGCTTGTTGGTGGGCCAGTCAGTGGTTGAGAAGTGATGGTTCTCAAGCGAGGGCCCACAGGGAAGGTGCTCTGACAGTGACTGAACCCCTCTCCTCCCCTTTTTTTTTTTGGTGCTGAGGGTGAAGAAGCCAGGGCCTGAGTTATACCCAGCCCCTGGGTATATATATTTTTGATGGTCACAACTTAGGGGTGCTGTGGACAAAATGTAGGCAAAGCAGGGATGCTGATGAGATCCTCAGATTTGTCTGCCTGGGTTACCTCTAATTTGAGGATGTGGTAGAGCCAGCCTGGGCAGGATAGACCATGAGACACTTATCTCCTGATTCACCAGCAAAAGCCAGAAGTGGAGCAGCCTTGAGCAAAAAAGCTGAGCAGCACTGCCCAGGCCCTGAGTTCAAGCCACACATACACACACACACACAAACCTTTACTAAAACCAAGCTCCTGTGTGTATGGATGCTATAGACAATTACCAACAGCCAGCCGAGAGAATTTGATGTCTTTGTTTATGTCTTGGTTTATGAGGTGTACAGTGCCAATGTCCAGTGAGTCCTCAGTTCCTGAACTAGTTGTGACGTAGTGACTTGATTTACTTCACATAGCCTTCAAAAACTATTATTTCAGTCATGGGTAGTAGTTAAAGCCTGTGATGCTAGCCATATAGGGGGCAGAGATGGGAGACTGAGGTTTAAGCAACTCTTGCAAAGCAAAAGCTCATGAGACTCCAGCTTGATGCGCGCTGGCGCATACAAGACTCCATTTTGACAAATGGCTGGGCACACCAGTGCACATTATCCCAGCAATGGGGAAGCAACAATGGCTGGGCATGGTGGCATGTGCCTCGCATCCTAGAGGCTCAAGAAAATGTAACTAGGTGGATCTCAGCCTAGACTGGCCAGGAAATTATTCAAGATCCTACTTCAAAAATGGAAAAAGGGACACTGGTGGCTCATGTCTGTAATCCTAGCTACTGAGGAGGCTAAGATCTGAGGATCATGATTCAAAGCCAACCTCGGCAGAAAAGTTCATGAAAGTTGTGTTTTTTTTGTGTTTGTTTTTTTCTGTCGGTCATAAGGCTTGAACTCTGGGCCTGGGCAATGTCCCTCAGCGCTTCAGCTCAAGGCTAGCACTATACCACTTAAGCCACTGCACCACTTCCAGTTTTCTGGGTTAACTGGAGAAAAGAGTCTCACAGACTTTCCTGCCCAGGCTGGCTTTGAACCTCGATCCTCAGATCTCAGCCTCCTGAATAGCTAGGATTATAGGTGTGAGCCACCAGCACCTAGGTTCCATGAGACTCGTATTTCCAATTAACCACCAGAAAACTGGAAGTGGTGCTGTGGTTCAAAGACATCATGCAGGCCCTGAGTTCAAGCCCCATGACTGACAAAGAAAGGGCAGAGGATGGAGAGCGAGAAAGGAAGAAAGGAAGGAAGGAAGGAAGGGAAGGAAGGAAAGGAAAAGGTGATGGAGGCATAGCTTAAGTGGTAGATTGCCTGCCTAGTAAGTATAAGGCCTTAGATCCAATCCACAGTACCATGTAAACAAGCAACAGGTGGCTGAGCTCTAAGATCGCAGCCAGAGCACAGGAAAGTCCATGAGACTCTTATCTCCAATAAACTGCTCAGAAAAAGTTGGAAATGGTGCTGTAGCTCACGAGCACTAGCCTTGAGCAAAAGAACTCAGGGACAGCACCCAGGCCCAAAGTTCAAACTCTGGGACTGGTAAAACCAAAAGCAAACCCCAAAACATTATTTCATTTTACTATCTGTCACATTATCTCTTGTGACATTACCAGGTGTCATTCATTATAATAGGTGCATGCGCACGCACACACCCTGTAGTCTCAGAATGAGCAAGCAGCAAAGCTAGTGGAAGAGTTTCTGGCTCACCACGTGGTACTCTCTCTGGCTGTGTTTGTATCACTTAGCAAAGTTGAAGTTCCCTTGGTGTCTTCTCTTCAACATTCGTCACCCCAGCCTCACCCTGGATGTCTCTCCAGACTGCCTCAGTCCATGCAGGCCTCTGAAGTGGATCTCCTGAGACCTGGCCTTTCAAGAGTTCCAGTGATGACTGTAAAGAGAGCCAAGGCTCTCCAGGGAGCAGAGCAGATGAGGCAGGTAAAAAGACAATGACACCACAGTGCAGGAGAAGCCTTAAGAGTCAGGGCGCCTTGAAGGCTGGAAAGAACTTTACATATGACAGAAAAACGAGCTTGCTTTTCATGGATGCATGGAGGAGGGCCCCAGAGCTCGGTGGAACTGGCAGTGTTCCTGTGAGGTGGGGACAGGGAGAGCTCGGGAGTGTCCACCTGGCCTGCGATTTTGACCCCATTCACCGCTGTGACCCATGGCCCCAGCTGTCCCTTTCCTGGAACGCTTCCTCTGCTCTTCCACATTTTCTACTCAATCCCTCTCCCAAATCTAGTCCCGACTCTGCCTTTTCATGGGTGGCTTTTGCTCCACTCAGAATAGCTCCCTTCTCTGATCCATTTATTGTGTTGTACCTCTAGCTCTTGATCCAGGTCACACTGTTAGATCATAAACTCCTCAAGGGTAGGTATGTCTGCTTTGCCTTTGAGGACTTCATGGCAGTGTAGGCTGGAAGATTATCATTGTTTTGTTTTGTTTTTTGGGTCCAGTCGTGGGGCCAGAACTCTGGGCCTGGGCGCTGTCCCTCAGCTCAAGGCTAGTGTTCTACCACTTGAGCCACAGCGCCACTTCCAGCTTTTACTGCTTATGTGGTGCTGAGGAATCAAACCTAGGGCCTCAGGCATGCAAGGCAAGCGCTCTACCACTGAGCCACCTTCCCAGCCCCGGAAGATTATTATTGTATTAGGCCACAAGATACACCATTGTGAGTGCAGGCACACTGTATGGCACTGCCATTAGATTAGCTACAGACTCCAATCCTATCATGTTGTCTGATTTACGGGATGTGGGGCTGATGCCCTATCACTTAAGTCACAGCTCCACTACTGGCTTTTTGGTGGTTAGAGATGAGTCTCATCACACTTTCCTGTGCACACTGGCTTCAAACTCCAATCCTCAGATCTCAGTCTCCTGAGTAGCTAGGATTACAGGTGTGAGTCACTAGCATCTGGTTCATGTTCCCTAGTTTAAGTTGCTTTCATCAGGTGGGAAATGTGTCATCACTGATCCTGTGCCCAATCTCACACACTGAAGTAAAAAAGCGACAGCCACATTCAGCAGTGTGAAGACAGGCTGTGGGGTACAGCCAAACTTTCTGGACCCGCAACACAGTCACTACTCAACCTCTGAGCTGTTTGCCTCCTGTAAAACACCGATGCAAACCCGCTACCGTGTGGATGCTGAGAGCTAAGTGCCTAGCCGAGTTCCTGCAGAGTAGGGGCTTTAAAAACAGGTATAGCATGGCTGGTATGGATGGCTCATGCCTGTAATCGTTGCCATGCAGTAGACTGAGATTCAAGGATTGAAGTTCAAAGGCTGCCCATGCAAGAAAGTGCATGAGACTCTTATCTCCAATTAAGCACTAAAAAAGCCAGAAGTGGGGCTGTGGCTCAAGTGGCAGAGCTGCAGCCTTGAGCAAAGAAAGCTCAGGGACAGTGCCTAGACCCTGAGTTCAAGCCCCAGGACCAGCACCAAAGGAATGTTCACCCCACCTTTTTTCTTTTTTTGCAGGAGTGGTACTCACTGGGAACTATGTTGAAAATCAACTATAGATACTTGTGGGTGGGGACGGGCGGGAAAAACTGGGGGAGAACGAGGGAAAGAGTGACACTGTCCAAAAGGAACTGTGCTCTTGACCTTGACCTTCGTCACTGCAGCCCCTCCACACATCACCTCTGTAAGAGCGGAAATCTCAGTTTAAAAGACTCAAAAAGAAACAGACACGGGCGATCCCTGTCGTTCTGGCGCTGGCGGGGGGCCGCGCTGCACAGGTCCACGCTTGGTTCGGGCGACTCGGAGGTGACGGGTGCTTCTGCCATTTCCCAGCGTGACGGGGACGCCGGGCCGGGGTGGGCGGTGGGCCGGGGCCTCCGCGGGGGGGGGGGGCGTCCTGTGACCCCGGCGATCCAGCGGCCCCGCGTGCACCCCGCACTCCTGCACCCCGCACCCCTCCCGGCGCTGGCCGAGCGCGCCCCAGCGCGGAGCCGGTGCGGGCGGACACCGCTCAGCGCGGCCGCCGGGGCCGGCCGGGCGGACACACCCGCGAGACTCCGGCCCAGCGGCCACAGAGAGACGCCCACAAGCAGGGAGCCCACGAGCCCCAGCCAGCCTCGGGAGGCGAGGGGCCGGAGCGCGGGGACCCGCGCCCTCCCCGCCCGACACGCCGACGACGCGACCCGGGGGCCCGCGGCCGCGCGGGAGCCGGGGCCTCGGGGGGCGACGGCGGGGCGGGCTCCGCGCCGCGGGCCCCGGCCTCACCTGGGGCGGCAGGAGGCGCGGCGGGCGCGCGGCGCCCAGGCCCCGCTGCCGGGCGGCGCGCTGGGCCGCGTCCCGCCGCTCGCAGGGCGTCACCCGCTCCAGGACCCGCCGCAGCTGCTCTGGAGCCAACGGGGCCGCGCTGCCGCCCGGGCCGGGCCGGGCCGGGCCGCCGCCATCCTCCCGGCCGCACGCGGGGCCCGGCCCCGGCTCCGCGCCTGCCATGGAGGCCGCCGCGGGGACTCGAACCCGCATCACCTGAGAAGGCGACGCGACTGTGCGTCACGGGGGAAAGGGCGGGCTACGGGAGCCCCACGGGCCAAAACAACTGAGGCGGCGCCCGCGCCCGCCTAGGCCGCTCGGCCCCGCCCACCGTCTCCGAGGCCGGCCCCGCCCTCCCCATTGGCCGCTCCGGCCCCCTTCCCTGCCCCCTGCCCCCCACCCCGGTCCGGACCCGCCCTTCCCTTCCACGTCCGCTGCCCCCGGAGGCCGTCCTGGCCCGGCCGCCCTCGCCCCAGCCCGGGGTGCCGCGGGACCCCGAGCCCAGGGCCGCCTCCCCGCCGGCCGCGATCCCGCACCTGAGTCGCTCGGTTGAACTGGTCTCAGAAGAGCCCCAAGTCCACTGTCTCCTCTTCCTCTTCCAAAGATCTCTAAAGGTTGCAGGAGCTCGGGGTTCAGGGGCGGGAGCCCGGTTTTCCTTTCCTCGCAAGGAGGAAAAAATAGAAAGCTACTATCGTGGCCCGTACGGGGATCGAACCCGCGACCTTGGCGTTATTAGCACCACGCTCTAACCAACTGAGCTAACCGGCCACCCGCCGTCCCAACGCCATCGGGACGCCTATGAGGATCTCCCTCGGCGCTCCGCCCGCCGCCCGCCGCCCGCCGCCCGCCGCGCTCTGCTCTCCTCACAGGGCCCGGCGGCGGTGTTCGCGATCAACGCCCCGGGCGACAGGGAGAAACGGAGGCCGCGGGCTCGGGAGGTCGGGCGGCTGCCCCCGCACGCCAGCCGCGGGCCCTCACAGCCCCCTCAGTTCCTCACGGCGGAGACGGGGGGGGGGGGGGGGTCGGGGCGGGGGCTGCGCGCGCATGCGTGTTTTAGCATCCAGCCTCACACCCGCCGGCCCGCGGCCGCCGCCCGCCGGGGGCTGTGGCGCTCCCCGCAGGGTCGCCGGCACCCGAACCCTGGCTGTCACCGAGTCAGGGTCGCGCGGGTTCGCGGGAGCCAGCGGGGGCGGGGGCAGGAGCGGGGCCGAGCAGGTGGGCGGCCTCCCCTGGCCGGGGCGCGGTTCCGGAAGGTGGACGCCAGGGGGCAGGCGATCCCCGCTCGGCCCGCGCGCTCCCGGGAGGCGCGGGCAGGGCGGCAGGGCGCCCTTCCCCGCAGCGCCTCTCCCCTGCGTGCGCACAGCTCTTCCACGCACAGCCTAAGTCTCCTTCTCGGAGGAGCGCACGCGCTTTCGCACTCACTGAATGTCATTCGCTTCGTCTCAATGGTGGGAAGGGTGTGGTGCGCAGAGAGTGACCCAGGGCTGGGAAGGTGGCTCAGTGGTAGATCTTTGCGTGCATGAGGCCCTAAGTTCGATTCCTCAGCACCACATACGCAGGAAAGGCTGGGCATGGCGCTGTGGCTCAACTGGTAGAGTGCTCGCCTTGAGCTGAAGAGCTGAGGGACAGCAGTTCAAGCCCCGGTACCATGAAAAAGAACGCAACCTGGAAGTTTTATATTGTTTCCTTTGAAATTGATTTACAAACAGCTGTCTGCGTATTCACTTGAAACCTTTGGTGTGGCCATAAAGACCTCTTTATTAGCTTCCAAAGGTACCTTAACAAAGCAGGCAAGCTCAGGTGGCTTAGGAAAGCACCCGAGTTCTGGGGTGGGGGCCAAGTTTCCCCCCTCAAGGCCTGGCAGGCCTGGTTCTTCCTGAGGCTGTCCTGCATCCCAGGCCTGTCTCTGTTTCTAGCATGGTTGGCAATCTCTGCCTCCTTTGGCATCCACAGAAGCAGTGCGTGGCCCCTTGGGTGTCTTCCCAATCTTCCCTCTCCTTTTTTGTGCCAGTCCTGGTGTTGAACTCAGGGTCTGGGCACTGTCCCTGAGCTTTTGTGCTCAAGGCTAACGCTCTACCACTTGAGCCACAGCTCTGATTCAGGTTTTTTGTTTTTGTTTTTGGTGGTTAATTGGAGATAAGAGTCTCATGAACTTTTCTGGCTAGGCTGGCTTAGAAAATGGATCTTCACATCTCAGCCTCATGAGTAGTCAGCATTGGAGTTGTGAGCCACCTGTGCCTAGCTAAAATTCCTCTTAATAAAATCAAACACATGAGATCCTATAGCAGCTGTGTATCCTCTTTTAATTGGGTGACATTCTCCCTGTTTTCCTGTCCTAAAATCTGGACTGTATACTCTCCAGCCCTACTGATGGCTATCCCAAGATGCTCATCCTGAGAAGCATTTTCCATGTCTTCTGTGTTACATTTTCTTCCTCTCAACCCCAGGTTTTGTGTTTTACCCCATGTTTACCTTTTGTCTGGGTTCTAAACATCCATCAGTGGCTGCCCAAGAAAAGTTATTCAGAAGGTGAGATACTTTCAATATTGGAATTACAAACCAATTCTGTGATAGAAAAGAAAGCAAAAACCATTTTTAAAAATACAAATAAAATGCTTCATCATACAATATATTCTGTATCAAACCTTTCAGACAATACAAATGAATAACAAGCAGAAGGACTTTGCTTCTAATAAATCAGTTTGCTATAATAAATCAGTTGGTTCCAGAGTCCCACTGTTTGGAAAAAGATCCTTCCTAAGGCATGAACATCACTGCAAAGTTTTTTGCCAAGTCTCTCTTGGACATAACACACAGGGAGGCTGGGAACGTGGCTTAGTGGTGGAGTGCTTGCCTAGCATTCATGAAGCCCTGGGTTCAATTCCTCAGTACCACATAAAAAAAGCCAGAAGTGGTGCCGTGACTCAAGTGGTAGAGTCCTAACCTTGAGGTAAAGAAGCTTAGGGAGAGTGCCCAGGTCCACGGTTCAAGTCCTAGGACTGGCCTACAAAGCAGGCCTTGACATCTTCCACAGACTTTGTTGTATGCTGGGGTCCCCAACTCTGTCAAAGCAAAGCCCAGGTGTATGCTCAACTTACCACGATTATCAACTCTGTGTGTGTAGCATGTAGGTGCTGGGGTTTAAACTCAGGGCCTGGGCATGTTCCATTAGCTTTTTCACTGTAAGAGTAACACTCTATTACTTGAGCCACAGCGCTACATCTGGCTTTTTACTGGTTAATTGGAGATGAGAGTCTCAAGGACTTTTCTGCCTCTGCTGGCTTCAAACCTTGATCCTCAGATCTCAGCTTCCTGAGCAGCTAAGATAACAGGTGTGAGCCACAGCACTTGGCTTCCTGGTCTGCTAGTCTCTGGGCAGCCAAGTCTCCCCCACTCCCAGTCACTTACAAGGGGAAACCACAGACAGTCTTCCTCTATCAGAAAGCTTAACCCCCAAAAGTCGCAGGCCCTTTCTCTTTCTCCTCCTCCTCTGTCCTCACCCAGGAGGCTCCACCCGGGGCCTCAGGAAGCCAAGCGCTAGCCTGTGTCCTCATCCTCAAATGTTGCTTCTTTAGTTTCAAAAAAGAAAAAGAAAAACCAGGGACAGCTGATCTCTTGGGGTATTTATAAGGCCAAGCAAATCAGTGCGCTCAGGGTTCTGTGTTTTTTACTGCATTGTTCCTACCTCAAGGCCAGGCCACTGTTTTTCTAAGATGCCTCATTTGCACACAGTTTATTTACATATTAAAAAAACTGAACTTTACACTTTAATCCAGGTTTCAAACCATTAGGAACTTTGTCTCTACGGTTCTCCTTTCCCAAAAACCTGAACAGGTGCCTGGAGCAGCATAAATGAATGCTGCGGAACACTGGTGGCTCCTGCCTCAGGCTGAGCTCTGAGGATCACAGTTCAAAGCCAGACCGGGCAAGAAAGTCCTTGCAATTCTCATCTCTAATTAACCACCCAAAAGTCAGAAGTGGAGCTGTGACTCAAGTGGCCGAGCGCCAGCCTCGAGCAAAATAAAGCTCAGGACAGAGTTCAGGTCCCAGGACCGCCCGCCCTCCCCACCCCCTCAAAAATGTCCAGTGAATTAAAAACTACAAAGTTACTGCACCTCCATTGTGTGCTCAGACTGTAGCAGGAGCTGGGAATTCATTGGTGCCAACTAGTGTCACAGCTCACCAACCAGTGAAAGCTCAAATCTGGAGCGTCGCTTCGGGAAGAGCCGGGCCACCCACCGCCAGGGCGGGGAATTGTATTCAATTTAAAGCTGCGAGATCCGTTGCTTAGCAACCAGGCTGAGGAGGCAGTCCCTACTGCGCACGCGTGTACCGGCGCACGCGCAAGACATGGCCTGGGGGCGTTCAGGGCCTGGCGGTTGCTAAGGTGACGGGGATACAATATGGCGGCGGAATCCTAACGCTCTCCGGCTAGGGGCCACCGCGGTCCTCGCGCCAGACCGACCTCGGGAAGTGGACGGCGGGGTGCCGCGCTTTCTGCGCTCTTTTTCTCTTCCGTGTCGGTGAGGGGCTGTCCCCGGCGTCCGCACCCAGGATGAAGAGTGAGTGCGGCCGGGGAGCGGCCGGGGGTCCGGGGCCTGGTGGGGCCGGGGAGCGGCCGGGGGTCCAGGCAGGGCCTGGTGCGGCCGGGGAGCCGCCGGGGGTCCGGGGCCTGGTGGGGCCGGGGAGCCGCCGGGGGTCCCGGGCCTGGTGGGGCCGGGGAGCCGCCGGGGGTCCGGGGCCTGGTGGGGCCGGGGAGCCGCCGGGGGTCCCGGGCCTGGTGGGGCCGGGGAGCCGCCGGGGGTCCGGGGCCTGGTGGGGCCGGGGAGCCGCCGGGGGTCCCGGGCCTGGTGGGGCCGGGGAGCCGCCGGGGAGCCGCCGGGGGTCCCGGGCCTGGTGGGGCCGGGGAGCCGCCGGGGGTCCCGGGCCTGGTGGGGCCGGGGAGCCGCCGGGGGTCCCGGGCCTGGTGGGGCCGGGGAGCCGCCGGGGCCTCGCGGGATCGGTTGCCGTCCCGCCGCCGCCGTGGGCGGGGCGGGCTGCGGGCCCGAGCCGCGCCCGGGGAGCCGGGGCCCCGGGGCTCCGTCAGGCCGACCCAGGTCCGCGCCGGCCTCTCCAGCGCGGCGGTGCTGGTTTCCGCGGTCCGTTTCGGTGCTAGGGTGCTAGGGTGCCCTTTTTGTTGCTGTATTAGAACAAAGGCCAGGTGGTGACCTGGACGTTGGGCAGAGAGCACCACGCAGTAGTGTTCCTATGGGAACTTGGAGGCAACAATGAAAACAGTTAAAAACCGTTACTTGGGGAAGTCTGTACAACGGCTACTTCTAGTTAAGTCAGCCTAGAGCATGTAAGGGGTTAAGAGGAAAGTGTGGGTTATCACAGTCCAAATACAACCAACTGGAATGGCTAGACGTTTACATTTTAAAAACATGATTAAGCGGGCGCCGGGGGCTCACGCCTGTCATCCCAGCAACTCAGGAGGCTGAGATCTGAGGATCGGGGTTCAAAGCCAGCCTGGGCAGGAAAGCCCGTGAGACTCTCATCTCCAATAAACCACTCAGAAAACCGGAAGTGGCGCTGTGGCTCAAGTGGTAGTGCTAGCTTGGAGCTGAAGAGGTGAGGGTCAGCACCCAGGCTCAGAGTTCAAGCCCCACGACCTACAAAAACAAAAACCAGGGGCTGGGAAGGTGGCTCAGTGGTAGAGCGCTTGCCTTGCATGCCTGAGGCCCTGGGTTCGGTTCCTTGGCACCCCATAAGCAAAAAGAAAAAAGCCGGAAGGGGTGCTGTGGCTGATGTGGTAGAGCGGTAGCCTTGAGCTGAAGAGCTGAGGGACAGCGCCCAGGCCCAGAGTTCAGGCCCCACGACTGGACCCCCCCAAAAAAACAAACAAAAAACAAAAAACATAATTATACAGATCTTGTCATTTGTGCTTGTTAGCCAGACGTGCAGAAAAATTTCATCTACCTTTGCTGTGAAGATTAATTATGTTAGATGTAGTTATAATGTTAAGCTTGCATTGTGTCCTGGCTGTCATGTCGTAATTTATGTTTATAGTCAATTGCATAACAGCTAGGGGCTACCGCTTAGCATTAGAACACCTGCCTAGCACGAGCAACAACCCAGGCTGTAACTCAGTACTGTTTTGTTTGTTTGTTTTTGTCGTGGGGCCTGAACTCTGGGCCTGGGCGCTGTTCCTCAGCTCTTCAGCTCAAGGCTAGTGCTCTACCACTGAGCCACCTGGGGGGGGGGGGTTTACTGTTGTTGTTTTAAGCTAACTGAATTATGTAACATATTTACGTAAGTCATCTCATTCACCCTTCCAAGGCATTTTCTCGCTGGTTTTATTTATATGTGTATATTTTCATCACTGTGTCACAAACCCTACAAAAGTTTACATTTACATATATTTTAGACTATATTCCTTTTTTTCTTCCCAAGTTTTTTTTTTTTTTTTTTTTTGGTCCAGTTGTGGGGCCTGAACTCTGGGCCTGGGTGCTGTCCCTTAGCTCTTCAGCTCAAGGCTAGCGCTCTGCCACTTGAGCCACAGCGCCACTTTGGCTTTTTTCTTTTTTCTTATGTGGTGCTGAGGAATTGAACCCAGGGCCTCAAGCATGCAAGGCAAGCGCTCTACCACTGAGCCACCTTCCCAGCCCTTCTTCCCAAGTTTTTAAATTGAAAGCTTTCAATTGTACAAGAGTACATTGAGCCAGGTGTTGGTTATAATTCTTACTATTCACATTGCTGAGATTTGAAGATCTCTGTTAAAGCCAGCTAGGACAAGAAAGCTTTTTCTGCCCAAGACTGGCACTCTTATCATTTGAGCCACAGCCTCATTTCCAGCTTTTTTGGTCCTTAATTGGAGATGAGTCTCACAAACTTTCCTCAATTCTCAGCCTCCTGATTAGCTAGGATTATAGGTATGAGCCACTGGCACCTGGCCTGACTTTTTTTTTTTTTTTCCTAATCCTGGGGGCTTGAACTGAGGCTAGCACTCTTACCACTAGCTACATAGCACCACTTCTGGTTTTTCTGTGGTATTGCAGAATCAAACCCAGGGCTTCATGCATGCTGGGCAAGTACTCTATCACTAAGCCACATTCCCAGCCCCACCCTGACCTTTCTTTTGCAGGCGTGGGGGGGGGGGAGGGGGTTGGTTGTGGGTCTTGAACTCTGGGCCTGGGCCCTGTCCCTAAGCTCTTCTCAAGTCTAGTGCTTTACCACTTGAACCACAGTGACACTTCTGGTTTTTTGGTGGTTAATTGGAGATAAGAGTCTCACAGACTTTCCTGCCTGGGCTGGCTTTGAACCATGATCCTCAGATCTCAGCCTCCTGAGTAGCGAGGATTACAGCTGTAAGCCACCAGTGCCTGGCTAAAAACACCTGTTTTAAGTGTAGTTTGCTGACTTTTGGCCACTGTAGACAGAAGTGCCTATACCTCCACAGTTAAGATGCGGCCTCTCCTATTGCTTCCACTTTTCTCTGTGCCCTTCTTCACTCTGGCTCAGGGATAATTAATATGCTTTTTGCTGCTAAAATGTTGCCTTTTCTAGGATTTACTAACAATTAAATGTAAGGCATGAATATATAAAAGTATGTGGTTGTGGGGCCCTGGTTGCGGTGCACCTGTAATCATAGCCATGAGGAGGCTGAGATCCAGAGGACCACAGTTCAAAGCCAGCTTAGGCAGATAAGTCCACAAGACCTTATCTTCAAAATAACCAGCAAAATTTAGGGCTGGGGATGTGGCTTAAGTGGTAAAGTTCCGGCTGAACAAACAAAAACTGCATTCAAACCCCAGTACCTGGGGTGGGAGGAAAAGATACATAGTCTTTTGAATCTGGCTTCTTTGAAAAAATGATAACTTGTAGTCTAAGCCAGTAGCTTTCTGAGCAGGGTCCCATTGTATGTGTATCTTTGTGCATTTATCCATTCCCTACTCTGAGCACTTGGCTTGTTTCCCTGTTAGGGATTCTGGTTAAGAAAGTTGCTTTGAACCTTTATGTACTAGTCTGTGTGAGCCTATCTTCCTGACTATGAGATAAATTCCTAAGAGGAGAATAGCTGGTTTATGAGTGTTTTATATATTTAACTTTAGAAGAAATTGCTAAGCTGTTTCTTCTTGGGGGTGTGTGCTGGTTCTCGGGCTTGAATTCAGGGCCTGGAGCTCACCCTTGATTTTTTTTCTGTCAAGGCTAGCGTATCTTCTATTTTGTTCTTACATTGTTTCACTGTTATTGTGAAGGTGTTAGCAGGAGCGTTACTGTTCCGGCTGTTTCTTGTTAGTGTATGGCCTAGCATTTACTGCCCATCTTTGCTAACACGTGGTATTGCCTATCTTTAATTTTAGCCATTCTAGTGAGGCAACTCCAAAGTGTTAAGAGCTGGTTGTTCTCCATGCTTTGGTTAGGTAGTGATCTCATTGTTGACGGGCTGAGGTGCCACCGGTGTCGGGGAGGCTGAGGAGCCTCGCTGCTGCGGGCTGACTGCATGGGAGCTGAGCACCACCGTGACGGTTATTCAAGAGTTTTATTCATTTATCCTCCCACAACCAGAATGTGTTCCTTTTCACCCTCACTCCTGTTGCAGATGGTGCCCCTTGTATGTTGGCGACTTCCGTTTCTCAGGGGCTGTCATGAGCTGGGCTGTCAGTGGAAAGCACCGTGTGGTGGGTGTCGTGTCACTCACCCGCTCACTCTGCCAGTGAGATCTGCTCGCTCAGGGGAGAGGGCAGCAGTGTGGCCGGGAGATTGGTTTAGGGGACTCCCTGGCCTGCCCTCCCTGCTTTGCTGCTTACTGACGAGCCCCTGGATGAGCTGCTTGACCTCTCTGAGCCTTAGCTCTCCATTTAGAAGTGGGGCCAGTGGCATGCCTGAGGCATAGCTCCTGCCACCTGCCACCGGATCTCAGTATCCAGCAGCATTTTCAGTTCAGAAGCCAGGGCTCAGCCGGGCGCTGGTGGCTCACGCCTGTAATCCTAGCTACTCAGGAGGCTGAGATCTGAGGATCGCAGTTCAAAGCCAGCCCGGGCAGGAGAGACCGTGAGACTCCTATCTCCAATAAAACCACCAGAAAACCGGAAGTGGTGCTGTAGCTCAAGTGGTAAACCCTTGCCTTGAGCTGAAGAGCTGAGGGACAGTGCCCAGGCCCAGAGTTCAAGCCCCATGACCGACAAAAAAAAAAAGAAAACTGGAAGTGGCGCTATGGCTCAAGTGGTAGAGCACTCACCTTGAGCTGAAAAGCACAGGGACAGCCAAGCCCAGAGTTCAAGCCCCACAACTGACCAAAAAGAAAAAGAAAGGAAGGCAGGCAGGGAGGGAGGAAGGGAGGGAATACTGAGAGACAAACAGGGCTGGGCCCGCCACCAAGTGGTAGAGCACTTGGCTAGCATGTGCAAGGCCTTCGGTGCTGGAATCCTCAGTATCCCACATCCCTCCAGCAATCCCCCATGGCAGGGAATTTTTGTTTGGTTTTGGTTTTTGTGCTGATAACTGGGGCTTGAACTCAGGGCCTGGGCACTCTCCCTTAGCTTTTTTAGTTCTAGCGCTTGAGCCACACAGCTCCACTACTAGTTTGTTTGTTTGTTTTTTGGTGATTAATTATAGATCTAAGTCTCTCAGATTTTTCCTACTGGATTGGCTTTGAACTGTGATCCTCAGATCTCAGCCTCCTGAGTGGCTAGGATTACAGATGTGAGCCACTGGTGCTGGCACCTTAGGTTTTTGTTTTGTTTTGTTTTTGGCCAGTCCTGGGGCTTGAACTCAGGGCCTGGGCTCTCTCCCTGAGCCTCTTTGTGTTCAAGGCTAGCACTCTACCATGAGTCACAGCACCACTTCCAGCTTTTACTTTTTCTTTTTCTCTTTCTTTCTTTCTTTTTTTTTGGGGGGGAGGTCCGGTCGTGGGGCCTGAACTCTGGGCCTGGGCGCTGTCCCTCAGCTCTTCAGCTCAAGGCTAGCACTCTACCACTTGAGCCACAGTGCCACTTCTGGCTTTTTTCTTTTTTGCTTATGTGGTACTGAGGAATCGAACCCAGGGCCTCAGGCATGCAAGCACTCTACCACTGAGCCACCTTCCCAGCCCCAACTTCCAACTTTTTCTGTGTACGTGGTGCTGAGGAATGGAA
Organism: Dipodomys merriami; assembly: GCF_024711535.1. Classification (NCBI taxonomy): domain Eukaryota; kingdom Metazoa; phylum Chordata; class Mammalia; order Rodentia; family Heteromyidae; genus Dipodomys; species Dipodomys merriami. Next base: position 2,183,466 of record NW_027206069.1, read on the forward strand.
CCCAGGGCTTCATGTGTGCTAGCAAGCCCTCTACCACTGAGCTACCTTCCCAGAATTTTTTTTTTTTTTTTTTTTTTTTTTTTTTTTGCCAGTCATGGGACCTGAACTATGGGCCTGGGCACTGTCCCTCAGCTCTTCAGCTCAAGGCTAGCGCTCTACCACTGGAGCCACAGTGCCACTTCCAGCTTTTTCTGCTTATGTGGTGCTGAGGAATCGAACCCAAGGCCTCATGCATGCAAGGCAAGCACTGTACCACTGAGCCACCTTCCCAGCCCCATACCTTCCCAGTATTTTTATCATGAGTCAGCACCTGGTATGCAGGTACATGCTTGTCAGATAGCTTACTTTTTCTTTTCTGATAATTTCCCCCTTGCCAACATTTCTTCCTTGTGAGGTTGTATGTGGGTCAGAGGTTTGTAGGGAAAACAAGTACAGCAGTTTCCTCTCAGAAGGAAACCATGGCCCAGTTCTTCTGCTTATAGGAAGGTTTAACTGTGTGTGCTCCCTTCAATATATGCTGGCCTCCCCTCTCACAGACTCCAAAACCTCCAAAGGAGTCATATTTGCCTACTAACTTCTAGTAACTTTTTTTTTTTTTTTTTTTGTCCTGGGACTTGAACTAAGGGCCTGGGCACTGTCCCTGAGTTCTCTTGCTCAAGGCTGGTGTTCTACCACTTTGAGCCACAGCTCCATTTCTGGTTTTTGAGTGGTTAGTTGGAGATAAAAGTCCCTCAGGTATGCTTGTACATAGGGATCTTGTGCTGAAGCTGTTAATAAATTATTTTGTAGTGAAACTTAAAAAAAAAAAAAAGTCCCTCAGGGACTTTTTTTTGTTGTTGGTTGTGGGGCCTGAACTCTGGGCCTGGGCGCTGTCCCTCAGCTCTTCTGCTCAAGGTTAGCCCTCTACCACTTGAACCACAGCCCCACTGCTGGCTTTTTCTGCATATGTGGTGCTGAGGAATCAAACCCAGGACCTCATGCATGCAAGGCAAGCGCTCTACCACTGAGCCACCTTCCCAGCCCTTCACAGGGACTTTTTTTTTTTTTTTGCCTGGGCTGGGTCTGAACTGTGATCCTCAGATCTCAGCCTCCTGAGTAGCTAGGATTACAGGCATGAGTTCCTGGCCCCTAGCTGTAGTAACTTGTTTTGTTTTAGTTGGTTGTGGGGCTTGAACTCTGAGCCTGAGCGCTGTCCCTCAGCTCATCAGCTTAAAGCGAGCGCTCTACCACTTGAGCCACAGAATCACAGTTTTTCTGTTGGTTAATTGGAGATAAGAGTCTTATGGACTTTCCTGCCCAGGCTGGCTTTGAGCCACAATCCTCAGATCTCAGCCTCCTGAGTAGCTAGGGTTACAGGCGTGAGCCACCAGCCCCGGGCAGCACCTCACCCTTGAGAGGAGCTGTGCAGTGAGGGCCTTCCAGAGGAAGGTATGGAATAGTGGCCTTGGGACCCCGGCGGGCACTGGCAGCTATGCCTCGTTGATAACAGGTGCTCTGATGACAAGGAAAAAAGTAGGTGATTCTGACAGAGGGTGTTCTGCAAACACTTGACTTCTGCTCAAGTGATAACTGTCATTGTCACCAAAGCAGGGAAAATCAAGGGAACTAAGACAAAAGAGGAGTCCAAAGCTTGGTGCGGGTGACTCCTGTCCGCAATCCTGGTTACTCAGAAGGCTGAGATCCAGAGCATCGGGCTTAACGCCAGCCCAGGCAGAACAGTCTAGGAGGCTCCATCACCATCAAACAACCAACAGAAAGCTGGCACGGCTCAAGTGATGGAGTACCAGCTGAGCAAGCAGGAGGCCTTGAGTTCAAATCCAGGTACTGACTGTAGATAGATAGATAGATAGATAGATAGATAGCCAGCTTAATGAGTCATGCTGACTGTTTTATTTGTTTCTGTGAGCTTTGTAGCACTATACCAAATACCTGGTAATTTTTTTTTCTTTTTTGCCTGACATGGGCTAGCTAGGATGACAGGTGTGAGCCGCTGGTGCTCTGCAGAGGTGTATTTTGATTCATGATGCTGGAGGTTTAAGGCTAAAATGAGGCAGCCCCGCTTGTGCCTCAGTTAAGCTGAGTCCATCATTGGAATGAATTCAGCCACCTCAAGCAGGAAGTGGAAAGAAAGGACTGACGAGCCCACTCCCAAAGCACCTGAGGATGCCGGGTTTGACCCGCCCCTAAGGAGCCTCAGTACTTGCAGTAGTGTGGCCAGGAGCAACCTTTATATGTGCCCTTTTGAAGGGCGCTCCCCCAGACTTGAGTGCTGTAAGTCCTGAACAGAATCCTGAGATGGCCCAGTGAGTGAGAATGAAGGAAGTCAGAAAGCAGTACGGGCTTTAGTTAATAATAATCCACCAAAGGTGACTTGTTAATCATGACAAAGGGGCCATGTAGAAGATGCTAATAATAGAGGAAGCAGGTGCGGGGTAGGTGGGAGTGCTCTACTGTCTCCACATTTTTTTCTTTAAATTTAAAAATTAATTTGAAAAAATGGTACGTTGGGTTGGGGATGTGGCTCAGTGGTAGCATGCTTATTTAGCATGTGTGAGGTCCTAGGTTCTATCCCCAGCACTAAAAAAAAAGGCACAGGACGTATGATAAGCTACTTAGAATGTACTTTGTTTTAAAAAATTATTTGGGCCTTTGGGCATTCAAGGTAAGTATTCTGTGGCTTTGTTTATTTTTGTGTTAGCTATGAATGAATCACCTATGCTTAATTTCACAGCATATAATTAAGAAAAAAAATTCTCTTGGGCAGTTTGTGATCTGAGGATCACATGATTTCTAGAGATGGTCTGACCTGGGAGATGAAGGGAGTGGTCAGTCTGTGTGGTGGGCCCCTTTGCTGACCAGGCTGGATCCTTCCATCGCTGGAAGGCCCACAGGCCCACTCTCTGCTATGGTGTTCTGCCGTTTCTTCTCCTATTCTTTGGGGTATGGAATCTATGCAGCCCACAGGACTTTTGCTGGCAGGGCTCTCCACGCCTGCCGCTTCCGGGTAGGAAGGCACACTTCTACCCTGTGCCTGTCATTGTCTAGATGCCCCTTCACCAGGAGGAGGGAACTGGAGGCTTGCGGCCCGGGTGATGGTGGTGGCCAAGCCACGCAACTTTCAGAAAGTGAGGCCTGTGAGACTTGCAGGCAGCCGTTGCTGAGTGGATGCTCTGTGGGACAGGGGTGAAGATGGAGATGCTCAGAGGCTTCCGGTGGCCGCGTGGCACCTACCCAGTGCCACAGCTGAGGCCCTGCCCTCGCCAGCCACTGCACGGTGGCTGGGCCTCTCATCGCTGGCCAGAGTGCAGTGGGGTGGTTCCTACTTAAGCAGAGCGGCAGGAGGGTGGGGGGGGGCAAGCAGGGATCTTTGGGGTGCCATGCAATATGGCTTCTCCTTATGGGAAGACAGTGAACCAGAGAACCGTGATCAGCATATGCTGCGAAATGATATCAAATATATCATCACTTGATGGGAAGTGATATAAAATATATCAAACTTTTTTCTAATTATTTTAAATTATAGACTATAAAGCAATTGGCAAAATAGGAGAGGGAACATTTTCTGAAGTTATGAAGATGCAGAGCCTAAGAGACGGAAACTACTACGCATGCAAGCAAATGAAGCAGCACTTTGACAGGTAGGTTGTGCGCTCGCTGATACCCAACATGGAGGTGCCTTCAATCAGCACGCATGGCTGACACCCACCATGCATGTGCCTTTTTTTTTTTTTTGGGTCCGGTCATGGGGCCTGAACTCTGGGCTTGGGCGCTGTCCCTCAGCTCTTCAGCTCAAGGCTAGTGCCCTACCACTTGAGCCACAGCGCCACTTCCGGCTTTTTTCTTTTTGCTTATATGGTGCTGAGGAATCGAACCCAGGGCCTCAGGCATGCAAGGCAAGCGCTCTACCACTGAGCCACCTTCCCAGCCCCTGCCTTTTTGTTTTTATATTGTCTTTTTTTTCCTTTTTGGATTTAATGAGTTTACATAAAAAATTAGGTAGCCAGGCACCAGTGGCTCATGCCTGTAATCCTAGCTACTTGGGAGGCTGAGATCTGAGGATTGCAGTTCAAAGCCAGCCCAGGGAAGAGAGTCCATGAGACTCTTACCTCCAGTTAACCACAGAGAACCAGAAGTGACACTGTGGCTCAAGTGGTAGAGCATTTGCCTTGAGCTGAAGAGCTCAGGGACAACACCCAGGCCCAGAGTTCAAGCCCCACAACCAACAAAAAAGAAAAGATGTAATTTTACATCCAAGAAATAAAAAATCTTTGAAACAAATACAAAGAGTGCAAGGATTTGAACCAAGTTTACACTAAAAAAAGTTCATCTCATTGCATCACAGTATGCAAATACATTCACAGCTTCTGTTACAAACATGGAACTAAATTTCAGAAAGAACATACAATGTTAATAGTACCTCCATGGAAGCTGATCTCCTGCTAGCCCAAACTCTACATTGTATTTAAGCATCCCTGGATAATTCTGCTTAACCAACCTCAGTCACAGAACCAGCACTAAAGTCTCATGGAAGTAAGTCCATATAAGAATTAAATATGCCGGACGCTGGTGGCTCACGCCTATAATCCTAGCTACTCAGGAGGCTGAGATCTGAGGATCTCGGTTCAAAGCCAGCCCGGGCAGGAAAGACTGTGAGACTCCTATCTCCAATAAACCACCAGAAAACCGGAAGTGGCGCTGTAGCTCAAATGGTAGAGCACTGGCCTTGAGCTGAAGAGCTGAGGGACAGCGCCCAGGCCCAGAGTTCAAGCCCCATGACCAACAATAAAAAAAAAAAAAAAGAATTAAATATTTAAAATATGAAATGTTCTTTATATTAAGTGCCATGTGGGAGCGCAGCTGACTCCAAAGATGACACACGCACCTTTAGTCAGTACGTGGGCCTTGGCCTTGCTCGGAAAATTTATTCATTCAATGACATATAAGGGACAATCAGATTTCCTTGGACAGTAAGGATTATTGGCTAATGGAATCTTTATTTATTTAGCCAGTCCTAGGGCTTGAGCTGAAGGCCTGGGCACTGTCCCTGAGCTTCTTTTGCTCAAGGCTAGCTCTCTACCACTTGAGCCACAGTGCCCCTTCTGGCTTTTTCTGATTATGTGGTGCTGAGGAATTGAACCTAGGGCCTTATGCATGCTAGGCAAGCCCTCTATCACTAAGCCACATTCCCAGCCCTGGACTATCTATTACACTGGCATTTTCCTCACATTCAAGTGTATTATAATACCATCAATGTTACAAGAATTTTGAGTTGTGAAAGCCTTACAACAGTTGTGTTGTATGGTAGGTTTTTATGAATCAGACCTTAATCTAATTGTATTAGTTGTTTTTGCAACTTAATTAGTTGTGAAGAAGATAACATATTGATACAATAAAAAGAATGTTCCAGCCTGGCACCTATAGTTCATGCCTATGATCTAGCTACTCAGGAGGCTGAGATCTGAGGATCATGGTTGGAAGCCATCCCCGGCAAAAAAAGTCCTCATGAGACTCTTATCTCTAATAAACTACTTTAAAAAGCCAGAAGTGGTGTTGTGGCACTAGTGATAGAGCGCTAGCCTTGAGCACAAAAAGGCTCAGGGACAGCACCCAGACCCTGAGTTCAAGCCCCAGCACTGGCAATAAAATAAAATAAAAATGTAAACAAATAAAGAGAAGGGGAATGGGTCTGCTCCTGGAACTAAAAATTCTGTTTCTTTGTTTGTTTTTGTCAGTGGGGCCTGAACTCTGGGCCTGGGCACTGTCCCCCAACTCTTCAAGGCTAGCACTCTACCACTTGAGCCACAGTACTACTTCCAGCTTTTTCTGCTTTTGTGGTGCTGAGAAATTGAACCTAGGGCCTCATGCATGCAAGGCAAGCGCTCTACCACTGAGCCACCTTCCCAGCCCCTAATCTTAATTATTAATAAATACTAATAATGTAATTGTAAATCTTTGTATCTATTTCTGCTTATTAATCTGTAGTAAAAGAAACTACCTAAGATTCTTTTATGATATTTAGATGGGCAAAAATAAGAAATAAGCTTTAGTTCAGTTTCTGGTAGGAAAATAAAATCCGATTTAACTTGTTTGGAATATTAGTGAAATTAATGAACATGCTTTAATAACTAGTGTTAAAGTTGACCTAATTGTAAACAAAGTATCTGTTTTTACCTATACAATAGCATTGATCAGGTGAACAGTCTGCGGGAGATTCAAGCCCTGAGGCGCCTGAACCCGCACCCCAACATCCTCACACTATACGAAGTGGTTTTGTAAGTATTTTGGAGCTTGAAAAGTGATCTCACTGTAGCAGTTCTCTCCTTAAGGACACTGTGAGGCTGGGAAGGTGGCTCAGTGGTAGAGCGCTTGCCTTGCATGCATGAGGCCCTGGGTTCGATTCCTCAGCACCACATAAGCAGAAAAAGCCAGAAGTGGGGCTGTGGCTCAAGAGCTAGAGCACTAGTTGAAGAACTGAGGGGCAGCACCCACACTTAGAGTTCAGGCTCTATGACCAATCACAAAAAGAAAAAGAAGGGGCTGGGAAGGTGGCTCAGTGGTAGAGGGCTTGCCTTGCATGCCAGAGGCCCTGGGTTCGATTCCTCAACACCACATTAGCAAAAAGAAAAAAGCCGGAAGTGGTGCTGTGGCTCAAGTGGTAGAGCACTAGCCTTGAGCTGAAGAGCTGAGGGACAGTGCCCAGGCCCAGAGTTCAGGCCCCACGACCAGACCCAAAAAAAAAAAGAAAAAAAAAGAAAATAAAGGACACTGTGGTTAGACACAGCGTATTTGCTGGTCCTGCAGCATCACAGTGGCTCTGTGTAGGTGAGCCTAGTCATAAACGCCCTCCGGGCCTCCAAGAGGCGATATCCTTGTGGGACAGCACAACTGACTGGTATTTTGGGGGCCTTGCATCTCTCCTTGTCCTGCTAGCCGCAACTTGGCCATTTCCATAGCCTTTCTAACAATCATTGATGTCATTTCTGGACAGTTTCCATTTCTGTTCTAATTATAGAACAGTTTCCATAACATTGACCTACTAAGCAAGAAGGCACTGTACACTACCCGAGGGCACCGCCCTGGCCCACGGTCTGCCCAGCAGCTCTGCTGTGCACACTCGCCCCTCGCAGGCTCCCCAGCAGGGAGTGGGCTGCGGGGCGTGCTGACACGGGAGGAGCGCCTTGCTCCTGCTGTGGAAGCTGTGCTTGCTCCTGCTGTGGAAGCTGTGCGGCGGCTCTGGGGGAGCTGGGCTGTTAAATCCCTGCCACTGAGGCGTGGGAGATTTTCACCAGAGGATGAGACACTGCAGACTTAAATCCACATAACCTTCACAGAGTCTCCCGTGGTCCCCTCGCAGACTCTGAGGCCCTGCAGTGCTCTGTGCCGGCCTCGCGTGGGACGCCAGCTCCTGGCCCGGGGTGTGCTCCCCACTGTCAGTTTTCTTCATCACGTGCAGTGATTTAAGTAAATTCAAACTGAACATGCAAACCTCTTTTCTTCTTTCTGCCGGCAACTAATTCTATATATCTATAAATTTAGATTTATAGGTAGATATTTAAAGGGATTCTAGAATTTTGCTTAAAGTAGTATTGTAAAATAATTTTAGCTGAAATATTATTTTAAAAATCAAATCCTCTACTATTCCAATAACTACATAGCAGCCTTCATTGGTGTGGGAATTCCTTATGTTACTAGAAATATGCACAACTAAATTAGATATTTGATTCTATTTTCTGCTTAGGACAAAAGAACTTAAAACTTGCTTTCTTCTTCAGTGACAGAAAATCTGGTTCTCTTGCACTAATATGTGAACTTATGGACATGAATATTTATGAGCTAATTCGAGGTATGTAGACTATTTTGAAAGCTAATCTGAGGGTCTCTTCTGTAGTTCACATATGCTTTGTAGTTCTTCAGGTCACTGGCCACTGCACCATGGTGCTTTGTGAGTTACCAAGCGTATAGTGCAGGACCGTGTGCCACAGGAAGGCATTTTCCTGGCCCCTAACCTACCGAGAACACAGTTATAAACAGAAGGGAAGCTCCAGGGAATAAAGCCCACTGGAGGCTGACACGCCCCCCCCCCCGCCCCCCTCCCAGCCTTCCTCAAGCAGGACCCTGCTGTACTCATGTGCTGTCCCACTCTGAGGTCTGTCTGCTCCTTTCTTTGCTTTGTTCTGTCCTGTGCTCAAAACAAGGCAAATACAACATTGAGAAGCTGGGTGACATAATTATGTCTCATGCCTGTAATCCTAGACACTCAGAGAGAGTGCTGAGATCTGAGGATCATGATTTGAAGCCAACCCTGGCAGGAATGTCTGTGATACCTTTACCTCCAGTTAACCACCAAAAAGGTGAATCTGGAGCTGAGGCTCCAGTGAAAGAGTGCTGGCCTTGAACAAAAAAAAGCTCAGGGACATCCCTCATGCCCTGAGTTCAGTCCCCAAGACTAGCACCCAAAACCTCCCCAAAATAAACAGAATTTCTCTGTGACCCAGCCATACCACTTTTATGCATCTACCAGTCAGGATATGGTAAAGATACTTGAATGTATTAAGAAAATATGGTACCTGTACACATAGAATCTTACTTATCCATTAGAAACAGTAAGATTAGCCAAGTGCTGGTGGCTCACACCTATAATCCTAGCAACTCAGGAGGCTGAAATCTGAGGATCACAGTTCAAAGCCAGCCCAGGCAAGAAAGTCCATGAGATTCTGATCTCCGATAAAACCACCAGAAAATCAGAAGTGGCACTGTGGCTCAAATGGTAGAGTGCTAGCCTTGAGCTGAAGAGCTGAGGGACAGCGCCCAAGCCCAGAGTTCAAACCCCAGGACCCACCAAAAAAAAAAAAAAAAAAACAGTAAGATTATGTCATTTGCAGACAAATGAATGGATCATGCTAAGTGAAGTAAGCCAGCCTCAGAGGGGCAAATGGCTCATGTTGTGTCTCACACGTAGACGCTAGATCTAAAATACAAATATGTGTGCTAACATATACAGGCACTATGCATATACACACCAACAAGATGACTAAAGGAGGGTCTGCATAGGTCAGGGATCCTAAGGTGGAACTCCTCTGAACAACAAATGTACTGTTTATCAAAATGAATATCAGGAAGTGGAAACATGTTTTGGGAGGTGGGCAGGGGGAGGGGGCACAGGAATGGAGGGAGAAAGGGTGACCAAATGTAGTCCTTATATTCAATATGCATTATGTAAAAAATGAACTGTAAACTTGCGGGGAGGGAAAGGTGTAGGTGGGATGGTGAACATGTGGGAAAACAAAGGAAGGGGTGACATTGACCAAGAAGCACTGTTCTCACAGCCTGACTTATGGAATTGTGACCACTTTGTACAAGCGTGCGTGTGTGTGTGTGTGTGTGTGTGTGTGTGTGTGTGTGTGTGTGTGTGTACCAATCCTGAAGCTTGAACCCAGCATTTGGTTTCTCTCTCTTTTTTGGGGGGGAGGGGTCCAGTTGTGGGGCCTGAACTCTGGGTCTGGGCGCTGTCCCTCAGCTCTTCAGCTCAAGGCTAGCGCTCTACCACGTGAGCCACAGCACCACTTCCAGCTTTTTTCTTTTTGTTTATGTGGTGCTGAGGAATTGAACCCAGGGCCTCAGGCATGCAAGGCAAGGCAAGCGCTCTACCACTGAGCCACCTTCCCAGCCCTCTTTTTTGTTTTTTTGTTTTTTTTGGTCGGTCATGGGGCTTGAACTTTGGGCTTGGTAGCTGTCCCTGCCCTCTTCAACTCAAGGCGAGTGCTCTACCACTTGAGCCACCGTACCACTTCCGGTTTTCTAGTGGTTTATTGGAGATACGAGTCTCACGGACTTTCCTGCCTGGGCTGGCTGTGAACTGCAATCCTCAGATCTCAGTCACCTGAGTAGCTAGGATTACAGGTATGAGCCACCAACGCCCAGCTTTGAACCCAGCATTTGTTTTTGTTTTTTTTTTTTTGGTCCAGCTGTGGGCCTGAACTCTGGGCCTGGGCGCTGTACCTCAGCTCTTCAGCTCAAGGCTAGCACTCCACTACTTGAGCTACAGCACCACTTTTGGCTTTTTTTTTTTTTTTCTGCTTATATGGTGCTGAGGAATTGAACCCAGGGCCTCATGCATGCAAGGCAAGCGCTCTACCACTGAGCCACATTCCCAGCCCTGAACCCAGCATTTGGGTGCTATCCCTGAGCATCTTTATTCAAGGCTAGCACTCTATCACTTGAGCCACAGCACCATTTCTGACTTTTTGATAGTTAATTGGAGATAATAATCTCATGGGCAGCCGCCGGTGGCTCACGCCTGTAATCCTAGCTACTCAGGAGACTGAGATCTGAGGATCACGGTTCAAAGCTATCCTGGGCAGGAAAGTCCGTGAAACTCTTATCTCCACTAAACCACCTGAAAACTGGAAGTGGCGCTGTAGCTGAAGTGGTAGAGCGCTTGCCTTGAGCTGAAGAGCTGAGGGACAGCGCCCAGGCCCAGAGTTCAAGCCCCACGACCGACAAAAAAAAAAAATCTCATGGGCTTTCTTGTCTGGGCTGGCTTTGAACTGTTATCCTCAGATCTCAGCTTCTTGAGTAGCTAGGATTATAGGGATGAGCCACTAGCACCTATTCTACTTAGTACAACTATTTAGTAATTTTTTTTTAAAGTGCTTACTTCAGGGACACATACACTAAAATTATGATACAATATAGCAAAGATTAGCTTGGCTCCTGCACCAAGATAATTCACAAGTTTTTGAAGCATTCCATATTTGAAAACAAAACACAACACAACAAGGCAGAGCCTTCCCCAGAAGAGCTCTCACGAGGCAGAGTTGCCCGCTGGGGATCTTTATACCGGCTCTCAGATTCCAGGGTGATCCTTTGTTTCCTTCCTTTGGAACAATAAAATACTGTTTAGGAAAGCTTGTGGCCTTAGGTGACCTCAGCCAGAGGAGCCACAGGGAGTGGAGGCCAGGAGGCAAGCCCTGGCCTCCACAAGCAAGCGCCCTGGGGGGGGGGTCTGGCCTCCTGAGGCTGGATTAGATGCCAGAAAAGATGAGCCACCACTAGAAAGCAGTACTACCAGAGCCCGCCTGGGACTGGGGGGAACAAGCGAAAAGAACAAGCTGTGAGTAACTTCTTATGATGTGAGGTTGGATTTTAGTGAAAGCATCATAGATGATTTTAAACTGTAGTATTTCAAGTAGCTGCTGAAGTGACATACTGTGGAAACTTAGACTGGGATGCTGCTCTTATGATGGGGGGGAAATATATGTACATACTCATGTACATGTAAATGAAGGGCAAGCATGGAAATCCACATTATCCTAGGTATCCTCAGAGAATTGGTTCTAGAAATTCTGGGATGCCAAATTTGGGGTAGTCTAGCCATTCTTTAGAATAAAATGGTATATTATCTGCATTTGTCCCATCACATCCTCCTGCACGACTGACAACATCTTTATGTTAGGCTCATGTGATGTGAATGGTTGTCTTGTATTGTTTACAAACAACCAGAAACAAAAGCTTGAGTACATGTTGAATACAGACAAAGGGTGGTGCACACCTGTAATCACTGAGGGGCTGGGAATGTGGCTGAGTGGTGCCTCACAGACATGAAGCCCTGGGTTCGATCCTCAGTACCACATATACAGAAAAAGCCTGAAGTGGCCCTGTGGCTCAAGAAGTAGAGTGCTAGCCTTGAGCAAAAGAAACTCAGGGACAGTGCCCAGGCTCTTGAGTTCAAGACCCAGAACTGGCCAAAAAAAAAAAAAAGTCTGAGATCTGAGAATTGTAGTTCATAGCTAGCTCTGGCAGGAAAGTCTGTGAGCTTTTTATCTCCAATAAGCCACCAGAAAACCGGAAGTGGCGCTGTGGCTCAAGTGGTAGAGTACTAGCGTTGAGCTGAAGAGCTCAGGGACAGCGCCCAGGCACAGAGACAGGTTCTAAAAAAAAATTTTAGTTGAATTCTCAGATGCCAAACCCACAAATACAGGAAGTACAGCTGCCAGTATTTCATTATATGATTAAAAGATATATGTGACACTGGGTACTGGCTCACACCTGTAATCCTAGCTACTCAAGAAGCTGAGATATGAGGATCATGGTTCAAAGCCAGTCTGGGTAGGAAAGTCTGAGACCCTTCTCCAATAAACTACTCAGAAAAAGCTAGAAGTGGTGCTGTGGCTCAAGTGGTAGAGCATTAATCTTGAGCACAAAGAGGCTCAGGGACAAGGCCCAGACATTTGAGTTCAAGCCCCAGGATGGGCAAAAAAAATTTTTTTTAAGTGATAGTAAATTATTAATGAAAATAATGTGAATAGGCACATTTTTCTACATCCAAAAAGATTGATGTACATTAATTGGTCAGAAAACTTTTGCATCTTTTTGGGAAAATAGGAGATTACAATATGTATATATTTATACACACACATATATAGCATACATATGTATAAATATACATATATAATCTATATATATGTTATATACTTTGTACATTTATTCTTTATTCACTCAGTCATCTGTTCTTTTTTTTTTTTTCATTTATGTGGTACTGAGGATTGAACCCTGGGCTTCACACATTCTAGGCAAGCCCTCTTCCACTAAGCCACATTCTCATTTCCTTCCTTCCTTCCTTCCCTACATTCCTTCCTTCCTTCCCTTCCTTCTCTCCCTTCCTTCCCTCCCTCCCTTCCTTTTTCCTTCCTCCTCCTCCTCCTCCTCCTATTGTGTGTATGTCTGTTGTGGGGCTTGTACAGTGGGCCTGGGCACTGTCCCTCAGCTCTTCAGCTCAAGGCAAGTATTCTACCACTTGAGCCACAGCTCCATTTCTGGTGTTCTGGTAGTTAATTGGAGATGAGAGTCTCATAGACTTTCCTGCTGGGCTGGCTTTGAACTGCGATCCTCAGATCTTAGCCTCCTGTGTAGCTAGGATTACAGGCATGAGACACCAGCACCGGCCTATCTTAGAATTCTTACTGTTGCTTCCTAAGGTACGGGCTCCGTGGCTCATGTTCATGGCAGCAGTGTGATCTGTGTCCTGAGATGATAAGGTCACCATTGGGCAGGTGAGGAATGAGTGTTTTCATAAAATGGTCCGTAAGTCCCCGAAAAGGAACCTGGGCAGCTGCTGTCGTAGTCCAATGACATAGCTGTGTAACCTCAAATTAGTGGTCTGGAAGCCAGCTGAAAGCAGGGAAAGCAAGGCAAGTATGGAGCCCAGGATCAGAGAGGTAGGAAGTCCCAAGCAAGTCAGTGCCAAGGAGATGGGGCTGGGATGGCTGGTGAGCTTTCTGTCCTTCTGGTGGCGTCTTGGAGGCAGAGGCTTTCCTCTGGAGGTTACCGTCACCGAGATGCCTCTCAGTCCTTGCTGTGCTGCAGGAGGCTCCCAGGTACAACCGAAAGCCCCTTTCAGTAAGTGCTACATGATAGAACCTGGGACCATGAAGAGCTTTAACTGGGGTACACACGCCACAGCTTTAACATGACGTTCGTGTCTTTTGTAGGCAGGGCCTCTGTCTGTGCACCAGATCCAAGAAGCTGCCTGCCATACAGTGTTCAGAAATATTGAAACTTGGGGACATCAGATGGCAGGGCTGAGGATGATGACTTACCCTTTTAATCCCAGCTATTCTGGAGAGGCAGATTGTAACTGGTCCTCCTTCGCAGATGAGGAAACTGAGGCTTATGGAATTTGTTGATAATCCAAACTAAAATTGCTAAGAGCTGGCAGAGCCAGGACTAAGTCTTTCATCTACCTCTGACTTTTTTTTTTTTTTTTTAACCAATGCTAGGACTTGAACTCTGGATCTGGGTGCCGTCCCTCAGCTCTTTAGCTCAAGGCTAGTGCTCTACCATTTGACCCACAGTGCCACTTCCAGCTTTTTCTGTGTATGTGATACTGAGGAATGGAACCCGGCGCTTTATGCAGGCTAGTCAAGCACTCTACCACTGAACCAACTTCCCAGCCCTGACTTTATGCTTGTGCTGTGTTGCTTCCCTGGGGTTCCCATCCCATCCCAGGTCCAAGCCTGATGGCAGATGGCACTGCTTTACTGTTTGCTCTTGTTGATGGCAGACCTGATTAATTGAAAACTACATCGGTCACTAAAGCTTCAGCACCAGAATAGCAATTCCTGTGACTTAGGTTACAATTGCCCTAGGCTCTTAGAATGTTCAGTAGATTGCTAAATACCAAAGGAGGATGAAAGCCGGGAAAGCAGGGAAGGACACGCATGCTGTCGTTAACTTGTCGTTTATGCACACAGAGTACAAGACTTGGCTCTGGCAGGAGCTCAGTGGGGGTGGGGGGGGGCGGGTCTTGTCACCGTGGAGTGAGGACAGCCATGGGACTGGCTTTCCTTCAAAGGATGCTGACTTGGTGAACGCCCAAGTCTGTCTGTGCACACCTAACTTCTTTTCAACATTATTGAGATTATACGAGACGTCGCATAGAAAGTAGGAACACCTGGTCAAACCTCCAGGGGTTCCTGAGGCTGGGGTTCCAGCCTCCCTCCCAAGTTACTCACTCAGGGTGCTTCATCTGTTTGTTGTTCCGGCTGGTGGAAAAGGAGAATCTGGTGGGGATCAGACACAGACTTGGGCTGGAAGTTTAGGGTCTGGGACGGGAGCCTGGGGGGTGGGGGGGACTGTGTCCAGACTGCTGGCCTCACCCTGTGCGGTCACCCTACAGAGGGGCCACAGGAGAGCGCCCCCAGCACCTCAGTTAGGGGATGGGTGAGGGAAACAAGGCAAGGAAGGTAGAACTCCAACAGGACTCTCCTGCTGGGCAGGCAAGAAATGCAGATTCCTAGGCTCTGTCCTGAGTCAGTGATATATTAGATCTGAAGTTGGGCCTTGAAAGCTACGTGTGTTTTGTCTGTGTCTGTGTCTGTGTGTACTGTGTCTGTGTGTTTGTGTCTGTGTGTCTGTGTCCGTGTCTGTTTCTGTGTATATGTGTACTGTGTCTGTGTGTGTGTGTGTGTGTACTGTGTCTGTGTGTGTGTGTGTGTGTACTGTGTCTGTGTATCTGTGTGTACTGTGTCTGTCTGTGTCTGTGTGTACTGTGGCTTGAACTCAGAGTCTTGCACTCTCCCTCAAGACTGCCACTCTACTACGCGAGTCATATCTTCACTTTCAGCTTTTGGTGGTTAATTGGAGGTAGGAGGCTTATGGATTTTTCTGCTGGGCTGGCTGCAAGCTACAGTCTTCAGTTTTCAGCCTCTTGAGCAGGTAGGATTACGGGCATGAGCCACCAGCACCTGGCTGGAATCTGTTTTTTAAAAGATTCCTAGCTGGCTGCGTGCTGGTGGCTCATGCCCGTAATCCTAACTGCTCAGGAGGCTGAAAACTGAGGATCATGGTTCAAAGTTAGACTGGACAGAAAAGTCTCCGTGAGACTCTTTTTTTTTTTTTGTCGGTCGCAGGGCTTGAACTCTGGGCCTGAGTGCTGTCCTTCAGCTCTTCAGCTCAAGGCTAGTGCTCTGCCATTTGAGCCACAGCGCCACTTCTGGTTTTCTAGTGGTTTATTATAGGAGTCTCACAGATTTTCCTGCCTGGGCTGGCTTTGAACCATGATCTTCAGATCTCAGCCTCCTGAGTAGCTAGGATTAAGGCGTGAGCCACCAGCGCCCAGCTACGTGAGACTCTTATCTCCAATAAACTACTCAGAAACCAGAAGTGGCACTGTGGCTCAAAGTGGTAGAACACTAGCAGTGAGCACAAAGAGGCTCAGGGACAGCGCCCAGACTCTTGAGTTCAATCCCCACAACCAAAACATAAATAAATAGATAAATAATGCCGGGCAGGTTGCGAAGCTTGGGTCGAGGAGGATTTTTCTGAGAGTCTACCTTTTTGGGTTCAGGTTCAGATGAGTGCAATGCCAGCTTCTGGCTCTGGGTTGGATGTGCGGACCCAACGGGCAGGAGCCTTCAGAGGCGACGCCTTCGCCAGGCCCATGGGCACTGAGTTGTGACCTCGCCACAAAAGGAAGTTTAGGAAATACTGATCAAGAAAGTTTACTGGTCAGACAAAGCAAAGGAAGAGATAAAGGCGGTACACAGCTAAGGCACAGGCCCATGCGCGAGCAGGCGACGGCTGCTCTGACATTGTGGGTATGTACAGTGAAGAAGTGGTTCAGGGTGTGGCTCGAACTTACCTTCAGATGAGGGTTTCCTTTTCTCCCTGTGCCGGCTTGGGGCGTGTGCCACCAGCATGTGGGAGGGAGACAGAAATTGAAATTGCACTCTTCTGTTCATATTTTAATTTTCCAGACAGGGTCTTGCTCTGTAGCCCTTGGTCCTCTCTAACTTGTTCTCCTCCTGCCTAAACCTCCTGGGTGCTGGGGTCGCAGGCACATGCCACCACACTGGCTGCTAGAGTTTTTGTTTTTTGTTTTTTGACGGTTTTTTTGGTTGGTTGTGGGGCTGGTGCTGTCCTAGAGTTTTTTCACTCAAGGCTAGTACTCTACCACTTAGAGCCACAGCTCCACTTTCAGTTTTTTGGTGTTTAATTGGAGAAAGTGTCTTGGACTTTCCTGCCTAGGCTGGCTTTGAACCACTATCCTCAGATCTCAGTCTCCTGAGTTAGCTAGGATTACAGGCGTGAGCTACCAGCACCTGGCTAGTGTACTTTAATCTTAGGAAAGCTCTCAAAGTCCTAATTTTAATTCTTTTGATCTTAATTCTAGGAAACATAAACTAGGTGAAATAATAAAAAGCTGATGGTATTACATGAAGAAGTTAATTGCACTGAGATATCTTTTTTAAAAAGTTTTTTTTTTGGGGTCCAGTCATGAGGCCTGAACTCTGGGCCTGGGCGCTGTCCCTCAGCTCTTCAGCTCAAGGCTAGTGCTCTACCGCTTGAGCCACAGCACCACTTCCAGCTTTTTTCTTTTTGCTTATGTGGTGCTGAGGAATCGAACCTAGGGCCTCATGCATGCAAGGCAAACACTCTACCACTGAGCCACCTTCTCAGCCCTTAAATTTTTAATTAATTTCTAGTACCTGGACATTACAAACATTTCTTATTTAGTTATGTAGAGAAAAAAGATACATTTATTTGCCAAGAGAAATCACAAACTTACAGCTCCTGGTGTCAAACAGGTCATATATTTAAGAAGGAAGAAATGAGGCTTCTGAACTGTTAGGTGGCTGGCCATGGTCATCTTGAAGATTTAAAACTTAAAGGTTGCCACCACTGACCTGCAGTCAATTAAAAAGTGACCTTTTGTGGAACAGGAGTTCTCTGTGGCGCTGGACTGGGATGGCGTGCCGAGTTCTCTGTCTGGCGCATGGAGTGCTGAGAGCAGAGAACACGGGAAGGGCTGCAGGAAAGAAGGGCTGGCGGGGCTCCGCCTCCGAGCGCCAGGCTGACCGGCCTGGGCGGTGAAAGCAGCTCGTGTGCACTGAGGACCCCCAGCCCTGAGCGGCCCTCTGCTGCATGGTTGTCACCTCTGCCCTTTATGATGGAGACCCTCAAGGTCAGGTGCCATGGTGCACACTGTAGTCTCAGCTACGCAGGAGGCTGAGGTGGGAAGATCACTTGAGTGCAAGAGTTTAAAACCATCCTAGGCAAGAGAGAGCATATCTCAGATGAACAAATAAGATGGAGCTCCCCATCTAGACAGGAAGACATGAGGTTTTCAAGTGCCTCACTCACTTTGAAGGGGCTCCCACAGGGCCAATGCCATCAGACCAGCCTCACTCCCACAGAATCAGGATGCAGGAGCACTGTGACTTTAACCACCTTGTGCCAGTATGTAGGCTAGGCTTTGTAGTGGCGTACTTTTTCCATGTGTTTCTATTTTCTTTAACTAGTTCAGATGATTTTTCACAGAGGAGCTCAGATTTTCACACACCCCTAAATAAAATTGGGTTCTGTGTATTCTAGATTCATAAAGAGAATCTGAGCCCTTGCTAACTGTATCTGCCTGTCCCTTGCTTGTCCAGGGCGAAGACACCCGTTATCGGAACGGAGAATCATGCACTACATGTACCAGCTGTGCAAATCCCTTGACCACATGCACAGGTACTGAGCCCTGGGCCTGAGATGCAGCTTCAGTCCCGTCCAGTCTCATCCCCACTGGAACTGGAGCTGGTAGTGGGAGGCAGTGGGCAGACCAGAGAGGGATGGCAGATATGGCCAGAACTGTTTGTATGCGCACAACACATGGAACAGAAGTGACACTTGTTGAGGCTGGATTAGAGTGTCAAGGGGCTCTCACCAGGATCCATTGTCTGAGCTGGGAGCTCATGGCTCACACCTATATCCAGCTACGCAGGAGGCTGAGATTCTGAGGATTACAATTCGAAGCCAGTTCAAACAGGAAAGTCCATGAGACTTATTTCCAATTAACCACCAAAGTATCTGAAGTGGAGCTGTGGCTCAAGTGGTAAAGCACCAACCTTAAGCAAAAAAGCTAAGGGACAGTACCCAGGCCCTAAGTTCAAGCCTCATTATGGGAACTAAAAAAAGGAAAATCCATTGTTTGCATAAATAAATTTAAAAATGCAATTCCAGTGGAAGAATTTGAATAAATGAAGGATAGTTATTTAGTTAATGATTTATTTTTGTGGTAGTAGGGTTTGAACTCAGGGCCTCAGGCTTGCTAGGCTGGTGCTCTGCCCCCTAAACAATACCCTAAGTCTTTGGCTTTTGTTATTTTCTTGGTCCGGTTGTGGGGCCTGAACTCTGGGCCTGGGCGCTGTCCCTCAGCTCTTCAGCTCAAGGCGAGCGCTCTACCACTTGAGCTACAGTGCCACTTCCGGCTTTTTTCTTTTTGCCTATGTGGTGCTGAGGAATCAAACCCAGGGCCTCAGGCATGCGAGGCAAGCGCTCTACCACTGAGCTACCCTCCCAGCCCTGCTTTTGTTATTTTCAAGTAAAGTCTCATCGTTATGCATGAGCTGGCCTTAACCATGATCCTATCTCTACCTCCCACCTAGCTAGGATGACAGGTTTTTATTGGTTGAGATGAGGGTCTCATGAACTTGGTGCCGGGGCTGGCTTGAACTTCTGTCCTCCTGATCTCAGTGTTCCAAGTAGCTAGGATTATAGGTGTGAGCCGTTGTGCTTGGCTAATTCTATTTTTTGTCCCTTCTATACTAAACGCAGAAATGGAATATTTCACAGGGATGTGAAACCAGAAAATATACTAATAAAGGTAAGTACTTCATGTGAACACTTGATATCCACAATAAAGGTACAATTGGAAACCGGATGTATTGTCAGTCCTAGGTAGCTGGAAAATAATGGTGTTGTTTTTGTTGTTGTTGTTGTTGTTGTTGTTTTGTGTCAGTACCAGGCCTTGAACTTAGGGTCTGAGCATTATCTCTGAACTTTTTTGCTCAAAGCTAGTATTCTACCACTTGAGCCACAGCTCCACGTCTAGCCTTCTGGTGGTTGATTGGAGATAAGAGTCTCATGGACTTTCCTGCCCAGGCTGGCTTTGAAACCTTTATCCTCAGATCTCAGCCTGCTGAGTAGCTAGGATTACAGGTGTGAGCATGGGTACCTAGCTATGGTGTGTTTTTGTTTTGTTTTGTTTTCAGTTCTAGGGAGGGAACCCAGAGTCTCAAACAGGGCAGTCTGACTCTGTATCAATGAGCTATCTTCCCAGCCCTTGTATTTTCTCCCTCCCAGTTTGGAAAAGAAGGCTTACTTAGTACATGTCGTCATCTTCATTGGCCGTGCACCTGCAGGAGACACGAGGTTCCTCCTGCTGGGCCTTTCCAGAGCTGACCCAGGGTGGTAGACGTAGGCACTCACTTCTGGGATTTGGAGTCTTGTGTTGGGGGTTTCTCTCCAATGCCACCTGCACTGCCAAGTTTAAAATGAACCCCGTGCCATTGTCTGGTGTCCTCCACTGAGACTTGCCAACAGAACCCCGTGAAGTCACATGGCTGCAAGAGCGCATGTGCAGTGAGCTGAGGACTGAGCCACCCGGATGGACATGGGAACTAGAAGCCAGGCCCTGTGGCTTATGCCTATGGTCCTACTTATTCTGGATGCTGAGATATGAGAATCATGGTTTGAAGCCAGCCTGGGCAGAAAAGTCCACTAGATTCTATCTCCAGCTAACCAGCAAAATGCCCAACTAGAGTCATGGCCTAGGTGGTAGAGTTCAAGCCATGAGCAAATAAGCTGAACAAGGCCCTGAGTTCAAGCAATACCGACACACACACACACACACACACACACACACACACACACACACACACACACATCAGAGAAAAGAACTAAGAGGATGGGAAGGTGGCTGAGTGATAGAGTGCTTATCTAGCACGCATGAAGCCCTGGATTCGATTCCTCAGTGCCACATACACAGAAAAAGCCAGAAGTGGCGCTGTGGCTCAAGTGGTAGAGTGCTAGCCTTGAGTAAAAGAAACTCAAGGCTTTGCTCAAGCTCAAGGCTTGACCTGGCAAGCTTCGGGACTGGCCAAAACAAACAAACAAACAAAAAAGACCTAAGTTGGAAGTCTATGTGAAATCTAGCTAGAATGTGTATAGGCATGCCGTGTGAATAGAGTGCCCTCTGCTCTGTGACGTTCCTGTGTCAGACAGCGGTAAAGTGTTTTGCACAGAATTGGTTCTTGTCCCTGCCCTGTCCTGTGCAGCAGGACGTCCTGAAGCTCGGGGACTTTGGATCCTGCCGGAGCGTCTACTCTAAGCAGCCGTACACAGAGTACATCTCCACACGCTGGTACCGCGCCCCCGAATGCCTCCTCACCGACGGCTTCTACACCTACAAGATGGACCTGTGGAGCGCGGGCTGCGTGTTCTACGAGATCGCAAGGTAGCCTGTGCCAGCTCCCACCTTGCCTGGGGAAGGGCTCCCTCCTCTGTGCCCTGGGGCTGTCCTGCCAGGGGCTCGTGTGTGTTAATGGTGTCTTGAATCAACATCAAGTTGACTGTGCTGTCTTGTGCTGCTGTTGCTTTTTTGTGCATCAGTCCTGGGGCTTGTACTTAGGGTCTGGGTGCTGACCCTGAGCTTTTTTGCTGTCTACCACTTGAGCCACAGCTCCACATTTGCTTGATTGGAGTTAAAGGCTCATGGACTTAGCTGCCTGGGCTTGTTTTGAACCAAGATCTTCAGATCTCAGCCTTCTGAGTAGCTAGACAGGTGTGAGCCACTGAGGCCTGGCTCATTTTATTTGTCAAGTCCTTGCCCTTGCTTTCCTGCCGTGGGGAGCGGCCGTCTCCCTTGGGCTCCCTTAGGGAGGACTCGGACTAGTGTTCCAGCCAGAGGAGCAGTAAGTGTACTGCGGTTGCAAAGCCTGCAGTGGCGGTGGGCGCGGCTGTGGATCCCGTCTCAGCCACGCAGGTAGCCGCTAGAGCGTCCACGCGGGGATGAGGACAAGGTACTTCCTGCACCCCAAGACTTTTCTACAAAGCGCACATCTCATCCTTCCCCGGTTCCTCCTTTCCCCCTCTCCTCCTCCCCTCTTCTCTGTCCTCCCACTATTCCTCCCCTCCTCTCGCCCCTCCCCTCCCCTCATCCCTCTCTTCTTTCCCTTCCCTCCCTCCCTCTTCTCCCTTCCCTCCTCCCTTGGCCTTCAGGCTCCATCTCTGGGGGGAGTGGTGGTCCAAGCAGATAGGGCAGAGTCTGTGCCCACTTGAAGATGAGCTTCTGGCTACAGCAGCCCAGGGAAGGGTGGGTGTGTTCTCTTGCTCCAGGCGAGCCATCAGTCCAGCAGGCCCAGCGGTGCAGTGCTCCTGCCCGAGCACCGTTCAGCTGGCTCTGCAGAAATGACACAGACAGACCTTCGGGATACGTTTCCTTTCACTTCAGTGTTGGGTTAAGAGTTGTTGTCTGAATGAGCTGACTGAATAGCGGCTTCATTCAAACCCAAAGTGCTGATGACCCTTCATACCCCAGGCTCAACCCTGTGCATTAGTTTAGAAGGATGGCAGTGAACAAGGTGGCTGGCAGCATCTCATCAGTCTGTTGCTGGGCACTAGTGCCCAGCCTCTCCTGAGCAGTCATCCTCTCTTCTTCAGTCCAGGACATTGCTGTTTGCTGATAGAAGCTCCTATTGCTTTTAGAGCTGTATTTTAAGTTTTATTTGTGTCCTGAAACGTGAATTGAATTTTTTGGGGGGTGGGTGTGGGTGGTTGGTTGTACGGTTTGAACTCAGGGCCTGAGCGCTGTTCCTGAGCCTCTTTGTGCTCAAGGCTAGCTCTACCGCTTGAGCCACAGCGTCACTTACTGCTTTTGAGTAGTTAATTGGAGATAGGAGTTTCACAGGGACCTTTCTGCTGGGCTGGCTTCGAACTGCAATCTTTAGATCTCAGCCTCCTGAGCAGATGAACTGATGTATAGTGTGTGTGTGTGTGTGTGTGCGTGTGTGTGTGTGTGTGCGTGTGTGTGTGTGTGCGCGCGCGCGCTGGTATCAGGGCTTGAACTCAGGGCCTGGTTGCTGTCTGCTGTCCCTGTGTTTTTGGCTCAAGGCTAGCACTCTACCAGTTGGCTTTTTGGTGGTTAATTGTTAATCAGAAATAGGAGTCTCGGACTTTTCCTGCTTAGGGTAGCTTCAAACCAGGGTAGCTAGGATCATAGGCATAAGCCACAGTGCCTGACTCTTTTAGCTTTTTTGCTTAAGGCTGGTGCTCTGCTTCTGGCACTCTACCACCTGAGCCACACATCTACTTCCAGCTTTTTGCTGATTAATTGGTGATAAGAGATTTGTCTGTTTTGCCTGGCCTCAAACTGGAATCCTCAAATCTCAGTCTCTTTTTTGGTTGGTCATGGGACTTGCACTCTGGGCCTGAGCACTGTCCCTCAGCTCTTCAGCTCAAGGCTAGCACTCTACCACTTGAGCTACAGCGCCACTTCCGGTTTTCTGGTGGTTTATTGGAGAGAAGAGTTTCACGGACTTTCATGCCCAGGCTGGCTTTGAACCGTGATCCTCAGATCTCAGTTTCCTGAATAGCTAGGATTACAGGCATGAGCCACCAGCGCCCGGCCTAGATCTCAGTCTCTTGAGTGGCCAAGATTCCCCCCCCCCCCCCCCCTGGTCATGGGGCTTGAACTCTGGGACTGAGCACTGTCCTTCAGCTCTTCAGCTCAAGGCTAGCACTCTACCACTTGAGCCATAGCACCACTTCCAGCTTTTTCTGCTTATGTGGTACTGAAGAATGGAACCCAGGGCCTCATGCATGCGAGGCAAGCACTCTACCACTGAGCCACCTTCCCAGCCCTGAGTGGCCAAAATTCTAATATGAGCCACTAGCTCCTAGCCATGAATTGAATTTTTAAATATAGGTCTAAAATCATTGTCTCCCATTCCCAGATCTCTAAAAGCTCTGAAATCTAAGTGTTTCTTAGAACTTACTTGTCAACAAGACCCGCTCTGTCCCCTGGGTTTGTCAGCAGAGCTCACCCTGGCGGACCAGAGGACCTGTGCTTGTAGAGTTCGTGAGCATTCATTCACGTTTTGCTGCAGACACAGAGTGTGGGCCTGCTGCCTGCCATCGAAGCACACACAGGACGCTGGAGAGGCGGCCGAGGGGCTTGCTCTGGGTGAGCCGGTCCCAGCCAGCCTCGCCTCACCCCGTCACACCCTTGCAGCCTGCAGCCCCTCTTCCCCGGAGACAATGAACTCGACCAGATCTCAAAGATCCACGACGTGATTGGCACACCTGCTCAGAGGACCCTGACCAAATTCAAGCAGTAAGTGTCGTGTCCCCCGAGGAGAGGACGTGGCCTGCTGTCCCGCCTCACTGGGTTCCCACTGCAGGAAGTGGGGCAGCCTCATCCCTCCGGGGGTTCATGGAGATGGGCTCTTCCTTGGGCATCATTGAACCTCCCAGGGTCTCTGAGGGCCTGGAGCTGGGCTGCATCCACGGACCTACACACACTTAGAAACCCTGGGACCAAAAGTCCCCCGGTCACCTAGACCACCCTGGGATAGAACTCAAGGCCTCACACTTTGCTAGGCAGGTGCTCTATCCTTTGAGCCACTCTTTCCTTAATTTCCTCACAGTAGTCTTTTATGGGACAGGTAGGAAAGAGCTGCCTGCCCAGCTGTGCAGACTCTGGCCCAGGAGCTCTTCCACCAGTGCCCACTTCACCCCTCAGCAGCCCATGCTTTTAGAGCAGCTTGAAGGTCGCTGCACAGGGGGGCAGTGTGTCCAGAGGGCAACCCCCTCCCATGTGCATGGCCCCAGGCCCCCAGGTCCCCTCGTGCAGTGGGTGTTCCCCAGGGCCGTGCCCATGCTCAGACTCCCTTCAGTGTGGGTCCCTTAGATTGGGGTGCTGACTGGCGAGCACTCTAATAACGGCGTGATGGTTTATTGTCATTGGGTTTTAATGCAGGTCGAGAGCTATGAGTTTTGATTTTCCTTTTAAAAAGGGATCGGGAATACCTCCACCGCCCACCAACCTGTCCCCGCACTGCCTCTCCCTCCTGCACGCCATGGTGGTCTACGACCCCGACGACAGGATTGCTGCCCACCAGGCCCTGCAGCACCCCTACTTCCAGGAGCAGAGGTAGGCCTGCAGCGCCCCGGCTTCCGGGCGGGCGTGGAGGTGGGCTGGCCGGGGAACAGCTCTGCCCCTCCTCCCGGTGTCCGGACCCGCCCAGGTGGCGCCGCATGCTGGGGAAGGAGGCTGGGTGGCTATTTTGGGGGTGATGCCGAGGCTCCAGCAGGTGACCCTGGCGGGGCCTGGCCGTGTCGGGGATAGACGGTGCGGGTTCACAGGGGATCGTGGGGCGCGGAGGGCCTGCGGAGGGCCCGGCGCCGCCCCGCCGAGGTTGGGGTGGTCTCTGTCTGCCTCGCCCGGGCCCTCGGGGCGCCTCGCTGGCAGGCTGGAGATGTGACACGGCCCCTCTTCCCCCTCAGGGGAGCCGAAGCCCGGGCTCTGGTCAGCCATCGGAGAGCCTTCTTCCCGGCGCGGCCCGCGGCGCCCGAGCCGCTGGGTCACCGCTGGCACTCGAGAGAGGCGCGGAAGCAGCAGGTGGGGCGGCCGGGCGGCGCGTGCGCAGTGGGGGCGCCCCACGCTGCTCGGTGGGTGGTGCGTGTGCAGTTGGGCCCCTCCACGCGGCTGCTCGTGGGGCGGGGTGGCGCGTGCGCAGTAGAGACCCCTCCACGCTGCTCGTGGGGCGGCCTGGCGGTGCGTGCGCCGGCTGCTTGGGCCTGCGTGCAAAGCGGGGGGGTGGGGGGGTGGGAGGTACTGGGGGGGGGCAGGGGCCCCGGCCGCCCTGCCGCTCTGGGCACCGCCTGGGATCTCCTTCAAGAAGCAGCCCGCGAGGCCTGAGGAGGACCACGCCCGGAGAGCCGCGCCCGACGGCCCGGTGGAGCTGCCCAGGCTGCGGCTCTCGGCGGTGAGCCGCCTGTCGCCGTGCGTGAGCCCCGCGCTGCGGCCTGCGCTGGGCGCGGGCGCCGACGGCCGAGTCCCGGTGCTGCTGCCCCTCAAGTGTGTGAGCGTGAGCAAGAAGGTAGGCGCCCACCCGCCGCCCGCCCTCCCCCCCCCCCCCCCGCCTCCCCCCCGCCTCCCCTCCCCGCCCTGCCCTCCCCCCCGCCCTCCCCACCTCCCCTCCCCGCCTCCCCACCTCCCCCCCGCCCTGCCCTCCCCCCCCGCCCTCCCCACCTCCCCTCCTCACCTCCCCCCGCCTCCCCCCGCCACCTACCCCCCGCCCTCCCCTCCCGGCCTCCCCCCCTACCCCCCCGCCCTGCCCTCTCCTCCCCGCCCTCCCGCCCTCCCCTCCCCGCCTCCCTACCTCCCCCCCGCCCTGCCCTCCCCCCGCCCTCCCCACCTCCCCTCCCCGCCTCCCCTCCCCGCCTCCCCTCCCCACCTCCCCTCCCCACCTCCCCCCAGCCCTCCCCTCCCCCCAGCCCTCCCCTCCCCACCTCCCCCCGCCCTCCCGCCCTCCCCTCCCCACCTACCCCTCCGCTCTCCCCTCCCCACCTACCCCCCGCCCTCCCGCCCTCCCCTCCCCACCTACCCCTCCGCTCTCCCCTCCCCACCTCCCCTGCCCTCCCCTCCCCACCTACCCCCCCGTCCTGCCCTCCCCCCCGCCCTCCCCACCTCCCCACCTCCCCTCCCCGCCTCCCCACCTCCCCCCGCCTCCCCTAGCCACCTACCCCCCCACTTCCCCCCTCCTCTCCTCCCCCCGCCCTCCCCACCTCCCCCCCCGCCCTCCCCGCCTCCCCACCTCCCCCCAGCCCTCCCCTCCCCCCGGCCCTCCCCACCTCCCCTCCCCACCTCCCCCCGCCACCTACCCCCCGCCCTCCCCTCTCCCCCCGCCCTCCCGCCCTCCCCTCCCCACCTCCCCACCTCCCCCCCGCCTCCCCTCCCCACCTCTCCCCCAGCCACCTCCCCCCCCCCGCCACCTACCCCCGCCCTCCCCTCCCGGCCTCCCCACCTACCCTCCCCCCCACCCTCCCCTCCCCACCTCCCCACCTCCCCCCCAGCCCTCCCCTCCCCGCCCCCCGCCCCCCCTCCCCGCCCCCCGCTTCCCCCGCCCTCCCCTCCCCACCTACCCCCGCTCTCCCCTCCCCACCTCCCCCGCCCTCCCCTCCCCGCCTACCCCTCCGCTCTCCCCTCCCCACCTCCCCCCGCCCTCCCGCCCTCCTCCCCACCTACCCCGTTCTCCCCTCCCCACCTCCCCTGCCCTCCCCTCCCCAGCTACCCCCGCTCTCCCCTCCCCACCTACCCCCGCTCTCCCCTCCCCACCTCCCCCGCCCTCCCCTCCCCACCTACCCCCACTCTCCCCTCCCCACCTCCCCTGCCCTCCCCTCCCCACCTACCCCCCTCCCCTCCCCACCTCCCCCGCCCTCCCCTCCCCACCTACCCCTGCCGCTCTCCCCCCGACCCCCCCTCCCACCCCGCAGCCGCCTCCACGCCGCCCTTCCTCACCAGACAGACCCGCAGAAGGACGTGAAGGCCGCGCTGAAGCACTACCGCCTGCCCACCATCACCAGGAAAGGCGGCGGCTGCTGAGCCGACCCGCCTCCCGCTCCGGCTGCGCACCTGCCACGGCCAGGCCCGGCCTCGGCGCCTGCGGGTGGACGAGGCCCCAGGAGACGCGGTGCGGTGCGGCCGCGGGAGGTAGGGAGGCCCGCGGCCCTGGACTGGGCCTGGACCGGCCGCTGCCGCTGCCGCTGCCGCTGCTGCCGCTGCCCTCGCGGCCTGGAGCCGCCAGGCCCGGAAGCCACGGCTGCACCGCGTTTGCACCCGACACTGCGCGGCGCTCCGGTGGAATATATTTGTAAACCGCCCATTCTAGGGTTTATTTCATTTTCACAACACAAAGGTCTGAAACAATCTTTTGCAAATTGTGTGTGTGCTCGTGTGCGCGTGCGTGCGCGCCCACACGCGTGTCAATCCTGGGACTTGAACTCGGAGCCTGGACACTGTCCCTGAGTGGTTTTGCTCGACTAGTACTTTACCACAGTGTCACTTCTGACATTTACTTGGTTGGTTAAAGTGTCTCACAGACTTTCCTTCCCAGGCTGGCTTCGAACCAAGATCTTCAGATTTCAGCTTCCTGAGTAGTTAGGATTACAGGCGTGAGCCTCCAGCGCCAGCTGATCTGTGAATTTGCACAGATCAGGCCAGGCATGAATGGTGCAGTCTGTAATCCCAGTGCTGGGGCAATGGAGGAGGAAGATGGAGGGTTGGAACCCGTGAGTGGGTGGCACATTGTGAGACCCTGCCTCACACCCAGCGAAGCATTCAGATGCGCTGTCTCTGATCGGTGCGCTCAGCTCAGCATGGCTGGGAGGTGGCCGGGCTTCCGCACCCTGCGCTCCAGCGGCTGCTCGCTGTGCTGCCCTGCCGGACGGCGGCGGGCTGGGCGCACCCCTCCAGTCCTTCACGCTCATGTTCTCCTGTCCAGACATTACAGGTGGCTCCTTTGTGTGAGCTTTGGGGTCACGTTGGAGTCAGTGAGCACTGCTCAGTGGTAGAACCATTAGAGAAGCGGTACAGCCTCCACCGTGGAGCCCTGCTGCGCCTCTCCCCCTCCTCCCCAGCTCTGGGGCACGGTCCTCGCAGCCTTGTTTCCTGGGTGCCAAAAGAAAGTTGTCCAGGGGCTGGGAAGGTGGCTCAGTGGTAGAGCGCTTGCCTTGCAAGCATGAGGCCCTGGGTTCGATTCTTTAGCACCACATAAGCAAAAAGAAAAAAAGCCGGAAGTGGCACTGTGGCTCCAGTGGTAGAGCGCTAGCCTTGAGCTGAAGAGCTGAAGGACAGCGCTCAGGCCTAGAGTTCAAGTCCCACAACCAAAAAAGAAAAAAAGAAAGAAAGAGAAAGAGAGAGAGAGAGAAAGAAAGAAAGAAAGAGAGAGAAAGAAAGAAAAGAAAGGGCTGGGAAGGTGGCTCAGTGGTAGAGCGCTTGCCTTGCATGCCTGAGGCCCTGGGTTCAGTTCCTCAGCACCAGGTAAGCGAAAAAGAAAAAACCCGGAAGTGGCGCTGTGGCTCAAGTGGTAGAGTGCCAGCCTTGAGCTGAAGAGCTGAGGGACAGCGCCCAGGCCCAGAGTTCAGGCCCCACGACAGGCAAAAAAAAAAAAAAAAGTCCAAACTGGTTTGGCTCTGGGGGTGGGATGGGAGCACAGCAGAGGAATTGCAGCCGCGGTCTGGCGGCCATGTCTCTGTTGGCCAGGCACTGACACTCAGCCAAGTTCCTACTAACGACCCCCTCCCCCTCCCTCTCCACTTCACCTTCCTCCTCCTCACCCTCCTCCTCCTCTTCCTCCTCCTCCATCCTGGGGCTTGAACTTGGAGCCTAGGCACTGTCCCTGAGTTCTTAAGTTGAGCACTCTACCACGTGGAGCCACGGAATCACTTCGTTTCCTGGTGGTTCATTGGAGATAAGAGTTTTATAGGGGGCTGGGAAGGTGGCTCAGTGGTAGAGCGCTTGCCTTGCATGCATGAGGCCCTGGGTTCGGTTCCTTGGTACCACATAAGCAAAAAGAAAAAAGCTGGAAGTGGCGCTGTGGCTCAAGTGGTAGAGCGCTAGCCTTGAGCTGAAGAGCTGAGGGACAGCGCCCGGGCCCAGAGTTCAGGCCCCACGACCGGACCCCCCCCCCAAAAAAAAAAAAAGTTTTATAGACTTTCCTGCCCAGGCTGGCTTTGAACCACGACCCTCACTCCCTGAGTAGCTAGGATTACAGGCATGAGCCACAACAGGCCTTTAACTACAGGACAGGCAAAGGTTCTCCCACTGAGCTGAACCCCGCCCTCTATTGAGCCCCTTTTATTTTGGAATGTACATGATGTTCCATGCGCCTTCTTTTTCCTCTTCAGACTTGACTGTTGGGACGAGTTTTGGGGGTTCGAGTTTAGTCTCGTCCTGTTGGGGCAGACCTGTGACCTCTCCCACCACCCCTGTCCCGGGCCACAGAACAGCTGGGCAGTGGAAGGGGGGCCTGAGCCACCCCCACCCCAGGGCCAGACCAGAAATGAGGCTGGTGGACAAGCGGCTGGGGGAGAGGGGGTTCGTGCTGGGACAGGCCCCCGCCCACACCTCCCTGAGACCCCTGTAGGGGCCCGACGGGCAGCCCCGTGTTGCTGCTCATCGCCTGAGTCCGTTTCAGTGGGTGCTGCACAGGGCTCGCGGCTCTGGGTGGCTAGGTCCCGCCAGCCCAGGAAGCGCCCAGAGATGCCACGGGCTCAGGCATGCCACCGTTGAAGACCAGAGGCACTGTGTGAGCGCCGCTCCCCTTCACACACAGGAAGGGAGGCAAATCCACGCCCGCCCGTCCTCCTGTGGAATGCGGACCTGGTGGGCAGGTGCTGGGGTTCTCCGTGTCCCGCAGCGGCCGCACCCGGGGCAGGAGGGGAGGCCCCGGGGACCACGCTCACCCGCAGAGTGGGCCGCCGTCACGGAGCACAGGGTGGGCTTGGCAGGAGGGAGGCTGGGCTTCCACAGGTTTGGCCACCCGTGGGCTTCCTGCATTTCTCCTGGCGTTCTCTGCGGGCCCCGCTGTGGGCAGTGCTGGCTGCTCTGAGCTCGGCCTGGCTCAGAGCCCCAGGATGCCGCTGGCGCTGCTGCCTGAGCCCATTTCTGGCAAGTGCACGGCCGCCCGGCCAGGCCCACCAGCATGAAGCATGAAGCGCGCACCGAGCTCTGAGTGTCACCTTCCCCACCGCTCCTGCCCTCCTCCCCCCCCCCATGCCTGCCGAGCGCCCAGCCTGTGAGCCTGTGACACTCCCCCAGCATGCACCCCTCCGGAGATCCAGGGAAGGGAAGTGGGGCACAGGGCACCGAGTGGGCCTGGTGGTTGGGCAGAGCCAGCGCAGACACGGTGGGAAGATGGGACATAGGGCATCCACTGTGCAGATCACTGGGCGGCAGTGACCCTGTGACCCCCCCCATCACCCCCCCATTTCCACTCTCCCTTTGCAGGAAGGGAGGCTGCCAGGCCTGAAGTCGCCAGCAGCAGCACGGCAGCAGCCTCTTCCAGGCCCCCGCACACAGGCCTGGCACGCAGCACGCAGCAGGTAAGCTGCCGCACTGCGCTCGCTGAGCACGGGTTGATTGATGAGGGGGGAGCTGTCTTGGACCAGCCTTAGGAACAGCCAGAAAGGTCTGTTCAGGCACAGGGGCAGCCTGCAGCGAGCTAGAACAGCCTGAGCGCAGCTGGCAACCTGGCGCAGGCCCCAGAGAAGGGTGACAGGCAGGCCCAAGCACTCAGTGACACCAGCTTCTTCCAGATGAGTCGATGCTGGCGGGAACACGACGAGGTCATCGTCAAACTGCTTTAGTGTTGTTTGTAGTGCTTGGGGATGAAATCCAGGGCTGGCCTCATGCTAAGCAAATTGCTCTACTACTGAACCACACCCTCAATCCTATTTGAGGCAATGCCTTACTGAGTTGTGATCTTCCTGCCTGTTTCCTGTGTAGCTAGGATTACAGGCATGTACTATCACACCCAGCTAATTGTCACACTAATTACTGCCGTGGTGTTCATGAGATTTCCACCTGTCATTTCCCTATACACGCAGGTACTTGGGGCTCACTAGGTTTAAGAACTGTGGACTTCAGGGCGGCATTTTTTCTTTGTAGTCAGTGCTTGAGAATGACCAAAATATCAAAGTACTTTGAAACGCTGTGCTTTGCCTATGGTCATTCAGAATGGGATTTATAAGTTGGTTAAGAGGGGCTGGGAAGGTGGCTCAGTGGTAGAGTGCTTGTCTTGCATGCTCAAGGCCCTGGGTTCGATTCCTCAGCACCACATAAGCAAAAAGAAAAAAGCCAGAAGTGGCGCTGTGGTTCAAGTGGTAGAGTGCTAGCCTTGAGCTGAAGAGCTGAGGGACAGCGCCCAGGCCCAGAGTTCAGGCCCCATGACTGGACCCCCTCCCCCCCCCCCCAAAAAAAAAAGAATTAAAGATTCCTATTTTTCACTTAAAATGGTGAGTCCAGGTGTGGCTGCTGGGGCACACTTACATCCCTAGCCAGGTGTGGCAGTGCACACGTAGTCCCCTGGCATTCGAGGCCAGCCCAGGGTGTTCGGCTGGCCTTGGGCGGGGGAAGCCCAGGGCGGCCCCTGCAGCCGCTTCCCATCCGCAGCCGCTTAACAAAATTTCATCCAGATCATATTTGCAACATAATTTTAATATTAACGCTTTTGTGAATTAGAAAGACCACTCTTAAGTGATGAAAATTACTAGTGAGGGAGCTTGTTCCTCCAGTTGGAGAATTACATTATTTACACATAAAATACAGTTGATTGCATTGGAAACAATAGTATTAAAATAGGTTAACAGGTAAAAGGCGTCTTCATGCCTCGGTGGGCAGGAATCCACTGTGCACAGTCACTGGCTGTCAGCGTGGAACTATTTTAAGTGCAAACAATATTTAAAGTCTAGGACTGCAGCATGTCTTCCCGAACTGCGCGTTAAGTCAGAGGTAGCAGCGCTTTGTGAGTGCGCCAGCTGTCCTCTGACCACTACGGTATAAAAGTCAGTGCAACACCATAGAGAAGTGTTTCTAACAGCCCGAGGAGATTTCTTGTCCAAGAAATGTTGTACTTTACACTATGCATATTTGTATATATTACGTCTAGATGCGACTTAATCACACTGAGTTGTAGAGTGAGAAGCAGGAGGACTCGCACGTGTCTTCTTTTTCATCATAGCCCCAAGAGACTGACTTGCAAACGGGACAGCCTCTGGGCGAGCTGCGGGGCGCGGGGCGCGGGGCGCGGCGCCGCCCGCCAGTCCACAGGGCCTCCGGTGTGTCTCGGCCGGCGGCCCACCTGCTCCGGTGCGGTCAGGGCTCTGACGCGGTCTTCCTCACCCTCTGGTCCGCTGGCATCGCGGAGTCTGGTGCAGCAATGGGTCGCTACACTACCGTTCCACCTGGAGAGCTGGCCTGGTCTGGGGATGACAATAAGCCCTGCAAACAAAGCAGTTCGCATTACTCCAGCGAGACACAGGGCGAGGAGCCCAGCGTGCCCCACTCCGGCACGTGCGGAGCCACATCTGTCCAGCTGGCGTCCCCCCGTTCCCAGGGCTCGGCGCATCCATCCGTCTAGCCACTCTAGTCTCGCCAGAGGTAAGGCCTGGGCCTCAGCCCTGCCAGGAGGAGAGGCCGGCAGCATGGGGGGGAGGGTGTGTGGAGGGGTCTCCGGGGCCCGAGACCAGGGTGCAGGTACTTCCTGGTACTTCCAGAGCCTTCAAGGCCTGTGGAGAGCCGCAGCTACACTGCCAGCCCTGCAGAGCCAGCTGGGCCCCAAGACGAGTCTGCAGGCAGGCACTTGCATAAGCGGTTTCCTCCCCAGGCCTCTTGCATCCTTGCATTCTTTTATTTTTAATTATTTTTGCCAGTCTTGGGGCTTGAACTCAGGGCCTGGGCGCTGTCCCTGAGCCTCTTTGTGCTCAAGGCTAGCGCTCTACCACTTGAGCCACAGCACCACTTCCAGGTTTTTCTGAGTAGTTTATTGGAGATAAGAGTCCTACAGACTTTCCTGCCCTGGCTGGCTTTGAACTGCAATCCTCAGACCTCAGCCTCCTGAGGTAGCTAGGCGTTCGGTCTGTCCTTGCATTCCTTAGCTGACCTTCAAGTGTGTTGACCCAGTAGGTAGGAGAGGGGCAGGGCCTGGCTGAGGACTCCTGCCAGGACGCTGCAGTGGGGCAGGCCCTCGAAGGGACAGCGGGAGCCCACACCTGCTCGGAAGCCGGGGGGCTCCACCCACCGGGAAGGAGCTCACGCTTTCCAGATGTGCAGTGCACAGCTCGCCTTGAACAGAAAGACTGCTTCCCCCTGCCCCTACTCTAGGCTGTGCACTTACCCCAAAGTTTGCTTCTCAGTTATGAGGAATAATTTGAAGATTATAAATAGTCCAAGGCAGAAGGCAGTGGTGCATGCCTGAAATCCTGTTCAAGAGGCTGAGATCCGAGGATTGAAGCCAGCCTTGGCAAGAAAGCCCATGAAACTCTTCTCTCTAGCTAACCACCAAAAAGCTGGGAGTGGAGCCGTGGCACAAGTGGTAAGAGCACTAGCCTTGAGCAAGAAAGGTCAGGGACAGCGCCTAGGCCTGAGGTCAAGCCCTAGGCCTGCACCAAAAATAATTGTTTTTTTAAAAAGGGTCACACTGGGGCTGCAGATTTTTGCTCAGCTCCACGAACGCACACTTTGCCCTGCGCCGAGCTGAGGGCTGCTTCCCACCGTCGGGCTGTAGGTGACAGCCGCAGACCAGCGCATCTGACAGACCTAGGGACATGAATAAGGGCTGACAATCTGAAACTGACCCCCAAGTCATCTGCCTGGTGATGTAGACCAGACAGAGGCTCAGCCGCGTGGGGCCGCCCTGCGCCCTGCCGTGCACAGTACTGGAGGCCCAGGAGTGACTCCGCAGTAGCTGCCCTGGCTGTAGCGGCCACATCCCAGCTACAAACAGCATTTCAAAGGCAAGCAGACTCGTCTATTTCACACACAGCTCATGTGCGGAGGCCGCAGCGCGGACACCTGCCCGCTTTGGTCGTCAGCGACCCCAGTGGCTGGGATGGCCTCGTGGGCAGCAGGGCTGTCCCCTGCTGTCTGTCGCCTGCGGGCTGCCGCCGCGGGCCTCAGTGGCCCTGGTGGGACAGTGGGGCCGGGGCGTGTCACACAGACGGAGGTGACCCAGTGAGATGCTGAGTCCTCCTCGCGGGCTGCAGGTGAGCACGGCTCAGGCTCCAGCCCGAGGGTGGCCTGCCCCCAGCCAGCCTCCCTGAACCCCCCCCAGCCAGCCTCCCTCCCTGACTCCCCAGCCACCCTGCCCTCCCCCCAGCCTCCCTCCCTCTCAAGTCAGGTGCTTGTGGGAGATCCTCTCAGGCTGAGCTCCTGTGCACCCCCTGGAGGCCCCCCTGCCATGCTGGGAAGGCCAGGTGTCGCCCCTTGTGGGCGGGAAGGGGACAGACCGGTGGGCTGGGCCTCCCGCCGTGGGCAGGCCCGAGTGCTCCGTGGCAGGCGCCCGCCGTGCTGGGGCCGTGGGGCCCCGGGTGTGAGGCCAGCAGCGTCGGGGGCTGAGGAGCGAAGGGGACGCGGGGCGGCGGCCCCGGGCGAGGACGGCCCGGCACTGCGGCGGGCATCACTGGCGTGGCCTCTTCCCGCCCCGGCGGCCACTGCTGGCGCAGCCCTGGGCTCCGTGGGACACTGGCTGGGGGCGGCCGGGCACACGCGGGGCCGTTGAAGGCCGCTGCCCCGCCCCCTGCTGCCCCCACCCCCTCCCTCCAAGGGGAGCCCCCGCCCCCCGCACCTCGCAGCCAAGCCGCCCGGACCTAGTGGTCACCTGGTTTCTCGTGGGGATTTCATGTCGGCACTGAGGAGCTCCCCAGCTCCTGGGCTGGGCAGGAACCACCAGCGTGGCCAGGAAACGCCATTTTAAAGACAACTTACAAGAAAGGAAGGCACGTGTGCGTGCCCCGCCCTAGTGGGCACTGCATCAGGGAAAGGGACCCCTGAAGTCACGTCCGCTTCCTCACGCGACGCGTGAGTATCTGGGAGGAAGGAGCCTCAGGGCCAAGCTGTGGGGAGGCCGGGACGCTGGGGCTGCGCGCCAGGCCCAAGACGCTGTCTGGCCAACTCCCAGACGGACCTCGCTGCGGGCTGCATCCAGTCCAGACCTGGAGTTGGGGGGCTGGGGTGCCCAGGGAGAAGGCAGGCCCTGGCATCTTCACCCAGGCTCTGCCGGAATTCCCCCCACTAATGTCAGGCGCGGACCAGCAGTGACGCGCTTACTTGTAGAGTGAGAGGCACAAAAAAAGGACAAGAAACACCTGCCAGGCGAACTTCCTGCCACCCCTGCTCCTAGGTGGCTGCATTTCTCTTCACTGCATGAAGCCATCATTCATCAGCAGGGGGTTGTGCACACCTATCATCCCAGCACATTCGGAGCTGCTGTAGGAAAGAGTGGGAGAAGCCAGGGCTGAGGAGCCTCTGGTCTGTCCCTGACTGCAGTGATGACAGGGTGGGCGCTGGGCAGCCTCTGGGGTCGCCCCTATCCCTGCCCACAACTAGCTGCTTGTCCAGGCCCTGACACGCTGGCTCTTCCTGCTTGCCGCCAGCCCCCTCCTGCCCCCGATGGAAGATGGCACGCAGGACCCGTGCCCCCTGGTCGCTACCACAGAAGACAGCACCGAGTGCATTGTCAGGAAAGCGGGAAAGGGAGGGCGTGGCCCGTCGAGGGCGGCCCGAGACACGCAGGCGGGAAGACGGGGCCTGGGGGAGCTGAAGCCACTGTGGCGGAAGGGCAGCACGGACGGGAGGGTCGAGGTCTGCTGGGCCATGGCCGGCCTGTAGGACCCCCCCCCCCCCGCCCCGCCCCGCCCAGGACAGCAGACGGGCGCTCAGGCCTGCCCGCCCTTGGCCATCACCCTGGATCCACACATCCGCACCCTCCCTCGAAGCCTCGCCGGTCCACCAGCTCCTGCTGCCCTGCCTGGCCTCAGGCTCAAAGCTCAGGCAAGCGCTGGGCACCAGAGGCGGGAACGTGGCCCACCCGCCCAGAAAGAGCCTCCCAGGGCGGCCCGTGGCCCTGTCACAGCAGCAGCATTGACACATTTCACTAGGTGTCAGGGGTGACACGCTCAGCTCAGGCACGGGAGGCAGCGCCTCACGGGGCTGATCATCTTGCAGCATTTGGAAGCGTTTGTGTGGGCTCACTGAACATTCGCAAGGATCAGATGCGAAATGACTACTGAAAACTACATGACAGAGCAGCGACGCGCGTTTATTTAACGTCAGCGGACAGTGGACAAGCTCCAGGCGCTGCAGCACGGCCGGGTGTCGGAGGCCTCAGCTGTGGCAGTGACGAGGGGACAGCTACAAAACAAAGCAGCGAAACAAACGTGATTTGCTGGGAATAATAAAGTTACCAACTTGATACTCAAGCTTCGGTAATTACTGCCAACACTTAAGAACTGTTACTGGTGTTGCATGTTAGGAAAGCGCTATGGAATTTATTCGAGTTGTAAAGGAATTCGATGAGTGTTCAAAAAATACATGTCATGTCAGTTCTACTTTTGCTTTTTCACTGAGGGAAAATATCCACACGATTTTCTACCCCGTCACCCACAACCTTCAATCCACTTAGGTGTACAGACTGCAACCGCAGGACATTGGTCTTTGCACTTGGGAGATAGCAGCTTCACCAGGGCGTGGACTGCACGGGGGACACGCAGTGGCCGAGCTGTGCCCCTGGGGGCAGCGTCTCCATTTTGAACTTGAGATCTCAGTCGCAAAGGTGACAGTTAACCCAGAGCAGCTGCCAACAGCCAGGGTGGGAGGCGTGCTGGACAAGGCTCAGGACAGTGGGCAGAGCCGTAACCCAGGGGGACCAGAAGCCGCACCCAGGGCAGCCTTGGCCCCAGAGCTGGGCCGCAGGATGCAGGCGGGACCTCGGCGGTCCCGTCACTGTGCTGCGTACATGCTGGCCACCTGCAGCGCTGTGTGGCGTCTGGGTCCTGAAAGGCGCCTCTAGCCCTCCTGGCTCTTCGGCCAGCTCCTTTTCGGAGTTTCCTCAACCGACATCTTCCTCCGGGCAGGGGGAAACGGCCTCTCCTGCAGCTGCACACAGGAGCCTCACCAATGCCAGGACACATTGAACACTTAAGATGGGGGGGGGGTGTCATGGGGGAGGTTGGTGGTTCTTAGAGCTTTGTGATTGCTAGGCAAATGCTCTCCTGCTTGAACCACGCTTCCAACCCATTTTGTGCTGGTTATTTTTGAGCTAGGATCCCACTTTTGCCCAGACTGGCGCAGGCCAGGCTGTTCCTTCTACCGGCCCTCCTCACAGAGCTGCGGGGCCAGCAGCTGGGGTTAGTCACGTCCAGCTGTGCCAGATGTGGATGGGAGGTAAGAAAGAAGAAGGGGGGCACAGAGCTAAGCCAAGTGCAGGGCCTCAGGTGTGAAGGCCAAGGCCAGAGCCCACCCTGGGCACTCGCATATACCCACGCAGACCACCGAGGTCCATGGCCTTTCTTCCCCCCTATCTTGGGGGAGGGGGCGCGCCCCCTCCGGGCCCATGGCTCGAGGCCTTCCGCCCCGGCCTCTCCTTCCCCCCTTCCTGACCCTTCCCAGCCCTTGTTGGCAGGGTTCTGGGCAGGCCACCCGAGCCCGGGGGCCTCCGGAGCACCCCTGTGCAGGCCTCTCGAGGGGCTCCCCTTTGGCCAGGGACGCCGGGCGGGGGTGCGGTCGGCGTGTCCGCCAGGCGGGAGCCCCGGATGGAGGCCCCGGCTGCCATCCGCGCGCAGAGCCGGCGCGGGGCGGCCCGCCCGCCATGGACGCGACCGCGGAAGCCGGCAGCCTCGCCCGCCCAGCCGTGCCTTCCTCCAGGGGCCGGGTTCGAAAAGGCGTTTGGCTCCGGAGGCTGCCCCCGCCCGCACAGCGCCCCCGCCCCGCACAGCGCCCCCGTCCCGCACAACGCCCCCGTCCCGCACAGCGCCCCCCCCCGCCCCGCACAGCGCCCCCGTCCCGCACAGCGCCCCCCCCCCGCCCCGCACAGCGCCCCCGCCCCGCACAGCGCCCCCGTCCCGCACAGCGCCCCCCGCCCCGCACAGCGCCCCCGCCCCGCACAGCGCCCCCTCCGTCCCGCACAGCGCCCCGCACAGCGCCCTCATCCCGCACAGCGCCCCCCCGCCCCGCACAGCGCCCCCCCCCGCCCCGCACAGCGACCTCATCCCGCACAGCGCCCCGTCCCGCACAGCGCCCCCGTCCCGCACAGCGCCCCCCACAGCGCCCTCATCCCGCACAGCGCCCCCCACAGCGCCCTGGTCCCGCACAGCGCAGCGCCCCCGTCCAGCACAGCGTCCCGCACAGCGCCCCACCCACTGCCAAAGGGGGCGGAGTCGGGGAGCAGAGGGGACGCCGGGGCCAGGCCTCCCTCGGGCGGCCGGGGCAGAGGGTCCCCAGGGGCCCAGCCAGACGGGACACGCCTCTCCTCCGCAGACGCGGTGCGGACGCCCCCCCCCAGCCAGTCCTTGCCCCGCTGGGCCTGCGCAGCGGGTCGGCGCCCTGGGAACGCGGGGTCACGGTGGCCTCACCCCCCTTACCTGTGCGTAGCCCAGGGGAGTCCTGAATTTCCAGACTGCACACTCGCTGTCTCAGCAGCATTAGAATTTCTACCACCGTGCAGGTGTGCAAAGTGCGTGACCCCATCGCTAAGCCCCGCGCAGCCCACGGCCCCCAGGCTGGGACGGGCCGCCCCACGACGAACGCTCCTAGGAACAAAGGACCAGATGCCCGGGTAGCTGGGACACTGACAATCGCTCGGCTCGGCGTGGAAAGGCCCTGGCATGGGGGGGGGGGGGGGCGCGCCATGGCCACGCGGAACAGCAGCCACTGTGCGGGGTGCAGGATGGGCCCGGGGTGCGTGGATCGGGCCGTGGGCACTCAGAAGTGGCAGCGGCCCTGGCCCCCAGCCCAGCCTGTGGGGAGGCTGAGGTAAGGGGGCGGGGGGAGGGACAGGCCCATGGATTTTGACAAGGCAGAAACACTTGCAAAACCACACTCACTCCTCACACTACTCAGCGCTCTACAGGATCACAAAGGTACACAAAACAAAAAGGACCAAGTGCCAAAATACACAGCTCTCAACACAAGTTCTACAGCTCCAAGAGCCTCCAGATCCACCAGAAAGCGACTGAAACCAACTTCTGAACGCCTGAGACCCCCAGGAGCCACTCGCTTCACCCCAGACCCCAGACCCCAGACCCCAGTCCCCGGACGCAGCACTCGCAGCACTGGGCCCTAGGCCAGCGTCTGCGTCCCAGAGGCCCCAGGGCCCAGCCGCCCTCCGGCACCCTGTGCGCACCCAGCACCCACGGAGCAGCACTGGACGGCCACGCGGGCTGACCACCGCCTGCAGCCACACCTTCCTGACCCAGAGGGATGGGAAAACCAAAGGCAACAGAAGCTCTCTTGTCCGGGGCCACGTGGGGGAGCCCACACGCGACACATCCACCTCGTTTCCGGGCAGGTCACTCTCCAGGCTCTGGAGCAGGTGGAGATTTTCGTGCACAGAGTCTCAATCAAAGTTCTACAAACTGCTTCTTTGAAAAAAGATGTTTATTAAACAATTTTAAATTGTCATAAAATGACTAAAATGGGTTTTTAAAAATTAAGGCTCTTTCTGTGGATTGCCAGAACAATGTAAAAATAATATCAATCAACCCTGCTGAACGCTTTGTTCCTAAAGTTAAATTTCATCAATTCCTACACATTTTTATGATTTAAGATAAAAAATTGGACTACAAATGACAGTTATTGGCCATCTGTACTGAACACACACTCTGATCAGGTGTACAATAGTCTAGTTGAGTAGTTAGGCAAAAATATTCCAGTTAAAGCATAAACTGTAATTTCAGCACGTTAAAGGCGTTGCTTCCCCATGCTGTCATGATTGCCCTAGAACTGAAATACTCTGGCACAGGACGCTGACCGGGGCTCTGCAGACTCCTGCAAGGACGACCGACTCGGCTGGCAATTAGTTGGATTATATATTTTTTTTTTCTCCGCGCTCTAAGGTGGATTCTCAAATGATTCAGAATTACATGGCATGCAGTATCCAAAATTATGGCTCTGATGCATTTAGTTTTACATTAGGAATAAGAAGTGTCATTCACATTCATTGTACACCCCACCCCTCCCCCGCTGGCTAGCCCCGCTCTCGGTCCGGGCAGCGTTAAGGGTTAAAACTTACCACTTTCCCAGGCCTTCCCCATGTGCAAATAAATCCCTCCTGACAAGCAGTGACTATACAGTCTTCAAGAAAAATTAATACAGTCAGTCTTTCGTGCGCGATCTTTTTACAGATCAGCGGCTCTAACAGGGGGACGTCTTCCATCCGAGGACACAGGGGCGTCCCCAGAGTTTTAGCGGGGTCCGTTCTGGCTTTCGTAACTAGATTCAGTTTGTCACTGCTCTTGCTAGAAATGTGTCCCATGCTGTGGTTCCGCTTGTGGTCTTTCTCGTGGTGCCTCTCCTTCCGGTCGTGCAGCGAGAGGGTTGCGAACTTGCTGACGCCGGCGGCGAGGGCCCCGTCGGGGACGCTGCTCTTGCTGCCCGCGCTGGACACGGCCGAGTGCGGGAGGCTGTTGGACCGCGGCAGCGGAGGGGGCACCGAGGTCCCGGGCGTGGCGACACTGTTGCCATTGCTCCCGGCGGGAGGGCTGGTGGCGTTCATGACATTGGTGTGTGTCCTGGCCCTCGACAGGGGTTGGTGGGGGAAAAGAATGTCTTCCGTGAGGTCCCACAAGCACAGCTGTGTGTCCTGGCCCACCGAGCCGAACCGATACGTGACGCTCACGGGGCGGCTGTCGGTCGAGTTCCGCTTGGACAGCCTGGACTGTGTGCTGTTGGCTCGGTCTCTGCCGAAGTGCAGAAGGTCCTGGAAGTCCTCGTCGCTGCCGCTGAACTCCAGCGGGTCGCTCTCGTCCACACTCGTGGTGTAGGGGTCGAACGCCACCACGCTGACCCACGACTTGTGCCCGTGGCCCCTGGCTATGACCCGGCAGTCCACAAAGGACCAGACCGTCACCAGGTCGTCCTCGCCGCCCGTCACGATGTACTTGCCGTCCGGGCTCCAGCACACACACAGCAAGCCCCCAAAGTAGCTTTTCATCGTGCCGTGCAGCTCCACCGCGTCGAAGTTGAACACGCGCAGAAACCCGTCCTGGCTCACGCACGCTAAGAACTTGCCATCTGGGGAGAAAGCAAACTCGTTGAGGGCCCCCTCGCCCACCGTCCACTTAAGGAGAGGGTTCCTCGTGGATTTGCTCTTGCAAGTGTGCACGGCAAAGCTCTCTCCCTGCTTCAGAAGCTGGTAGTGGGGGGCTGTGGTGCCACAAGTGTGCTCCACATTATACAAGTACATGTTCCCACTCGAATGGGCTACTAGGAAAAGGCTTTCCGAGCCGGGCACCCATTTGACACAGCTTACGCGTGACTTGTCTATTAGTCTCTGTGAAGACAAAGGAGAACACGTTATCACAATAGAGAAGTTGTACAGGAACTCGTGCGTGCTTCTCGGGGAGGGCCGCGCGCGCCCCGCCAGGCCTCCGCACTGGCACTTATCCTGCCGATGGCTGGCCAGCCCGAGCCCTGGGCCCAGGAGAACCCGCTCTAGCCCTGCGCACGGGGGTCGGGCCCCCTGTGGCCCTGACGGAGGAGCGGCTCATCGTGAGCAAGTGCGCGCTGAGAGCCCGTGCCAGCCCAGACGCCGGGCTGCGTGGCACGCCAGCGAGACTCGGGTTCGTGGAGCCGCAGCTTGCTCTCCACGGACGCGCGGAAAGCCTCTGTCCACGCAGCTTTCTCGGCGTCCACCGTGCCCGCGGGTCACGCGCCCCTGCTCTGTGGCACGAGGCGGGGTCCGAGGGCAGCCCGCAGCCCCCCTCCCCCCCACGCACGCTAGCCTGGAAGATCTCAACCCCCCCCCACACACACACCCAGCACGAGGCAGAGGACGCCGCTGTCCACGCACTGCCGGCCCACGCGCCCGTCGCCCGCCAGCGGCCACAGGGCAGCAGTCGGGTCTTGGAGACCAAAAGAACAAAGTCATCAAGTGCGAGGCACCAGGCGCCAAGCGAGCAGGTGGCCGGGGCCCGGGCCGGGCCGGGAACCCACGCGTGCTCACGGCCTCCACGGCGTGCGCTCGGGAGGCTGCTGCGTCTCCAAGTCCTGACTGGGAACAACTTCTGCCAAAAGTCTCACCATACCACTGCCCTGCACAAGGGCTGCTAGACACACTGATGTGGTGTGCACATCCTGCACTTGTGTGCACACTCGTGCATGCACACACACGCACACACACCTGAGGGCTGAAAGACACACTGATGTGTACACACCCTGCACACACATACACACACACACACCTTGACTGTGACTGTGTCTGCTGGGTGTGGTACTGTTACAGAAGAAGACAAAAACAAAGTAACTTCACTGTTAAACAAAGGCTGGGGCAAGTGGTCTGCCATGGACCGGCAGCCATGCCTGTGAGCAGCACTGCGTTCCAGCCAGCAGCACAGAATTAATTAAGAATAACAGGCTGGGAAGGTGGCTCAGTGGTAGAGTGCTTGCCTCGCATGCATGAGGCCCTGGGTTCCATTCCTCAGCACCACATAAGCAGAAAAAGCTGGAAGTGGTGCAGTGGCTCAAGTGGTAGAGCGCTAGCCTTGAGCTGGAGAGCTGAGGGACAGCGCCCAGGCCCAGAGCTCAGGCCCCATGACTGACAAAAAGTTTGAAAAAAAAAAAAAGATGGAAAGGAAATTAATGAGCCATACCAGTTTATTACATAAACATGAGACCTCGGACACTGGATCGGTAAGGAAGGACCCAGAGGAGGCGGGAAGTGGCTGCACACAGCACGGGAGCCATGCGGGGCCAGGGCAGGAGGCGCAGGGCTCGCGACAGCAGCTGGCCGCCATCAGAGGCGCAGCGCTGTCCTCCCGCCCCTGCCTCTTCCATGTCCTCCTAGTGACCCTCCTGTAACTGGCACCTGACCAAGAGAATGGCAAGCACTAAAAGCGGAGCAGCACCCCGGCAGGGTGCATCCGACACACGGTTCTTCAGCAGAGGATCCGAGCATGGCACTGTGGGGGGCCGGCGGCTTACAGCTCCCGAGGCCCTCCGCTCGAGCCCACGGGCACGCCACCTCACCTGGGCAGAGGCCTTGTCGGGTGTGCTTGGCCAGCTGACCCCGGAACAGCAGCTCTCCAGCTCTGCGCCTTGCCAAACCCCATACACAATGAAAACCACTTCACTTGTACCTATCCACGGTGCACATTTTTATGGACATGAAAACTCCCAGCAGTGTGGCTTCTTTCATTTGAGGTTTAAGAAAAGCACAGGCAACCAGGCCCCAGTGGCCCCAGGTACTCAGCAGGCTGAGATCGGAGGATCATGATTCAAAGCCAGCCCAGGGTGAAAGTCTGTGAGGCTCTTACCTACAATTAACCACCAACAAAGCCAAAGTGGAACTGTGGCTCAAGTGGTAGAGTGTTAACTTTGAGCAAAAAAGCTCAGGGACAGTTCCTAGGCTGTGAGTTCAAGCCCCAGGAACAGCACCAAAAAACAAAACCAGCCCAAAACATTCCAGTATTAAAAAATAGGTAGTCCTATGCAGGGCGCTGGTGGCTCACACCCGTCATCCTAGCTACTCAGGAGGCTGAGATCTGAGGATGCAGTTTAAAGCCAGCCCGGGCAGGAGAGACCGTGAGACTCTTATCTCCAATAAACCACCAGAAAACCGGAAGTGGCGCTGTGGCTCAAGTGGTAGAGCGCTAGCTTTGAGCTGAAGAGCTGAGGGACAGCGCCCAGGCCCAGAGTTCAAGCACCATGACCGACCAAAAAAAAAAAAAAAAAAAAAAAGAGCCAGCCCGGGCAGGAAAGTCCATGAGATTTTTATCTCCAATTAACCATCAGAAAACCAGAAGTGGCGCTGTGGCTCAAGTGATAGAGCGCTAGCTTTGAGCTGAAAAGCTCAGGGACAGCGCCCAGGCCCTGAGTTCAAGACCCACAACCAAAAAAACAAAAACGAACTCACAAGATATTATTAGTCCTGTTAAGCAAAAATAATACTGCTTTGTGATTGTAAGGTATGAAAATTTTAGAAATAGTATTAAAGTTTCTGTTGGGGGGCAAGTAGTTGTAGAGGTGGGGGGAAGGCACAGCAGGGGTAAACAAAGGAGGAGGCAACAATGCTTGCAGGAAATGGACTCATTACCTTGCTCATGTGACTGCAACCCCTCATTTGTACAATAAAAAAACGTAAAAAAAATAAAAAGGTTTCTGTAATGACAAAGCACAATAAAGAATTTACTCGCACATTAAAAACGCAGGGCTGGGAATGTGGCTTCATGGTAGAGTGCTTGCCTAGCATGCAGGAAGCCCTGGGTTCCATTCCTCAGTACCACAAACACAGAAAAAGCCAGAAGTGGTGCTGTGGCTCAAGTGGTAGAGCGCTAGCCTTGAGCAAAAGAAGCTCAGGGACAGTGGCCCTCCGAGTTCAAGCCCCAAGACTGGACAAAAATAAAAAACAAAAACAAAAAAACAACCAACTTGCAGACTACTCTAAATAGCTGTGGCTGTAACTAAATAGATGCGGACACCAAATCAACATCACTGTCACATTCTGGTCCAGTTTGAGCACCGGCACACCGAAACCAGAAAGGCCTTGAAGGAGGCTCTAAAGTGGCACCCGCTTCTCACTTGTCTGGCTCAGGCTTCCCTCCCGGCGCACGAGCTCAGAAGAAGGCCTTTACATCATACATTCCTGTCTCAACTGTGGGGCGTGGCACGATGTGACAAGTGGGTGGGCACAAGGCCAGGGAAGCAGAACACACCAATCACAGCACAGTTCCTAACCTCCCAACCAAGGGCTGGCTCTGGAGCCAGTGCCAGCCAGGACTTTACACTCCCAGCCCCCCTGCAAAGTCCTCCTGGGTTTGACCAGCAGGTGAAACACAAGAACACTCTAGGAAAGCCTCTGCTTTCTCTTCT
This sequence comes from Dipodomys merriami, assembly GCF_024711535.1. Classification (NCBI taxonomy): domain Eukaryota; kingdom Metazoa; phylum Chordata; class Mammalia; order Rodentia; family Heteromyidae; genus Dipodomys; species Dipodomys merriami. The sequence goes on from NW_027206069.1 coordinate 2,228,374, forward strand.
GCATTCCAGATCCTCTGCCCTCAATTACTGCTGTTTATCCAGAATGACTTCCTGCAGATAAAACCAAATACCGACACACATTTGTGCAGCCCTCCTTCCCACAGCGGGCAGCCTCTCCCTCTGCTCCCCACTCAAAGCTGCTGGAACAAGCCACTTCCCCATTCTTCCCTATGGCTGCGGCAGAGCTGAAGCTTCTGGTGCAAGACCCAACGACCAGCATTTAAATAGCAAGGACTAGGCTGGAGAGCCCCCCACACTGCGGGAGGAGAGGCAGGCCTGCGGACACTGCCACATGGCCTTCCTACAGAGACCCCTGGGAATGTGACAGGGGTCACTGCCATGCCACCCAGGAGGAAGGCAGTGTGGGCGAGGGTGGAGGGTTTTCACCTGGGGGGGGGGACAGCAGTGCACAGCAGGCTGGGGGGGGCGAGGACTTACACAGAAGGAACAGCTGCAGGGACAGAGGTGGAAGCTGGGAGACACTGGACACCAGGGTAGACAGCTGGCTTGAAGCTCTGGAGATCAGCACACAGGGCAGCCAGGAGGCTCCTCAGGAACAGGGGCCAGCCTGGCCGAGACCCCCCACAAGCAGGTGGGACAAACAAGTCCTGGGCTAGTTGGCAGAGACATTCTAATTCAGGCTCTAAGAGTGGCTCAGCAATAAAGCACCTGCCTACTACGTGTGAGTCCCTGAGTTCAAACTCCAGTACCACCAGAAGAAAGCCGGGCGCCCGTAGCTCATGCCCATAACCCTAGCTACGCACTATAACCCTAGCTACGCAGGAGGATATTTGGGGATCACCGTTCAAAGCGAGACTCTTATCTCCACATAATCATACAAAAAGTCAGAAGTGGTGCTGTGGCTCAAGTGGTAGAGTGCTAGCCTTGAGCAAAAGAGCTCAGGAACAGTGCCAAGTTCAAGACCTAGGACTGGCAAAGAGAAAAAGAGAGAGGGAGAGAGGAGGAGAGGAGAGAAAAGAAAAAGAAAAACTTTCCTGGCAAAAGTGCACAGCTCCATCTCCAAAACTCCAGCGCCACAAAAAAGAGAAGAAGAAAGAGGAGGAAGAAGAGAGAACAAAGAGAAAGCATCTCTCACCTTTCAGAGTACCGGCAGCACTTGGAATGTTTCATTCAATGAATACTGAAATGACAGTTACATAGGCCAGTTTATATGAGGTTCGATTTTGTTCCAGCACTGGGGTTGGAGCTCCAGCCCCGCCTCCAGTCCTGTCTTCCTTTGGGCTGTTTGGCAGGTAGCTGCCTTGCTGGGCGTGGAATGGCGGGGCATGCATGCCAGCCCCTGTCTCATCGCCTGAGGTGCAGTCTTGCTTTCTGCCCTCATCCACCTCCCAATGAGCTGGGATTACAGGCACAGGTCACCACTGCTGGCCTTTTTTGTTTCTTTTGGATAGGATCTACGTATCCCAGGCTGCCTGAGCCGACTAGATAGCCTCCAGCTGGCCATCCTCCTGTTTGAGTCTCCCAAGTGCTTCGTTTCTAGCTATACTCCACATCACACCCAGCCTGAAAAATGACAAGGAAGTCCGGGTCTATGTAAGGTGATGGAATCTCCCTGCGGGGCACACAGCATCTTGAAAATCTGGAGAGATGAGACAGCTAACTCTAGCCCTCAAGAAGCACCAGACAAAGGTGGGCGCCGGTGGCTCATGCCTGTAATCCTAACTACTCAGGAGGCTGAGATCTGAGGATTATGGTTCAAAGCCAGCCCGGGCAGGAAAGTCCGTGAGACTCTTATCTCCAATAAACCACTGGAAAACCAGAAGTGGCGCTGTGGCTCAAGTAGCAGAGTGCTCAGCTTAGGCTGAAGAGCGCAGGGACAGTGCCCAGGCCCAGAGTTCACGACCGACCCAAAAAAAAAAAAGCTCCAGACAGAGGTGGAGCACAGGGGTGGGAGGCAAGGCACAAAGGACAGGCCTCGAGACGGGGTCTCAGGAGAGAGCCACGCCAAGGGTCAGGCAGAGCAGCCCCGAGTCCAGAGAGGGCACTGCATGCCGTGGGCTGCAGACCAGCCAGGTGGGCAGGGCACTGTCGGAGCTGGGCCCTGGGCCGTGCAGTCCCAGCTGAGGGCGGGGCTGTGGCTCACAGCCCTTGCCTGAGGGAAATGGCTGTGGAGGCAAAACACACACGGTACTCTGCAGTGGAGGGGAATGGTAGCTACATCTTACCTACAGTTTCATATTGCTGTATATGCTGTAGTATTTTTGATATATTGGTTTTTTTTTTTGGGGGGGGGTCCGGTCGTGGGGACTGAACTCTGGGCCTGAGCGCTGTCCCTCAGCTCTTCAGCTCAAGGCTAGCGCTCTACCACTTGAGCCACAGCACCACGTCCAGTTTTCTGGTGGTTCCTTGGAGATAAAACTCTCTCAGACTTTCCCAGGCTGGCTTTGAACCGTGACCCTCGGTTCTCGGCCACCTGAGCAGCTGAGATGACAGGCGTGAGTACCGGCGCCCAACAAAATATTCTTAAAAGTAGTTTTAGCTTTTTGTGTGTGTGTGTGGTACAGCTGTTAGAAAATGTCAGCACACGTGGAAGTGCACACAGCCCTCGTACAAGAGGGGCTGGGGCCAGGGAGGAGGACCAGCTGGTCTTGACTAACGTTTATTCATTTAGGAAACGGCTTGCCTCAGCAGTTTTGGCTTTATGTGTCTGGATCACAATTGAAAGATACAAAACACCTCAAAGAAGAACAAAAACATCAACATGGGGGAATGGAAAGCAGGAAGTGAAGGAAGAAGGGAGGGAGGGAGGGAGGGAGGGACGGAGGGGAACCCCCAGCAGTAGGGACAGGGTGGACGGTGCACGTGGGAGAAACTGGTAGGGCCATGAACTAACAGACCTTCAACCTGACTCAGAAGGGAGTGTGGCAGGTTGGATTTTTCACAGAGGGGTGGGGGTGGATGAGAAAGACGGACATGTGTAAAGACCCCCGGTTCAGCCAGGAGACAGCTAGAAAGTAAACATGATCAGGAACCAGGGGTCAGTGGCTCACAAAGTCCTAGCCTCTTGAAAGGCCTCTGAGGTCTGGACGCTCACGGTTTGGAGCTAGCCCAGGCGGAAAATTCCATGAGACTTCATCTCCAAAGTAATTTCTCCAGCAAAAACCCAGACCAGACCGAGTTCGAAACCCAGGCACCAGCATGCATGCACATGCACGCACATACGCACATGCGCACACGCACGCACCACGCGCGCACACACACACACACACAACCCCCCAAATCTGAAGTGCCACAAGGAGGGAACAACAGCCTCTGGAGACCTACCCAAAAGGAGCAAGGCCGAGGTCAGGAAGGCAGTGCACGGACAGAGCGGGCAGAGCAGGCAGCCGCCACGCAGCCAGTGCCCCGTCTTGGGCAGACTATCCGGGGTTAGTTCAGTCGTGCAGCCCAGGAAGCCGAGGCCAAGGGCACCAGGGCTTGCGCGGCAGGGAGCAGAGGACGCTGCGGGCAAGGTGGCTGCGGGGAGGCGGCTGAAGTGCAAGCATGAAGAAGTGGAGGCGGGAAGGGTGGCTGGGCTGAGGAAGACTAGAGGGGAGCTGAGGAGCGCGGGGGCCTCGTGCCTCCCGGGCAGCTGTGAGGGGAGCAGAGGAGAGCTCGGGTAAGGCAGTCGATTACTCTGGCATGGCGGCAGCCAAACTTCCAAAACGCTTCAATGCCCATCTCAGTAACCACCTCTGCAAAAGAAAGTGGACCACAAAGCTAAATGCTGGTGTCTCACGCTTGTAACCCTAACTACTCAGAGAGCTGGCTGTGGACTGCAGTTCAAAACCAGCCTGGGCAGAAAAGTCCATGAGACACTTACCTCCAATTAACTGGCAAAAAGATGGAGTGGCAGTGTGGCTTAAATGGTAGCGGCTCACTAGCCTTGAGCAAAAAAGCTAAGAGAATGCCCAGGACCTGGGGTCAAGCCTTAGTACTGGTACCAAAGAAACAAACAAGAGGTCTTCTAAGCACAGTGGAGTATCAATAGGCATCTCTATAAACTTCCGGGCCAAGGGAAGCTCAGGTGGGAGCCGTGGGTCTGAGCACGGCTGATCCTCCATAATCCTGAGCACCAAGTAAACACACACTTCAGCCATCCACCTGGAGAAAACCACGCTGCACAAAAGCAGCGCATGCGACACGAGCGGAGGGAAAAGCTCAATGCAGCGCGTGAGCCAAGCAGCTGCCGTCCTGCAACTGCATCCAGTGCACCCGCAAATGCACTTGGTCCCAGTTTCCCCAAGTTCTTTATTTTCTTTTCTCTTTTTCTCACTTCTGTCAATATGGCAAGTGGGCAATACCAATACTAATGTATAATAAAAACAGGAAAACAAGCAGTTCAAAAAGCCACAGCAGGAATTGGATGGCCGAGCCTGCAGTGGCTCAAGTCTGTGTGCTGGGCCTGGTGAGAAGCGCGAAGCCTGCCTCTGATGCCTGTGCGCGGTTCTCTTGTGAGGGCATACACCACCCAGGCTGCAGCAAGGGGCTGACCCTGCCGCCCTGCACGCTCACACCAGAGCAGCCTCCTCGTGCTCAGCTAGACTGCACATCTAAGGAGCAGAGCCTCCGCTGGGTGATCCCTGACTGGGATATGCATGGAGCAAGACTTCAAGAAGGACCAGTTTCCAGCTGTCAGGACACTGAGCATAGCGAGGCTGCTGAGATCTTGAAAACAGCTCCTGAAGTGTGTGTGTGTGTGTGTGTGTGTGTGTGTGTGTGTGTGTGTGTGTGTGTGTGTGTGTGTGTGTGTGTGTGTGTGTGTGTGTGTGTGTGTGTGTGTGTGTGTGTGTGTGTGTGTGTGTGTGTGCGCGCGCGCGCGCGCGCGCGCATGTCTTTCCCTATAGCTGTCACCACCAAAGAGAGAAGACTGCACTGAGCCTGGCCTCCCTCAGCGCTCCACATGGGGTCTGCAGACAATCGTGAGGCCCCGGGGAAGCCCCCGGGGGCTCCTCAGCCCTCCGTCACAGGGGATGGAGGGTGAAGGCAGCTAGCCTTGCATTACCCGCTGTCCTGCGCTTAGAGTTCTGTTGTTTCCTGGGTGAGCTGGACTCTGACAGAAGGATGGACACCTGGAACATATACACAATACATGTAAACAGCTAACTGCTTTTGTTACACAACTCAGCAGAAGTAAGAATCCTGAGGCCTTGGCACTTGATTTGCCTGGCCATGTCATCCTGCTAGAAAGGCCCTGATATAATGTAGCCACACGCAAGGATGGCAGGGGCGGCTCTGGTTGTGCACAGGAAGCACTGGGAAAGGGATTTAAGAGCAGGAAAGGAGCAGATGTCACTTTTGCCAGAGGTCAGAATTTTATGGAGTAGATCACTGCCCTCCTGCCCTCCTTTCCTTTAATCAAGAGGAGCAACAAATCCAAAACTCTCAACCTGGACAGTCCGCTCTTCTCCCCCAGAAACAGACAGAACCTTACACGCAGGGCCCTGCTCTCCCCCTCCCCCATCCTGGGCCCTGGCCAGGAGGCTGAGCTGGTGAGGGCCATCCCCTCCCCTACACCCGCAGTTAGACTCCACAAGCAAAGCCCAGCACACAGAAAAGAACAAGATTACAAGTTTTAGATTTCATAGTTCACCACAATCAAAGCCTAATTTGAAAACCTTTTGAAAGTACCACTCTGAGGATATGAACCCCAAATCATAATTTTTACAAAGGCAGCAAGATTGTGCTCATTACCACAACATTTTCTTCCCCAAATATCTAATCAGGTTCCTGACACCGGTTCCTGACCTGGGCTTCCCACTCCCGTGGCTGTCACAGGAAGGAGGGCTCCGGGCCTGGGCACTTGCTATCAAAGGCCCATTAGACATTTTCAAGGACACGACATGTATGGAATGTGGCGAGGAGGAACTTCAAATCCGCTTTCTGTGACTAGCAGGGCAGTGGCCTGAGGGAGCTGAGGGCATCATTCCCTGAAGAGGCCAGAAAGAGCAGTGAGGTCTCGGGGCTGCTGGGGACAGCCCATGGCTCCCCTGTGCTCACTGGCCAAATGGATCAGAAGGTGCAAGAATGTTTGAGTCCTTTTATTTATTTTTTTGCCAGTCCTGGGGCTTGAGCTGGGCCTGGGCGCTGTCCCCGAGCTGCTTTTGCTCAAGGCTAGCGCTCCACCACTTGAACCACAACCACAGCACCCCTTCTGGCTTTTTCTGTGTGTGTGGTACTGAGGAATTGAACCCAGGGCTTCATGTGTGCTAGGCAAGCACTCCACCACTGAGTCCCATCGCCCAATCCTGTTTGCATCTTTTTTTTTTTTTGTCCGTCGTGGGGCTTGAACTCTGGGCCTGGGCGCTGTCCCTCAGCTCTTCAGCTCAAGGCCAGCGCTCTACCACTTGAGCTACAGCGCCACTTCCGGTTTTCTGGTGGTTTATTGGAGATAGGAGTCTCATGGTCTTTCCTGCCTGGGCTGGCTTTGAACCATGATCCTCAGATCTTAGCCTCCTGAGTAGCTAGGATTACAGGCGTGAGCCACCAGCGCCCGGCCTGTTTGCATCTTTTACAGGAGGTGTTTTCCTATCTCCGTTCTTGTCTATTTCCCTTTTTTCTATTACAATTACTCAGTGTGTGTGTATGTGTTTGTATGTATTTATTTATTTTACATTGGTGCTGTTCCTGAGGTTGAACTCCATTCAGGACTGGGTGCCGCCCCTGAGATTTTTGTTTGTTTGTTTTGCTCAAGGCTAGCATTCTACCACCTGAGCTATAGCTTCACTTCCAGCTTTTTGGTGGTTAACTGAAGATAAGAATCTTAGAGACTTCCTGTTTGGACTGGCTTCAAACCACACCCTCAGATCACAGCCTCCTGAGGAGCTAGGATTGCAGGCAGTTTCATGGCTTTGTGCTTCATGATCTTGTATTCCTTACACAGGACCCCCCAATCCAGGATGGCTGCAGGCCAGTCCCAAACCCTCTCCTGTGGTCCTCCTGCAGGAATTGTCTGTCTCCAGCTCCTTACCTGATGGGTCCTCGGTCCTGGGAGGCTCAGCTGAGAGCACACTACGTCTCTGACAGATCTTCTCTGCCTGCCAGCTTAAAGTGGTCTGCTCCCTCCTCCTACAGCACCACTGGGGTCCTCAGCACGTGTGCGTGGTGCTCTTATTTGCCCCTCTTCCCCTAGGAGGGGCAACAGGAAGGAAGGGCGTGTCTGCCACTGCAGACCCCGCGCTGGGCATAGGGCAGGTAGTCAAGGTCTGTTGAGCAAATGGAAGAATGGCTGAAACTCTAGATGAAGCCCTCAGCTCTCACCTGGATAGTTACTAGAGCCTTCTCACTGGTCTTGCTACCTTCATTCTCTCTTCCTTCACTCCAATCCACCTTCCACAAGTGCTGACAAGAGTTCTAAAAAAACACATTTGATCCTGTCACTCCCTTGATTAAAACCCCACAGGTTCCCCACAGCCTGCAGTGTCAGACCTATGTGTCGCAGCACGGTTCTAGAGTATGGTTCCAATTCATCTTTCTAGCTAGCTATGGCGCCTGCCACGCCACGCCACGCCCTGGGGCTGAGCTGTGCTCCTCTGATGTCTCGTCATAAGGCCAAGGTGTTTTCTCCAGCTTCATTATTACTGGCTGCTGTTTATTCTGCCATTGAGACAGGGCCTTGCTATGCAGCCTAGGCTGGCCTCAAACTCACGGTCCTCCTTGCCTCAGTCTCCCAAGTGCTGGAATTAGCAGCATGTGTCACCATGCCCAACCTGTCTTATCTAGCATTAATGGCATTCTTTACTTTCCCCTACCCTATTTTTTTTTAATTTGTTATTATGATGTACAAAGGGGTTACAGTTACATAGGTGGATAAAGAGTACATTTCTTTCTGGACAATGTCACCTCTTTCCTCCTTCTACTTTTCTAAGAACTTTCAAGACCTAGATTAAATGACATCTTCTGAAAAGTACTTCTTAAACTCTGTCCCAATAAGATCTTTCTACAGTCACAATGGCTTCAAACTAGTGAACCCTGCCTTAAGTCTGCTGAGCAGCTGAAGTTACAGGTATAAGCCACTGTGCCTAGCCAAATTTAACCTTATGTAATTAGCAAATGTTAATTGTACAAGGGATGGCTTCTACTGTGATATTTCTACATATATAAACAGTGTATCTGGTCAAGCTGACCCCTTAACTTGACTTTGAAGAAAATGTTGTATTTGCTCCATACTCAAGAATATGTACCATACATCCTCACACACACCCCGCTGGTGCATGTCACTGCAGCACAAACCCCACTAACCTACCAGTCCGCCTTCACTGAACCATGAGCTCTGGTGGGGTTTACAGACCAAAACAAGAAAATGTGAGGAACTAATTTTTAGTCCAACTCTACCATATTATCTCTCTCAGCTGGCTATCTGGACAACATACTTCTCTTTGCCTACTTTTACCTGCTCACCCTCACCTTTGCAATTACGAGTCATTGCAACCTCTGCACATACATACACCAGCGAGGGCACGCACGGCAGAACCTCTTCCAGGGCCGTCCCGACGCTCTGGAAACACACTTCCTGTACCCTTTGCTCTTAGACAGTCTGACCAACTGATGAAAACATCTACACCCCACCCAAGGCTTTCTTTATTGTGAAGGCACTTGCTTTCAGCCTCCAGCTCTAAATGTCAACCTGGCATTAAACCACACTGTTCTAGCTGAAGAGCCGTTTTTCTCTTGTTCTTTTTGGTGCCAGTCCTGAGGCTTGGACTCAGGGCTTGAGTGCTGTCTCTAACATTTTTTTCGGCCAAGGACAGTGTTCTACCACTTGAGCCACAGCTCCACTTCCAGACTTTTGGTGGTTAACTGGGGGTAAGAGCCTCACAGACTTTCCTGCCCAAGCTGGCTTTGAACTGCGAACCTCATCTCAGCCTCCTGAGGAGTTAGGATTACAGGCGCCGGCTGCCCTTTTTCAAATGTAATAAGACAGTTCTCAAGAACTGACACTGGCCGTGAAGAGTAAGGCGCTGCTGTCTGATGCGGCTCTGGCCTAGATGACGCTGTGTCCCTGCTCTCAGGACCATGTGGATTCTGACTCTTCTCGTCCCCCAGCATGACACACAAACATTTCTTGTTCTCTAAGTGGCATTCTGTGCATCCTCATCCAGAACTGCCTCCAGATTTTGTTTACCAACAGCCCTGCATGTAATTCAATCCTTTCCCATCCGTTACACTCTTGTCTTCCCAAACATGAACACAAACCCATAAGAACTCGAACTCCAATTTCTGTAGACAGCGGAGGTGACTCCATGCCCAATCTCACTGAAAAAAAATCATCCAGCTACTTGGAAATCACTTCCTCGGGTGATATTAATAACACGCATGGGTAAATACAGCACTTCTGTTTAAAGTTTTCAAGGAAATTTAAGTGGGTTGAATATTCGCTCTACAGTTTGTAATCCAGACAGCATGTCTACTTCCAGGCGGCCCAGACCAGATGGGAGACCGGCACAGCGAGATGTCGCCACACCTCCTGGCAGGGTCACACGGAGAGCCCTCGATAGGTGTGGGGCGTACACGATCTTAACTGTGATTTATCAAGTTGGGGAATGGGGAATATTCTTCCCCAGATAAAATTATTTCCTAAGGACCAGAATCTATACCATATTTCTGTTCCAAGTTGATGATGTTAAAATCCATGCAAACCCTATGTTCTTCCTGACCAGGGTGGGGGTGGGGGTCATCCCCACGCAACCTGACCCCTGCATGAGAATCAAGTTTCTATCTCAACAAGTCTGCTTCATCTTTACCATTTGCAAGGCAAGTCATGCTAAAACACAAAGAACCCAAATATGTGTGGCAGTACCTGGAGCTAAAAGCAACTCCAAGGACTTGAACAAACAAAATCTATTTGGCAACTTCTGTCTGCTACATTTAACCGGCTGCTGTGTTCCTGAACAGATAGCTCAGGCTCCTTCCAGAATGAAACTGAACACATGCTAGAAACCCCAGTGCATACTATAACGCTGGCAAAAGCTGTGTCATGTGACCCAATTTTAAGTGCCAGAATTCCTACATCAAAAATGATGTTACAGCAAATATTTCCAAAAGCAATAGAGCTACCCCTTGGACAAATACCTGCCAAACATACATACAAAAACTCTTGCTTGGAAGTGGCGCTGTAGCTCAAGTGGTAGAGTGCTAGCCTTGAGCTGAAGAGCTGAGGGACAGCGCCCAGGCCCAGAGTTCAAGCCCCACGACTGACAAAAAAACAAAACAGAACAAAAAAAAAAAAAGAAAATCAAAAACTCTTGCTGTAATTTGAACAGCCTAAAGCAATGTCACCAAGTTATTCAATCTTCATGAAAATTTCCAGGGCATATGAATAGAGTTAAAATTCTACAGTTTCTTCTTTAAAGTATATACATATATCAACAGAGTCATGCTCACCTCCATGATAGAGGAAATAACTTGTTAGTTACAGATAACTGTGCATGCTCTGTACAAACACACAAAACAATTACCCAAAGAGGAACAGGTCAACAAATGAACCCACCACATTTAAACGAGTAATACTAGGTAAGACGACTGCGCAAATAAAAACAGGCTTAGCTCAGAGTGCAAAATAAGGCCCACTGCCCTTTGGTAAGAACCACTAAGACAGGGTGCTACTTACTTCCTCATTAAATAGTTTGCTAGTTTCTTTTTTGATTGGGTCTATAAGCTGGACTTGGCCTGCGGAAAAGCCCACTAGGAGAGAGACACTTTCTGCTGTGGCTGTGAGGTGGTTGAAGTCATGACAAGTAGGCTGTGTTCCTTTGTATATCCTTTTATCTATTGGTTTACTCAAGTCAGCAGCCTGGAGGAGAAAGAGAAAAATACATACAGTAAACAGCACATTGAGATGAGAAATCTAAGTTACACTCTTTTATATTGTCATGAAGTTCACTTTCAAAAACAGTTATTCAACATATTCTTTCAATCGTGACATTTTATAAAAGCAGTTTCACATACCTTGGCCAACTAGACATGGTTACACTAGCTATAATATGTGTATTTATAGCTGATTTCCACCACTTACTCTCCTTCAAACGTATGTAACAAGGACTCGTGGACTTTGGGAAGAAAAATACTTTTGACATACTAAATTCAGTATTTTCAAATGCATTCCAGTAAGTTTTTTAACAGAGTTAAGTCTGATCAACACATAAATGCTCAGGCTCTCAGACCTATCTGTGGCACGTAAATTTCACTGGTAAGTTATCTGTAGCCTAGTGGTTCTTAGAGTGTGAATCCTAGGCCGTCACCAGCAATACTAGGAAACTCAGAAATGCACTTCTCAAGACCCAACCCAGATCCATGAGTCAGAACCACGGGGTAGGACAGATAAGCCACAGTTTAAAAAGCTGCTGCCGGGGGGCTGGGAAGGTGGCTCAGTGGTAGAGCGCTTGCCTTGCATGCATGACGTTCGATTCCTCAGCACCACATAAGCAAAGAGAAAAAAGTCAGAAGTGGGGCTGTGGCTCAAGTGGTAGAGTGCTAGCCTTAAGCTGAAGAGCTGAGGGACAGCGCCCAGGCCCTGAGTTCAGGCCCCATGACTGACAAGAAAAAGCTGCTGCGGGGCGGGGGGGGGGGGGGGGGGGGGCGCTGGGAAGGTGGCTCAAGCAGTAGAGCACTAGCCTTGAACTGAAGAGTTGAGGGACAGCGCCCAGGCCCAGAGTTCAGGCCCCACGACCGGAACCCCCCCCCCAAAAAAAAAAGCTGCTGCCAGTACCGGTGGCTCACGCCTGTCATCCTAGCTACTCAGGAGGCTAAGATCTGAGGATAGCGGTTCAAAGCCAACCCAGGGGGGCTGGGAATGTGGCCTAGTGGTAGAATGCTGCCTAGCATGCATGAAGCCCTGGGGTCCATTCCTTAGTACCACATACACAGAAAAAGCCTGAAGTGGTGCTGTAGCTCAAGTGGTAGAGCACTAGCCTTGAGCTGAAGAACTCAGGGACAGCGCCCAGGCCCAGAGTTCAAGCCCCACGACTGACAAAAAGAAAAAGAAAAAAGAAAAGCCATCAGAAGCAGGAAAGTCCTTGAGACTTTTTTCTCCAATTAATCACCAAAAAGCCAGAAGTGAAGCTGTGGCTTAAGTGGAATAGTGGCCTGATTTTAAGCCTCAGTACTAGCACACACACACACACACCAAAAAAAAAAAAAAAAAAAGCAGGGCTGGGAAGGTGGCTCAGTGGTAGAGCGCTTGCCTTGCATGCATGAGGCCCTGGGTTCGATTCCTCAGCAACACATAAGCAGAAAAAAAAGCTGGAAGTGGCGCTGTGGCTCAAGTGGTAGTGTTAGCCTTGAGCTGAAGAGCTGAGGGACAGAGCCCAGGTCCAGAGTTCAAGCCCCACGACCGACAAAAAAAGGAAAAGAAAAAAAAAAAAAAAAGCAAAGCCTTCCAAGTGATCCTGATGTTTACTTGGGTCTGGGAACCACTGCTGGATTCAATTATAGGCAGATGGCTTCCTCTCTGGATCACATTCTCTCTCCAGTGTGTGCTTTCCAGGGAACTTTCACTTAGACAGAATGCTTTACACACATAATATTTTCCCCGATTTACAGGTGAAAGAACACATTTAGGGATGCTGGATTGCAGGTGGTAGGACTAGTTTGGAATCCAGGTCTACTGGCCATGCAGATGGAGACAAAAGACATCCGACACACCCCACAGTCAAAAACTCAGGTTCTAACAGTGACCTTTTGCTGGGCCAAGTCCTGTAAACCTAGCACTAGAGAGGCAGAGGTCGGTTTGGGCCACACACACACACACAAAAATCCAATGCATAACCATTCCCCTTTCTTCAAGGAAGGTTTTTCCAGCCAGGCGTCAGTGGCTCACGCCTATAATCCTAGCTACTCAAGAGCTGAGATCTGAGGATCACAGTTCAAAGCCAGCCCGGGCAGCAAAGTCCATGAGCTTCTTATCTCCAATAAATCACCAAAAAAGGAAGTGGTACTGTGGCTAAGTGGTAGAGCGCTATCCTCGAGCTGAAGAGCTGAGGGACAGCGCTCAGGTGCAGAGGTCACGACCAACAAAGGAAAAAGAAAAAGAAAGGTCTTTCCTTCAAAAGAAATGCACCATATAATCCCCATATCCTGGCTCTGTTTAGTGAAATAAGGCAAGTCCACCTCCTCAACTAGAACTGCTAGGGTTACAAGTCCACAAAGCCAGTCTGGGCTATCCAACACCCTTTCCCCCAAACATCAAGATCTGAGAAGCTAGATTCAAAGACAGCTGGGACAAATTGGAGACTGATCTCCAACTAAAAGGCAAAAAGTCGGAAGTGGATGTGTGGCTTAAGTGGTAGAGCTCCAGTGGTAAATGAAAAAGCTGAACAAGGCTTTGAGGTCCTAAATTCAAGTCCTAGTAGGCTTTACAGAACAGGATTTCCTTATTAAAGTTCCCACTGTGTTGTTCTACCAACTTTCTGGTGGGTTGTACATACTGTGGGATTTAAAAAATGCCAATTATCTAACCCATGAATATGTCCATTTATTAACAATTCTTGGAGCCAAGGGCTGGTGGCTCATGCCTGTAATCCTAGCTACTCAGGAGGCTGAGATTTAAGGATTTATGGTTAGAAGCCAGCCTGGTTAGGAAAATCCATGAGACCCTTACCTCTAATTAACTACAAGAAAACCAGAAGTAAAGCTGTGGCTCAAAGTAGTAGAGCCCTACCCTTGAGCAAAACAGCTCAGGGACAGCGCCCAGGCCCTGAGTTCAAGCCCCACAACTGGAAAAAAAAAATTCTTAGTGCCAGATACCAGTGGCTCATGCCTTTAATTCTAGCTATTCAAGAGGCTGAGATCTGAGGATGGTGGTTTTGAAGTCAGCCTCAGCAGAAAGTCCATGAGACTCTTATCTCCAATTAACTACCTAAAGCCAGAAGTAGAGCTGTGGTTCAAGTGGCAGAATGCTAGCTTTGAAGAAAAGAGCACAAAGGCCCCAAATTTAAACCCCAGGACTAGCACACAAAAAAAAAAAAAAAGAAAGAAAAGAAAAAAAAAAAAAAGGGATCATTAGTGTTTTAGTGTTCAGCCTTAATTAATCCAGTCTTAACCCAGTGTGTCACATATGCTCAATATCTGTCAAATGAATGAAATCCCAATCTCCCTGAATTTGTTTCAATGGTAAGATTAAATTATATCATTATGCTCTTGAGGTCTGCATATGGAACTACTGATTACAAATAACTTGTCAGCGTCTCATCATGCTTATTAGTTCTAAATATGTAGAAAAGTTTTAAATGATGGCTTAATGATCTGGAGACTAGCCTGGGTTATACATGTGACAGGAACAGAACAAGCCCAGTGCTAGTGCTCATTGGTTACATCCCAAGCTACGTGGGAGACTGAGACTGGGAAAATCATGGTTCTGGGCACTCCTGGCACCATAGAGAGTTCATGAGAAGAGTTCATGAGACTCATCTCCATGGAAGGGAAGCAGAGGAGGTAACAAGTTCTCAGAGGCCTGGCACTGATGGGAAGGAAGCCTCACAGTTGGTAGACGTAGCTCAGACATGTGCAGGAAGCAAACTCCCATCCCAAAACAACCAGTGCAAACATACTGGAAGAGCAGCTCAACATTGCCATGATCACTCCAGCCTAGTGAGGACAAAGCCCTGAGTTCAAACCTCAGCACTACCAAAATAATAGAGGAAGGCTAAGGAAAGGGTGACACTGTCCAAAAGGAAATAGGCTCATTACATGACTTATGGTAACTCTTTGTACAACACCTTATTAACAACAACTGAAAAAAATAAGCCAGGCACTGGTGACTCACCCCTGTCATTCTAGCTACTCAAGAGGCTGAGATATGAGAATCTCAGTTCAAAGACAGCCAGGGCAAGAAAGTCTGTGAGACTCTTATCTCTAATTAATCATCAGAAAACTGGAAGTGGTGCTGTGGCTCAAGTGACAGAGCTCTAGCCTTGAGCTGAAGACAGCACCCAGGTCCAGAGTTCAAGACCCAGGACTGACAAAAAGAAACTAATAATAATAGAACAAATCCTACAGAGTTGATAAAAGTCTCAACCAATAAGAGAACATTTTTTTTTATTTTTGGGTCTGGTCGTGGGGCCTGAACTCTGGGCCTGGGTGCTGTTCCTCAACTTATCAGCTCAAGGCTAGCGCTCTACCACTTGAGCCACAGCGCCACTTCCAGCTTTTTTTTTTTTTTTTTGCTTATGTGGTGCTAAGGAATCGAACCCAGGGCCTCATGCATGCAAGGCAAGCGCTCTACCACTGAGCCACCTTCCCAGCCGCAAGAAAACATTTTTAAATGTTGTGTTTCTCGAACTGGCTAGTCTTTTGAAATTCTGTTCATGAATTACTGCTGAGACAGGAGATCCAAAAGTATTCAGGAACTTTCTTCTCAGCCCCATTGGGCCCCATACGGCTCTACAAGAGGAGCCCCTCTGGTTCCAGCTTGCACCCAGCCCACCTGACCCGTTCCTGGATGCTGCCGGGCTGACAGGCGGGGAGGCGGCGGCTCAGCCCATGCAGTGCAGTGCGCCTCCCTCTGGTGCAGCCTGTTGGTATGGCACAGACCCCACGGTGCCATGTCGCAGGGACCCGGGCTGAGTTCTCCTTGAGGGAAACTACTTCGTCCTCCTGAGTGGCCAGGAGGATGAGATGCGATAGGAAAAATGTCTCACACCTCTTGTGCGAAATTCACATCAAATGATCATTTTATTCTCTTCTTCCATCCCCAGAA
Source organism: Dipodomys merriami (assembly GCF_024711535.1). Lineage (NCBI taxonomy): Eukaryota > Metazoa > Chordata > Mammalia > Rodentia > Heteromyidae > Dipodomys > Dipodomys merriami. The sequence goes on from NW_027206069.1 coordinate 2,244,068, forward strand.
AACCAGTCTTCTGCCAAAAAGCATAAAATGTCAATTTACTGATAAGTCTACAGCCATCAAATACCCAATGTAGACCAGAGCTTGCTTTGTCTGTGCTAGTACTCACTCTCCCCAACCTGCCCACACGACAGGCTCATGGCCCTTGTGGGGCCTGTCCCTTCCCAGTTCAAGTCTACCCCTAGCTTGGCCTCCTGACTACCCCAGGCTCCTTCCACCCATTCTCCCTCCATCAAGTCCTTCAGCAGTTACTAGGTGAGTCACGAAGCCCGACATCAGCTGACACTCATTACCTCAAGCTGCCTGCCTCCCATGCAAAGCTCAGGGCTCTCGGCGCGGCGGGCGCACGGGGGCTGCTGGGCTCTCCCAGGCTTCCCAGTGCGGCCTCAGCTCACACCCCCACCCATGCTGCTTCCAAGGCACGGGCTACTACCTGCGTCTGCTGCCTTGCCTATCCTCTTCTCACTCAGAAAACCTCTATCACCGGTGTCCACACAGAATCTGCTCTCCGTGGCAGAGATGTCACAGATTCTTCCTGCTCATCACACCCAGGGAGACATTCGTTCTTTAGCCCACCCTTCAGAATGCCCATCAATCACAGTAGGCAATACTGATGATTTAACTATCCCATAGACTCTAAAGCCAAAAAAGGCAGTCAAGACGCTTCTAGTCAATGACAGGCTGAAAGCCAATCCTAGCTACTCAGGAGGCTGAGATCTGAACTTCACGGTTCAAAGCTAGCCCAGGCAGAAAAGTCCATGACTCTTATCTCCAATAAACCACTAGAAAACTAAAAGTGGCGCTGTGGCTCAAGTGGTAGAGCGCTCGCCTTGAGCTTAGGAGCACAGGGACAGTGCCCAAGCCCAGAGTTCAAGCCCCACGACTGACCAAAAAATAAAAAGACAGGCTGAATGGATTACTCAACAAAGTACTAGTGAGCCACCAAGATTGTCATTATGCCACTCCAAAGTTGAGAAGAGAATGGAGTCTTATCTATTACAATCCCTCTGGATCAGCCGGGCACTGGTGGCTCCTGTCTGCAATCTTAGCTACTAAGACTGAAACGTGAAGATTGTAATTTGAAACCAGCCAGGGCAGGAAAGTCTATGAAACTCTAATCTCTGATAAACTACTCAGAAAAAATAGGTAGCACTGTGGCTCAAGTTGTTGAGCACTATCCTTGAGCACAAAGAGGATCAAAGACAGCACCTAAACCCTGAGTTCATGTCCCAGGACTGGCAATAATAATCATTAATAATAATGAATGCCTCTTGATCACATCTCAGACAATTAAAATAGGGACCAAAAATGACCTAAGGATTTATTTTGCCAGTCCTGGGGCTTGAACTCAGGGCCTAGGCACTGCCCCTGAACTTCTCTTGCTCAAGGCTAGCACTCTACCGCTTCAACTACAGTACCACTTCTGGTCTTTTCTTTTTTTTTTTTTTTTTTTTGTCGGTCGTGGGGCTTGAACTCTGGGCCTGGGCGCTGTCCCTCAGCTCTTCAGCTCAAGGCGAGCGCTCTACCACTTGAGCTACAGCGCCACTTCCGGTTTTCTGGTGGTTTATTGGAGATAGGAGTCTCACGGTCTCTCCTGCCCGGGCTGGCTTTGAACCGCGATCCTCAGATCTCAGCCTCCTGAGTAGCTAGGATTACAGGCGTGAGCCACCAGCGCCCGGCACTTCTGGTCTTTTCTGTTTATATGGTACTGAGGAATTGAACCCAGGGCTTTATGAATGCTAGGCAAGTACTCTACCACTAAACTACCTTCCCAGCCCCACAAGGATTACTTTCTAAGACACAAAGGCTCATTATCAGAAAATAGGTGAACCACTGGGGCCCTATCATAAAACCTGAAATCCAAAAGAAACCGCATTAGAAAGACTGTTCTACAATTTTCCTGGCAGTTGAGAGGGGCGTGGATTTAGGAATTAGCCCACAGACCACGGCCTAGGGCTGGAAGTGAAGAAGCCGTGCGCCTTTCCAAGCCACAGGAGTGAGTGGGGCACCGACCACTCAGGGCTGAGCTGAATAACTGTGTCTAGTGACAAGAATACCACACGACTTCCAAATGCCTTCAGGGCCTACACTTAAGTAATCATGAGCTGCAGAGCTCTGCACAGATGCCAATTTGACAGTCCAACCAAGCTGCCCTTAAAGGAGAAACAAAACTGGGTTAATCTGGTGAACTGCTACAGTCACCTTCTCACTCTTTAGTTCAATAATTATATCCACAATTACCTTAGTACTATGTAAAGAGCTTACCGCCTATTTGCGTATGTACATTACACACACACAGAGCACACAGCACAGTATCTATTCCTCAATGCGTATGACAGATGTTAGAAGTCAGGCTTTGGGCCCTTTACCCCAGAAGGAAAAGCAATGCCACACTCTCACAGCTGCAGTGTATCTCATCACTATGTTGTTCTACAAGGGGGGCCAAACATACAGAAGGTCTCACTGAATAGGAAAGTCAAAAGAAAGGAGACAAGACAAACCGTGTGTGTGTGTGTGTGTGTGTGTGTGTGTGTGTGTGTGTGTGTGTGTGTGTGTGTGTGTGTGTGTGTGTGTGTGTGTGTGTGTGTGTGTGTGTGTGTGTGTGTGTGTGTGTGTGTGTGTGTTTAGATGGATAGACCAATAGATATGTACAAGTACAGAATCTTTTTGCGACCTAAATGCTAACAACTACCTGAGCACTCATCTATGAAAAGGCCAGTACTGGTGCAGCACCTTATGGTTTACAAAGCACCTCTACACATCACTTTTTTGTCCCGTGTGGCAAGTGCCACTATGCCTATGTGGTAAGCAGTCCTCGGTTCCTGTGTCAGAAACTAGCAAACAGCATCAGCTGTGGAGAGGAACCACGTGGGATGGACGGCAGCTTGCCACACAGGCCAGCACCGGCTGCTGCGGCACAAACTGACAGGATGAAATCACAGGCAGCACCTCGTTCTAAAATTCTATCACTGTGTGACTCCAGGTTTCTGTGCTCGTCAAAGTGAGAATCAAACAGACTAGCCATGCCCAGTTTGGCCTAGATTCCAGCTTAGCCTTCAAAATGCGTTTATCTCCTGAGATTGTCTTATTAAAATGGAATACAAGATGTAAGTCCCCAGTATAATGCCTGACTCTTAAAAGACACTGGAGAAAAGTTAGTTCCTTTTCTGAATGCAGAAGGATTTAAGGCTTATCTTAAAGGCTTTGAAAATTCTCATCTATCAGTAATATCTTCAAATAAATAGAAATAAGGGAAACCAGGGCTAATTCTTTTTTTGTCCTAAATATCCTGGACAGCCATAACAGAAGCCAAGTTTCAGTATGCTGCACCTCCACGATACTTTCCGGAACAAGACAGTGGCTCTCCTTCCTCTGCTTCTGTCCTGCCTTGCTTCTGGTACACACTAGTACACACAGCCCAGTTGCCTGGCATTTCAGACCCATCCACTTTCTAAAAACAAACCCTTGGCAAGAAGCCCACTAGCATCTTCTGAGGGACTCTAGCCTTACAAGGAGCAGCTCCCACCGACATTCCAGAGGTGATTTGCATGCTTACAGCTACCAGCAAAGCTGTTAAGAGGGGGGCAGGGACCACGGGGAGGGGAAAATGACAGGAGCATGAGCCAGACTTCAGCCAGGGAGAACACAGGCTGATACTGAGCAGTCAGATGTCAGGACCGCCACCTGTGTGCCATCCCCGAGTGGAAAGAGATACATGGTCACACAATATACAATGTATGGAGACGGGCGCTGGTGGCTCACACCTGTAATCCTAGCTACTCAGGAGGCTGAGATCTGAGGATCGCAGTTCAAAGCCAGCCCGGGCAGGAGAGACCGTGAGACTCTATCTCCAATAAACCACCAGAAAACCGGAAGTGGCGCTGTAGCTCAAGTGGTAGAGCGCTGGCCTTGAGCTGAAGAGCTGAGGGACAGCGCCCAGGCCCAGAGTTCAAGCCCCACGACCGACAAAAAAAAAAAACCCAATGTATGGGTGAGGAGCTGATCACAATCATCTCTGAAATCGCTTGTTAACCCAAGACAGGCTTCACACAGGCCAACAGAAACTCCTCCTTTGGACTTGCGGGAAAGCACAGGGAGGGCTGAGGTTCCACACCAGCATCTTCTCCCCGCCCAGCACTGTTAGACAAGTATCTGCTAAAATAATAAGCTCCTAGCCGGTACCATGGCTCACGCCTATAATACTATCCATTCAAGAGGCTGGGATCTGAGGATCATGGTTCAAAGCCAGCCCCAGCAGGACAGGCTGTGAAACTCTATCTCCAATAAACCACCAGAAAACTCAAAATGATGCTGTGGGTCGAGTGGTAGAGCGCTTGAGCTGAAGAGATGAGGGTCAGAGCCCAGGTCCAGAGTTCAGGCCCCATGACCAAACAAAAAAACAAACAAAAAAAAAAGCTTCTGTCATTACCACATGTCATCTCCCCAAGGCCACTTGTCTTTTTTTTTTTTTTTGGTCAGTCATGAGGCCTGAACTCTGGGCCTGGGCGCTGTCCCTCAGCTCTTCAGCTCAAGACTAGTGCCCTACCACCTGAGCCACAGCACCACTTCCGGCTTTTTCTGTTTATGTGGTGCTGAGGAATCGAACCCAGGGCCTCATGCAGGCGAAGCAAGCGCTCTACCACTGAGTCACCTTCTCAGCCCGATTTTTTTTTTTAAGAGACAGGTGGAGGGCTGAGAAGGTGGCTCAGTGGTAGAGTGCTTGCCTTGCCTGCGTGAGGCCCTGGGTTCGATTCCTCAGCACCACATAAGCAAAAAAAGCAGGAAGTGGCCCTGTGGCTCTTGAGCTGAAGAGCTGAGGGACAGTGCCCAGGCCTAGAGCCACTATGCCCCCCCAAAAAAAAACAACTTCCCCCTAGAGTATTTTTCTTTTTTGTTAATCTAAAAGCTCCTGGGGAGAGGGGAGCGCGACACACATGGAGGGGAACAGTCTTCCTGTATAACCCAGGCTGGCCTTGAACTCTCAACCTCCTGCCTCAGCCTCCCGAGTCATGAGAATTATAGGCATGTTGTCACTATCCCTGGCTTCAGAATCTTTTTTTTTTTTTTTTTTTTTTTTTTTTGTCGGTCGTGGGGCTTGAACTCTGGGCCTGGGCGCTGTCCCTCAGCTCTTCAGCTCAAGGCGAGCGCTCTACCACTTGAGCTACAGCGCCACTTCCGGTTTTCTGGTGGTTTATTGGAGATAGGAGTCTCACGGTCTCTCCTGCCCGGGCTGGCTTTGAACCGTGATCCTCAGAGCTCAGCCTCCTGAGTAGCTAGGATTACAGGCGTGAGCCACCAGCGCCCGGCTCAGAATCATTTTTTTTTAAATGAACTCAAAAGGCCAGCGCTGCTGGCTCACGCCTGTAATCCTAGCTACTCAGGAGGCTGAGATCTGAGGATCGCGGTTCAAAGCCAGCCAGGCAGGAAAGACCGTGAGACTCCTATCTCCAATAAACCACCAGAAAACAGGAAGTGGCGCTGTAGCTCAAGTGGTAGAGCGCTGGCCTTGAGCTGAAGAGCTGAGGGACAGCGCCCAGGCCCAAAGTTCAAGCCCCACGGCCGACCAAAAAAAAAAAAAGGACTCAAAGCCAGGTACTGCTGGCTCAGGCCTTTTATCCTAGATACTCATAAGGCTGCAATCTGAAGCCAGCCTAGGCAGGAAAGTTCATGAGACTGTTATCACCAATTAACTAATAAAACTGCAAGTAGAGATGTGGTTCAACTGGCAGTGTGTCAGCCTTGAGCAAAGAAGCTAAGAGACAGCACTCAGTCCCTCTATTCAAGTCCAAATACTGGCACAAAAGCAGTAGCAGCTGCACTGGACCTTGATGAAAACGAACTAAGCAACTCAAAGGCAGCGATGGGAGGGAAGGAATGAGAGGGAAAGAGGGAACAGCTTACACTAAGCAAAAGGAAAGAAATGTACATATCACCTGATGTGGAAGAAATAGCTGTATTATCAAAGCTCAGAATTCAGAAACATTATATTCCATGATAATGACAGTTTGTCTTGTGAAGGTTAGAATGTGTTTGTGACTATCACTATCTCACAATACTATGAAATTTGTGAAATTTATGTAATCACTTAATCTCAATAAAAAATTATTAAAAAAAAAAAAAAAAAGCAGCAGCAGCAGCAACAGCAGCCATCGCCAGGCCGGGCAGAAAAATCTGAGACTCTAATCTCCACTTAATCAGCAAAAAGCTGGAAAGGTAGTTGTGGCCAGGTCTCAAGTGGTAGAGTATCAGCCTTGAGTGAAAAGCTAAGGGATAGTGCTGTGGCCCTGAATTCAAATCCCAGTACTGGTGTGTGGGCACGCACCCCCACACCCCCACACAGACACATACTAAACTGCTCAACTTTAACATCATTTCTACCTAATTTTTTAATTTGGTACAAAATTTTAACTAAACATCTTCATGGGAATCCTGTATGACAAATATATAGATAAATATGCAATGAGAAGCCCAGCCATCTCTGCATTCCTTCTGTGGCTTTCCACAGGGTCAGTCGGTTCGTCACAAAGTGAGTCACGATAGGTAGCTACCCTAGTGCTTCATTAAGCCTAATGCAATATCTAATCTCGTCATTAAAATGAAACTATGAATAAACATTAGATAAATCCAATTTGCACACATTCTAATGCCAGATCGCATCACATTAAAATGCTATCATATTCAAATGACCTATTTCATTAAACCCTTCTGTTAAATATGTATCGATATAAAATCCTATTCCAAAAGGAATACTAACATCTCAAACAGAACAAAAGGCACAATGCTTTTATGTGTTTGTACAAAAGATATTCATTTTAAACTCTTAAGAAAATAATTTCTGTAAGTTCTCCAAAAGGTCTGCCCTTCTAAAAGTACTCAGACAATGCTGGTAAAGGTCATTATAAAGCAGGGAGTAGAGTAGCTCTAAGATGCTCTCTGCCCTTTAGACAATCCTTGTGCTTATCATACCTAGCAGAGCACAAAAGGATTTTTTTAAAAAACATCTTCCAGTCCAAGTTGGTGAATAACCAAGCAATGATATGCTAAGTGGGAAATATTTGAAATTCCAATTGTGCAGTGGCCCTACAGAATCCTGACACTTCCTTATCTACAGAGAAACTGAGGCTTAGGGAGGGGTAGTAATCTATCTGCTCAAAGTTTCGAAGTATTTTCTTTTTATGCCAGGATGAGACTTGAACTCAGGTCTTGGGTACTGTTCCTTAGTTTTTTCACTCAAGGCTGACCACTTGAACCACAGCTCCATTTCCCAGCTTTCTGGTGGTTAAATGGAGATAAGAGTCTCATGGACTTTCCTGCCCTGGCTGGCTTAGAACCATGTTCCTCAGATCTCAGCCTCTTGAGTAGCTAGGATTATAGGTGTGAGCCACCAGAGCACAGCACAGCTTTTAACCATATTCAGCTGCAATGCTTTTTTCAAAACCCAAAATCAGCTAGTATGTGAACTGTAGAATATGTAATATAAAACTTCAAAAACTAAACACTAGAAAATTTGCATTAAAAAAAAACATTTAAAACTATTGCTATGCTGTGAAAGAGGACCCAAGAGAAATAATTTTATCTCATTAAGAGATCAGCCACTAAAATGAGTGACTAAAATATTCCGCTTGGATTCTGTAATTCAATTCATCTTTTACCTAACCAGACCTCTGAGGAAGACAGCATCCCGAGACCAATGAGCTCAAGAGAAAGTTTCTCCATTGACATGCTCCCGTGAGAAGCTGTGGGCCTTTGTATGAAGTTCCACACTCGCTCATCACTGCAGCAACTGCTCCATTTAGCAAGTGTTGTACCATTAGTCATGTTATATATGGCTTATCTCAACGGCTCTAAATTTTGGGGTGAGAAAGTAACTTTCTCATAGGTCACAAGAGCAATACCACTCAGAGGGAGCTTTACTGCTTGAGCCAAGCCTCTGGCCCTCCTTCAGACATTTCTCACTTGTTTCCTATCAGATTTACAGGTTTATACTGGTATAAACTGGTAACTCAATACCAGCCAACTCCAAAACAGTCTAGTAGGACTGGCATTCGGAATGCAGAAAGGCCAGTCTCTCTTCACTTCTAGAGTATGAACTGGCAGTCAAAGCCGATCCTCAGATCTCCTGAGTAGCCTGGATTACAGATGTGAGCCACTGGTGTCTGGCCAGGCCTCTGAGAATACAAGGTGAAGCCGGGCGCTGGTGGCTCACGCCTGTAATCCTAGCTACTCAGGAGGCTGAGATCTGAGGATCGCGGTTCAAAGCCAGCCCGGGCAGGAGAGACCGTGAGACTCCTATCTCCAATAAACCACCAGAAAACCGGAAGTGGCGCTGTAGCTCAAGTGGTAGAGCGCTCGCCTTGAGCTGAAGAGCTGAGGGACAGCGCCCAGGCCCAGAGTTCAAGCCCCACGGCCGACAAAAAAAAAAAAAAAAAAGAGAATACAAGGTGAACAGGTGTGGTAAATATGGACTAACTTTGTGTGTAATCAAAGACTACTGAAATAGCAGGGCACCGATGGTCCACATTTGTAACTCTAGCTACTCAGCAGGCTGAGATCTGAGGATCAAGGTTCAAAGCTAGCCTGAACAAAAAAGTCCATGATTTTTTTTTTTTTTTTTGTCGGTTGTGGGGCCTGAACTCTGGGCCCAGACACTGTCCCTCAGCTCTTCAGCTCAAGGCTAGTGCTCTACCTCTTGAGCTACACAGCACCACTTCTGGCCTTTTCTGTTTATGTGGTGCTGAGGAATCAAACCCAGAGCCTCATGCATGCAAGGCAAGCAACTCTACCACTGAGCCAACCTCCTAGCCCCAAGTCCATGAAATTCTTTTTTTTTTTTTGTCGGTCATGGGGCTTGAACTCTGGGCCTGGGCGCTGTCCCTCAGCTCTTCAGCTCAAGGCCAGCGCTCTACCACTTGAGCTACAGCGCCACTTCCCGTTTTCTGGTGGTTTATTGGAGATAGGAGTCTCACGGTCTCTCCTGTCCGGGCTGGCTTTGAACTGCGATCCTCAGATCTCAGCCTCCTGAATAGCTAGGATTACAGGCGTGAGCCACCAGCGCCCGGCTCCATGAAATTCTTATCTCCAGTTAAACACAGACACACAGCAGACAGACCAGACACACACATACAGAAGCTCAAGTGGTAAACCACTAGCATTGAGCAAAAAAGCTCAGGGGCAACACCCAGACTCTGAGTTCAAGCCCCAGGACCAGCACCAAAAAAAAGAAAAGAAAAGAAAAAAGAAAGGGAGGGGGAGGGGGAGGGGAGGAGAGGGAGGGGAAGGGAGGGGAAAGATAAGGGGCTGGGAAGGTCCCTCAGTGGTAGAGCGCTTGCCTTGAATGATTGAGGCCCTGGGTTCAATTCCTCAGCACCACATAACAAAAAGAAAAAAGCTGGAAGTGGCACTGTGGCTCAAGTGGTAGAGTGCTAGCCTTGAGCTGAGGGACAGCGCCCAGGCCCAGAGTTCAGGCCCCATGGAAAGAAAGAAAGAAAGAAAGAAAGAAAGAAAGAAAGAAAGAAAGAAAGAAAGAAAGAAAGAAAGAAAGAAAGAAAGAAAGAAAGAAAGAAAGAAAGAAAGAAAGAAAGAGAAAGAAAGAAAGGAAAGAAAGGAAGAAAGAAAGAGACAGAGACAGAGACAGAGACAGAGACAGAGAAAGAGAAAGAGAAAGAGAAAGAGAAAGAGAAAGAGAAAGAGAAAGAGAAAGAGAAAGAGAAAGAGAAAGAGAGGAAAAGAAAAGAAAAGAAAAGAAAAAAGGAATCCTGAAGATTTAAGAGGCAAAGAGACTAACGCTGACCAATTACAGGGCAATTCATCCATTCATTCATCCAGGTACATGGTGCTGGAGTTTGAACTCAAGGCCTCCTGTTTGCTAGGCAACTGTTCTACTACTACTTGAGTCATGCCACGACTCCTTTTGCTTTTAGTTATTCTTCAGAAAACATCTATTTGCTGCCCAGGGCTAGTCCTGGTCTGATTCTCCTTCATAAGCCTACTATAAAGCTGGGATTATAAATGTGTATCACCAAACCTGGCTAATGGGTCAATTTAAACATTGAAATGGTATTTCAAAATTGTCATGGAATGAAATGTTTATATTAACACCAATAAATTGGAAGAAAAAAGCGCTAACACCAATAAATGCAGAGGAAAAGGACAATGGATTTTACATTTACCATATTAACAGCCAAAATCACTCACCAACGCTAGAACTGGCTGCTGAAGGTTTGATGGGAAACAGGATATTATTTAATAGAAAGTGTCCCCCTCCTAATTACTTATCAGTTACAAGGGGGAAGGAAGATGGAACCTGAAAACAGATGAATGTAGCAAGCTGATCATTAACTTCAGTGTCACCAATTAGCAGTACTGTTGGGCAAAATAGCATCAAGTGCTCCCTGGAATGACTCTCTGAAAAGATAGAACATCAGTTCTAGGGTATGCTACCCTAAATACAGATGAGTTAAATATATGCCAACATTCTTTAAAAAGACAAATCTTGAGAGAAATTATTTTAAAAAACAACTGCTCTAAAGTCCCTCTCCTTTTTTTGTGTGGGGGCAGTATTGGAGTTTGAACTCAATGCCTAACTTTGCCAGGCAGGTGCTCTACCCCTCAGGCCATGTGTCTAGTCCTTTTGTGCTCTGGCTCTTTTTCATCCAGAAGTCTCACATTTTTGCCTGGGTCAGCCTGGGACCTCACAACACTCCACCCATGGCCTGTGATACAGTTCCCATTACCAGTATGCACCAGCACATCTAGCTTATCTGTTTTGCAATCGGGCTAGTGTGTTTCTACTGATTTCTACCTGAAAACAGCTGGAATTACAGGAATTAGCCTCTACACTCAGTCTGAAGTCTTCAGAGGTCAAGATCATTGAAGAGTAAATGCCAAGGAACAGACCCACCATGAAGATGAACGGACTGCAACTAACTCTGTGTGACTCTGGAATGGATCCCAAACCGGGACGAAATGTCTGAAAAGTGAAATGTTGACACAAACTGTGGATTAGGTAACAGCAATGCATCAATGTTCATCAATGTTTTCTGATTGTGATAAATTAGCAGGTTTTGTTTTTTGGTTTTTTTTGTAGTAGTAGTTGTTGTTTTGTGGTGCCAGTCCTGGACCTTGAACTCAGGACCTGGGCACTGTCCCTAAAATTTTGTGCTCAAGGTTAGCACTCTACTACTATGAGCCATAACTCCATTTTGGGCTTTTGGGGGATTAATCGGAGGTATGATTCTCAAGCCATCTGTACTTGGTTTTAGAGGTAACAGTTTTATATAAGGAAAAAAATCCTGGGCTGGGAATGTAGCTTAGTGCTAGAGTGCTTGCATAGCATGCCTGAAGCCCTGGGTTCAATCCCTCAGTACCACATAAACAGAAAAATCCAGAAGTGACACTGTGGCTCAAGTGGTAGAGTGCTAGCATCCCCAGCACCCAAAACTATCCATGTTTTTTTAAAAAACATACATTTGAATGGAATTTGAGGAAAAAGAAACTGTGATCCTACATTTAAATGTATCTGTTAGCCGGGCGCTGGTGGCTCACGCCTGTAATCCTAGCTACTCAGGAGGCTGAGATCTGAGGATCGCGGTTCAAAGCCAGCCCGGGCAGGAGAGACCGTGAGACTCCTATCTCCAATAAACCACCAGAAAACGGGAAGTGGCGCTGTAGCTCAAGTGGTAGAGCGCTCGCCTTGAGCTGAAGAGCTGAAGAGCTGAAGAGCTGAGGGACCGCGCCCAGGCCCAGAGTTCAAGCCCCACGACCTACAAAAAAATAAATAAATAAATAAATGTATCTGTTAGCGGGGCACCAGTGGCTCACACCTATAAGCCTAGCTACTTAGGAGGCTGAGATCTGAGGATCAGGGTTCAAAGCCAGGCCAGCCAGTCCGTGAGACTCTTATCTCCAAAAAAAAAACACCACCAGAAAACCAGAATTGGCAGTATGGTTCAAGTGGCAGAACGCTCACCTTGAGCTCAAAAGCCCAGGCTGAGTTCAATATCCATGACCGATAGATCCACAAGAATTGACAGGGAGTAAAATAGTTTCTAATCTGTTCATTTTTGCCAAAAAGAACAAAAAACAGTTTGGAAAGATTCTCACCAAAATACTAAAATTATTTTCTTTTCTTTGTTGGTCAGTTGTAGGGATTGAACTAAGGGCCTGAGGGCCTGGATGCTGTCCTTGAGCTTTTTTGCTCAAGGCTAGCATTCTACCACTTGAGCTACATCACTTCCAGTTTTTGGTGCTTAACAGAAGGTAAGAGTCTCACAGACTTTCCTGCCCAGACTGGCTTCGACCTGTGATCCTCAGATCTCAGCCTTTTTTTTTTTTTTTTTTTTGCTAGTCCTGGGGCTTGAACTCAGGGCCTGGACACTGTCCCTGAGCTTCTTTTGCTCAAGGATAGCATTCTATCACTTGAACCACAGCGCCATTTCTGGTTTTTTTCCATTTATGTGATACTGAGGAATCGAACCCAGGGCTTCATGCATGCTAGGCAAGCACTCTACCACGAAGCTACATTCCCAGCCCAGGTCTCAGCCTCTTGAGGAGCTAGGATTACAGGCTTGAGCCACCAGAGCATGGCTTAAAATTCACAATATTATTAAAAGGGAGGGGTTATATGTTTAGGTAACTGTTTTTGTATAACTGTCAATAATTACATTTCTTTTGTAGCTTTTAAGCAGAATAAAATGGTCTAAAATGCCACTGAATCTATTTCCCCACTCTCTAGTATCGTCATGTGCGATGTCACATTGTAGTGAATACTAGTGTTTGCCTGGCAGCATCTACACGGTAGCAGTCCCCCAAGACTGGCCTCCTGACTTCACAGTCACCTGGCTCTGTGTAACTGCACTCTACAATGGTCACACAATAACAATGATAATGATCATGAAAACCTAATGATATATTCCTCGGCTGTATTCCTATCATTAAGCAGTGGGGCTACTTTAAAAGCAAGTCAGGGCCCAGTATAGTCACAGAAAAATACGTGTCTTGATAAACAGTAAAATTCATCATGAAAACAAACTTTTATTTATTACACTGAACAAATGCACAACTAGAGAAGAAGCATCATGTACAGGTGGATAATCCATTTTCAACATGCCAAATCACCATTTTCACACCAACTACTCTATTACTCATGTTTCTGTGGCAGCAAACATAACAGCTGATGAGAAATACCAGAAAAACTCCTTAAAGAAACCAACTACTAAGCCAGGCGCCAGTGGCTCACGCCTGTAATACTAGCTACTCAGGAGGCTGAGATCTGAGGATCTGCCAGCCCAGGCAGGAAAGTCTGTGAGACTCTTATCTCCAATAAACCACTAGAAAGCCGGAAGTGGTGCTGTGGCTCAAGCGGTAGAGCGCTCGCCTTGAGCTGAAGAGCACAGGGACAGCGCCCAAGCCCAGAGTTCAAGCCCCACAACAGACAAAAAAAAAAAAAAAGAAAGAAAGAAAGAAACCAACCACTAGCCTTGAGCTAAAGAGCTCAGGGACAGCATCCAGGCCCTGAGTTCAAGTCCCACAGCAGACAAAAAGAAAAAGTAGATAGAAGAGAGTGAATTAGCAGAGGTAGTAAAACAGTGCATGACCCCAATGACACGAGCCAGAACGGTAGCAAGACCCAAGTGTTACCATAAAAAATGCTCTGATAGAGATGACTGATAAAGAAAAGATGACTAATGGTGTCCAACCCCGCGGAGAGGCTGCTTGGTGGTGTCTGGTGACTTGGTGGCACAAAGATTGAGTAACCGGACCATGGAGATTACAGCGATGGGAGCCAAGCTCACAGAGGAGTAGGAGGATAACTCTAGCTGAATTCGAAGTTGGGAGCAGAAACTGCTTCAGCTGCTAAGGCTGCAGTGTCACTGTGCAGAATAGATGAGACCCCAGGCTGGCCATGGAAACCATGAGAGCAAGTGGCTAAGGTGCTAGACGGGTCATGAAGAGGAAAGAACCAGCAGAGACAATGGCAGGACTAGAGTGGAGGCAGGTACAGGAGTCAGCAGCGAGCTGAGGGAGCCAGCAAATCAGCAGAACCCTGAGGAGGAAAGGGAAAGATGCCAAAGGCTCCACATGGATACCAGGGGAAGTAAATGGCCAAAAGCCTGTCTCAGTCTGCAGGGGCATTGTAGTGGTCAGAGCTCTACCAGACCTCTCCAGCTCCACCATCTATAACCCCAAACTGCTGACAGATCCAAGAAAGAGCTGAGAACAGCCAGTGTTTTTAATACTAATGCCCTCCCTCAGTCTTGCTAACCAAATATACACCTCGTCCAGAATCCAGATGAGGAAACAATGTAAGGAGAGCTGCAATTCCTCTGGAAACAGAAGCAAAGCTGTTTTCCTCTGGAAGGGAGAGTGTGGACATTTTTTCCCGAGGACTCCAGAATAATAAATACACAAGTTCCAAACAAAGCTAGCTTTAGGCAGTCAAGACACTAGACACAAGCTGGGCCAGTACTTCATACCTGCAATCCTAGCTACTCAAAAGGCCAAGATCTGAGGATTTGAAATCATCAGCAGGCAGACAAATCTGAGAGATATAGCCAGCAAAAAGCCAGAAGCAGAGGTGTGGCTCAAGTGACACACCTTGAGGGAAAAAGCCAAGTGAGAGCGCAAGGCCCACAGTTCAAGCCCTAGAACTGACGTGTGTACTGGCACAAGCGTGCATACGTGTGTACACATACACACACAAAAAATCAATCCCTTATGTCCTGAAACTGGGTGATGGTGATAGCTGTACAACTTGGAAGTTTTACTATGGATCACTGAATTGCACATGTAAAACATGTCAAGAAGGAACAGTAGCTTGCTGGGGTACGTTTATTTAAGGTGGCAACCAATGAAGGAGAGAGCAAGTGGAGACCATGATGCTCCAACTTCAGTGTGCCTCACCAGGGATCCCCTCTGCAGACTGCCCAGTGCGTGTGGGAGTGCACCCAGGTGATGCTGACGTTGGTGTTGGCTACGGGTTATACTTGGCTGGACAAAACAACTTAGATAACTAGAGGAGCTTTATTCTTAAAAGCTGCAAAGAGGCAAAGGACTTGAGTCCAAGCAGGTCAGAAACAGTCTTCTTACCTTTTTTTTTTTTTTCCCGTACCAGTCCTACGGTTTGAACTCAGGCCTGGGATAGTGCTCTACCACTTTGAGTTACAGCACTACTTCCAATTTTTAACTGGTTAATTGGAGATAAGAGTCTCAGGGACTTTCCTGCCTACGCTGGCTTTGAACTTCAATCGTCAGGGCTCAGGCTCCTGAGTAGCTGGGATTGCAGGTGTGAGCCACCAGCGCCCGACCTATTTTCTTTAAATATAATTTTATCTTTACTAAGGGGTTACCATTTCATAAGTTGGGTAATGAGTACATCTCTCCTTTCTTTTTCAACAATGTCCCCAATTCAAGGCCTCACTTTCCCCACCTTACCATTTTTAAGATTGGGAAATATGTTCACAAGCGGAGCAAAGCTGCTGTGTGGGGTGAGGAGCACTCTGGTTTTCTAGCACATGAGTGGGGGAGGTGCTCTGAGGCAGGGAAGACAGCTCTTCAAAAAGAGATGATGAAAGTGACTTCAAACTGGTAAAGAATGTAAATGGTATTTGAAATACAGGCCACACAATCACATGATACGCTATGAAAACCTGTGACTTGCACTAGTGATGGTCAAAGGTTCTACTAGTACTTTGATCTGTTGTCTACGATCTACTAGTACTTTGATCTGTTGCCTACGTTCCTAATTGAAGCACATGTTAGTAAAAACAAACCACGTGTAGTAGCTCACAACTATAATCCCAGCACTTGGGAAGGGGCTATCAGGAGGATTTTAGTACCAGACCATCCTTGGGGGGGGCAGGAAGGGGAAATTACAAGAATCCCTCTAAAGCATGTCCAATAAAACCTGGGTGTGATGGTACATGTATGCCATCCTGCTACTTGGGAAGGAGATGTTTGAGGATCAAGATCCAGGCCAGGCCAGGAATAAACATGAGACCCTATCTCAACAATAACCGCAACAAAAAGTGCTGGGCGGTGAGTGTGGCCCAACTGGAAGAGCACCTGTCTCACAGGCATATGAAATTCAAGCTCCAGGCAGCCAAAAAGAAAAAAAGGAAGTTTTAAAAATAAAAAGATATGCTCATGCCTGTAATCCTAGTTACTCAGGAGGCTGAGGATCTTGGTTCAAAACCAGCTCAGGCAGGAAAGTCCATGAAACTCTTATCTCCAATAAACCACCAGAAAACCGGAAGTGGCACTGTAGCTCAAGTGGTAGAGCGCTAGCCTTGAGCTGAAGAGCTGAGGGACAGGGCTCAGGCCCAGAGTTCAAGGCCCACGACCAACCAAAAAATAATAATAATAATAAGATACGCTGGGCACCAGTGACTCACCCCTATAATACTAGCTACTCAGGAGAGGCTGAGATCTGAGGATTGAGGTTCAAAGCCAGCCTGGGCAGGAAAGGCTGGGAAACTCTTATCTCCAATTAATGACCAGAAGTGGTGCTGTGGCTCAAGTGGTAGACTAGCCCTCGCCTTCAGCTGAAGAGTTCTGGGACAGTGCCCAGGCCCAGAGTTCAAGCCCATGACCAAAAAAAAAAAAAAAAAAGTGAAACTTTTTTTCAGTCTTTATTGAGGTATTTCCTAAATTCTATTCAGGTTAAAGAGCACTAATAAGTAAATGTGTCAAAAGAGCAGTCTACCAGCTTCTACAAGGGTTAGATGAGGCTGAGCTCTACTCCCTAGGGCCTCTTTATCTGCTCTCCTAAAAATTGCCCTGTAACCTCTCCCAGGTCTCTAAAGCACTCTACTTTCCCATTCTTTTTTTAATTTATTTTGGTTCTGGGGCTGGGTCTTCCAACTCAAGGCCTCATGTTCTCACTCAGCTTTTTCACTCAAGGCTGGCACTCTACCACTTGAGCCTTATTTCTATTTTTGGCTTTTTGATGGTTAACTAGAGGTAAGAGTCTCATGGACTTTCCTGCCAAAGCTGGCTTCCAGTCACAATCCTTAGACTTAAGTATGAGCCACTGTGCCCGGACACATTCTCACTTGAGCCAGCCTCTGTCATTCTCCTAGAAGGGCTCAGGTGAAAGGAAACAGTAAAGAGTCAGCGAGCCGCCAGGTGCCAGTGGCTCACGCCTGTAATCCTAGCCATCCAAGGAGCTGAGCTCTGAGGATCTGGGTTTGAAGCCAGGCAGCAAAGTCTGTGAAACTCTTTTTTGTTGTTGTTGTTGGTCCTGTGCCTTGAACTCTGGGCCTGAGCCCTGTCCCTCAGCTCTTCTTTTTGGGGTCCAGTCGTGGGAAATGAAATCTGGGCCTGGGCGCTGTCCCTCAGCTCTTCAGCTCAAGGCTAGCGCTCTACCACTTGAGCCACAGTGCCACTTCTGGCTTTTTTCTTTTTGCTTATGTGGTGCTGAGGAATCGAACCCAGGGCCTCATGCATGTAAGGCAAGCACTTTACCACTGAGCCACCTTCCCAGCCCCTCCCTCAGCTCTTCAGCTCAAGGCTAGCGTTCTACTACTTGACCTACAACACCACACCAGTTTTCTGGTGATTTATTCTAGATAAGAGTTTCTCGGACTACTTTCCTGCCCAGGCTGGCTTTGAATGGCAATCCTCAAATCTCAGCCTCCTGAGTAGCTAGGATTACAGGCATGAGCCACCGGCGCAGGCAGTCTGTGAGACTCTTATCTCCAATTAGCCACCAGAAAACCAAAAATGGCTCTGTGGCTCAAAGTGGTGGGATGTTAGCTTTGAGCAAAAGAGCTCAGGAACAGAGCCCAGGCCCTGAGTTCAAGCCCCACTACCCACATAGTAAAATGAGTCAGTTTTAACCCTCTGGTATATTTTTCCATAACCAAAAGAACATTTTACATTGGTAGGCTATCTTGCCATTTTTTTATAGAACTTTCACATAATATTTCATTTAATCATGAAATAGGGAAGTAAACAGGACCGATATTCTCATCATTATATACATAAATGAAACTGCAGATTTTTGAGGTTAACCAACGTGCTCAAGGTTATCACATAAAAAAGTAACACATGGGATAGAGATAGTGGCTCATGCCTGCACTCCCAGATACTCAGGAGTAAGAAATCAAGATAATCATGGTTCAAGACCAGCCCAGGCTAAAAAACTAGCAAAACCACAAGCAAGGTTGGCTGGCCCTGAGAAACCCTGTCTGAAAGAAAACCAAAAAAAAAAAAAAAGGCCGGGTAATAAGCTTAAGTGCAAGAGGACCTGAGTTCAAACTTCATCACCAGAAGAAGAAAAAATAAAAAGAGACAAACACTACAGAGTCACAGGTGGTGGGTACCACATATTAATCCTAACAATTACTCACATTGCTAAATCTAATTCTTCATCTGCCAAATAGGAGTAACAACAATAATGGCAGCCTTACCTTACCCCTCCCAGGCTCCACAAGGTGGTCCACAGAAATGTTTTATATACTATGGAGCCACAACTCACCAATAATGAAGAGTCAAACAAAAACAAACAAGGCAACGAGCACACATGCACTCAATAGTAATGTGCCAAGCACTGCTCAAAGAGCTACCTTGGGAATACAGTGAAGAACAAGACAGAAAAGGTGTGCCACACCGTATATTCTATGAGGATGGTGTTAGAGCTAACAATAAACACAGAAGCTTGAAAGGTATCTGTGCTATGGGCTCAAAATTCAAATGCTAAGCCAGATTCTGATGGTTCACACCTATAATCTTAGCTACTAAGAAGGCAGAGATCTGAGGATCACAGATCAAGGTTCAAAGCTAGCCAAGGCAGGAAAATCCCTAAGACTCCAATTAACCTCCAAAAAGCCTTAAGTGGAATGGTGGCTCAGAGCTACGAGTGATAAACTTGAGCTGAGGGACAGTGCCCTGGCCTTGAGTTCAAGCCCTAGTATAAGAACAATATGAGAGGGTGCTGGTGGCTCATGCCTAGCTACTCAGGAGGCTGAGATCTGAGGATCGAGGTTCAAAGCCAGCCTGGGCAGGAAAGTCCAAGACTCTTATCTCCAATAAAAACCACTAGAAAACCGGAAGTGGCGCTGTGGCTCAAGTGGTAGAGTGCTAGCCTTGAGCTGAAGAGCTGAGGGACAGCACTCAGGCCCAGAGTTCAAGCCCCCACAGCCAACCAAAGGGGGGGAGGGGGAGAGAAACCATTTCCTCTGCTGAAATCTAACCAATAACATCAGGAAGCAGAACTTTAGGTGATTGGGTTCTGAGTGTACAGCCCTCATAAATGGGATTAGTGTTCTTATAAAAGAAACCCCAGAGAACTGCCTCACCCTTCTACCACTGAGTGCATAGCAAGCAAGCAGTCTCCACCAAACACTCCATCTCTCAACACCCTGAGGTTGGACATCCCAGTATCTGGAACTGTGAGAAATCAATTTCTGTTTTCTATTAAGTTATCCAGCATTTTGTTATAGCAACCTAACAGCCTAAAACTGTAATAAGAATTGTGTGTAAGCTTATGTATGTTACTGAAAGTGATCAATAGCTTCTCCTTGCTGAAAGATAGAAATGAAGCCAGGATCTAAACAGCAGGAAGGAGCTACAATGGACTAGCCCAAAGGACTATTTTGAGGAGAAAATGAAAAGGGTAACAAAGACCAGACAGTATCCTCTCACAAACTGCACACAGTGCCTACCCAGTAGACTAGGCTCATTTGTGAATGCTTTTCAGGAGCTTCCCCAAGAACGTAAGCACTTTAGGCCAAGGATTGTCTTCCTCATCTTTGTGTCCACAGGTCTAATAAAAGTTAGCTGAGGGCTGGGAAGGTGGCTCAGTGGTAGAATGCTTGCCTTGCATGCACAATGCCCTGGGTTCAATTCCTCAGCACCACATAAACAGAAAAAGCTGGAAGTGGTGCCATGACTCAAGTGGTAGAGTGCTAGCCTAGAGCTGAAGAGCTGAGGGACAGCTCTTCAAGCCCAGAGTTCAAGCCCCATGACTGACAAAAAAAAAAAAAAAGTTAGCGGAGCTGGGCACCGGTGGCTCATGCCTGTAATCCTAGCTACTCAGGAGGTTGAGATCTGAGGATCCGGGTTCAAAGCCAGCCCAGGCAGGAAAGTCCGTGAAACTCTTATCTCCAATAAACCACTAGAAAACCAGAAGTAACATTGTAGCTCAAGTGGTAGAGCACTGGCCTTGAGCTGAAGAGCTGAGGGACAGCGCTCAGGCCCAGAGTTCAAGACCCACAACCGACCAAAAAAAAAAAAAAAAGTTAGCTAAATATAAAGGCTGCTTATTATTCCACTGGACTGTGAGATTCCTTGCCACAAACAACACATGTAGGACCATCATGTCTCCTGGTGCAGTAACAGTCCTCTCCAGTCAGGGCCCAGGTCCCATACTTCTTTGATTTACCCTAACCCAATACAAGAATGGGCAAGTACTTATTACATAAAGCATTAAGGCCCTCTGAACTGGAGAGCAAAGTAAAATCAGAGATGAGCAGAGAATAAAAGAAAGAGAAAAGAAAAAAGAAAGAAGAAAGCACACGGGGTGAGGAGCTGCCTAGTCAGTGGGATTGTCTGCAAAGTGATTAGTTCCGAACGTTAAAATATTCCTTACTACTAAATGAGCTTTTTTCCTGGGCTGGGAAGGTGGCTCAGTGGTAGAGTGCTTACCCTGCATGCTTGAAGCCCTGGGTTTGATTCCTCAGCACCACATAAGCAAAAAATCTGGAAGTCGTGCTTTGGCTCAAGTAGAACGTTAACCTTGAGCTGAAGAGCTGAGGGGCAACACCCAAGCCCAGAGTTCAAACCCACAACAGACCAAAAAAAAAAAAGAAAAAGAAAAAGAAAAAGAAGTGGCTGGGAAGGTGGCTCAGTGGTAGAGCGCTTGCCTTGAATGCATGAGGCCCTGGGTTCGATTCCTCAGCACCACATAAGCAAAAACAAAAAGCCGGAAGTGGCGCTGTGGCTCAAGTGGTAGAGCGCTAGCCTTGAGCTGAAGAGCTGAAGAGCTGAAGAGCTGAAGGACATCGCCCAGGCCCAGAGTTCAGGCCCCACGACCGGACCCAAAAAAAAAAAAAAAGAAAGAAAGAAAGTTAGGTGTTAAGAGGATAAGGTAACTTGTTTTTGCTCTTCTCAAATTTTTTTTTTCTTCGTCAGTTATGGGGCTTGAATTCTGGGCCTAGGCACTGTCCCTGAGCTCTTTACCTCAAGGCTAACACTAACTGCTAACCACTAACATGGTTTTCTGGTAGTTTATTGGAGATAAGATTCTCATGACTTTCCTGCCTGGGCTGGCTTTGAACTGTGATCCTCAGATCTCAGCCTCCAGAGTAGCTAGGATTACAGGAGTGAGCCACCACGCCCAGCTCTCAGATAATTTTAAGTGTCCTGAAAATTAAAACTGGAATGTCTCCCACTGGTTATCTCTTTTTATGCCTTCCCTTGAATAACCAAACAGGACCATATTTCATATTTCTATCCATATAACTAACCTCAACCAAAACCAAAATCTTCTGTCTTCAAAATCTTCTCTAGCTGTACAACCAAATCAGTTTGTAACAAGTATCCTAACCCATGTATTGATTCTTACTCAGGTTGTCTACCAAGCACAATACCACTTAAGTCACTAGAAAAACTCAATGCTAATAATGGCATGTTTCTTGAGGACACAGACTGTCTACATCCAGCATCTAGAATAGTATTATTTGGTAGACATGGCCCACAAACACTTGGTGACAGAATGACACTCCTGGCTGTCTCATAGAATTCGCTGACATATTCTGAATGCTTCTCACTGCTCTTCAAATCCACCCACAGGATGTTTCAAAATCCTATTACCATTATCCCCTTAAGAGGTCAAGGGAAGCAAGAAATGTCCTACTTTAAGTATTAAGGAGCATTCTACTCAGGATATAAGATTCTAAAGTCAAATGACTAAATCTTATCAAGATTTCAGAAGTCAATAAATAGCTTTTAATGGAAAAAGAAACATGGGTTTACCATCAATCAAAAATAGAATGGAAGCCGGGCACCGGTGGCTCATGCCTGTTTCCTAGCTACTCAAGAGGCTGAGATCTGAGGATCACGGTTCAAAGCCAACCCGGGCAGAAAAGTCTGTGAAACTCTATCTCCAGGAAGTGGTGCTGTGGCTCAAGTGGTAGCACGCTCGCCTTGCAGAACTGAAGAACTGTGGGTCAGCGCCCAGGCCCAGAGTTCAACACCCACAACCAAAATATAAATAAATAAATAAAGCTAAAACTACCTAAAGAGAGTCACAAGAACTCTATCTCCAATAAACCACTAAGAAAACCAGAAGTGGCGCTGTGGCTCTAGTGGTAGAGTACTTACTTTGAGCTGAAGAGCTGAAGGACAGTACCCTGGCACAGAGTTCAAGCCCCACAACAGACAAAAAAAAAGCATGTATGGGGCTGGGAAGGTGGCTCAGTGGTACAGCGCTTGCCTAGCATGCATGAAGCCCTAGGTTCCATTCCTCAGCAACAAATATACAGAAAAAGCCAGAAGTGGTGCTGTGGCTCAAGTGGTAGAGTGCTAGCCTTGAGCAAAAGAAGCTCAGGGACAGTGTCTAGGCCCTGAATTCAAGTACCAGGACTGGCACAAAAAAAAAAAAAAATGTGTGCACTACTAAGTACAAGACTTCTTGAAGTGGGCTGGGAAGATGGCTCAGTGGTAGAGTGCTTGCCTTGCATGCCTGAGGCCCTGGGTTCGATTCCTCAGAACCACATTAGCAAAATGAAAAAAGCCGGAAGTGGTGCTGTGGCTCAAGTGGTAGAGCTCTAGCCTTGAGCTGAAGAGCTGAGGGACAGCGCCCAGACCCAGAGTTCAGGCCCCACAACCAGACCCAAATAAATAAATAAATAAATAAATAAATAAATAAATAAATAAATAAATAAATAAATAAAAAGTTTGAGACATCTAAACCTCTTTCTAAATGAGTGGGGAGGTGTGAGAATTACAAATGAAGAGAATGGTGCAAACATGACAATATATAGCCAGTCTGTGGGAAAAAACGTTTAAAAGACAGATTCGAGTTAACCTTCCACGCAAAGCAAGTATTCCTCCGAAGTCACCAACAGGTGGTCCTGCAGTTTTAACAGAAACAGAACATTTCTCAACACAAAAATGCTCACTCTCTTCCAAGAAAACCTATCATCTACCATTTTCTAAAACCTGGGCTCTAAATTTATCTTAAATTTTTTTTTTTTTTTTTTTTTTTTTTGTCGGTCGTGGGGCTTGAACTCTGGGCCTGGGCGCTGTCCCTCAGCTCTTCAGCTCAAGGTGAGTGCTCTACCACTTGAGCTACAGCGCCACTTCCGGTTTTCTGGTGGTTTATTGGAGAGAGGAGTCTCACGGTCTTTCTTGCCCGGGCTGGCTTTGAACCGCGATCCTCAGATCTCAGCCTCCTGAGTAGCTAGGATTACAGGCGTGAGCCACCAGCACCCGGCTAAATTTATCTTAAATGTTATCCATTGACTCCTCTTCTGACCAGTTTGATCTCAACATGGTAAATATAAAGCTTTTCTACATAAAGACTTAGAAAATCACAGCACTTCAATTTGCTTTCTGTAACACTTGACCCTGTCCAACTCAAATTAAGTGATAAACCCAAAACACTAAGACATTTCCCCAACAAAAAGATGAATTTAACTTCTTAAAAAATATTGAGCTCGGGGCCGGGAAGGTGGCTCAGCGGTAGAGTGCTTGCCTTGCATGCATGAGGCCCTGGGTTCAATTCCTCAGCACCACATAAACAGAAAAAGCTGGAAGTGGCACTGTGGCTCCAATGGTAGAGTGCTAGCCTTGAGCTGAAGAGCTGAGGGACAGCGCCCAGGCCCAGAGTTCAGGACCCATTACCGGTCAAAAAAAATAAAAATAAAAAATAATAATATATATATAGAGAGAGAGATAGCTCAGAACCACATAACCTTTGGAGTTGATAAGGTCTTAGAACCATCTAAACATACTTTCCTCCTACAGGAAGAATTATTTAAATAACATGTCCGGGCAATATATTTGTGGTTTGGAATCTTAAATGGAGTGCAGTAAGGCCCTTTGGCTTGAATGTTGAGAACATTAAGTTATTCTGACTATAGTCATGGTGGTGCACACCTGTAATCCCAGCAATGAGGGAAATATAAATAGGACAACTGAGGTCCAAGCCAGCCCAGGCAAAAACAAAACAGAAAAACCTGCCTAGCAAGCTCAAAGGCCTGAGGTTCAAACCCTAGTAACCACAGAGGAGGGAAAAAAGTTGTTTGCTTAGTACATGGATCTTGTAAATAATGTGGTTTGACACAAGTACATAAAAAGAAATCTGTAACATGTTTTTTCTCCATTACTTTATTATCTTCTGCTACACCACTTCTCAACTGATTTCTTTGTTGTTTAGTCCTGGGGATGGAACCCAGACTTCTCCTAGGACTACCACTGAGCTACTCCGTCATCCCTTCATTTTTTGGACACAAGATCTCACTATAAAAACCCTTTGAACCCACTAAAGTAGTTCAAGCTGTCCTCAAACTCTAAATCCTCCTACCTCCACCTCCCAAATGCTAGGATTACAGACATATACCACAACATCAAAAAAAAAAATTTTTTTTTTTGGTCAGTCATAGGGCTTGAACTCTGGGCCTGGACACTGTCCCTCACTCTTCAGCTCAAGGCTAGCGCTCTGCCACTTGAGCCACAGCGCCACTTACTGTAGATAAGAGTTTCATGGACTTTCCTGCCCGGGCTGGCTTTGAACTGTGATCCTCAGATCTGAGCCTTCTGAGTACCTAGGATTATAGGTGTGAACCACCAGCGCCCCACTACAATATCACAATTTTAAGAAAGCTAAATTTCATGCTTAAAAAAGTATCTTTAATTTTTTTAAATACCCGTTACTTTTGAGCCCCAAATTAAATGGTTTCCACTTCTTAAAGATCTTTTAGAAGTATAGTATAAGCTGGACACCAGTGGCTCATGCCTATAATTCTAGCTACTCAGGTGGCTGAGATATTAGGATACCAGTTCAAACCCAGCCAGGGTAGGAGAGCCCATGAGACTCTTATCTCCAAATAACAACCAGAAAACCAGAAGTGGTGCTGTGGCTCAAAGTGGTAGAATGCTCACCTTGAGCTGAAGAGCTTGGGGACAGTGCCCAGGCCCTGAGTTCAAGCCCTACAATCAACAACACAAAAAGCATTCAAATTATGCAGGCAAAAGAAACTTTTGTATATTAGATTTGTCTTCAACAGACTTTTTTTTTTTTTTTTTGGTTGGTCATGGGCTTGAACTCAGGGCCTGGGAGCTATCCCTGAGCTCTTTTCTAGCTTTGAACCACAGCACCACTTCTGGTTTTCTGGTGGATAACTGGAGATAAGCATCTCACAGATTTTTCTGCCTGAGCTGGCTTTGAACCTTGATCCTCAGATCTCAGTCTCCTGAACAGCTAGGATTACAGGTGTGAGACACCAGCACCACACCTCTGAAACGCTCTCTTAATCTTACCTTTCAGTGAGTAGTGTCCCTAGTGTCCCAATGAAAGAGAACACTGCAAAGATACTTCCAACCAAATGACCCACTGGAGTTTTATTTATTTTTTATGTATGGTCCTGGGGCTTGAAGTCAGAGCCTAGATGCTATCCCGGCGCTTTTTTGCTCAAAATTAGCATCCTATTATTTGAGCTACAGCTCCACTTCCGGCTTTTTCGGTGGCAATTGGAGATAAGGGTCTCACCGACTTTTCTGCCTGGGCTGGCTTTGATCCTCAGATCTCAACCTCCAGAGTAGCTAGAATTACAGCTGTGAGCCACCTGTGCCTGGCACAAATGACCTGTTTTTACTATGCAAATAAGGGCTACCAGACCCAGATGATGTTGGCCAGGAAACTACTTTTTAAATGAAGAGGTGTGTAGTTCCGTGGTGGAGTACTTGCTGGATCTGATTCCCATCACTGGGGGTGGGGAGGGGTGCTTTTAGGTTTTTACTGACATAGTGTCTTGCTATGTGGCCATGACTGGCTCAAACTCGCAATCGACTGCTTCTGCCTCCCACGTGTTGGGATTCCAGGCTTGAACTCATTTTAAACTCATTTCCACAGGGGGAACTGATCTTTGCATTCCGAGCATGAGTATCGAGATGGCAGCTTCTTTCCTGACAGCTACTCTTGAGGGGTTTCCACTACATTTTACATCTACTGAGTGGTTCCGCGCTTTAGAGCTCATTTTTTATTGTATATTACCAATTACAACGCACTGCAACAGTGCAGTACAATAATCCCTTTCTAAATTAAGAAAAAATACAAATGAAAGCTTAAAAACTCCCAAGGTCACCCAACAAATCAGCCGGTAATGGAGTTGGGAGTGGCACAAAAACTTCAGCTCCCGTACTGACTACTTCCGTTCCTCCATCCCCGAAGAGGAGACATCAGGCCACCTTTTCGGGAAAACGCCTGCCGGCAGGCAAACCACGAACGGCCGCGATCGGCACCTTACGAGAACACACACTGATCGGAAGGAAACGAGCTGGCTACATCTTCATGCCGGGGTCCACCCGGGGTCTGGATCTGCGGACCCCTTCCCGGGGGCAGTGCGGGGGGAGGGGGGGACCACGTCCAAAGTAAGCCGGTCCCAGAACACAGCTCCACCGCCAAGGGGAGCAGCAGTTCGCGGAATCCCTGCTAAGTTGCCCGCCGAGGAGAGGAGGCCGGCTCCCCACCGCGGCGCGGGGCCCGGCCCTCCCGGCCGGGACGCAGCCTGAACTTGTTGGACAGGATTCATCCGGGCACGCGCGCACACAAGCCCTCGGAAGCCGACCTTCCGGCCGCCGGCACCCCGGGGACCGGGTGATCCCCGAGCCCCGGCAGGCTCCAAGGAAGGTCCCCCCGGGGCCGAGGCGCCGGCAGCCGTCCGGCGCGCGGGGTCGGCAGCGGCGCAAAGCTCCGAGCCCGGCGGGTCCTTCCGTGACCTCGTCCCAGTCCTCCGCCTCCCCGGCCCCGGGTCCGCCTCGCACACCACTCCCGACGGCCTGGCGCCCGGTTCCCGGACCCCGGGCGAGACGCCCGGCCCTCCCGGGGACCCGCGGCGACCGGAGCCGGCGAGGCGGCCACCCCACCTCTTCCGGGGACGCGCAGGCCCGGGCCGGGCCGGCGCCGGGACCCCGCCGGCCGGCAGGGAGGCGGCCGCGGCCCCGCACTGCCCGGCGCCGGCCCGGGACCCCCGGCGCGGCACGCCGCCGCCCCGGCCGCCCCGGCCGCCCCGGCCGCCGCGCCCCGGAGCCCCGGAGCCCCTCCGCGGGCCGCCCGGCCGCCGTCCCGGCCCACGCCTCGCCGGGCGCCGGCCCCGCGGTCACCGCCCTGCTCCCAGCCTCTGCCCGCGCCGCCGGCGGGCCCCGGGGACGCCGGGTCGGTACCTTGCGGACCCCCTTGTAGATATAGAAGTAGAGCTCCCGGCCCACATTGAAGCAGAGGCGGTCTCCGTTGCCAGACTGGTCGTTGAGGTTTACGAAGGAGACGCGGACAGGGTTGGATCCCTGCGAGTTGAAGGGCACCCGGTTGGGCCGGCTGTACTCCGAGTGCGGTAGCAGCTTGTACAGACCTTCCCGGGTGGTGAATTGGGTCTTAATCTCGTTCATCTCCTTCCCTCCTCCCTCCGTCGCCATCTTGGAAAGCAGCGTTCATCCTGCCCTAAGTGCCCGGATCACGCCCACCGCGCAGGCGCCGTGGCTGCCGCTGGCTCCGCCCCCGCCTCTTCCTCCCGGCCCCGCCCCCTCCGCGAGCCGGCCCCCCGAAGGCGGGCCGAGGGGAAAGGGGCGGGCTTGTTTACGGACCGACTGCGCACGCGCGCTCACCTGGCCGGCGCGGCTCGTCGCGCCCCCCGCGGGCTCCTCCCAGGGGCGCTGCCCAGGGGCGGGGGGGCGCGGCGGGGCGGGGCTGGCGGGCATTCGGAGCGCCGCGGCCGGGGAGAACCCGTGGGAGGGAACCTCCCGGGGCTCCCGGCCCGGTCCTCAGCGGCGCAGGCCCTGCTGCCGAAGACCCTGGCCCAGAGCCCTCCCGCGTCCGCGCGCGGGAAGCCCGAGGCGAGCGCGGTCCGGTCCAGGGTCGGGGTGGGCGGGTACCACGCCTGGGCGGGGCCGCCCCACCCGGGCCGTGACCTCCCCCTGGGCTGTGACCTCCCCGCCCGGGCCGTGACCTCCCCGCCTGGGCGGGGCCGCCCCACCTGGGCCGTGACCTCCCCCTGGGCTGTGACCTCCCTGCCTGGGCTGTGACCTCCCCCTGGGCTGTGACCTCCCCCTGGGCTGTGACCTCCCCGCCTGGGCTGTGACCTCCCCCTGGGCTGTGACCTCCCCCTGGGCTGTGACCTCCCCGCCTGGGCTGTGACCTCCCCACCCGGGCTGTGACCTCCCCCTGGGCTGTGACCTCCCCACCCGGGCTGTGACCTCCCCACTCGGGCTGTGACCCCACCTGGGCTGTGACCTCTCGCCTGGGCTGTGACCTCCCCTCCTGGGCGGGGCCTCTTCGGCCTGGGCTGTGACCTCCCAACCCCCCCCCCCCCCCGCCGTGACCTCCCCGCCTGGGCTGTGACCTCTCGCCTGGGCTGTGACCTCTCGCCTGGGCTGTGACCTCCCTGCCTGGGCTGTGACCTCCCTGCCTGGGCGGGGCCTCTTCGGCCTGGGCTGTGACCTCCCCCCCCCCCCCCTGTGACCTCCCCACCCGGGCTGTGACCTCCCCCCCCCCCGCTGTGACCTCCCCACCCGGGCTGTGACCTCCCCCCCCCCCCCGCTGTGACCTCTCCGCCTGGGCTGTGACCTCCGGGCTGGGCCGTGACCCCCCCTCAAGGGCTGTGACCTCC
This sequence comes from Dipodomys merriami, assembly GCF_024711535.1. Taxonomy (NCBI): domain Eukaryota; kingdom Metazoa; phylum Chordata; class Mammalia; order Rodentia; family Heteromyidae; genus Dipodomys; species Dipodomys merriami. The sequence goes on from NW_027206069.1 coordinate 2,272,891, forward strand.
CCACTAGGGCTGTGACATCCCCGGCCTGGCTGTGACCTCCCGGCTGGGCCGTGACCTCCACGCATGGCCTGTGACCTCTCGTCTGGGCGGGGCCGCCTCGGCCTGGGCTGCTCACTCTGGTCCCAGAACACTGAAGACCTTCAGACCGTGGGGAAGCCTGGTGGGGACCGCTCCACGCTGCCGGGGAGGTACCCGAAGGCTGAGTTTTATCTTAAGTGAAAGAGGGAAGCCCGCGTTGTTGGAAAGTCACAGGTCTGACCCCGAGCCGCAGGGAGCGGTGGAGGACGTGAAGCCGGCAGGAGGGTCTCTTGGCCCAGGAGTTCCGGCCAGTCTAGGCAGCATAATGATTCGCCCACATGGCCCAAAGGGTTGGTGAGTTCAGAAAGTGGGAGAGTTTAAATCGTAAGCATTTTGTGTGGTCTAAAACAGGTAGAGAGGCTGGGAAGGTGGCTCAGTGGTAGAGCGCTTGCCTTGCATGCCTGAGGCCCTGGGTTCGATTCCTCAGCACCACATAAGCAAAAAGAAAAAAGCCGGAAGTGGCGCTGTGGCTCAAGGGGTAGAGGATAGCCTTGAGCCGAAGAGCTGAGGGACAGCGCCCAGGCCCAGAGTTCAGGCCCATGACCGGATCCAAAAAAAAATAAAATAAAATAAAACAGGTAGAGGGCTGGGATGCAGCTCAGTGGCAAAGCGCTAGCCTAGCAAGTGCCCTGTCCTGGATTGGATCCCCAGTACAGAGAAAAGAATAGACAAAAAAAAAAAAAAAAAACATTTTAAACTAGAGATAACAGCACTAACTGTGATAATGATGTAACAATGCATTTGACATCTACATCCTGTAGCCTTTGTACATTCAGGTAAGAAAAGCACTAGAGTAAGCCAGCCTGGGAGCAGTATCTGTGAGACTCATTGTCAATTAACCACCAAAAAGTCGAAAGTGGTACAGCACCAGCCTTGAATGAAAAAGCTCAGGCACAGCACCCAGGCTCTGAGTTCAAGTCCTAGGACCCACACACGCACGCACACACACACACACATACATACACACACACACTTACCTTACTAGCCTGTTATAACTATCCTGCCTGTGACTTTGAGCCACAGCACCACTTCCTGTTTTCTGGTGGTTGATTGGAGATAGTCTCACACTTTCCTGCTGGCTTTGAACCACTATCCTCAGATCTGAGCCTCCTGAGTAGCTAGAATTACACTAGTGCCCAGATAGATATCTGCTTTATATATGCATAAAAATATTCTTACAAAAATAGGAAAGAAGGGCTGGGAAGGTGGCTCAGTGGTAGAGTACTTACCTTGCATGCCTGAGGCCCTGAGTTCGATTCCTCAGCACCACATAAGAAAAAAGCCGGAAGTGGTTCTGTGGCTCAAGTGGTAGAGCCTTGAGCTGAAGAGCTGAGGGACAGTGCCCAGGCCCAGAGTTCAGGCCCCACGACCAGACCCCCCCCAAAAAAAAAAATAGGAAAGAAATATCCATGACTAACTCCTTCCTTCATTTCTCCTACAGCCTGAATTAGATTGTTGTAGCTGGGTCTTAATAGCAGGGCGTGGCAATAGTCAGAGACATCCTACTACATGAGCTCCTGTGCTTCAGACCTTCTCTTCCTCACTTGCACTGTGAAGTAGTAATCCATTTTCCCTTGGTAGTCAGGAAGAATCCATCATTCCTCCAACAATAACTCCCTTCTTAGCTTGTTGACTCAGGGGCATGAAGAGCCCAAAATGGCTAAGAGGAAGTCTTAACTTCCAATTCAATAACATCATTGTATCCTCTCATAAATGACTACTTCCTCTGAAACTAAATCTTCTAAGTCGGCAGAACATCATAAGATCTCAGGAACTGGAAGCAAACTAATTTTGCCCCTTGATTTCTAGACCTGTGAATCCTGTCTATAAGAGAAAGAATACCACAGATTGGATGATGATTCAGTTCTCCAGCCTTCTGGAGACCCTTGTCCCACACCACAAGATACTGCACTAGCTGGCCCTGCAGTTAGAGCATCAGAAGGTCATTCCACCACTCCTGTTAAGCCAGCTGCTTCAGGATGGGTAGGGAGCATGGCAAATCCAGTGAATTCCACGAGCATAGGCCCATTGCTGCACATCTTGGCTGTGAATGGGTTCATTAGTCAGAAGCAATGCTGTGTGGAATACCAGGATGGTGAGCAAGGCATTCTGTAAGACAGCAAATGGCAGTTTCAGCCAGTACACTACGTGCTAGAAAGGTAAGTCTATACAAGAATAAGTGTCTATTCCAGTAAGGACAGGGTGCTCTCCCTTCCAATGAGATTGGCCCAGTATAACCAACCTGCCGTCAGCTGGCAGCATTCCAGGAAATGATGCCCTATTGGAGGCTCCAAGTCCATAGGGCAATGATGAACAGCTGGCAAAAGAGGGTGACTCCTCTCCACCCAACACGTCATCCTACAGTCCTCTGCTAAAATCACCTTTTGCTGACAGGAGTATCTTCACATCTCTTATCAGTTTATAGAGATCTACCCAGCTGCCACTTCTCCAGAGGTCTTTTGTCACCAATTTTCCAATCATGCTCCTTCAAAGACCCTAATCAGGGCTGGGAAGGTGGCTCAGTGGCAGAGTGCTTGCCTTGCATGAATGAGGCCCTGGGTTCGATTCCTCAGCACCATATAAGCAGAAAAAGCTGGAAGTGGTGCTGTGGCTCAAGTGGTAGAGTGCTGGCCTTGAGCTGAAGAGCTGAGGGACAGCATCCAGGCCTGGAGTTCAGGCCCCATGACTGACAAAAAAAAAAGAAAGAAAGAAAAGAAAAGAAACTTTTCATTCTAGGCCCCTCATGAACACTAGCAGCTGTTGGAGGTGCTGAGTACCTTGACCATATCTAGGTGAGGAATGCACTGCCTCCAAAAGCCAAATAGTGGTGCCTCTTTCTTGGTTGTAAAAGGGGCCATGCACAACAACTGACCTTAGCAGGGACAGCTCAGTATGGCCCACACACTGGACCCCTGGAGGTTTCACTGAGGTAGAAGGTCTTGGAGCTTTAGCTGGATTCATTCCCAATCCTCTTCGTACCCAAATGCTTTACCAACACATCCAGAGTAGTTAGTTACTGCCTCTCTTATTCGGTGCAGTGAGCATAATGTCATCATTGTAATGGACCAGCATGAAAGCTGGTGGAAGAGGAAGGCCATCAAGTTTCCTGAGAATTAAATAGTGACACAAGGCTAGAGTGTTAAAATTACTCCTGGTGTAGGACAGTGAACATGCATTGCTGGCCTTAGCAGCTGAAGTTGCTTCTGATAGGCCTTATGGACAGATAGGGAGAAAAGGCCATTTGCTTGGTCAGTCACTGCCTACCAGGTACAAGGAGGAGGTGCGTTAATCTGCTCAAGCAAGGAAGCCACATCAAGTAGAGGCAGCAGCTACAATCAGTCACCACTGGATCAAACTTACAGTAACTCATCTCTGAGGTTCATCTGCCTTCTGCATAGGCCAAATAAAATTGAAGAAGGTAGTAAGAACTACCATCCTTTAGCCTGGCACCAGTGGCTTCTGCCTGTAATCCCAGCTACTCAGGAGGCTGAGATCTTGAGGATCACAGTTTAAAGACAACCTAGGCAGAAAAGTCTGAAAGAAGCCTAGTGCCAGTGGCTCTGGTCTATAATCCTAGCTACTCAATCCTAGCTACTCAAGAGGCTGAGAGCTGAGGATTGGGGTTCAAGGCCAGCCCAAGGGCTGGGAAGGTGGCCCAGTGGTAGAGTGCTTGCCTTGCATGCATAAGGCCCTGGGTTCAATTCCTCAGCACCACATAAGCAGAAAATGCTGGAAGTGGCCTTGTAGCTCATGTGGTAGAGTGCTAGCCTTGAAGAGCTGAGGGACAGCACCCAGGCCCAGAGTTCAAGACCCATGACCAGCCAAAAAAAAAAAAAAAAAAGGCCAGCCCAAGCAGTAAAAAAAAAAAAAAGTCTGTGAAAAGTGATATAGCGCTAGCCTTGAGCTGAAGAGCTGAGGGACAGCACCCAGACCAGAGTTCAGGCCCCACAACCGGACCCCCCCCCAAAAAAAAAAAAAAAAAGTCTCTGATACTCTTTTTCTCCAATAAACTTAAAAAAAAAAAAAGGCTGGAGGGGGTTGGGAATGTGGCTTAGTGATAGAGTGCTTGCCTAGCATGTATGAATCCCTGGGTTCCATTCCTCAGGTACCACATACACAGAAAACCCCAGAGGTGGTTCTATGGCTCAAGTGGTAGAGTGCTAACCTTGGGCAAAAGAAGCTCAGAGACAGTGCCCAGCCCTGAGTTCAAGCCCCAGGACTGGCCAAAAAATAATAATTTTTAAAAGGCCAGAAATGGAAGGATAGCACCCTGGCCCTGAGTTCAAGCCCCAGTACCAGCACAAAAAAAAAAAAAAAAGAAGAAGAAAAGAAGAGAAAACAAGGGCTGGGAAGGTGGCTCAGTGGTAGAGCGCTTGCCTTGCATGCCTGAGGCCCTGGGTTCGATTCCTCAGCACCACATAAGCAAAAAAGAAAAAAGCCGGAAGTGGCGCTGTGGCTCAAGTGGTAGAGCGCTAGCCTTGAGCTGAAGAGCTGAGGGACAGCGCCCAGGCCCAGAGTTCAGGCAAGAACTATCATAGGTCTTTGGTGATGGCACTGATCTCTGTGGTTATCTGATTGCATCGTTGTTATTACTCAGCAGTGTTCTTATGGCTTTCCTTTTGCCTTTACCAACATAATAACCCTCTTCCCATGGGTTAGGAAAAACAGTGGATACCTATCCCAATTACACATGCTGAGAATAAGGAAATCACCATGGGATGAATTCAGGAACCCGCCAGAAACACAGAGTGGGGGGCCTTGGCTAAAACTCCATCGATCACCTGATGACTATCAGCACCTCTGACTGGAGGGCTACCCTGGCATTTGGATCTACTAGAATCGAGGTCAGTGCAGAGCCAGAGTCTTCAGTGTTCAGTTACCTGGTAAAAGTCTGTGGGCTCATTCAGTCTGCTACAGCCTCATTTTCCTTCCACCATTAACCTACGCCCATTTCATCTGCTTATGTGAAGGAGAACCCTCAAGAAATCCTGTAGAGCCGGGCGCTGGTGACTCACGCCTGTAATCCTAGCTACTCAGGAGGCTGAGATCTGAGGATCAAGGTTCAAAGCCAGCTCGGGCAGGAGAGACCGTGAGACTCTTATCTCCAATAAACCACCAGAAAACCGGAAGTGGTGCTGTGGCTCAAGTGGTAGAGCGCTTGCCTTGAGCTGAAGAGCTGAGGGACAGCACCCAGGCCCAGAGTTCAAGCCCCACGGCCGACCAAAAAAAAAAAAAAAAAGAAATCCTGTAGAAGTGTAGTGCACCTCTTCACAGATCACTCTGTGTCCTTCATCTTTGACCTCACACACCCTCCAAGGCTGAGAGTTAAATTAGGTTTGCAGTCAGCTAATCCAGTCATGAAAGCCTTTTGGGCTTTTGACAAGTGTACCTCTGTGGCCTCATGAAAGAAGGCTCCTTTAAGGCACACTTAGTAGTGTTGTATTTACACACTTCTTAACCTGGGAAATTAAATCCCTGAGCTCATCATGTTCCATCGTTACTCTGCCCAGGACGGGAGGATGAAAGACCATGAGGTAGAACGCCCACAGGACAAGCACAAATCCCTGAGTTCAGAACCTCTGTACTGCCAAGAAAAAAAATTATTTTGGTTGGTTGTGGGGCTTGAACTCTGGGCTTGGGCGCTGTCCCTCAGCTCTTCAGCTCAAGGCTAGCACTCTACCACTTGAGCCACAGCATCACTCCTGGGTTTCTAGTGGTTTATTGGAGATGAGTCTCCTGGACTTTCCTGCCTGGGCTGGCTTTGAACCATGATCCTCAGATCTCAGCCTTCTGAGTTGCTAGGATTACAGGTGTGAGCCATTGGTGCCCAGTTTTGTAAAAATAATATTTTTTAAAGCATCTTGTATAGAGTTACTGAATTCTTTTTTTTTTACTGGAAAATAATAGTTTAATAGAGTTACCTCACAAGTGGTGAATTAGGAATATCTATCTAATGCATTTACATAGTTCTTTGAACAATTCAAACCAGGGATTATATGTGTGCTCTAGGCTATAAGAAGGACTGTCTGCAACATTAGATTAGCAAGCCAATTCCAGAAACCACAGAACCAACTAAGGAATTGCAGCTGTTTCTCTAGAACCACTACCAAAATCCAAAATCTGGATGTTGATTTTCTAGAGCAACAGAAAAAATAGTATCTATCCATCTTAAATTGCATAATTATAAAGTGATTTGTTAGCGCCGGGCTGGTGGCCCAGGCCTGTAATCCTAGCTACTCAGGAGGCTGAGATCCCAGGATTATGGTTTGAAGACAGCCTAGGCAGGAAAGTCCATTAAACTTTTATCTCCAATTAACCACTGAAAACTGAAAATGTCACAGTGGCTCAAAGTGGTAGACCACTAGCCTTGAGTGAAAATGCTGAGGGACAACATTCAGGTCCTTATTTCAAGCCCCACAACTGACAAAAAAAAACAAAATTTAAGTCCAACCTGGGTCACAGAGTGAGTTACAGGCCATTCTTTGTCTTCTTCAGAAGAAGGATCCCCTAGAATATTGCTAAACATGTTGTAAATGATCGGATCAAATATATACTAACCTAGATTTCTAGTTTTTTCCTCTTCCTCCTTCATCCTCATATAATACTAGTCTATGGAATATTCCATCGATGCTGCATGTCTGGAAATGTCACAATGTACAGTTACAGTAAAATAATGTACAAAAATCATCCCTCTCTATTGTTCGCCTTCCCATACCCCACTTTCTGCTTTTCTGTCTGAGACCACGACTCAAACTCGGTATCTGACACTTTCGTTCATTGGCTGGCACTCTACCACCTGAGCCAGGCCTCCAGCCCTCACCCCTTCTTCACACACTTTCAGCCGGTTTCGTTGTTATTTTCATGTATGTATATTAAATGTGCACTTTCACCATATTCCCAGCATTAGCCCCCTTCTCCACCGCCCCCCACCTGCTGACATCCTCTGCCTACTTTTCCTTCCGAATAGTTTTGGGTTTTTTTTTCTCATTTCTCTTCCTGGTGTTTGCTTCCCACATGCCCTCTAACTGAGTGCTGGCTCAATTAGTTCCTCATACCCGCCATTCCTGCGCTTTCACGGAGCAGTGAGACGCCCTTTCCATCTGTCCATCCAGGGGAACCGGGCACTGCTACCCTTAAACCTCAGTTCCACAGTCACCTGCGTGCGCACGCACCCAGCTCTCCTTCCCAGGCGTCTCCTGACACCCAAATCTAACTTCATCTCTTCGGGGGGTTTTCTGCAACATTGTGAGTTCATTTATAGCACATAACCACAATGTCTAACCATAGATCATTTTATACGCACATTTATTTAAGCAGCCCACCTCCCCAAGGAGACGGTGGGCTCTTTGAGAACAGAACCTTTCTCTTTCAGCGTGCTGCAGGTAGATGGGAGCCCCGCATTCAGGAGGACTCGGTACCCACGTGTGTCAAGTGAATGCCGCACCTCCTCTGGGAAACATCCTCACCTGGTGAGTTAATAGCTAACCATCTCCTGAGGGTCAGCCACCGTGGCCGCTGTGGCAGACGCGCTCAGTCATGCTTTCCTTTCTCCCGCCCGAGCCCTGAGCTGGACCTCGCCTCGGGGTCACTTCACTGGCTGCGGGATGGCTTTACTCCTGGCCTCCTGAGGGGCTCCAGCCGCTCAGTTGTTAGATGTATTTACCTTTCATATCTAGTTCCTTGGGCATACCTCATTCCATCTACCTTTTTGCCAAAAGCAGACCGTGGTCCTGTGATGGGACGGCCATGTCAATTTAGTACCATACAGTACAGAATTTTCTGAAGAGGCTTTAAGAAAGAAAGAATTGCCACCTGGATATCTGTGTGGTTCTAGAAATATGTAGGATTTTGGCATTCAATATTTTGGGGTTTTTTTCTTTTTTGGGGGGGGGAAGGGGGTCTGGTTGTGGGGCCTGAACTCTGGGCCTGGCCTAAGCGCTGTCCCTCAGCTCTTCAGCTCAAGGCTAGCGCTCTACCACTTGAGCCACAGCGTCACTTTGGGCTTTTTTCTTTTTTTTGCTTATGTGGCGCTCAGGAATCGAACCCAGGGCCTCAGGCATGCAAGGCAAGCGCTCTACCACTGAACCACCTTCCCAGCCCCAATATTTCCTTTTTTTTTTTTTTTGGTCGGTCGTGGGGCTTGAACTCTGGGCTTAGGCACTGTCCCTCAGCTCTTCAGCTCAAGGCGAGCACTCTACCACTTGAGCTACAGCGCCACTTCCGGTTTTCTGGTGGTTTATTGGAGATAGGAGTCTCACGGTCTCTCCTGCCCGGGCTGGCTTTAAACCGCGATCCTCAGATCTCAGCCTCCTAAGTAGCTAGGATTACAGGCGTGAGCCACCAACGCCCGGCCCAATATTTTCTTTTAAGTATATCTTTCACAGATTTTCCTTTAATGCTAGTCCTTGGACTTGAACTCAGATGCTATTGCTGAGCTTTTTTTTTTTTTTTTTCCAGTTGGCTATGGGGCTTGAACACAGAGCCTATGTGGACTCCCGGGTGGCAATACACATCTCCCAGAGAAGTGGGGAAGCAGAGAAGTTGGTTAGGATGCTACAAAGCGAATGTGTGTCCTGAGGCCAAGTCCCGCAGTGCACTTAACACCGCTATGACCCTAACTACTCAGGAAGCTGCGATCTGAGCAGTCTAGTCCAAGAAGACAAATCCAAGAGACTCATCTCCAATTAACCATCAAAAAGCCAGAAGTGGAGGCATGGTTCAAGTGATAAAGCACCAGCCTTGTGGGGGAGAGGAGGGAACAAGGAAGAGTGCAAGGCTCGAAATTCAGGCTCTAGTACTAGCACAAATGCGCTTGTGAACACATGGGCATATACGCACAGAATAGTATAACACCATGAAGATGGGCAGGGGACCTGGCTCAGTGGTAGAGTGCTTGCCTAGCATGCATGAGGCCCTGAGTTTGATACCTTGGCACTACATAATAAATAAAATTAATAAAATTTAAAAAACATTAATTTTTTTGAACTATGAAGAAGATAAGCGAAAATACCTTCTTGGATTAGAAGACTCAATGTTGTAATGGTGCTAATTCTCTCTTGAGCACTATATAAATTAGATGTAGACTAAATCTAAAGCTACCCCAGGCAGGAAAGTCTGTGAGACTCTTTTGGGTCCGGTCATGGGGCCTGAACTCTGGGCCTGGGCGCTGCCCCTCAGCTCTTCAGTTCAAGGCTAGTGCTCTACCACTTGAGCCACAGCGCCACTTCCGGCTTTTTTCTTTTCTTTTCTTTTTTTGCTTATGTGGTGGTGAGAAATCGAACCCAGGGCCTCATGCATGCAAGGCAAGCACTCTACCACTGAGCCACCTTCCCAGCCCCTGTGAGATTCTTATCTCCAATAAACCACTAGAAAACAGGAAGTGGCGCTGTGTCTCAAGTGGTAGAGCACTGGCCTTGAGCTGAAGGGCTGAGGGATAGCGCCCAAAGTCTTACAGACTGTCCTGCCTGGGCTGGGTTTGAATCCTAATCCTTGGAAGTGGTACTGTGGCTCAAGTGGTAGAACACTCGTCTTAAGCTGAAGGGAGGGACAGCTCCCAGGTCCAGAGTTCAAGCCCCATGACTGACAAAAAAAAAAATGTTGTTAATCGAAATGAACTTCAATCCTCATATCTCACCCTCCTGAATAGCTGTGATTACAGGCATGAGCCACCAGTGTCCCGCTAAAACCTCTTTAAACAGATGAATGAAGTGGTATACATTATTAGGCCTCAGCAGATATGGATATATGCCAGAGATGGCAGCACTGACTAAACAAAAGGTACTGAAACAACCAGTTAGTCATGTATAATAAAAACAGATTCTAGGGCTGGGAAGGTGGCTCAGTGGTAGAGCGCTTGCCTTGCATGCCTGAGGCCCTGGGTTCGATTCCTCAGCACCACATAAGCAAAAAGAAAAAAGCCGGAAGTGGCGCTGTGGCTCAAGTGGTAGAGCACTAGCCTTGAGCTGAAGAGCTGAGGGACAGCGCCCAGGCCCAGAGTTCAGGCCCCACGACCGGACCCAAAAAAAATAAAATAAAAATAAAAACAGATTCTACATCCTCCTTACTCCAAAATAAACTCCAGATGGATGAAAGGTTTAAATATAACAATTAGCCACAGGAGTCCAAAAACAAACTGCCTGAGTAGATGTATTTGTAATTGAAATAGAGAAGGCTTTTCTAAGCATAGCACAAAACTCAGAAGCTATAGTATTTTTGTTTCATGTCTTGTATGGCACAAAGCACCACTTAAAAAGATAGACAAGGGACTGGGAGGCTGGCTCAATGGAATGGTGGAGTGATTGCCTAACATGCAGGAAGCCCTGGGTTTCATCCTCAGTTCCACATAAACAGAAAAAGCTGGAACTGGTACTGTGGCTCCAGTAGTAGCGTGCTATCTTTGACCAAAGAAACTCAGGAACAGTGCCCAGGCACTGAGTTTAAGTCCCAGGACTGGCAAAAAAAAAAAAAAAAAGACAAAGCCAGGTGCTGGTAGTTCATGCCTGTAATTCTAGCTACTCAGGAGGTTGCGATCTAAGGATCGGTGTTTGAAGTCAGCCCAATCAGGAAAGGCCCTGAGACTTTTATCTCGAATAAACTGTTAGAAATCTGGAAGTGGTACTGTGGCTCAAAGTGATAGAGCACTAGCCCTGAGCAAAAAAAGGACAGGGACAGGGCCTACCTAGGCCCAGAGTTCAAGCCCTGCAACTGATAAAGCAGATTAAAACTTTTTTTTTTTACTATCATACAGAAAAAAAATTGTATTGGCCCAGATTTTAGTGTGGAGAAAAGTTTTTGGGTACCAGTGGCTCATGCCTATAATCCTAGCTATTCAGAAGGCTGAGATCTGAGGATCGAAGTTTGAAACCAACTTGGAAGGAAAGTCCAGGAGACTCTTATCTGCAATTAACCACCAAAAAGCCAGAAATGGAGGTGTGATTCAAGTGATAAAGCACAAGTCTTGAGCTAAAAAGCTAAGGGAGAATGTGAGGCTCTGAGTTCAAGCCTCATGACACACACACACACACACACACACACACACACACACACACACACACAGAGCTTTAAAATGCTTCAGAAAGAATCAGAGTGCATGGAAAAGCACACCATGTTCTTGAGAAAATGACTCAACATCATGAGGATATTTTTGGTTGTTAGTGAATTAATGTATAAATGTATTGGGCCAAGGCTGTAGTTTCATGTCAGAGCACTTGTCTAGCATGTGGGATGGGCCCTCTGTCCACCCAAAAAAAATTGATCCATCAAATTCTAAACTGAGTTTGGAAACTAGGCAAGAAGATTTCAATATTCAAGTAGGAAAAAAATGAGAAAAGGCCAAATGAGTTAGGAAATTTCTAAAAAAAGACTAGGAAGAAGGTGAATCAGCTATATCAAATATTAAAAGATCTGACAAAGCCATAGCCGAATGTGATATAGGCACATAAATAGAATCAAGAAAAATAAGTGTAACGAGGAGAGACATTTTGAATCTCAGAATATGAAGGGGTTTTCTGAGTATGACACAAAATTCAGAAACCAAAGGAGAAATTTGACCACATTAAAAAAGGTGTATCGTGCCGGGTGCCAGTGGCTCATGCCTGTAATCCTAGCTACTCAGGAGGCTGAGCTCTGGGGATCCGGGTTCAAAGCCAGCCCGGGCAGGAAAGACCGTGAGACTCCTATCTCCAATAAACCACTAGAAAACCGGAAGTGGCACTGTAGCTCAAGTGGTAGAGTGCTCGCCTTGAGCTGAAGAGCTGAGGGACAGCGCCCAGGCCCAGAGTTCAAGCCCCATGACTGACAAAAAAAAAAAAATAATAATAATAATAAATATTTTTTAAAAAAAGGTTTATTACTCTGGGTGCTGGTGGCTCCCACCTGTCATCCTTGTTTTTCAAGAAGCTGAAATCTGAGGATTGTGGTTTGGAGTCAGCCAGAAGTGGAGCTGTGACTCAAGTGGTAAGCACAAAAGTTCAAGAATAAGCTGGGCACTGGTAGCTCACGCCTGTAATCCTAGCTACTTAGGAGGTTGAGATCTGAGGATTGCGGTTCAAAGCCAGCTGAGGCAGGAAAGTCTGTGAGACTCTTATCTCCAATAAACTATTAGAAAACCAGAAGTGGCGCTGTAGCTCAAGTGGTAGAGCGCTCACCTTGAGCTGAAGAGCTTAGGGACAACGCCCAAGCCCAGAGTTCAAGCCCCACGACTGACAAAAAAAAAAAAAACCTGGGTGAAAACAGGTATTGCTGGGGGGTAGAGAAATGGGCTGGGGAGGGGACATGCATGAAATAGGGTGAGGAACAGTCAGAATAAACTGCAACTATGAAAAGGGAACAGTGAAACCTGTTGAAATGGTTTTGGGAAAGGGAGGAGAGGAAGAGTAATGGGATGGATTAAATACATGGCCAATGTGTAGGAATCACTCCCCCGTAAAACTAATACACGCTAATTAAAAAAACATAGACAAAATATTTTCCTGGTGAAAAAGTGTGATAATTCTACCAGGCTCACTAGAGGACAACCTAGCAACAACTAATTTTTTTTTTTTTTTTTTTGGGTCCGGTCGTGGGGCCTGAACTCTGGGCCTGGGCGCTGTCCCTCAGCTCTTCAGCTCAAGGCTAGCACTCTACCACTTGAACCACAGCACCACTTCCAGCTTTTTTCTTTTTGCTTATGTGGTGCTGAGGAATCGATCCCAGGGCCTCATGCATGCAAGGTAAGCGCTCTACCACTGAGCCATCTTTCCAGCCCCGCAACAACTAATTTAAAGCCCCCCTCTTGCTGGATGTCCTGGCTCACGCCTGTAACCCTAGCTACTCAGGAGTCTGAGATCTGAGGATCGTGCAGGGAAAGGCCCAAGCCCAGAGTTCAAGCTCACGACCGATTAAAAAAAAAAAAAGCCCAGCTCTCCACTCTTCCCCTCCACACATCTTTGCAAATCTAGGTTCCTAATTTCTTTCTCCATCCTGGCAGAATCTGAGAAAAGAAAACAAGGAATTGTTATTATTAGCATACACTAATTGTATGCCATGATACATACCAGTCATCTCCCCTGGGGGTCTCTCTTATCCCTGTCCCCCTCAGTAAAACAAGTTCAGCAAGCTTCATTATTCTATTTCATGCATGCAAATGTCACCCTCGCTCACCCTCTTCCTTAGCCCCCTCCCCACTCCTGCAAGGCAGAGCGCTAGCCTTGAGCTGAAGAGCACAGGGATAGCGCCCACACGCAGAGTTCAAGCCCCACGACCACCCCACCATCCCTGCCCTCCTCCAAAAAAAGAAAAAAAGTATAATAGGTCTAGAAAGAAGAGCTCTTCAGAGTTTAGTTTGCACTTTTACACATTAGCACCATTTCTTCCTGGCATTCATATCTTGTGTGTGCTGCAGTTAGACCGACTGTGCCCTCAAGAAAGATGACTGTGTGTTGGAAGTCCATTGTGGAAATATCTCTTTGTGGTCATCTGTCTGAAACTGCAAAGCGGCCCGTGAGGTAGGCCAGCCCTGCACGCCTGTTGCTAGTGAGGGAAGACGGGGACGTGCGTGAGACCGCACAGCGGGCACAGTCAGGGCGTTCAGGGCAGGCCTGAAGACACTCGCTCTCCACTGGGGGTGCGGATCCGCTCCAAGGGGCTTTTGAAGGTTTTGTGAATGCGCCTTCTGCAAAACCAAGTCCTCCGGCCTGCCAGCCACACACTGCAGTGCGGTGGCTCGTTCCCTGCGCTGGACAGGGTTCCCTGCGCTGGACAGGGGCCTTCCTAACCCTCCTCTCCCTTCAGCCTGCTAGGACGACATTTTCTTTTTTTTTTTTTTTTTTTTTGTCGGTCGTGGGGCTTGAACTCTGGGCCTGGGCGCTGTCCTTCAGCTCTTCAGCTCAAGGCGAGTGCTCTACCACTTGAGCTACAGTGCCACTTCCGGTTTTCTGGTGGTTTATTGGAGATAGGAGTCTCACGGTCTCTCCTGCCCGGGCTGGCTTTGAACCTCGATCCTCAGATCTCAGCCTCCTGAGTAGCTAGGATTACAGGCGTGAGCCACCAGTGCCCGGCAGGATGACATTTTCAAGCTTACACAAAGTAGAGAACTCTGCGCCCTGCGGCCACAATTACAAAGGGACTGTCTTTTTTTTAAATCTTTTTAAAAACGTTAAGAAATTTTATTGTAACATATGCATAACATTTATCATCTGAACCAGTTTATATATTTTTTTTAATTTAATTTTTATTTTTTTGCTGGCCCTGGGGTTTGAACTTGAGTCTCTGTGTGCTCAGGGATAGCACTCTACCACTTGAGCCACAGTACCACTTGCAGCTTTTTTTTTCTGTTTATGTGGTCACTTCCAGCTTTTTTTCTATTTGGTACTGAGGAATCGAACTAAGAGCTTCATGCATGCTAGGAAAGCACTCTATCACTAAGCCATATTCCCAGCCTCCCAGAGCTCTTTTGCTTTTTGCTCAAGGCTAGCACTCTACCACCTGTGCTATCATCTTTTCTGTGCTTTTACTAGCATTCTATCATTTGTGCTACCATTTTTCTGGCTTTTTCTGTGACTAATTGGAGATAAAAGTCTCACAAATGTTTCTGCCCCGGCTGGCTTCCATCCACAATCCTCAGATCTCAGCCTCCTGAGTAGCTGAGATTACAGGCGTGAGCCACCAGTGCCTGACTGATAATTGGCTTTTTGAGTTTGGCTTGCTTCACTCCACATGATGTTCTCCAATTTCATCTATTTTCCTGTGAGTGACAATACTTCCTTGTTTCTGATGGCTGTATGATTCTCACGGTATATTTGTACCATATTATTGTTACCCATTCTCTTATTGGGTGCGTCAGCTATTTCCACTGTTTCCCGCTAATGAACAGAGCTGCAGTAAATGCGTATACAAGCATCTTTCCTGTATTTTGGTGTGTGTGCGTGCGCATGTGCATGCACACTCATGTGCTGATACTGGAGCTTGAACTCAGAGCTCCATGTTCTCGCTGTTGGTTTTTTTTTTTTTGTTCTTCTCAAAGCTGGCTGTCTACCACTTAAGGCACACCTCCAGTCTGGTTTTGTTTTGTTGTTGTTTTCACTGGTTATTTGGAGATGGAGATAGTCTCTCAGACTTTTCTGCACCAGCTGGATTTGAACGACCACCTTCAGATCTCATCCTGAGTAGCTAGGATTACAAGTATGAGTCACAGTGCTTTGTTGATTTATACTCTTATGGATATATGCCCCATATGGCTAGGCTGTTTCGAGTTTGAGGAGACTTTGTACTGATTGCACCCGTGTACTTCCCACGGGCCTTTTCTCCCACTGTGCTCACAGAGGGCCACCTAAACTATTACTCCTCAAGCAGAAATTCTTTTTTTTTTTTTTTTTTCGGGTCTGGTTGTGGGGCCTGAACTCTGGGCCTGGGCGCTGTCCCTCAGCTCTTCAGCTCAAGGCTAGTGCTCTACCACTTGAGCCACAGCGCCACTTCCGGCTTTTTTGTTTTTGCTTATGTGGTGCTGAGGAATTGAACCCGGGGCCTCAGGCATGCAAGGCATGAGCTCTACCACTGAGCCACCTTCCCAGCCCTCAAGCAGAAATTCTTTAAGAATCATTTCTGGACAATCTGACATTTAAAGTTTCACCAACCAATTGCCCATTATAAAATGAAAAAAAATATTCAGTGAAACCAAAAAGAAATGAAATTCAATGCACCATAGTTCCACTAAAATCAAGAAGAGAATAGCTACTGTCTCTACTACTAGGAACATTGTTCTAAAGTTATTAACCAGCACTGGTGGCTTACACCTGTAATCCCAGCTAAGCCTGAGATCTAAGGATCACAGTTTAAAGCAAACCTGGGCAGATGAAGTATAGAAACTCTTCATTAACCAGCAAAGCCAGAAGTGGATGTATGGTTCAAGTGGTAAAGCACAAGCCCTTTAAAGGGAGGTGGAGCTAATGGAGGATGTGAGGCCCTGAATTCAAGCCCCAATACTGAAACAATCAAAAGCCACGAAAACTGCCCTGGTGGCTCATGCCTGTAATCCTGGATACTCAGGAGGCTGAGATCTGAGGATTGTGGTTCAAAGCCAGCCAGGATAGGGAAAGTCCATAAGACACTTACCTCTAAAACTGGCAAAAAGTTGGAACAGAAGTCTGGCTCAAGTGGTAGAGTGCTAGCCTTGAGCACGAAGAGGCTCAGGGATGGCACGCAGGCCCTGAGTTCAGACCCCTAGTTTGGGGAGAGCCAAGCTGCAGGGAGGGTACAGGTGAGCAGCCTGCGCCTGCTTTGTGACCTGCTGGGCAGAGCAGCACTCGCATGGAACTGAGAGCCTCTGCTTCTCCCAGCATGCAGCGCAAAGCCGAAGCAGTGCCAATGGCTTTTCTTTCTTCCAACTCCTGGCAAGAGACAGCACAATCTTCTTGCTAGTCTTTTTCAGGATTTTTCCAGATCTATCTGATTTTGTGGATTGATTTTGTGGTCCATCGTGTGTGTGTGTGTGTGTGTGTGTGTGTGTGTGTGTGTGTGTGTGTGTGTGTGTGTGTGTGTATGTGTGTGTGTGTGTGTGTGTGTGTGTGTGTGTGTGTGTGTGTGTGTGTGTGTGTGTAGCTAGAATTTCTTCTTAGCTCCCTACCTGACATTAGCTGACATCGCAGAGGTTCTTGACTAAGCGATGCTGGCTCTGAGCTGCTCACTGAAAGTCAACACTAATCAAGTACTTGGATCAAAATGGTTTTGGTGCTGGGGTGTGATTTGAGCCCTCCAGGCATGAGGCCTGGAGTTTGATCCTTGGCACAAAAAGAAAGGAAGGGGAGGGGATGGGAGGAAAAGAAAGAAAAGGAAAACTGAGGCGGGGCACAGGTGGTTCATGCCTGTAATCCTAGCTACTCAGGAGGCTGAGATCTGAGGATCAGGGTTCAAAGCCAGCCCAGGCAGGAAAGTCCGGGAGACTATTATCTCCAATAAAAACCACTAGAAAACTGGAAGTGGTGCTGTGGCTCAAGCGGTAGAGCACTCACCTTGAGCTGAAGAGCTGAGGGACAGTGCTCAGACCCAGAGTGCAGGCCCCACAACCAACAAAAAAAAAAAAAAGGAAAACTGAAAAACTTCCAGGAGCCAAGGGCATGGTTTCTGGAGGTCAGGATCATTGATTGAGAGGGTTATTTCTGAACAAAACAGAAGCCAGACTCCACCAATGCACCAATGCAAAAGACGGTGAGACGCCAGCTCCCGCTTGCGAGAAGCCATCAGCCTCTCCGCCTGTACCCCTGCGATCGCTTTCTCATGGTCTCCTTGCAGCTAGGCTTGTGGCCTTCAAATCAGAAAGCCACCCACCCCTGAAACCTACCTAAAACACACATCTCAAAAAGAATGGTGCTAGGTGCTGGGAAGGTGGCTCAGTGGTAGAGTGCTTGCCTTGCATGCCTGAGGCCCTGGGTTCGATTCCTCAACACCACATAAGCAAAAAAAAGAAAAAAGCCAGAAGTGGCACTGTGGCTCAAGTGGTAGAGCGCTAGCCTTGAGCTGAAGAGCTGAGGGACAGTGCCCAGGCCCAGAGTTCAGGCCCCATGACCGGACCCAAAAAAAAAAAAAAAAAAAGAATGGTGCTAGTACTGGGGC
This sequence comes from Dipodomys merriami, assembly GCF_024711535.1. Classification (NCBI taxonomy): domain Eukaryota; kingdom Metazoa; phylum Chordata; class Mammalia; order Rodentia; family Heteromyidae; genus Dipodomys; species Dipodomys merriami. The sequence continues at coordinate 2,290,555 of NW_027206069.1, forward strand.
TCGCATTCTAGCACCTGGATGTGTTCCTCAGCTTTTTCAGTCAAGGCTAGCGCTCTACCACTTGAGCCACAGCTCCACTCCCAGCCTTTCGGGGGGGGGGGGGGAGTAATTGGAGATGAGTTTCACAGACTTTCCTGCTGGCTTTGACCTGCAATCCTCAGATCTCAGCCTCCTGAGTAGCTAGGATGGCAGGCGTGAGCCACTGGCCTGGTGCAGGCTGAGGAACGTGCTCTGTGAGCCCCTCCTCCCACATCTCTGGACCTGTCACCCTCACACCCTCAGACATGCAGCCCCCCCCCCCCATCCCTGGCTTGTTCCTTTCAGGTCTGCTCCGCTGTCATTTGCCCTCAGGAAGCCTTCCTTCCCAGGGCCTTGCTAGGCCCCCATAACACTCGCAGCCTATGTTTACCATGGCGCTACGTCAAGGCGTACAAGTACCTATTCCTGGCTTTGCCTCCTCAGCCCCGAGGTCCCACACTGGAGAACAGGAACTGGGTCCTGCGGATCTCTGAATCCCCAGGCCTAGCGCAGACTGGGGCACACTGAAAACTAGGTCAGCATTTGTGGAATGAAAGCTGAATGAATCCACGCAAGGGACATTGGGCACGAATGCTGCCTGCGCTCTGTTCGTGCATGGTATTCCTTGGATATGATTTTGGAATGTCTGACATGCTTTTGTGTTATGCAAGAAAAAAAAAAAAACTGACCTTGGGCTGAGGAGGAGGCTCAGTGGTAGAGCGCTTGCCTTGCATGCATGAGGCCCTGGGTTACATTCCTCAGCACCACATAAACAGAAAAAGCCGGAAGTGGCGCTGTGGCTCCAGTGTAGAGCGCTAGCCTTGAGCTGAAGAGCTGAGGGACAGCGCCCAGGCCCAGAGTTCAGGCCCCATGACTGGACCCCCCCCCAAAAAAATGCATTCTTATTTGTAGAGTTGGTAGAGCACACTTGTAATCTCAGGTACTTGAGTAAGAGGTAGGAATTGAAGCCCAAGGCTGGTTCTGGGTGAAGGCACAAGACCCTACCTGAAAGGTAGATTAAAGCAAGAGGAGCTGGGGGATTTGGTTCAAGTAGCCTGCCCAGCCAGTGTGAGGCCCGAGTTCAAACCCCAGCGCCACAAAAACATTATTTTAGGGTTAGAACCGTAATGGAGGTAAGCCTCCGCCTAGCGCAGAGCGCTGTACTCTGACTTGGCATCACACCAAAAAATGAAAATAAATGATTTTTCTTTTGGTGGTGGTGGTGGTGGTCCCAGTTGGAAAACGGCCTCACCCTTGCTAGGTAGGTGCTCCAGCACTTGAGCCGTGCACCTAGCTTGTTTTCGTTGATTTTCTTATTTTTGTGCTGCTCTTAGGGCTTGAACGCAAGGCCTGATGTTAGCGAAACGAGTCCCTTCCCATAGCTTAGCCCACTGTGTCCCCTCTCCGCAGCTTGGCACGCTCCTTTCCTAGGCAGCACTAGGCCCAGGTAGTAGAGGCAGTAAAGAATCCGCCTCCAACCCCCTCTTCCTTGGGATGGCACTTCTCTGGGGAAGCCACCACCATAGAAGGCAGCCAGAGCCCCTTAGAGTGCCCTTCAGGTCTGGGCAGCTGCAGGACCCTGATCTACTATTTGCCCAGCAGCCATCAGTCCTAGTCCACCAGATGAAGCCCCTGGCCCACATGTCCACACCAGGGTCTCCGCCTCCTAGCCCCTTCCAGCCCCTCCTAAACCTCCTAGGTTATATAGGTCACCCCAGACAATAGCAGGTGCTTCTTCTCACTTTTCCCTTGTGAGAAGGAGTCTTGCCGGCCCTGGCAATAAACCTTCCTTTGTTCTTGTACCTGGAGTCTGCGTGGTTCTCTGGCAAAGTCTAATGAATCTTTTGCTATCACCTGAGAGCTTGTGTGCTCAAGGCTGACGCTCTACCACCTGAGCCACAGCTCCACTTCCAGCTTTTTGGCAGCAATGAGTCTCTTGGATTTTCCTACCTGGACTGGCTTTGAATCATAATCTGCAGATCTCCACCTCTTGAGTAGCTAGGATTAACAGGTGTGAGCCACTGGTGCCTAGCTTCATTTATTTTTATTCTTCCACCCGCTTGTAAACACTGAGACAACCTATAAAATTAGTGAACTATGGGGCGGGGAAGGTGGCTCAGTGGTAGAGTGCTTGCCTTGCATGCATGAGGACCAGAAAAAAAAAAAAAAGCTGGAAGTGTGCTGTGGCTCAAGTGGTAGAGCCCTAGTCTTGAGCTGAAGAGGTGAGGGACAGCGCCCAGGCCCAGAGTTCAAGCCCATGACTGGACCAAAAAAAAAAAAAAATAGTGAACTAAGCCGGGTGCCGGTGGCTCACACCTGTAATCCTAGCTACACAGGAGGCTGAGATCTGAGGATCGAGGTTCAAAGCCAGTCAGGGCAGGAAAGTCCCTGAAACTCTTATCTCTAATAAGCCACCAGAAAACCGAAAGTGGTGCTGTGGCAGAAGCAGTAGGGCGCTCGCCTTGAGCCTTACAGGGACAGCACCCAGGCCGAGTTCAAGCCCCACGACCAACCAAAAAAAAAAATTAGTGAACTCATAAAGAACTCTTCCTTCACCTCACAGACTCCTTTTATGCCTCGCTGCTTGGTACTGCATCACGTGGCCCTGTCTGTGTGCAGGCTGGGAGAGCAAGTTTGGTGGCTTCTTTCCAACCCACCAAGGGAGAGGTCAACAGCGCGGCCCCTCCATGTGGAAGCAGCATTTCTAGCTAGGTATAATGCTTGCTGACTGGCTTCTTCTCTACGGGTTAGAAGGCACGCAGCTCCATTTATGAAAGAAAAGTAATTTTCTTTTTGTTGGTCATGGGGCCTGAGCACTGTCCCTGAGCTCTTTTGCTCAAGGCTAGCATTCTACCACATTGAGCCACAGTGCCACTTTCAGTTTTCTGGTGATTAATTGGAAATAAGAGTCTCATGGAAGGGGCTGGGAAGGTGGCCCAGTGGTAGAGTGCTTGCCTTGCATGCATGAGGCCCTGGGTTCGATTCCTCAGCAACGCATAAGCAAAAAGCCGGAAGTGGCACTGTGGCTCAAGTGGTAGAGCGCTAGCCTTGAGCTGAAGAGCTGAGGGACAGCACCCAGGCCCAGAGTTCAGGCCCCACAACCGGACCCAAAAAAAAAAAAAAAAAAAAGAGTCTCAGGGAAGGCTGAGAATGTGCCTTAGTGGTAGAGTGCTTATCTAGCACACATGAAGCCCTGGGTTCCATTCCTCAGTACCACATACATAGAAAAAGCAAGCTGGGCCTCAGTGACTCACGCCTGTCATCCTAGCTACTCAGGAGGCTGAGATCTAAAGATCGCGGTTCAAAGCCAGCCTGGGCAGGAAAGTCTGTGAAACTCTTATCTCCAATAAACCACCAGAAAACTGGAGGTGGCGCTGTGGCTCAAGTGTAGAGTGCTAGCCTTGAGCTGAAGAGCTGAGGGGCAGCGCCCAGGCCCAGAGTTCAAGCCCCATGAACGACAAAAAAAGAAAAAAGAAAAAGCTGGAAGCGGTGCTGTGGCTCAAGTGGTAGAGAGCCTTGAGCAAAAGAAGCTCAGGGACAGCGCCCAGGCCCTGAGTTCAAGCCCCAGGAGTAGCAAAAAATAAATACAAAAAGTCTAAGGGACTTTCCTGACTGGGCTGGCTTCTAACCTCAATCCTCAGATCTCAGCCTCTTGAGTAGCTAGGATGACAGGCGTGAGCCACCAGCGCCTGGCTCCATTGTTGTTATTGCTGTTGTTAAAGGCCTTCAGAGAAGCAGCTCTCCCTAAAGTCAGTAGAAGAACAGAGGAGGGACAAAAGTGGCAAGGAGAAAAGGCACGGGGGGAATGGAATCTGCTGACCTGACTTTCCGAGGCAGGATGACATTCATTTTCCAGGCAGGAAGAATAGCCTGGACCCAGAGGTGTAAGCCCCACCCCCAATAAAAATAAAGGTTGGAGTGTGGATTAAGTAGCCCTCTATCTTCCTAGTAAGTATAAAGCCCTCAGTTCAACCCTCATTGCCCCCAATTGAGTGACTAATTTAGGGGGTGGAGGTATAGCCCAGTGGTAGAACATCCAACAGACTGAGAGCCCAAGGTTCAATACCCCACACCACCAACAAAAGTGAACTGGTCACTTCCTTGACAAATACAGACCGCCTCATTCTACACAGGGAAATCCTGGCATCTTCACTATGGACTTGTGGAGGTGAGAAATTAAAGACAGTGATGTGCACGGGGACTCACATCCCATTTCCCACTCCTCTTAAAATGACAGAAATCGGAAATCATTTCTGGTGGGAGGCTGCAGCTCGTGGTCACCAGGTGGCGCTAGAGGTTCATGGCTCCCTTTGGACTGAAAGGTTCTGATTTCGGACGTGTCCAGTCATTCCTTGAGCACATCCGTAGCTAGTGGCCTGCCACAGGCTGGGTGTGGGGCTGGGTCGCGAGAGCAATCAAATGAGAAACACAGACTCATCTCAATGTGCTCCCAGGGGCCAGAGACGGTGAAGGCACCCAGGGTGACTCTGGCCAGAGAAGATGGTTGCAGGGCTGATGGCAACAAGCCCATCTGGCCAGGAGTGGCTTCCAGCCCTCTGGGCCCAGCCCGTGGTGGAGAGACCCAGCAGCCCCGAGGGCTCTTGAGCTGCTCAGCGGCCCCAGCAGGTGACGGGGTGTGGTGATTGCATTGTGCAGGGTCTTTACGCCTTCTTTGGAAGGGTGGAGGAAGCAGCAGCACAGTACTAGGAAGGGGAGATGGAGGCTGGAACAAACTGGAAAAACGTGTCAGCGTAGCCTACCCCTACAGTCTGCTCTCTCTCCACATCTATTTGGAGGCCTGTGTGTGTGTGTGTGTGTGTGTGTGTGTGTGTGTGCACGCACACCCGCATGCACACTGAGGATGGAACCCAGGGCCTTGCACAGGCCAGGCACGTAGTTCTTCCACGAAGTTCCTATATTCTCGGTAACTTGCCAGGTCACCTGGTCGAGGCTTGCAGAGCTGCCAGAGCACGCAGGGTGAGGGCAGAGCCTGGTGAGGGGCCAGAGCTCGCCTAGACAGGGAGGATATAGGTCGGTGAGGGAGTCGAAGAGTAGAACGAGCTAGCGAACGTCCTGAGGGTTTTCTGCAGCAGGAAATGGGACAGAGAAAGGCACAGAGCAAGCCTGCAGGAGTGGCTGAAGGGTCCAGGTGTGGCCGCCCTCAAGGCCTGGACCAGGATGTGGGAGAAAAGAGCAGAGCATAGAAAAGAACCTGCGCACCTGGCAGCTGTCAGGTGTGGGGGGGGCAAGGCCGAGTCTAGACGTCACGAGGTTTGGAGGTGACTTCCGGTGGCTTCCAGGACTGGAGAGCTGCCTGAGCTCCGCCCCCTTGTCCTCCACCTGTTTCCGGTGTGTGCTTCCACTGTGCGAACGTGAACCCCTGCAGTCCCCCTGGGGTTGCTCTGAGTCCCTGGGTCTGGCTGGGGACTGAGGGGCTCCCACAGACACCCCTCTACCACCCGTCTAGGGGCAGGGAGAAGCATCGGAGGTGTCGGGAGACCTTGGGTTCAGGAGTTCGGGGAATGGGGGTCCTAATATCTCTTGCTGTGATCACACTGGAGCCAGGCACCCCCAGGACTGGACCCCACTCACAGGCCCGCCAGGCACCCCCAGGACTGGACCCCACTCACAGGCCCGCCAGGCACCCCCAGGACTGGACCCCACTCACAGGCCCGGCTCCATGTCCCCTGGGTCTTTCTCTCTCCTGGTTGCCGGGATCTCCAGCTCCCCGGAGATTGCTGGGACTGTCACACAGCCCATCCATTCCCCCCTTCATCCCCCTGCCCCCCCAGTCCCAGGACCACGGGATGGACGCTCCACAGCCTATTCTACCCAACACCGCCAGCCTGGGCCCCATGGTCCCCATGACGGTCACCCCGCACCCGCTAAGCTCCGTCCCTTGGAGGCCAGCCCGCTGTCTGTGGCTCCTCCCAACTCTGCCCTTCCTCTCCACCAGGGATGGGTCGCAAGGCCTGCAGGCTCATTGGTGGCCCAGCCCCTCACTCACCCGGGAGGAGGAGCCGGGTGCCCGGGAAGCCCCGCCTACCTTCGCACATTTCCGGTGCTTGGCCCAGATGACTTGGGATTTGTTTCCTGTCTCTCACTTCCACCCCTCCCCCCCCCACCTCCCACCCCATTGATGGTTGTGCCAGTCCTGGGGCTTGAACTCAGACCCTCATGTTCCAACTTTGAGGTAAGCCAGACTTAGGAAGATGGAATATGGAGAATGTATTACACAGCAGGCCGCAGCCAACCAAATACACATACCACAGCTAGGAAACGGTCCAGAGAGGAAAGAAAGAACAAAAGCAATGCCACCACTACCAAAACTCCAACTCAGCTCCAATGGAGAGCTGGATTAGGACACCAGGATGACTGGAGACAAGCCAGAAGGCAGGAGATACAGGGCGCGGTCACGGAGACACACGTGGCATGGAGTAATGGCGGCTAAGCTGGCCCGGGCCTAAGGTCAGCACAGGGGGCAGATCCTCAGGAAATTCCAGTCCCAGGCACTGGACTGACAGATTCAGTAACTATCAGCCAAGGGCCCGTCCCTGCCTGCAGGGGTCCAGGCAGGTGATGGGGGGGTTTCCTCCCCCCAGCATGAAGACAAGATGCCAGACCTATAATCTACCACATGGCCAGTATGCTACTGGCCAGACCTGACCTCCATGCTTCCACTCAGCTTCCCTACACACTTTACCACTTGAACCACCCGTCCATTTCTGGCTTAATTGAAGATAAGAGCCCAGGGACAGACACTGGTGGCTTGTACCTGTCATCCTAGCTACTCAGGAAGCTGAGATCTGAGGGTCGTAGTTCAAAGCAGCCCAGGCAGGAAAGTCTATGAGACTCTTATGTCCAATTAATGACCAGAAAACTAGAAATGGTGCGGTGGCTCAAAAGTTAAGAGCACTAGCTTTGAGCAAAAGAACTCAGGGAGGAGCCGGGCGCTGGTGGCTCACGCCTGTAATCCTAGCTACTCAGGAGGCTGAGATCTGAGGATCGCGGTTCAAAGCCAGCCCAGGCAGGAGAGACCGTGAGACTCCTATCTCCAATAAACCACCAGAAAACCGGAAGTGGCGCTGTAGCTCAAGTGGTAGAGTGCTTGCCTTGAGCTGAAGAGCTGAGGGACAGCGCTCAGGCCCAGAGTTCAAGCCCCACAACCGACAAAAAAAAAAAAAAAAAAAAAAAAAAAAAAAAAAAAAAAAAAAAAAAAAAAAAAAAAGAACTCAGGGAGGGGCTGGGAAGGTGGCTCAGTGGTAGAGTGCTTGCCTTGCATGCATGAGGCCTTAGGTTCGATTCCTCAGCACCACATAAGCAAAAAGAAAAAAGCCGGAAGTGGCGCTGTGGCTCAAGTGGCAGAGTGCTAGCCTTGAGCTGAAGAGCTGAGGGACAGCGCCCAGGCCCAGAGTTCAGGCCCCAGGACTGGGATAGAGCTAGGCCCTGAGTTCAAGCCCCACAACAGACAAAAAAAAAAAAAAGTCTCACACGTTTATATGCCAGGCTGGCTTCAAACTGGACAGCTCAGCTCTCTACTTCCTGAGCAGCTAGGATTACAGGCATGAGCCACCATGCTTGACTCTCCACACTCATTTTTTTTTTTCTTTGTTGGTTGTGGGTCTTGACTGTGGGCCTGGACACTGTCCCTCAGCTCTTCAGCTCAAGGTGAGTGGTCTACCATTTGAGCCACAGCACCACTTCCAGCTTTCTGGTGGTTCATTGGAGGTAAGAATCTCATGTACTTTCCTGCCAGGGCTGGCTTTGAACCTCGATCTGAATCTCAGCTTCCTGAGCAGCTAGGATTACAGGTGTGAGCCCCCAGCGCCTGGCTCCATCTCCATTTTTGAAGGAATTTTCCTGTCCATTTTCTCTTTTCTCCACTCACCCTCCTACTCTTCCACAGTCAGCTCCCAGGATTCCTCCTAGCTTCCCCGAAGTCCCCCAGGCCTTTCCTAATGCGATTCCCCCCCCCACACCTCCCGGCCTCCCCCTCCCTGCACCAATCAGTTTGTCTAAGCCAAGCACTTGGCGGCAAGCCCCACGACCTTCTTGACCTTCCTCACGTGGGTGAAGCCGGGAATCCGGGGCACCAGAGGGCACCGAAGAGCTGGTGGGAGGCCCGCGGCCGAGGCCTGGCTGAGGACCTCTGACCTCGCCCGGCCAAGCCCGGAAGGGACTCTGCAAAGGTTCAGGAAGGAAGGAAGCCAACTATGGGAATCACCTGGGGGGTTGGTGTTAGTTTTGCTTTTTCCCAGCTAGGACTGGACCCCGTTCCCTGCACTTGCAAACGCTCTGCCACGGAGCGACTTCCAGCCAGAGCCCTATGCTGGCCTTCATTTTGGTTTTCTTATTTTTAAGACTGTCTCTTGACGTAGTGCTAGCAGGTTTGGAATTTGTGATCCTTTCTGCCTCAGGCTTGTGAGTGGGAGCTCTCTCGGTTCTGTTTGCTCACCCCAGCTCCTGACTGGGAACAAAGCAGGGGAACGGAGTACTCCACTCTGCAAGGTTGTGAAGGACTTGCAGATGAGCTGATGGTTGTGTGGCTGGAGGGAGGGGTGGGGGTGGGGTGAAGTGGAGGGAAGTGTGGCTGGGTGGGGGGTGGGGGAGTGAAATGGAGGGAAGTCCATTCAAGAGGTATTTAGGAGCCAGGCCTTGGTGGCTCACACCTGTAATCCTAGTTACTCAGGAGGCTGAGATCTGAGGATTGCAGTTGGAAGCCAGACTGGGCAGGAAGTCCCTGAGACTTTTTTGTTTTGTTTGGGGCCTGAACTCGGGGTCTGGGCTCACTGTGAGCCACAGCTCCAATTCTGGTTTCCTGATGGTTGACTGGAGATGAGAGTTGGGAGATGAGTCTTTCCTGCCTAGGCTGGCTTCCAACCACGATCCTCAGATCCCAGCCTCCTGAGTAGCTAGGATTACAGGTGTGAGCTACCAGGGCCTGGCTCCCTGAGACTCTTATCTCCAAAATTCTACCCCCTCCCCCCAAAAAATGATGAAAGTGAGTTGTGGCTCAAGTGGTAGAGGACTGGCCTTGAGCACAAAAGCAGCTCAGGGACTGGGGCCAGGCCCTGAGTTTGCACGCATGCATGCATCCGCATACACACACACACACACACAGGTGATTAGGAAGCTATTCTAACAGGAGTTGAGTGTCTGGATCTGGAAAGTGGTAGTCAGGGCAGTCAGGTAGTCAGGCAGGGAGGTAAGGACTCTGTTAGCTTCCTTCCCGGCTGGGCTCCGCTGGTTGTCTGCCTGTAGAAAATAATGGTGCTGAGCCAGGCATGTGGCAACCATCTTTAATCCCAGCACTGGGGAGAGGGAGGCAGAATGACTGAGTGTGAAACCAGACTAGACCTTAGAGTGAGACAGTGCCTCTCAGAAAGACGGAAAAGGGCCTAACAAGCTTCCCCTGGGGCGCAGCATGAGCTCCGTCCCGGCGCTGGTGAGCAGCCAGGGGAGGGTGGCATGGAAGACGCTGACGCTGGCGCGGGGGCGGCGGGCAGCCGCGGGGCGGGCTCCCGGGAGAGGGAAGGCGGCGGGCAGCCGCGGGGCGGGCTCCCGGGAGAGGGAAGGCGGAGGCCTGGCAGAGCCAGGTAGGAGTGAGGCGGGTCCTGGCGGAGGCACAGGCCAAGCGGGTGCTGCCAGTCAGGGCTGGGCAGGCTGGCCAGCGGCCCCGGCCGGGCCTGCGGGTTCGCCCCAGAGCTGGGAAAGCAGGTTTTTCCTACAGGCATTGGCGTGTGGACTGCCCTTCAAGTGTGTTTACACCCTAAGGTTTCTAGATTGTTCCACCAGATGAGGGGGAAGGAGGGCGACAGACACCAGCGGCGGCAGCGGCGCCCTGTGAGCCTCGCCCCGAGCTCGGGCCCAGCCCCCGCCACGGGACCCGACCGGCTCCATCAAAATGAAAGCCTGGGAGCCGGGCCGTGGCAGGCAGCCGTGTCGGGTGCACAGAGAGGGCCGTCCCCTGGAGGAGGGCGCACAGCACTGACCCCTGACCCCGGCTGCCGTGCAGACGGTGGCGCGGGAGGCCCGAGGCCAGCCCGGCAGGGAAGCCCCACTCTGCTCGCCAACCACCACGAGTTCGAGCCCCGGGGAGCGAGCGCCGCCGCCGGCCCGGCGAGGCCCCGCCACGCTCCCCGTGGCCGCTGCGGTGGCCGCGCGAACCCGCACCCAACCCGCGCCGACGCTGCGCTTTAACACGCTGTCCAGAGCGCCGAGGCGCCGCGTCCTGCTGCGCATGCGCGAGGGCGCGGGGCCGCGCGCAGGCCCGCGCGGGCGCGCTCGGGGAGGGGGCGGGTAAGAGGGAACCGCGGGCGAGCTCGCAAAACGCGAGACTTCGCGAGAGTTCCGGGCGGCGCCGGCGCGTGGTGCCCGTGGGGGAGGGGCGGGCCCGGTCGAGGGCGCAGGCGCGAGCGCGCGGCCGCGGCGGCGGTTGGGGGGGGCGCCGCTTCCGGAAGGTTCGGGAGGCTTCTGGAAAAGGCGCCGCGCGCTGGGCGGGCCCGCGTCTATATAAGGGAGGCGCGGGGGCGGCGCGCCAGTTGCTTCTGCGTCCCGGTGTCGCTGCGCGGAGCGGTGCGGTCACTCAGCCAAGGTGAGCGGGCTCGGGCGCCGGGGCCGGGATGCGCGCCGGGGCCGGGGTGCGGGCCGGGGCCGGGGTGCGGGCCGGGGCCGGGGCGGGCGGCCGCCTGCCTGCCCGGACCCCCTAGGCCGCGGAGCCCCGGGGCCCGGCCGCCCTTCCCTGCGGAGCCCGGGCGGGACGGCGGGACGGCCCGGCGCGGGGCCCCGGCGGGCGCCGCCATGACGGCGGGCGCGGGGCAGGGCGGCCGTTGGAGGCTGCGGGGGCCGGGGCCGGGGCCGGGGTCGGGGCCGGGGTCGGGGCCGGGGTCGGGGTCGGGGTCGGGGCCGGGGCCTGGGTCGGGGCCTGGGTCGGGGCCTGTGCCGGGGTCGGGGTCGGGGCCTGTGCCGGGGTCGGGGTCGGGGTCGGGGCCGGGGCCGGGGTCGGGGTCGGGGCCGGGGCCGGGGCCGGGGCCGGGGCCGGGGTCGGGGTCGGGGCCTGTGCCGGGGTCGGGGTCGGGGTCGGGGCCGGGGCCGGGGCCGGGGCCGGGGTCGGGGTCGGGGCCGGGGCCTGGGTCGGGGCCGGGGCCTGTGCCGGGGTCGGGGTCGGGGCCGGGGTCGGGGCCGGGGCCGGGGCCGGGGCCGGGGTCGGGGTCGGGGCCGGGGCCTGTGCCGGGGTCGGGGCCGGGCCCGGGCCCCGCGCGCACGCGCCCGGCGGCGGCCGCCCCTGGAAATGAGGTCATCCTTTGTGAGCCGGCCGCGCCGCCCCCCGCCGGGCCGGCCCGGGGAGCCCGCACGCGGCGGCGGGGCCCCGGGGCGCCGCGTGGACCTGGCGCGGGGCTTGAGGCGGCTCGTGCCCTCCGCAGATGCCCGAGGAAACCCAGACCCAGGACCAGCCGATGGAGGAGGAGGAGGTCGAGACCTTCGCCTTCCAGGCGGAGATCGCCCAGTTGATGTCGCTGATCATCAACACCTTCTACTCGAACAAAGAGATCTTCCTGCGGGAGCTCATCTCCAACTCCTCGGACGTGAGTGCGCGCGCGCGGGGTCGGGCCTTGGTTTCAGCGGGCACTCCTCGGCCTAGGCCTCACGTGTTCTCCACCCCGCACCCCCCCCCTTTCTTTTTCTTCTAAATAATAGGCTCTGGACAAAATCCGATATGAAAGCTTGACAGATCCTAGCAAATTAGATTCTGGGAAGGAGCTGCACATCAATATCATTCCCAACAAGCAAGATCGCACCCTCACCATTGTGGATACCGGCATCGGCATGACTAAGGCCGATTTGATCAACAACCTTGGTACTATCGCCAAGTCTGGCACCAAAGCCTTCATGGAGGCTTTGCAGGCCGGTGCAGATATCTCTATGATTGGCCAGTTCGGTGTTGGATTTTATTCGGCCTATCTGGTCGCTGAGAAGGTGACTGTCATCACCAAACACAACGATGATGAGCAGTATGCCTGGGAGTCCTCGGCCGGGGGCTCATTCACCGTGAGGACTGACACAGGTAGGCACGTGGGAGGAAGAGGCTCCTGTCAGTCAGTGGGGGTGGGGAGCTGCACTGTGAAGTGCTCTTTAAAAAACCTTGTTTAGGGCTGGGAAGGTGGCTCAGTGGTAGAGCGCTTGCCTTGCATGCATGAGGCCTGGGCTCGATTCCTCAGCACCACATAAGCAAAAAGAAAAAAGACGGAAGTGGTGCTGTGGCTTAAGTGGGAGAGCACTAGCCTTGAGCTGAGGGACAGTGCCCAGGCCCAGACTTCAGGCCCCACGACCAGACCCAAAAAGAGAAAAAAAAAACCTTGTTTAGTCAGCTCTGGTCTCCTTCCTGTAACTAGATTTAGAAGGCTGAGGTCAGAATTGTGGTTTAAGGCCACCCCAGGCAGGAATATCCATGAGACTCGTATCTTTAGCCACCAAAAAGCCAGAAGTGAAGCTGTGGCTGAAGTGTTAGAGCACCAGCTATGAATGAAAAAGCTCAAGGATAGCCAGGTGGCTATCAGGAGGCTGAGACCCAAGAATCGTCATTCAAAGCCGTCACCAGCAGAAAAGCCCCCACGAGACTTGTAAGTCTCCATAAGCTACTCAATGAAAAAAAGCAAAGTGGCACTGTAGCTGAAGTAGTAGAGCACTACTAGCCTTGTAGTACAAAGAAACTCAGTGACAGTGCCAAGGCCCTGAATTCAAATCTCAGGACCTACGTTTTACACTTATTTGTTCAATATAGCCAGTTCAAAAGAAACATACAATAAAATTGTGTAAGCCAGGCACTGGTGGCTTGCTCCTGTAATTCTAACTACTCAGGAGGCTGAGATCTAAAGATGGTGACTTAAAGCCAGCCTAGGCAGAAAAGTAAGCACCCCTCAAAAACAGAAGAGGAGCTGAAGTATAGCAGCAATCTTGGGCAAAAAATGCTCAGGGTTAGTGCCCAGGCCTTGAATTCAAGTCCCAGGACTGGCACAAAGGTAAACTGCCTGTTTCTGTGTCTGAGGATTTAGGTGCTGGGAATTACATGGTGCCACTCAGCTAACAATTTTTTTTTGTCGTGGGGCCTGAACATAGGGCCTGGGCACTGTCCCTCAGCTTGAGGCTAGGGCTCTACCACTTGAGCCACAGCGCCACTTCAGGCATTTTCTGCTGGTGGCTAATACGATTTTTGAGGCTGGGTCCCACTAATCTAATCTTTTCTCTTCAGTCTCCCAAGTGGTCCCACTACAAGCATGGGCCACACCCAATTTGCTAATGTTCGTAAGCCTTTATTTGGCTCCATTTTCCTTCTGCAGGGGAACCTATGGGCCGAGGAACAAAGGTTATCTTGCATCTGAAGGAAGACCAAACAGAATACTTGGAGGAAAGACGAATCAAGGAAATTGTGAAGAAACATTCTCAGTTCATTGGCTATCCCATTACCCTTTTTGTAAGTATTCATGTAACTGCAGAATGAATTTTCTTGTTTGTAAAGTAGCTAAGATAAATACTCTGTTCAGCAGTTTAGCCCAAACTCCAGGTGTTTACTACGCAGCCTTTTGGGAGCCTAAGCACCCTAGGTGCTGTGCCTAGGATTGCTTGAAAGGTAAATACTAATGGAGAAGCTTGTTACAGCCACATAACGTCACTGTGTTATCATGAAGCAATGTTTTCTCAAATCTGTGCTTCGTGCTTACATACAGCGTAAAGCAAAATGACTTCTGGTTTTTGAAGGTGGAGAAAGAACGTGATAAGGAGGTCAGTGATGACGAGGCCGAAGAAAAGGAGGATAAAGAGGAGGAAAAGGAAAAGGAAGAAAAGGAGTCAGATGACAAACCTGAAATAGAGGATGTTGGTTCTGATGAAGAGGAAGAAGAAAAGAAGGATGGTGACAAGAAGAAGAAGAAGAAAATTAAGGAAAAGTACATTGATCAGGAAGAACTCAATAAGACAAAGCCAATTTGGACCAGAAACCCTGATGATATCACTAATGAGGAGTACGGAGAGTTCTACAAGAGCTTGACCAATGATTGGGAAGATCACCTGGCAGTGAAAGTAAGTGACCAATGAATGAGCACTGGAAAATGAGTCTTGTCTGTGGGCTCAAAGTGAAAACGCTCTCCTTTAGCACACACATCTCTGACAGCTCATTGCCCACGTGTTGATGCTGAACATTGTGTTTTGTTGTAGCATTTCTCAGTTGAAGGACAGTTGGAATTCAGAGCTCTTCTTTTTGTCCCGCGACGCGCTCCTTTTGATCTTTTTGAAAATAGAAAGAAAAAGAACAACATTAAGCTGTATGTCCGCAGAGTTTTCATCATGGATAACTGTGAGGAGCTGATCCCTGAGTATCTGAGTGAGTATGAGCGGGAAGACCGTTTCTGCTTAAAGCCTCTCATCTCCAGGTTCCTTTGAGGGTCTATGTTTTGTCCTCCAAGTGACCAGTGCCTTGTCTTTTTTTGCAGACTTCATCCGAGGGGTGGTGGACTCTGAGGATCTCCCTCTAAATATTTCCCGTGAAATGTTACAACAAAGCAAAATTCTGAAAGTTATCAGGAAGAATTTGGTCAAAAAATGCCTAGAATTGTTCACTGAGTTGGCAGAAGATAAAGAGAACTACAAGAAGTTTTATGAACAGTTCTCTAAAAATATAAAGGTGAGTGGATACGTAGTTGGTTTTTAAACAGGCCTCTTTGTTTTGGTCAGTCGTGGGGCCTGAACTCTGGGCCTGGGCGCTGTCCCTGAGCTCTTCAGCTCAAGGCTAGCACTCTACTGCTTGAGCCACAGCTCCACTTCTGGCTTTCTGCTTATGTGGTGCTGAGGAATGGAACCTAGGGCCTCATGCATGCAAAGTAGACACTACCACTGAGCCACCTTCCCAGCCCTGGGCCTCGTTGTTCTTAAAAAAAAAATAATGGTCCTTTCAGCTTGGAATCCATGAGGACTCGCAGAATCGGAAGAAGCTTTCTGAGCTCTTACGCTACTACACCTCTGCTTCTGGGGACGAGATGGTTTCTCTCAAGGACTACTGCACCAGGATGAAGGAAAACCAGAAGCACATCTATTACATCACAGGTAGTGGATGGGCTGGGGAGGTGTTACAGTCATCTGTTGGGTCTTGTAGCTTTAAAGAGGCCATGGATATTTTTGCCCTAACATAAACTAGATGATTAGATGAAGCAAAGCATCTGACCCCTAGGAAATGCGTGAAAGAGGAACTTTGCAATGCATTTCAGGTGAAACTAAGGACCAGGTAGCTAACTCTGCCTTTGTGGAGCGTCTGCGCAAGCATGGCTTGGAAGTGATCTACATGATTGAGCCCATCGACGAGTACTGCGTCCAGCAGCTCAAGGAGTTTGAAGGGAAGACGTTAGTGTCAGTCACCAAAGAGGGCTTGGAACTCCCAGAAGATGAAGAGGAGAAGAAGAAACAGGAAGAGAAAAAGACAAAGTTTGAAAATCTGTGCAAGATCATGAAAGACATCTTGGAGAAGAAGGTTGAAAAGGTGTGTTTTAATACCCACAGGCAATGTTTTCTGATCACTATTCCTACAGCGTTCAACTGCCACCATCTTTTTTGTAGATCTTAGCTTCCAAATAGTACTGATGCCTACACTTAAAGATGAAGTACTTCAGACCCACTCAATACTTGAGTTCCTATTTTATTCCTTTTAGAGAAGTCTTGAAAGATTCAAAAATATTTCTAGGCATAATCACCACTGGGCTTTGAATTGCAGGTCGTCGTGTCAAACCGATTGGTGACGTCCCCATGCTGCATTGTCACGAGCACGTACGGCTGGACAGCGAACATGGAACGAATCATGAAGGCCCAAGCCCTTCGAGACAACTCAACCATGGGCTACATGGCAGCAAAGAAACACCTGGAGATCAATCCCGATCACTCCATTATTGAGACCTTGAGACAGAAGGCAGAAGCTGACAAGAACGACAAGTCCGTGAAGGATCTGGTCATCCTGCTCTATGAAACGGCACTCCTGTCCTCCGGCTTCAGCCTGGAGGATCCACAGACCCACGCGAACCGCATCTACAGGATGATTAAACTCGGGCTAGGTAAGACACTGCAGGCTAGGGCAGTACACGAGAATGGAAGCCTCTGGAGGCAGAAGTTAATATGGGCCAAACTGGATTTCTCACCTTGCTTTTTTGGGGATCTTAATCTGTATATTTATGGGGATAATAGAACAAGAGGGGGGACTGGGAAGGTGGCTCAGTGGTAGAGCGCTTGCCTTGCATGCATGAGGACCTGGGTTCGATTCCTCAGTGCCACATAAGCAAAAAAACAACTGGCGCTGTGGCTCAAGTGGTAGAGCGCTAGCCTTGAGCTGAAGAGCTGAGGGACAGTGCCCAAGCCCAGAGTTCAGGCCCATGACTGGACCCAAAAAACAAAAAGAAGAGAATGCCAGCCATGTCAGACTGCTTACTTGTTTTTAAGAGCTAATAGATGGTATTTCCCACGAAGGTATTGATGAGGATGACCCCGCCGCCGACGACACCAGTGCGGCCGGGGCAGAGGAGATGCCGCCCCTGGAAGGAGACGACGATACCTCACGCATGGAGGAAGTGGACTAGGCCCGGCAAGCTCCACACTCACCTTCATTCCCTCTATAATATCCCCAGGATTTTGTTTATTTTTGTTAACATTTAAAAAGTCTGTATAGCATGACAACTACTTAAAGGGGAGGATAAGATTTCTTTCTACTTGTAAGTGATAACTGTGACACCGTAGGCGAGGCAGATTAGTAATGCTTTTTTCTAGTTTCACCTTGGTTTTGGGCAGGTGAAGATGTTTGTTGTAAGCTCTAACGTGACCTGGTTTATGGTCTCAAGTGTTTAGCTATTAAGCCAGATTCCTTAGCAGACCAAATCTTTTGTCATTGATGTGTTCTGACACATTACCTTGATGTTTAAAGAAATGTGTTTTTGTTGAAATGGCTTGAGTTTCATCAGAGGGTCCAATTAGTTTTCCATCCTTGTAGTTAATGCTGCATGTGCTAGTCCTCTAGAAATATGTGTTAGGCTGACACAACTTGATGGAACTCTACAGGGCTTGTTTTCCAAAGAAAAGTGTACCATTTAGAGAAATATAAATAAACTTCCCTAGATGTTGTGTTAAACATTAAAGCCACTCAGCAGCAGAGCTTGTGTGTGATGTAATGCGCTCACAGTGTGCTTTATTTTTTATTTTTTTAATTTTGGGTCTGGTCGTGGGGCTGAACTCTGGGCCTGGGCGCTGTCCCTCAGCTCTTCAGCTCAAGGCTAGCGCTCTACCACTTAAGCCCCAGCGCCACTTCTGGCTTTTTTCTTTTTGCTTATGTGGTACTGAGGAATCGAACCCAGGGCTTTGAGCATGCAAGGCAAGCGCTCTACCACTGAGCCACCTTCCCAGCCCACAGTGTGCTTTAAAAGATAGCAAATATAGATGAGTTAAAACAGTAGAAGTCTTTATTATGGAGTAGGGTTTTTATCTTGCTGCTTAAAAGGATCTGTTTCAAGCTGGGTTGGTGGCTCACACCTGTCATCAACTACTCAGGAGGCTTAGATCTGAGGATCATAGTTCAAACCCAGCCCAGGTAGGAAAGTCTGTGCTGCTTCATCTCCAGTTAAGTGAAGTTGTGACTCAAGTAGTACAAGTATCATGCTTGAGTTGAGACAGTGACAGTGTCTAGGTCCCATCCCAGTCCTGGGACCAAAGTGCATGCTTTAAAAGAACAAGACCCACACCAAACAACAGAAAAACTATTAAGTGGGCGTGAAGCAGCATACCTGTATTCTTGGCTGAAGCCAAATGGAGTCATTCTGGGCAATGTACTTTTCTTGCTAGTCCTGGGGCTTGAACTCAGCCTGGGTCCTGTCCCTGAGCTGCTTTTGCTCAAGGTAAGCATTCTTTTTTGTGTGTGTGTGTGTCCGGTCGTGGGGTTTTTTGTGTCCGGTTGTGGGGCCTGAACTCTGGGCCTGGGCGCTGTCCCTCAGCTCTTCAGCTCAAGGCTAGCGCTCTACCACTTGAGCCACAGCGCCACTTCCAGCTTTTTTCTTTTTGCTTATGTGGTGCTGAGGAATCGAACCCAGGGCCTCAGGCATGCAAGACAAGCGCTCTACCACTGAGCCACCTTCTCCCCTGTTCTTTTTTCTAGTAAAATTTCACTATTTTACCCAGGTTGGTCTTCAACTCTTGGGCTCACATGTTTCTCCTGCCTTCGCTTCTCAATTGCTGGAACTATGAGCTACACCTCTAGTCTCTGGGAATATTTGGGGGGAGTTGGGGATGAGGGCAGTCTCACCGTGGAGCTCAAGCTCGGCAGCGCTGGCGGGTTGGCCCTCCGCCCGCAGTGGCACTGCCCCAGCTGCCTCTGCCCGCGTGAGGTAATCCAGGAGCAGCAGATCACCGCGTTCCAAACCGGTCATCCGCACCCTGATTTTCCCATTTCCTTACCAAGACCCCGTGATTGGCTGAGTCCAAGTCATGGGTCTGTCCCAGAGACAAGGGGGAAGAGACTTGTGTCCAGAAGGCCTCAGGAAGCAGGGTTTGGGGGTTTTGTGCCAGTCTCAGCTTGAGCTCAGCTGGGTGCTGTCCCTGTACTTCTGTGCTCAAGGCTAATACTATCACCTTGAGCCATGGCTCAGTTTCCAGCTTTTTGTTGGAGATGAGTCTCTGGGTACCGGGTACTGGTGGCTCATGCTTGTCATCCTAGCTATTCAGGAGGCTGAGATGTGAGGATTGCTGTTCAAAGCCCGTGGGGGCAAGAAAGTCTGAAATTCTGATCTCTGATAAGCCACCAGAAAACTGGAAGTGGCTCTAGCTCAAGTGGTAGAGTGCTCGCCTTAAGCTGAAGAGCTGAGGGACAGCACTCAGGCCCAGAGTTCAAGCCCCACGACTGACCAAAAACAAAAAGGTCTCTGGGTGGGGAAGGTGGTTCAGTGGTAGAGTGCTTGTTTCACATGCAGGAGGCCCTGGAAATGGTGCTGTGGCTCATAGTGGTAGAGCTGAAGAGCTCAGGGACAGCACCCAGGCCCAGAGTTCAAGCCACATGACCAACCAAAAAAAAGTTCCATGGATTTCCCTGCCTGGCCTTAAACCATGATCCTCAGATCTCAGCCTCCTGAGTGGGATTATAAACGTGAACCACTGGCTGGCTGAGAAAATATTTTCTGACAGAAGCCCTAGCAGTTCTTGCATTCACCACATCTTTCCCTGTTTTGTGGTGGGAATGTGGCCGGCACCGTGCATGCTGGCCAGCCCCTGTCCACCGACCCCGGCCTGGCCTGGCTGGCTTTTGGTGGTGGGCTGCCTGTGAGTCTGGGAAGGGAGACCAGAACCCCGTTTATTCACTGCTGTCTCAGCGCTCAGGGCAGGTACCTGGCTCATTTGTGGCCCGAATGAGAAGTTGGTTAAGTGCAACTGGTATTTTTTTCCCTTCCTGTGTGGATGACAATTGAATAATTTTGTGTTATTTAGGAAACATGTTCCTCCTGCTCAGCTTCATCTCTTCAGACCTTTAAAGAATAATGGCAGATTAATCTTCCATGGGAAGGAACGTCACCTCACCTCCCTGGAAGAACATTCTGGAAAGCCACGTTCTTGATGAGTCACTGAGTATTAATAGCACCACCAAAAATCTGAACAAAGATTCCATTATGTGAGCGCAGAGGCGGTGACTGCCAGCGCCGCCAGCCGGGCGCGCCGTGCAACATTCCTGCCTTCACGCTGCCACAGTGGGCCCGTGAAAGTTCCAGAGCTGAAAATGTCCACGTTAAGCCAGGTGCTGGAGGCTCACACCTGTAATCCCAGCAGTCAGGAGGCTGAGATCTGAGGATCAGGCTTTCAGGTCGGCCTCCCGGAAGGACTCCATGAGACCGACAGGTTAAAGTGGAGCCGTAGCTTGAGTGACAGAGCGCCCACTTTGAGCAAGGGATCTCAGTGCCCAGGCCCTGAGTTCAAGCCCCACCAGGCCAGCAAAAACAACGTATTTTCGGTAGTTGATTGGGCAGGAGGAGCGTGTGGGAGCAAGCAGATGTTTCCCACTGTAGGGGGCCCCCCCGGGGGCTGCCGGGAGGAGCAGCTGGGGCTGCTCAGGTGTGGGGTGAGCGGTGCTGAGCCAGGCAGGGGCTGGTGCAGGATGGCGCTCGGCTGAGGATGGAGAGGCTGAGGGCAGCCACGGGGAAGGGGTGGAGGGCTCGGTGTCCTGCAGCCCTGGTGGGAGGAGGAGTCTGCCAGACTGGGCGGCATGCAGGGCAGGTGCACCCCTTCTCACCCCTACGTGGAAGGTGGGGGCAGGTGGAGGGCCTGTGGGAGGGGCAGGCGCTCTCCAGAAGTTGCCCTGAGGGGGGTCGCCGTGGAGACCCCTGTGACCTCACTGGGGCCTGGGCCCCAGGACCCCGCCGCCGCCACCTCCACGTGGGAGCAAGATGGACGTCCCATCCTGGAGGTAAGGCTGGCGCGAGTGCCTGAGCTCTGCACCGCTGGGCCACTGGCTCTAACCCGATCTATCCGCTCCCCTCCGCCCAGGGGCAGGCCCAATTTGGGGCTCCCTTCCTGGGAACAGTGCGAGTGTGGTCAGTGGGGTCCACCGGCAGGCAGGGGCAAGGCCAGGGGGGCCAGGTGTATGGCGCCCCCCACCCCACCCCGTGTACCTCTTCCCACAGGGACTGCTGTGCTCCGAGCCATCCTGGAGGTTGCTGGGTGGAGGATGGCGGGTGGATGGAGGATGGCCTCCAGCAGCCAAGGAGGCCCCTGCACACTTTGTGTGACTAAGGGTGTGGACCCCCAAGAGAGAAGAAGTGCTCCTGTGGGATGAGAACGGGACCCCACCTCCCAGATCCTGCAGTGGGGGGGCCTGGCTGTGAGGGGGGCGGGAAGGCGCCTCAGGTCTGCACCCTGGGCCTGCGGCCCTGCCTGTGGGCAGGGGGCCCATGCGGAGCTGGCCCCTCCGTCCCCGGCCGCACGCCCACGCAGGATTCTAGGGCATCTGGGAATTAGTCCCGGCCATTGGTGCCGTCTGGGAGGGCACGGTGTTTTTCCAAAGTGAAATAAAATTGCATCGAAGTGAACTAGAATTGCATTGGAGCAGCTTCCTGTCCAGCAAGGACTCTGCTTTCTGCTTGTACAAGTTTTGTTTTGTTTTTGTTGGTTGTAGGGCTTGAACTCAGGGCCTGGGCTCTGTCCCTGAGCTTCTTTGTGCTCAAGGCTAGCACTCTGCTTCTTGAACCACAGCGCCACTTGTGGCTTTTTCTAAGTAAGTTAATGGAAATAAGAATCTTATGGAAGCCTGGCACTGCTGGCTCACGCCTGTCATCCTAGCTACTCAGGAGCCTGAGATCTGAGGATCATTACGGTTCAAAGCCAGCCTTGGCAGGAAAGTCTGTGAGACTCTTATCTCAAATAAACCACTAGAAAACAGGAAGTGGCGCTGTTGCTCAAGCGGCAGAGCAGTCACCTTGAGCTGAAGAGCACAGGGACAGTGCCCAGGCCCAGAGTTCAAGCCCCATGACTGACAAAAAAAAAAAAAAAGTCTTATGGACTTTCCTGCCTGGGCTGGCTTTGAACTGTGATCCACAGATCTCAGCCTCCTGAGTAGCTAGGATGACAGGCGAGAGCCACTGGCGTCACCCAGCTCTGCTAGGGCACCTTTGTGATCCGAGGGATTCTGAGAAAAGCTTGGTTCACCCCCAGGCACTGTGACCTTGCGGTGACCTTGCCCTCAGGAGCTTTCCTCCTACCCCCCCACCAGAGAAGGTTGGTCTGTCCTTCAGAGCTACTCAGCACACTGTAGAATTTGAGTTGTTTTTCGGTGCCATCAGAGATGGGAAATTGTAACCTAAAATAAATAATACATTGTTGATCCTTTTAATTTTTTTAATTTAAATTTATTCTTGTGCAGATTCTAGGGCTTAAACTCCGGCTCTGACCCTTCTGCTTGGCTTTTTCACTCTACATTGGCATTCTACCACTTGAGCCACAGGTCCTCTTCTGGCTTTCTGGGTGGTTAATTGGTTCAAAGCCAGCCTGAGCTTTGGACCCGGACCCTCAGCTCTCAGCCTCCCGGGTTAGCTGGGATTATAGGTGTGAACCATCAGTTCTTAGCTGTTATTCCTTTCTAATATGCCAGAGAATGTGTGTACATATATATACACATATATATGTATAGATCATATATGTGTGATATTGTTATATAATCATGTTATATATTGTTATAATATATATCACATCTAGTTTATATACATGAGACATACTTGGTTTTTTGTTTTTGTGTATGTGGTGCTGAGGAATTGAACCCAGGGCCTCATACATACTAGGCAAGCACTCTACCACGAAGCCACATTCCCAGCCCCTTATGAGACATATTTGGAAATGTCTGGTTCGGCTACGATGCGCAGTGGCTGTGGTGAGCGCTTGCCTACGACACATGAGGAGCCCCAGCACCGCAGAAACAAACTATCTGGTCAAAATATTACCAAGTATGAGCCGTGTGCTGGTGGCTCACACCTATAATCCTACTCAGGAGGCTGAGATCTGAGGATCATGGTTCAAAGCCAGCCTGGGCAGAAATGTTCGGGGGACTCTTATCTCCAATGAACCACTAGAAAACCAGAAGTGGCGCTGTGGCTCAAATGGCAGAGCAGTAGCTTGGAGTGAAAAAGGTAAGGAACAGTGTTTAGGTTCTGAGTTCAAGGCTCCCAGCACCACAAAACCTAAAGCAAAGCAAAGCAGAAAGTTACGGCCAATAATATGAAGATGTTAAGCTTAGAAAAATGCTGGGGGGGTGCGGGGGGGAGAATGTGTGATTTGCACACTAGATCCAGGGCCCTCCGAAGGTGAGTCCTCCAGACCATCAGCTCTGTGTGTCTGTTTAGAATTCTGTCTTAGATGAGAACAAATGGTTTCTGCGTGCTGACCCTGGCTGAGAATAGGGAGAAGCTGGATCTGGAAGGAGTGCCCAGTGTGTGTGTGTGTGTGTGTGTGTGTCTGTGTCTGTGTGCGTCTGTGTGTGTGTGTGTACGTTTGTGTCTGTGTGTGTCTGTGTGCGTCTGTGTGTGTGTCTGTGTACATGTGTGTATGTGTGTGTCTGTGTGTGTGTGCATCTGTGTGCGTCTGTGTGTGTGTGCATCTGTCTGTGTGTGTGTCTGTGTGTCTGTGTGCATGTGTGTGTGTGTGCGTCTGTGTCTGTGTGCATCTGTGTCTGTGTGTGTCTCTGTGTGTGTGTCTGTGTGCGTCTGTGTCTCTGTGTGTGTGTGTGTGTGTGTGCGCACGCGCACTGTCCCTGGTGTCTAGTGCAGCGAAGGGGCTGGCTGCTTGCAGGGCAGGCTGGCTTGGAATGAGGCTCCCATCTCTGGAAGGAGTGCTGTGTGTGTGTGTGTGTGTGTGTGTGTGTCTGTGTGTGTCTGTGTGTGTCTGTGTGTGTGTGTCTGTGTGTGTGTGTGTGTGCACACGCGCACTGTCCCTGGCGTCTAGTGCAGCGAAGGGGCTGGCTGCTTGCAGGGCAGGCTGGCTTGGAATTAGGCTCCCATCTGCTGTGCCCACGCAAAGCCCGGGGATCCTCTTAGCACTGCTGGGCACAGGAGCTCAGCGGATCTGACATCATGCAAGGCGCGCGTGGGGTGTGGGGCCGGTGTGCTGGGGAGATCCCACGGCCTAGCCTGGACACCCCGGCCCTGGCTGCCCAGCCCTCCCTCCACCGCCCTGGGCTGGCGCGCCGGCCACGTGGCGCCTCGGCCCGTGTGAACAGGGAGCAGTAGGCTCGGGCGATCGGTGTGGCCCGGCTCGCTGGCTTCCTCCATCAGCACGCCGCGTGCTGGGAAGCAGACTGCAGGGCGTCCACATCTTTTTTTTCCCCCCTAGTCCTGGGACTTGAACTCGGAGCCTGGGCACTGTCCCTGAGCTGCTTTTGCTCAAGGCTAGCGCTCTACCACTTGAGCTACAGCTCCACTTCCAGCTTTTTCTGTGTATGTGGTGCTGAGGACTGGAACCCAGGGCTTCGTGCATGCTAGGCAAGCATTCTACCACAAAGTCCAGCTGGCTTTGAACCTGTCCTCAGGTCCCGGCCTCCTGAGTAGCTAGGATTACAGGTGTGAGCCACCAGCGCCCAACTAATTTGTCAGTTCTTTTGTTACCTGTTCATTTTGTTCCCTGTGCCCGTGGGGAGCTGCCTGTGCTTCCCGTGGTAACTGCGCAGCGCGGCACCTGCGTTTCGTGCTCGCTCTGGAGTTGGCGCTGGGCCGGCCTGGGGCGCCGTGCTCTGCTTCAGCCTTTTGCCTGTGGCTCTTCTCTTCCCCAGCGCCGCGTGGTGAGGAGTCTGGCTTTTCTCCAGTGTTTCTGGGGCCTTTGCTCAATCATGGAGCTGTGGGTGTGTGGTTTATTTCTGGCATCTCTGTTCTGTGTGTCGTTATGCCACTGCCGTTCTGGAGCATATGTATGTATGCGCGCACGCATGTATGCATGTTGTACACACTGGGTCATGAGTGTATTAGACTGAAGAGCAGAAGTATCAACAACCAGATCAACATGGAGAGTTGAAGTGGTCGCCATGGTGACCTGAGGAGCGTCAGGACACGCCAGGCAGGAGGGGCAAGGTTAGGGCGCAGGGTCCCAGGGGGCTGGAGAGTTCAGTCTCGTAGGTTGGCTTCTGGTGTGGGTGTGGCAGGTCCAGTCCAGAGACAGGTGTGGCCTGCAAGGAGGAGCTGGGGCACTAGTGCCATCTGTCACTAAGGGGGAGGGGAGGGGCTTTGACCTTTAGATTAAGATTCCCAAGCCAGGCGCCGGTGGCTCACGCCTGTAATCCTAGCTACTCAGAGGTTGAGGATCTCGGTTCAAAGCCAGCCTGGGCAGGAAAGTCCGTGAGACTCTTATGTCCAATAAACCACCAGAAAACCAGAGTGGTGTTGTGGCTTATGTGGTAGAGCGCTTGCTTTGAGCTGGAGAGCACAGGAACAGCGCCCAAGCCAAGTTCAAACCCCACGACCCACCAAAAAAAAAAAAAATTCCCAGCTGGAAGCCGGGTGCCAGTGGCTCACGCCTGAAGTTCTACTCAGGAGGCTGCGATCAGAGGATCACGGTTCAAAGCCAGCCTGGGCAGGAAAGTCTGTGACTTTTTTTTTTTTTTGGCTGGTCATGGGGCCTGAACTCTGGGCCTGGGCGCTGTCCCTCAGCTCTTCAGCTCAAGGCTTGTGCTCTACCGCTTGAGCCACAGCACCACTTGTGGCTTTTTTCTGCTTATGTGGTGCTGAGGAATGGAACCCAGGGCCTTATGCATGCAAGGCTAGCGCTCTACCACTGAGCCATCTTCTCAGCCCTCTGTGAGACTCTTATCTCCAATAAACCACTAGAAAACTGGAAGTGGCGTTATGGCTCAAGTGGTAGAGCACTAGCCTTGAGCTGAAGAGCTGAGGGACAGCGCCCAGGCCCAGAGTTAGACAGATGGCCTTCAGGTCGGTCGCCTGGGGGGAGGGGGAGGAGGAGGGATAGGCCAAGCTCTCCAAGCCCTGAGAGCAATACCGATTCCCACCTGCGCGTGTGTGCGTGTGTGCGTGTGCGCGTGTGCGCGTGTGCGCGTGTGCACGTGTTTGAATTATTTGAATCATGGCCTAAGAGCTCGACATGGCCTCAAACTCTCCGTCCTCCTGCCTCAGCTTCTGGGACGCTGGATTACAGGTATGCCCTACCATGTTTTGTTTCCACGTGTGTGCACATCAGAAATTGTGACATTTCCAACTTTGTTTTTTTATTCAAGACTGCTTTCCTGGGCTGGGAATGTGGCTCAGTGGTAGAGCGCTTGCCCTGCATGCCTGAGGCCCTGGCTTCGATTCCCCAGCACCACATAAGCAAAAAGAAAAAAGCCGGAAGTGGTGCTGTGGCTCAAGTGGTAGAGCGCTAGCCTTGAGCTGAAGAGCTGAGGGACAGCGCCCAGGCCCAGAGTTCAGGCCCCACGACCGGACCAAAAAAAAAACAAAAAACAAAA
Organism: Dipodomys merriami; assembly: GCF_024711535.1. NCBI lineage: Eukaryota > Metazoa > Chordata > Mammalia > Rodentia > Heteromyidae > Dipodomys > Dipodomys merriami. Next base: position 2,316,563 of record NW_027206069.1, read on the forward strand.
AAACAAGACTGCTTTCCTATTTGGGGTGTCTTGGAATTCCATGTGGATTTTAGAGTTATCTTTTTATGGGGGAGAGGGGGAGGAGTGAGGGAGGTAGGTGGGAGAGGGAAGGGATAATAGGAGAAAAACAAAGGTAACAATGCTGGACATTACTGTAACTGTAACCCCTCTGTACAGCATCTTTACAATAAAATTTAAGCCAAGTGCTGGTGGCTCCCACCTTAACTCTACCTTCTCAGCCTCCAGCTGAGGATCACGGCTCAAAGCCAGCCTAGGCAGGAAAGCCCATGAGACACTTATTTCCAATAACCACAGAAAACCGGAAATGGCGCTGTGGCTCAAATGGTAGAGCGCTCGCCTTGAGCTGAAGAGCTGAGGGACAGCGCCCAGGCCCAGAGTTCCATGACCGACAAAACACACACACACACACACACACACACACCAGTTCCATGACCGACGAAACACACACACACACACACACACACACACACACACACACACACACACACACACACACACACACACACACACAAAAAGACCCACAACTATTTTTTCTAACTGTGAAGAATATCATTGGTATTTTGGTGAGGACTGCTTTGAATCTGTAGATTGCTTTGGAAGGTATGAACATACTTTTTTCTTCATGGGGCTTGAACTCAGTGCTTGGCACTGTCCCTGAGTTCTTTTGCTGAGGCTAGAACTCTACTACCTTGAGCCACAGCGCCACTTCTGGCTTTTGAGTGGTTAATTGGAACTAAGGGGCTCAGGGACTTTTTCTTTTTTTTTTTTCAGGCGGGCGGGGGCAGTCAGGGAGCTTGAACTCTGGGCCTGGGCACTGTCCCTCAGCTCTTCAGCTCAAGGCTAATGCCCTACCACTTGAGCCACAGCACCACTTTTGGCTTTTTCTGCTTATGTGGTGCTGAGGAATCAAACCCAGGGCCTCATGCATGCAAGGCAAGCGCTCTACCACTGAGCCACCTTCCCAGCCCTCTCAGGGACTTTTCTGCATGATCTGGGTTTGAACCACCATCCTCAGACCTCAGCCTCCTGAGTAGCTAGGATCTCAGATCTGAGCCACCAGTGCCTAGCTGGTGTGTACTTTTTTTTATTTTTTGGCAGTCCTGAGGCTTGAACTCAGGGTCTGGGCACCGTCCTGGGGCTAGAATTCTGGGGCTAGGCACTGTCTCAGAGCTTTTGTGCTCAAGGCTACCACTTGAGCCACATCTTCACTTCTGGCTTTTTGCTGTTAGAGAAAAGCGTCCCACAGACTTGCCCGCCCAGACTGGCTTTGAACTGTGATCCTCATATCTCAGCCTCCTCAGTAGTTAGGATTACAAGCATGAGCCTCCAGTGCCCAGCTTGTTTTTCTTAAAACTATCAACCTTTTTTTTACCAGCACAACTATGTTTATTGCAGCATTATTTACCATAGCTAAGATATGGAACCAACCCAGATGCCCCTCAGTAGATGAATGAATCAAGAAAATGTGTGTGTATATATATGTATATATACGTATATATGTATATATGTATACATGCATACATATATACACATGTATACATATATACGTGTATATACATACATACACACACACACACACACACACACACACATATAACTATCAACATTTTTTTGAAGAGTTGGTCTTGCTGAGGTTTAACTCTGTCTCTGCCACGTTCACCCCTGAAGGCTCAGGGCTCTAGTGGCTGGTTTGCTTTGAGCTGGGGTCTGGCTTCCAGTTGTGGACTGGGTACTTCCTGGTCTCAGCCGCTAAGTGCTGGAACTGCAGGCAGGTTTCACCAGGCCGGGTGGCTCTGGGCTCTTTTTTTTTTTTTAAATAGTCATGGGGCTTGAACTCTGGGTCTGGGCGCTGTCCTTCAGCTCTTCAGCTCAAGGCTAGTGCCCTATCACTTGAGCTACAGCGCCACTTCCTTTTCTGAGTGGTTTATTGGAGATAAGAGTCTCACGGACTTGCCTGCCCCGGCTGGCTCTGAATGGCGATCCTCAGATCTCAGCCTCCGCAGTAGCTAGGATGACAGGCATGAGCCACTGGTGCCTGGCCACTCTGGGCTTTTGACAGACATCCTTGTGGGTAGTGGTCACCACCATGAGGACACGAGGACAGAAGGCTCCAGAAAGTTCCAAATGGCACTTTGGTGGTCCACCTCTTCCTGCCTCTGGGATCTCTGACTGTACTTTGTCCTTCCCAACTTGGTCTTTTCTAGTTAAGGAACAAGTGGACATCATGGCCTGCCTGAGGCGTGGCCAAGCCCCCTGTATCCGGGCAGGGTTCAGTATGACCAGCTTCCGGAAACGCCCAAGAAACGCACGTCATCGGCTCCAGGTGCCGGGACTGGGCAGGGGTGGGCAGGGCGGAAGGTGCTGGGGACTCCTGGGAAATGTCCATCTCACTGGCTCTTGGTTCACCTGTAAAGAACTTGGCTAAGAACTAGACCTGTGGGGCTGGGAAGGTGGCTCAGTGGTAGAGCGCTTGCCTTGCATGCCTGAGGCCCTGGGTTCGATTTCTCAGCACCACATAAGCAGAAAAAGCCAGAAGTGGAGCTGTGGCTCAGGTGGTAGAGCGCTAGCCTTGAGCTGAAGAGCTGAGGACAGCGCCCAGGCCCAGAGTTCAGGCCCTAGGATTGGCAAAAAAAAGGAGGCCCTGAGCCCTGAGGCCTCACTGGACCTCAGCTGCTGTCCGTGGAAGGAGGGAGGGACGTCTGGCTCTGGGGGTGGGCTGGTGTCCCTCCCCCTGGGGAGGAAGAGGGGTCCTGCTCTTCTGGGAGAGGCCCAGGTTCACATCCCGGGCCGCAGACCACGCCTGCCAAGGGCCCCGAGCTGCTGCTCAGCATCTGGGGCCGCTTTTCTCCTGTCGGCCGCCATCTTGCCTGGACAAGATCCAGCATGGCAGCCATGCTGGCGCGGGCTGTGGGAACCCCGCGTGCCCTCATGGGCTAAGTTGCTCTCCTGCCTCAGTGGACAGAAACACGCAAGACTTCCTCCCCTGCCCCAGGTCTGTCACAAGAAGAACCACCTGGACTTTGCTGTTGCTGAAGGCATCTGGAGAGAGGTGTGTCCAGAATGTTCCTGTGACCCCTTACCCCTTACTAGGGAATGCTAAAAGCCCCTGAAAACTGACCTCTGGAGAAAGATCTTGGGCCTCCTTTTTTTTTTTTTTTTTTTTTTGGGTCCAGTCGTGGGGCTTGAACTCTGGGCCTGGGCGCTGTCCCTCAGCTGTTCAAGCTCAAGGCTAGCACTCTACCACTTGAGCCACAGCATCACTTCCGGCTTTTTGCTTATGTGGTGCTGAGGAATCCAACCCCGGGCCTCAGGCATGCAAGGCAAGCGCTCTACCACTGAGCCACCTTCCCAGCCCCGACCCCGGCTGTTTTTTTAACCAAAGGAAAACAGTAAACTATTGACTGAGTAGTTGGCCTGGGAGCTTTACAAAACCATAGATCTGCAGTTAGTCAACTGCAAACATCACCTCTATCCAAATTCAGATTAAACCGTTTTCTAGGCATGCGGTGGAGAGGCTGAAAGACGCTTTTTGGGGAACGCGTGTCAGTCCTCCAGAGAGGATCGGGGGTGGGGGGAGCCCTGGGTGTGGCCCGTGGCAGAGTGCTCGGTCTGGGCTCCGAGCACACTGCGTTCAGGCTTTAACTCAGCACCAGAAGCGAGTCCATGAGCTCTCTGAGGTTTCCCTCCCGAGGGAGACGGCCCTGGAGCGCAGCTTCTGTGCTGAGCTCGGGACAGTGTGCTCCTCTCCTGTGTGCACACGTGTGTGCGTGCAAGTCGCACTGAGTGGCACGCAGCACTGGCTCACCCATTGCTCAGCTGTGCGTCCCCCGAGCTCCTGTGTGAGGCCCTGGATTCTGCCCACAGACAGGGCGAGGAGGAGGACTGGTGCTCTGAGGGGCCTGGGCGGGCTGCAGCCGGCTGCCGCCCGGCCTTGGGTACATTTGGGCATCAGCCACCCTGGCCAGCAGCCCTCAAGCTGCTGCCTGCAACAGCCCCGGGAGCAGGTGGCATGAGATGCACCTCAGGACAGCAGAGGAAGCCGGCTTGGGATCCAGTATGGCACTCTGGTCTCCCTTCACCAGGGAAACGGACTCGGGGTTGGCAGGGATGTGGCGCCGGCCACAGTGGCCGGCAGGGCTCGGCTGATGGACCTTTGGCCCGAGGGCAACTGGTTTTTCTTGAGTTTGAGTCTTGTTCTGTTTCCCAGGTTGGCTTCTAACTCCCACTCAAGGGATCCTCCTGAGTCGCTGGGACTACAGGCACACTCCACTATGCCAGGGAATTGGCTCTAATGCCTTCAAAAAATTGTGCTGTAGGGGCTGGGAAGGTGGCTCAGTGGTAGAGCGCTTGCCTTGCATGCATGAGGCCCTGGGTTCGATTCCTCAGCACCACATGAGCAAAAAAGAAAAAAAGCCAGAAGTGGCGCTGTGGCTCAAGTGGTAGAGCGCTAGCCTTGAGCTGAAGAGCTGAGGGACAGCGCCAGGCCCAGAGTTCAGGCCCCACGACCGGACCCCCCCCACACAAAAAAAATTGTGCTGTAACCCAGCAGTCCTGAGGCCGAGGCCGGCAGGCAGCAAGCTGCAGGCCAGCCTGGACCGCACTGCGCTCTCCTCTCAAAGCCCCGACTGTGGACTGAGGCCCGGGGTGGGGTGGGGGGCGGCCCACTCCGCCAGCAGCGCAAGGCCCAAGTCCGATCCCCACTCCCCCTCAAAAATCGCTCCCAAGGCCGACCGCAGGCCGCATGTGTGCTGCCGCCTCTGCCGCCGAGGTGGACGCGTGCAGCGACGTTCTGTCTTCAGCTTTCAGACCCCCGTGACGGCCACTCAGACGACCCTGGTCATTCTTACCACCTGGCCCGCTGCCCGGGCCGGAGCGACTGCGCGGGCGCCGCAGCCACGCCGAGGCCGAGCCCGGGAGAAAGGCTGCGCGAGGAAGGGCGGCGCCCCTCGGGGCTCCCCGCCATCCTGGGGGGAGCTGCCAGCCGCGCCCCGCCACCCCCCGTGTCCCCCAGTGCCAGCGACGTGGACATGCAGCCTGTGGGCGAGGCCAAGCTGCCCGCGGCTGCCCGCAGCCCCCAGGGTGCCAGGAGGCCGGCCTGGAGACCGTGGGCGTGGCCAGCCGCGGCCGCCATGCAGCCCGCCGAGGGGGGCAGACGCCTGCCCAGCAGGGCCAAGGGCACGCGGTCGCCACCCCGGCTCCGGAGCGAGGGAGACAGGGCGCCCAGGCTCACGCTGTCCAAGAGAAAGCTGCAGCTTCTGCTCGCAGAACCTGTGAGCACTAAGAGAAAGAAGTATGTGGCCTGTTCTGGGGTGATTGGATTGGGTTCTGGAAGGGTCCAGAAGTCACCTGGGGTGGGGGCTCATGCGGTAAGCTAATGCTGAGGAGTGCATGTTTGTTTTTGTTGTGTGCCCACACCACTATTGGGTCTACACTCTGGGGCTGATTCTGCCCTGTTGCTTTTTAAATTTTTTTTGCCTGTCATGGGGCCTGGGCGCTGTCCCTCAGCTCTTCAGCGCAAGGCTCTACCACTTGAGCCACAGCGCCACTTCTTGTTTTCTTGTGGTTCACTGGAGGTAAGAGTCTCATGGGCTTTCCTTGCGTGGGCTGGCTTTGAATGGTGATTCTCAGATCTGTCTCTTGAGTAGCTGGGATTACAGGCGTGAGCCACTAGTGCTTAGCTTATTTTTGTTTTCTTTTTGTGCCAGTACTAACTGGGACTTGAATTCTCTTTCAGCCTTTTCTTTTTTTTTTTTTTTGGGTCTGGTCGTGGAGCCTGAACTCTGGGCCTGGGCGCTGTCCCTCAGCATCTTCAGCTCAAGGCTAGCGCTCTACTACTTGAGCCACAGCATCACTTCTGGCTTTTTTCTTTTTGCTTATGTGGTGCTGATGAATGGAACCCAGGGCCTCAGGCATGCAAGGCAAGCACTCTACCACCGAGCCACCTTCCCAGCCCCAGCCTTTTCTTCTTATAGCTCTAGTTAGGATTTTCTTTTTTTTTTGGTCGGTTGTGGGGCTTGAACTCTGGGTCTGGGCATTGTCCCTCAGCTCTTCAGCTCAAGGCGAACTCTGTACCGCTTGAACCACAGCGCCCAGGCCGAGTTCAGGTCTTCTAGTGGCTTATTGGAGATCAGAGTCTCATGGACTTTCCTGCCTGGGCTGGCTTTGAACTGCGATCCTCAGATCTCAACCTCCTGAGTAGCTAGGATTACAAGCGTGAGCCACTGGCGCCTGGCTGGACTTTTTCTCTTAAACGGTGACAGATGGAGTCTGCTGTTGAGAGGGGATCTTTGTGGTAATCTTGAGTGGCCTTTGGGGAGGGTCTCAGTATTGGTGAGGAGCTAAGTTCTAAGCCAGAGGCCCACAGGCCGCCTGTGCCCGTGCCCGTGCCTGGCTGCGCGAAGGCCGCCGTCGGGCCGCCGCCTCTGAGCTGGAGTGAGCGGGGGTGAGCGACCTGAGCTGCCGGGGGGGGGGGGGGGTGGGGGGGGTGGGGGGGTGGGGGGGTGGGAGCAGAGGTGTTCGGAGCTGTTGGCGGGCTCTGCTCTGAGGATGCTGGCTGAGCTCGGATTTGCTTCTTGCAGGTAGCGAGAGCAGAGAGCCAACGTGGTGCCCGTGGATGCTGGCGGCTCTGTGCCCGGCCCCCTCTCCCAACAGGGTGTCCCCCCACCCTCTGCAGGCTGCAGGACTCCCCCAAGTGCAAATAAAAGCCACGACCTCAGGGGCGCTGGTCCGTGCGGTGGGCGGCAGGGCTGTGTGGGGCAGTCAGTCCTCTTGTGTGGTCGCTGGGTGAGCACCGGGCCAGGCAGTGTGCTGCTGTGTTGTTCACCCCGCACCCTTCCCGGGGGCCAGGCAGGCCTGGGCCACTGCCTCCCCGCCATGCGATTAGCAGGTCTAGCTTTGCTGTGCCAGTAAGGGTGTTGCCCCAGAGCCTCTGCCAGGAAGCCTGGCTACCCCACAAGGTCCGGTGGCCATCGGGTGAGGACAAGCCAGGCAGAAAGCCACACAGGCTGCCGGGAGGGCCCCGACCTCCGCCTCCCCCCGCCAGATGAGTGCCGAGACAGAGCCAGCCGCGTTTAGTGTTTTATTCATAAAACCAGCCCCACGCGGACACTCTAAAACCAGGCGCTTCAGCTGCACCATCCCACCGCTTGCTACCGGCCGCCGCGCTCCGTGCCTCCGGCGCCCGCCCCGCCCCGCCCCGCCCCGCCCCGCCCCGCCTCCCTCCCGCTCGGTCCGCAGCGCAACCCGCGCTGCCCCGCGGCCAGGGGTGAATGCGTGTTAAATACTGAGTTTTACTGTGACATAGGGGAGCCCGCGGGTGCCTCACTCAGTGCACAGCACGGCCACGCCTCGCTCGTAGAAGCTTCGAGGATCTTCCTTGGTAGCAATTTCGAAGTCCACGGTGAAGATGAGGTCTGCCCGGGTGAAGTTCAGGTACACGGGTAAGGTCACCTGGGGAAGGTGGGGGAGAAGAGGTGAGGCGCGGCGCTGCGGGGGTGGGGTGGGGGCTGGGGGCGGGGCAGGGCAGCGTCTGCTCACCACACTGGCCTTCTTCTCGGCGTTGGTCTGCTTGACCCAGCGCAGCTGCGTCAGCGGGAGGACGGTGGAGATGGCGTTGGACAGCGACAGCTTGTTGTTGTTGCACGTGGCCCCTTGGAGCTTCAGACCTGCGGGAGAGGAGGTCGCTGGGCGGCCGTCCCCCTCCCCCCTCCCCCCCCCCCCCCCCCCCCCCGTCACCTGGGAACAGCAACCCGGGCTGCCCCGCCTCCCAGCTCACCTGTGACCCCAAAGCTGCAGGCGTCCAGGGCGGCGCCCTGAGAGGTGGTGACATTGACCTCCAGGCAGAGCTCCTCCAAGGACCAGCTGGTGGCCTGGGCCACGTACTGCCTTGTGGCGGTGATGTACGCCTCGGGCACAAACAGGCCGCCGAGGTACACGTGCACGTTCTGTGGGAGAAGCCGCGCAGGGCAGGCGCTGCGGTCAGCCGTGTCCGCTGCGTGGGCCCGGCCCGCAGGGCAGGCGTCCCGTTCCCCGCGGGCGGTCCCACCTTGAGTTCCTTGGCGCCCCCCGACGCGGCGGCCTGCGAGATGCTCTGCAGCTGCTTGATGCGCTCGCTGAAGTCCGACACCCACTGGATGACCGTCATGCCGGCCGGCACGGTGTAGTGAGACCAGCTCCGAGGCAGGATTCCTGCAGCCAGGCAGGGACCCACTCGTGTCAGCTCCCACAGGGCCCTGTGGGCTCCCCCCACCCCCGGCTCTCACCCGGGTCCTTGGCACCCAGGATGCCCCTGGGTGCATCTGTTCAGCGTCCAGTTAGCCCAGGGCGAGTGGTTTACACAGCTAAAAACCCCCCAAGTGGCTGAGGGCTCCTCAGCCCCGTGCCCTCGCCCGCCACCACCCCCACTCCCGTCCAACCCACTCGCGACGGAGCCTTCTCCATGGAGGGCACTGTGTGCTCCCTTGCCGCACTGGAACCCCCTAAAGTTATGGGACTTGGAGCAAGACTGCTCTACCCAGAACCTGGCATAAAGGAGGAGCCCAAGGCATGGGAAGGCCCGTGCGCAGGGCCTCCGGCATGGCCGGGCGCGGAGGTGCAGGCCCAGTACCTTTCACCAGCTCGTTGATGAGCGTGCGCAGGTAGTTGGTCTGCTTCTTCTTCCCCTCGCACACCTGTGCCACGTCTGCCAGGTCCTGGCGCACGTCCTGGAGCAGCTTCGCCCCCATCTTTACCTCCCTCTCAAAGAACCTGAACAGAGGATCCTAAGAACATTCCAGAAGAGAAGCGAGGATGAGGCCATGGCTCGCACAGGGAGGAGACCCTTGTAAGGAGCCCAGAGCTGCTGACAGTGTCATGGGAGCCTGGGGTGACCTGTCAGCGCTGCCCACCTTCACTTTGCTTTGGTGATCGACCAAAAAACAAAACAAAACAGTGGGGTTCACTTGGGGGCTTGAACTTGGGGCCTGGGTGCTGTCCCTAAGCTCTCTGTTCAAGGTTAGCACTCTACCATTTTGGGCCACAATGCCACTTCTGGTTTTCTGGTGGTTAACTGGAGGAGACGGGAGTCTCACAGACATTCCTGTGTAGGCTGGCTGTGAACTGCGATCCTCAGAGCTCAGTCGCCTGAGTAGCTAGGGTTATAGTCGTGAGCCACCGGTGCCTGGCTCTGTCCCTTTTTGAGGTCCTTTGCCTAGCCTAGGGAGCAGGCAGTTCCAAAAGGTTCCTTGATGGTAAAATAGGTTCTGGAGTGCAGGAGCCATGGGAGGGCGGAGAGGCCAGCTCTGGTCAAGTTCTTTACATGCACGCATGAAAACAGGTCCGTGAGCCCTGCTGAAGCTGGTTTACCAGCCGGGAGGAACGGGGCAGAGATGGAGGGGTGGGTTTACCTGGGATGTGCTATGTGTACAGACAGAAGCGACACCACTTGTTGCAAGGAAAACACTAAAGGGTTGCTCCACTTGCTGCCGGCTGGGGATGAGCTGCTGCTGCTGCACAAGGCGGGGCCGCTCAAGCACCTCCTCCCCCCAGTTGGCTAACCCCGCACGGCTACCTTGATGTTCTCCACCGTGCGCTTGAGCGGGCTCAGCGCCTGGGGGATGAGGTGCAGCCAGTTGGAGGCCGTGGTGTGCAGGGTCCTCATCCAGGCCGGGCGCCCGTCGGACGTGGAGTCTGTCCTGGTCTTCTTCTCCGTCTCTGCGTAGGCCAGGTCATCCTCATCCTCCAGCATCTGCATCTTCAGCATCTTGCTGATCATGTCCACACCTAGGCCACAGGCCACCAGAGGGGGAGAGGACGGAAGAGAAGAGACACGGAATGGAAAGGCCACAGGGCCAAAGTCTTGCTCGGGTGGCCTGAAAGGCACTAAGCTGGAGTGCCCCTCGGGCTCTGCGGTGCTGTTTCCTCCCATGTCCAGTCAGTGACTGAAGCACTGGCCGGGAGATCATACAGGACAACAGCTCACCCCAGGGCGAGGCCCCGGTGCCCCTCTGGTGCCTGATGGCGCGTGTGGAAAGAGGGGCTCACGACGGAGAGCTCTGAGGACATCTATTCTGCCAACTCAGAGAACTGGTGGCTGCGGAGCCTCTTTGGTGTCCTCTGCGTCTGGCTGAACCACCCCAAACCGCTCTGCCTCGGCGGGCCCTGGACTCGGCCACGTCCACCAGCTGTCCTGCAAGCGCCCATGGGCAGTGGTGCCCTGCTGGTCGCTGCTGTCGTCCTCTGTTCTGGCCCTCACCTCCGAGGCGGCCAGCACAGCCTGCAGGACGCTGACCCCAGGCCTTCACTGTCCTCCCTGGCCGGGCTGTGTGCTCTCATGGGACTGAGGAGCCTTCCGCACATGCATGCGTGCACACACATGCATGCACGCACACACACGCATGCACACACATACGCATGCACGCACACACACACACACACGCCCACCTTGGGTGGTCAGGAGCACCTTCTCGGCGTTGTTGGGCAGGCCCAGCCAGGAGGGCGTCTGTGCGTCGGGGAGCAGTTCCACCCACTGCACAAACTCCTCTCGCCTGGAAAAGCAGCACATGTGGAGCGGGTGTTAGGCAGCCCTGCAGCGCCAGCCGCGTCTCCTGCCACCCTCGGGCCCCCGAGGCGGCGCACACCTGATCCCATCGGGCATTTGAATGTCCTTGTGCCCATCGACCTTGCAGGCCAGTTTGAATTCACTATCGAAGCTCCTGGTGGTGAAGAGCCGCTCGAGGAAGGTGTTGAGCAGACGCTGGTCAAACTCATTGTCCACGCGCCCCCCGTAGATGGATTGGGCCATCAGGGTCTTCAGCGCAGACCAGGGGATCTTGTCAGGAGAGATGTTCTGCCTGCCCTGGGGTGCGGAGCCTGGGTTACACGTGTGCGCTCAAACACTGGGCCTGCCGACCGGCAGCGCTCTCCTTGACCCTCCCTTCAGGTGCGGGGTGACGTGTGTGCTCCCTAGGCGTGCCCTGCCTCAACTGTGGCCTGGCCAACGTACCTTGGCCGTGTCATCTAGCCACGTGTCCACTGTGTCACAGGCTGACCTCAGGTCAGATTCTCCAAACTCGTACTTCTTGGACCAGCCCAGGGGTGCGTAGCGCAGGCGCTCTTGGATGATGGCGTGGAACCAGGCCAGCAGGAAATACAAGCGGGCACGTTCGTTGGGAGACTAGGTGAGAAAATGAGGGAGACAGCCGTCAGGAGGCAGCATGGTTTGTGCGTGAGAGCGCGAGAAGAAAGGCGACCTGTCCAGCTCTCCCCCTGCCTGGGCCCCCGTGAGCTCCAGGGCGGAGCAGCAGCAGGGAAAGCAGGCTGGGTGGGAGGCGGGGGGGGGGGGGGGGGAGGAGGAGGAGGAGGAGGATTTCTATTAGTGCAGACAGGAACTATCAGTCAACAGAACATTACAAGACACACTTTCTAAAAATGCACCAGAAAATAGCGGATTATGGCACAAAATCCAGTGGCATTCAGGACACGGAGCCCGTGCAGGCCCACTGCTGTAAACCCCTCTTCCCACTGCTGTCATCCCTGTCTCTGCAGGCACCCAGATGCTGTGAGTGCCCTCAGGGTCCTGGCGTGGGAGAGGAGGCTGCTGCCACCCTGTGGGACGTGACTGCCCTTCCATCTTTTCTGCGAGTGGGACACATGCCACGCTCTGCAACTAACCATGGCTGTGCAGGCGTGCCCCTTTCTGAGTGTGCACAGGAAGCAGATCTGTAAATGACCCGTGCACAGCTCCAGGACGCACTGCCGAGAGACCCACTTCCTTGCGCAGGGCTGGACGCTGTACCTTGCATATCCGAGACACAGGGATGCTGCTGAAGGTCCGCAGCATGTTGGCCTTCACGCCCGGCGGCGGCTCGAACACGAAGATGCGGCCTGCGCGGAGCAGGTTCACTGGGACCTAAGGGAGAGCGCGCCGCTGTGACCCAGGGCTCCGCTCAGCCAGTCAGCCCACCAAGTGCCCACCCTGTGTGCCTCCCACTTGCTCACCTTGGGGTTGATCTCCATGGTGAGGAAGAGCCGGAAGCAGGCGTGGGGCTGCAGGGAATGCAGCTTCTTCTCCAGCTGCATCAGCCACCCGGGGGCCAGGTGCACGTTCTTCAGCATCACCCACCTGCGCGCACAGCGTGAGCCATGACCCACGGGCCTCCACCAGCATGGGCAGATTTTGGCTCTTAGGCAAAACCGGCTAGGCCTACCTGCCCGATTTCACTGCCGTGTTGATAGCCTTGTCTGCTTGGTTGAAGCCTTCCGCTGAGCCTGAGGCAGGAAGGAAAGTGTGGGTAAGCAGCTGCAGCCTGCTTCCCACAAACCCGCAACGCCATCAAGTGTCTTTACCGATGGCAATCGAGGTGATCTGTGTGTTCTGCTCAGCTGCCAGGTCCTCCACGTGCCCGCTGGCATCATACCCGGGCACAGAGCACATCAGGACAGGTGTGTTTGGCTTCACCTACAAGTGAAGAGGCAGTGGACGCTCACCTGCAGACTTCTGACGGGCAGGTTCAGGACCATGGGGGGGGGGGGACAGCAAGGAAGTGAGGCTTCACATGGCTGCGGTGGGGGACGGGGAAGCAGACACGGGGTTCTGGGAAAGCGGGTGGGCACGGGGCATTACCTCTGTGCCCACAATGTGTGTCAGGTCGAGCGGCTGCTCCATGATGGACATGAAGGACTCTCCAAGGTTGGTGGAGACAAACATGTGCGCCATGGCCAGCAAGCGGTCGGGCCGGAAAGCCTGAATCAAGAGCAGCCGGTGGATGGCCTGTCCGATGGGAGCTGAAAGGAGGGGTGCCAGGGTTGGGGAGGCAGACACTTCAAGACCCTGCCCCAGAGGCCTGCTCTACGCAGGGCACTGGCGCGGCAGGCACTCAGTAGCCAAATCAACCTCTGCTCAGGCTCCACCCCAGAAAGCCCGCGGTCAATTCTGGCTCTCTAGCCAGGAGCGTCCGCCCTGCTTCCTGTTCCAATGCCCGGCGACCAGACCTCACCAGCTAAGCATAGCAAGGTAAGGCACCATCCATCCGTCCATCTCTCTGATGGTATGGGGCTTTGAACTTAGGGCCCTGTGCTGGTTAGGCAGGCATTGTGTCAGTTGAAGAGTCCTGTTGTTTTGCGGCAGGGGGGGTCTCTATATAGTCCAGGCTGGCCTGAAACCCCTACTTCTCGGACTGCGTCAGCCTCCCAAGTGCTGGGGTTACAGGTATGCACCACCAAATTGGGCTTACTTGTGATCCTTTCATCATTCAACTAGTACCTGTTCAGTGCAAAACAGCCAGGAATTCTCAGGAAGGTCTGGGGACGTGGCAGTGGCTGGCTGTGGGTGCAGCAATGTCCCTACTCTGCCTTCTGCAGTCTGGACCCTGAGGTGGGGTGGTCATTTCTGCAAGTGCCTGCCTGTTGTGGCCCAGGGCATTTTCTCTTTTACGTAAGGAGAGGGCTTTTCTACCTCCCGCCCGTGTCTGCGGGATCTTTTAGTTGGAGCAGGAATTAGGAACTGTTTGGTTTTCGCTCTTTCTACATCAAGAGCCATTCGACTTTTTTTGTGGGGGGGGGGGGGGAGGATGGGGGGGGGTTGTGGGGCTTGAACTTGGGGCCGGGATGCTATTCCTGAGCCCTTTTGCTCAAGGTGGCTAGCACTCTATTACTTGAGCTGTACTTCCTGTTTTCTGGTGGTTTATTGGAAAAAAGAGTGTCATGCACTTTCCTGACCAGGCTGGCTTTGAACTGCGATTCTCAGATCTCAGCCTCCTGACTAGCCAGGATGACAGGCGTGAGCCACTGGTGCCCAGCAAGAGCCATTTGCCTAGGTATTTCCTACAGAGTTTATAGAGTGTCACTGTGTAGCCTGAGCTGCACAGTTTAAGGTGCATCTCCTGCCGTGGCTTCCTGAGATTTTTTTTGTTTAACTCTTTAAGTGCTAATGTATCCTGGGAACCAGTGATGCTTTGGTTTGTGGAAGCTTCCCTCCACCCCAGGAGCCCGGATGCCACTCACTCGCAGGCGTGTCCTCACTCCAGACGTACGGCACTGTCTGCTCTGGGGAGCTGCTGTCCAGCCAGATGCCAAATTGCTGTGGAGGCAACAGAGCATCACCACGAAGCAGACCTGGATGGAGCCCGGGCCCGCGCCCCGCTGCTGAGCTAGCGGAGGCCAGGGCTGACCGCGGGAGGGTGCTAGGGCCAGTCTTCCAGGTGTCTGCCGTCTCTCTGTGTTCCCTCCTTGCCCATTTAATGGGAAAAGGGCACAGTTCTCATGGGACACATATGGAAGGACAGTTACCTCATCTGCCTGAACCTTCGCGATCAGATCTTTAAATGCAGGAAGACAGCTCAACCTCACAACGGCCTCTGCTTGTTCCATAGTCAGGCCCTGGACTTTGGGAGTGGAGCCAGCACTCAGCACAATCTCCTTCCCTCTCAGGAAGTGCTGAAACTCAGCATCATAGGTGGGCTCCCTGGAGAAAGAGGTCAGTCACAAAGATGAGGAACAAAGAACACATCCCAGTGGGACATGCATGCAGGCAAGCAGTGACTTTTACCCCAGAGCAAAAGCAGGGAGCTGGACTCACCCCACAGTGCCCTTCAGCTTGATCCTCGCCAGCAACATGGCGAAGGTGATGTGGTCCTGGTGCAGCATACCTCGGGCCACTCGGTTAAATGCCACCTGTGGACAGCGGAGGAAGCACTCACGTCCTGAAGAGGCGCTGCACCCACTCATGCACACAGTGTCGCTGCCGTTCCCACCCGCAGGCACACAGAGTCTGAGTGCTGTACCTGGAAGAGGTCCCTAGTGACAGTGGCGAGGCGCTGTGTGTGGTCACTGACCCCCTTCAGGTTTGGGTTCTCATACAGCACATTGTGGTAGATGTCCAGGAAGAACTGGAGCGAGTACTGGTAGAGGAAGTGTATCTGCAAGGAAGGTGGGCACGACTGTCAGCCCCCCCTCCCCCTCCCCCTTCCCCCCAACAAGCCGAGGACGTGCGTCAGTCACCTGCTTCAGGGACTCCATGGTGAAGTAGATGCTGCTGCAGGCGGTGGACAGTGGCAGGTACTGCTGCGACACCGTCTCCACCTCCTGCATGACGATGTCCGTCTCCTCCACCTTCCTGGTCACCTCAGCAGCTTCTCGCTTGAGGTTCTCCAGGGTTGTTATGATTGTGTCATCATCCAGGATGCGACCTTTCACCTCGTTCAGCGCTTGTAGCAGAGACTTCTCCAGCTGGCGTAAGCGGAGCTGAAATTCCCCTAAAGCGATCAAGACACGCAGGTTGCTAAGATGCCTACGCTCATCCGAGGAAAAGCAGTGCTCCCAAGGTCCACACGAAGTCGGTGGGTGGCCTCCCTGCTCCAAGTGGAGCCTCCACTGTGTAGCCTACCTTGAAGCTTAAGAAGATCAGAACGCTTTTCGTCCACGTCGGGTCTCTCTGCCTTCAGCACTTCATTGAGACACTGGCTCTGCAGACTGCTCCGGGTGACGGTGAAGTTCACAAAGGTGACCCGGGAGCACAGGTCCGGTGGGAACTCAACCTGCCCAAACAGAGGGCACAACGCCTCCGTCAAGTCAGCCGCAAAGCCACCCTGCACACGTCGCACACGAGGAGGCTGACTGCTTACCGTGGGGTCTCTGGTGGACAGGAAGATGACAAATGACGGTGACAAATCTATGTCCTGGTCACCAAGGGTGATCAGCACCCTCCCTCCTGTGCGCCGAACTTCACGATTCAGTACTGGATTCAAAACTGGGTCGTAGCTCTCCACATCCTGTAACAAGTGAGTGAACAGACATCACCTTCCTCCCCCTGACAAGCACACCAGCCAGGAGCCACCTAGCCACCCACACCTGTGCACTGGCTCACGTGACAGCCAGGAGCCACACATCCTTACTGAAATCGAGGTAAGATTAAAATTGACACATAGGGGCTGGTAAGGTAGCTCAGTGGTAGAGTGCTTGCCTTGCATGCATGAGGCCCTGGGTTCAATTCCTCAGCACCACATAAGCAGAAAAAGCAGGAAGTGGCACTGTGGCTCAAGTGGTAGAGAGCTAGCCTTGAGCTAAAGAGCTGAGCCTAGAGTTCAGGCCCCACAACTGACCAAAAAAAATAAAAATAAAATAAATAAATAATAAAAATAATATTAAAAAAAATAAAATTGACACATCCTAGTACTTGGAGGATCTTAAGTTCAAGGCTGGCCCAAGCTACATAGTAAAATCACCTCAAACAAATAGGAAGTGGAGGTGAGGCTCCAGTGGTTGAATACCAGTCTTGAGCAAAAAAGCCAAGAAAGAGTGTGAGGCCCTGAGTTCAAGCTCTGATCCCAACTCTCTCTCTCTCTCTCTATCTCAATTCTTGCACTAGGGAGGGGATGTAGCTCTCAGTGGCAGAGTGCCTAGCACATGCAATTCACAAGGCCCTGGGTTCCATCCTCAGCACCAATTAAAAAGAAAAATCAGCTGGGCACTGGTAGCTCACGCCTGTAATCCTAGGTATTCAGGAGGCTGAGATTTGAGGATTGCGGTTCAAAGCCAGCCTGGGCAGAACATCCATAACTCCAATTAACCACCAGAAAACTGGGAGTGGCACTGTGGCTCAAGTGGTATAGCTAGCCTTGAGCTGCTGAAGAGCTCAGGGACAGCACCCAGGCCCGGGGTTTAAATCCCACGACAGACCAAAAAAAAAGTTTTTTTTCAGACTTTCTAAATAGAATTTTAAATTCAAACACGTTTTTGTTGATTTATTTTTAGTTGGTCATTGAGTTTGAACTCAGGGCCTCGGCTTTGTCCCTGAGCTTTTTTGTTCAACGCTAATGGCTCTACAGGCTACTTCTGGTTTTCTGGTGGTTAACTGGAGATAAGAATCTCATAGAGGCCGGGCGCTGGTGGCTCACGCCTGTAATCCTAGCTACTCAGGAGGCTGAGATCTGAGGATCGCGGTTCAAAGCCAGCCTGGGCAGGAGAGACCGTGAGACTCCTATCTCCAATAAACCACCAGAAAACCGGAAGTGGCGCTGTAGCTCAAGTGGTAGAGCGCTTGCCTTGAGCTGAAGAGCTGAGGGACAGCGCCCAGGCCCAGAGTTCAAGCCCCACGGCCGACAAAAAAAAAAAAAAAGAATCTCATAGAGCTGGGAGCCGGTGGTTCAACCCCATAATCCTAGCTACTCAAGAGGCTGAGATCCTGGTTTAAAGGCAGCCCAGACAGGAAAATCCTAGAGACTCTTATCTCTAATTAATCACAGTAAAAGCCAAGAAGTGGTGTTGTGGCTCAAATGGTAGAGTGCTAGCCTTGAGCAAAAGGAGCTCAGGGACGAGTTCAAGCCCCTGGACCAGCAAAAAAAAAAAAAAAAAAAGAGGGCTGGGGAAGGTGGCTCAGTGGTAGAGCGCTTGCCTTGCATGCATGAGGCCCTGGGTTCAATTCCTCAGCACCACATAAGCAGAAAAAGCCAGAAGTGGCACTGTGGCTCAAGTGGTAGAGCGCTAGCCTTGAGCTGAAGAGCTGAGGGACAGTGCCCAGGCCCAGAGTTCAGGCCCCACAACCGGCAAAAAAAAAAAAAAAAAAAAAAAAAGAATTTTCATAGATTTTTCTGCCTGGGCTGGCTTTGTACTGTGATCTCAGCCTCCTGAGTAACTAGGATTACAAGTATGAGTCACTGATGCCCAGCTGGATTTTTGAATTTTTTAAAGATTTATTTTGGCCAGTCCTGGGGCTTGAACTCAGGGCCTGGCCACTGTCCCTGAGCTTCTTTTGCTCAAGCCTAGCACTATGCCACTTGAGCCACAGCACCACTTTTGGCTTTTTCTGTTTATGTGGTGCTGAGGAATCAAACCCAGGGCTTCATGCATGCTAGGCAAGTACTCTACCACTAAGCCACTTTCCCAGCCCCTAAATTTAAATTTTATAGAGCAACTTCAAACTTTACCCTTGCTCTGATATCAAGTCTGTAAAAGTTCAAATATCAATGTTTGTACCATGTAGTTTTTTTTTTTTTTTTGGTCAGTCATGGGGCTTGAACTCTGGGCTTGGGGTGCTGTTCCTGCGCTCTTCAGCTCAAGGTGAGTGCTCTACTGCGTAAGCCACAGCGTCACTTCTGGTTTTCTTTTTTTTTTTTTTTTTGTCGGTCGTGGGGCTTGAACTCTGGACCTGGGCGCTGTCCCTCAGCTCTTCAGCTCAAGGCTAGCACTCTACCACTTGAGCCACAGTGCCACTTCCGGTTTTCTGGTGGTTTATTGGAGATAGGAGTCTCACGGTCTTTCCTGCCCGGGCTGGCTTTGAACCGCGATCCTCAGATCTCAGCCTCCTGAGTAGCTAGGATTACAGGCGTGAGCCACCGGCGCCTGGCTTCACTTCTGGTTTTCTAGTGGTTTATTGGAGATAAGAGTCTCACGGACTTTCCTGCCTGGGCTGGCTTTGAACCAGGATCCTCAGATCTCAGTCTCCTGAGTAGCTAGGATTACAGGCGTGAGCCACTGGTGCCCAGCTTGTA
The DNA here is from genome assembly GCF_024711535.1 of Dipodomys merriami. NCBI lineage: Eukaryota > Metazoa > Chordata > Mammalia > Rodentia > Heteromyidae > Dipodomys > Dipodomys merriami. The sequence continues at coordinate 2,335,048 of NW_027206069.1, forward strand.
CCATGTAGTTTTTTTTTGGTCGGTTGTGGGGCTTGAACTCTGGGCCTAGGCATTGTCCCTCAGCTCTTCAGCTCAAGGCGAGCGCTCTACCACTTGAGCTACAGCGCCACTTCCGGTTTTCTGGTGGTTTATTGGAGATAGGAGTCTCACAGTCTCTCCTGCCCGGGCTGGCTTTGAACCGCGATCCTCAGATCTCAGCCTCCTGAGTAGCTAGGATTACAGGCGTGAGCCACCAGGGCCCGGCTTGTACCATGTAGTTTTAAGACCTACCTTACAAGCCTAAAAGAAATTCAGTCTTGGAAGCTGATCTTAGAATTCAAACATAGTTGGGTACTCATGCTTGAAATCCTAGTTACTCAGGAGTCTGAGATCTGATAATTGAGTTCAAAGTCAGGCTGGGCAGGAAAGTATCAAACTTTTTTTGTTTTTTTTGGCCTGTCTTGGGGCTTGAACTCAGGGCCTGGGAGCTGTCCCTGAGTGTCTTTTACTCAAGCCTAGCACTCTACCACTTGAGCCACAGCGCCAATTCTGGCTTTTTCTGTTCATGTGGTACTGAGGACTTGAACCCAGGGCTTCATGCATGCTAGGCAAGCACTCTACCTCTAAGCCACATTCCCAGCTCCTTTTCTAAGTTTTTTTTTTTTTGTCTGTTGTGGGGCCTGAACTCTGGCCTGGGTGCTGTCCCTCAGCAAATAAGCTTAAGGCTAGAACACTACCACTTGAGCCACAGTGCCACTTCCAGCCTTTTCTGCTTATGTGGTGCTGAGGCATCTAACACAGGACCTTATACGTGCAAGGCAAGCACTCTACCACTGAGTCACCTTCCCAGCTGCCCCGCCCTCCTTTTTTTGTTGTCAGTCATGGGGCCTGAACTCTGGGCCTGGGCGCTGTCCCTCAGCTCTTCAGCTCAAGGCTAGTGCTCTCCAACTTGAGCCACAGCGCTATTTCTGGCTTTTTCTGCTTATGTGGTGCTGAGGAATCAAACCCAAGACCCCATTCATGCAACAAGGCAAGCACTCTATCACTGAGCCACCTTCCCAGCCCCCTTTTCTGAGTATTTTTATTGGAGATGAGAGTCTCATGGGCTTTCCTGCCTGAGCTGTCTTTGAATTGCAATCTTTAGATTTCAGCCTCCTGAGTATCTAGGATTATAGATGTGAGCCACCAGAGCCTGGTTTCTATGAAACTTTTTTTTTCCTCTATAAAATGCTTATGAACTTCAAAAAGCCAGAGTGTAACTGTGGTTCAAGGTGGTAGAGGGCTACCTTTGAGCCAAACAGCTCAGGGACAGTGCCCAGGCCCTGAATTCAAGTTCAGAGGCCAATAGACAGACTGACAAGAGACTGAGACAGAGATATAGATAGGCATTCAAGTGGAATCACAAACCTGGACCAGAAGGGGATTCCCAAATCTCAGTGCACTCTCCAGATTCTTTCTGAAGGCATCATCCAAGAAGCTGGTCCGTGTGATCTTCCGGTCCTTGTACTCATTCATAATGAACTCCGTGGCCTGCCCGGAGGGATCGATGATCAGCGGATACCTGCAGATGAGGTGACAGAGGAATGGTGAAATGGCCTGCAAGGTGTGTGATCCTGACCAGCCAGGAGGGAAGAAAGGCTATTATCAGACCATTCAGTGGTTTCTAGGTATTTCCAGGCTTACAGATGCTGGATGCTAAAATCAAGTTGTCTTTCTCAAGAAGGGCTGTGATGAGCAGAGCAACTCAGGGAAGATTAGGAATGGGAAGGAACAGGAAGGAACGAGAAGGTTAGGAATGGAAGAACTATGCCCCACCCCTCCCCACCTCCCAGTCCTCTACCAGTGCTTTCTGAATGGAAAGGGTGAGCGCGCACAATGCCTGGCTCCTACCGATTGAAGCGTTTCAGCATGATGGCGTTCTCCGTGCACAGGTCGTCGGCAGGCAGGGAGCTGGCCTGCCAGCGCAGACGCTCGTCGGCATTGGAGAGGTACTCAGTCCTCGCGATGTCTGTGCGGAACTGAGAAGGGAGCTGGTTATCTTCCCCCCTACTCAGCTACAGACAGCGACTGTTCCCAAGTGAACACTCGGAGTAAGTGGCTCCCACCACCCTGGAGCTCCCCACAGCCAGTCACCTGGATGTTGGCTTGCTGCAGGTGGTGAGACCAGGTGGTGAACAAGTTCTGCCGCATCTGCTGGTCAAAGTACCCGGCGTAGGCGATGAAGGCGGCCGACAGCAGGCAGTCCCCGGCAATGGTGGACATCTGGTTCTTGAACGTCTCACTTGTTTTTTCCCATCGTTCCCGTTCAGCAGACAAGCTCTTCAGGAGAGCAGTGCTCCGGTTCACCTACGGAGGATTAGAGGTGCTCAGGGAGTGGCACATTGGGCGTGCCCCCAATGCCCCCCCAGAAGAGGCGTGCCAAGGTGCGCAGGCCCATGTGGGTGAGCAGCAGGCTTCTTCTGTGCATGCTCCAGCAACGACGGCCAAGTCCCACCATTGCCGCTGTGGGCTGGTCTCTCCTCAGAGCACAGGGCTCACTGTTAGCCTGAGACACAGGCCTGAGAAGGAGAGGCCCGAGATGAGGGACAAAAGGGGGTGTCCAAAGGGAACAGAGGACACCAGTGGCAGAAGACCAAGGACTGGAAAGAGGAAGTGGGTGAGTGACAGCAGTGGGTGGGGCAGAGGCTGGACAAGAGACCCAGAAAAGAAGTTTTCAAAAGTGGGAGAACAGACAGAAGGAGAAGGACTTGCTGGCTTTGGACTGTCAAGCAAGCTAATTAACACCGCCAAGCAATAAGCCAGACCCCAACAAGCACAGAGACTCACGGAGACCAACAAGGCCTGTGTAGCTCAAGTTCATGTGCACAGTTCCCAGTTCCCAGACTCCCTCGGGGAGGCTGAGGGCTAGTCCCAGGTATGTGCAGGCTGCAGGAGGCCGAGTGGCTTACTTTGGCCTCGACGGCTGCCAGGTCGGCCTTAATGGCCTGGGCCTCTGAGATGAGGACGGCATACTCCTCCTTGTAGCGCGCGATGCTGGCCTCCAGGTCCCGGATCATCTGCTCCACCTCGTTGGCCTTCTGCTGGTTGTCCTTGGCATCATCTTCCAGCTTCTGCAGCTCATTCCGCAGGGGCTCCACTCTCTTCAGCATGTCTGCGTAATTCAGCTGTGACGGGAGAGTCCACAGTTGTGGTTGCAAGTGACAGGAAGGGCTGGTCCTTATCTCCGGGAGCTGCCGGCTGCATGCTTACCTGTGCGATCGCCCATTTTACCATGGGGCCACAGGCCAGGGAGGCGCGGTTGACAATCTCGTAATTGTAACTTGGATTGGACATGTAGTTCTTCTTCATCTTCTCCCTTATGGCATCACTGGAAAAGAGGCATTTTCTTTCTAAGTGTGTGTAGGATAAGAAGGACTTGAGTTCCCATCTGGATGGTTCTGGCTCAGTCCTGTCTTGGGTGGAAAAAGCAGTGGGCTGTGCTGCCAAAGCTGGGTGCTAGGCCTTGAGCTGGTTTTGGGGCAGCAGGTGGGTGGCCCCCGCCAGGGGCTGTGTCCTCACAGCTGCTCGCAGGACGGACACCTGCAGGATTAGTGTAGCCCACACTGCCTGCTGCTCTGAGGCACCAGAGATGGCCGGCAGCCTGAAGAAAACGCTAGCCCCAAGAGCTGCCGGATACCAGGACGCTGCTAGCACACGGGCATGCTTCCTCTGTGCCAGCTGGGCACCGGCACTGTGGCATGCGCACCTGATTTCCTCAGCGGAGAAGTTGACGATGGTGGGGATGAAGTTCTCCCGCATGATGATGGAGCGGATCTGTTTCCAGTCCGTGGTGCTTTCGCCCAGCAGCAGGCAGATGGACTCGAGAGCCAGCTTCACGGCGGCAGGAGGGTTGGCCATGGACCGCACTTCCACCAGGTGCTGCTTCTTGATGGACTTCACAGCTGCAGACGTGGGCAAGACGGGACAGCGCACAGCGAGGTGAGGATGAGCAACCAAGGCTGGCGCTGACTCCCGCAGGAGGCAGACACGCAGCGCGCTGGGGTCAGAGCCTGTGGACTCTGACCTTTCACTTTTTTTTTTGGTCCGGTTGTGGGGCCTGAACTCTGTCTGGGCCTGGGCGCTGTCCCTCAGCTCTTCAGCTCAAGGCTAGCGCTCTACCACTTGAGCCACAGCGCCATTTCCGGCTTTTTTCTTTTTGCTTATGTGGTGCTGAGGAATCGAACCCAGGGCCTCAGGCATGCAAGGCAAGTGCTCTACCACTGAGCCACCTTCCCAGCCCCTCACTTTTTTTTAATATAGCATTTTTTGATTGAATGATTACATAAACTTCAAATTTCACAGTAGTGTGAAATAGTGATACTTAAAGTCACAAACACATCCTAACCTTCATTTTTGATTAGGGGTTGGAACTCAGGTGCTCTACCACTTGAGATACGCCTTTTTGTTCTAACTGCACTTGAGATAGGGTCTTGTGTATCTGTGATCAGGCTGGCTTTGGACTATGATTCTACTACTCACGCTTATTGCTACAGTTGTGATTATAGCTGTAAGTGCCACCATGCTCAGCTGTTTCCTGTTGGCATGGAGTCTCACAAAACTTTTGCCCGCAGGCCTTGGATCGCAATCTTGTTCATTTTCATCTTTGCAAGTAGCTGGGATTATAGGTGTGGCACAACCACACTTGGCAAAAGTAAACAATTTTAATGTAATCATTCATTCATTCCTTTAGGGTTTCTGATACACAGTCTTAGTCCCGCACCTGCAGCTGGTCTGGACCTCACTAGTAGCTCCCACTGGCCTCCCTCACAATCCTCCTGCCTCCCACAAATGAGTGCTGAGATGCGACCAAGCCCACGGAGCGGCAAGGAAGCACCAGCAGTCCCCTCCCTGCCTTCTGTGCTTGGGATGCAACCAGGCTAGGAGAATGCTCTACCTCAGCCACAGTCAGCCCTTAAGGCCACTTTTTTGGGGGGGCGTCAGTTGTAAAGCTTGAACTCTGGGCCTGGGCACTGTCTCTGAGCTTTTCAGCTCAAAGCGAGCTATCACTTGAGCCTCAGAGCCACTTCTGACTTTACTGGTGTGTTTAACTGGAGATGAGTGTCTCATCAACTTTCCTGTCTGGGCTGGCTTTGAACTGCGATCCTCCTATTTCGGCCCTTAGTTGCTAGGATTGGAGGCGTGAGCCACTGGTGCTCAGCTTTGGTGCAGGCCATTCTTAATCACTGGGTGAAGTGCAAACTCAAAGTGGCGTCCTACTCCAGCATTCCACAGGCATGTATGAGCACGCGTGCTATCTCCACTTAAATAAATAAAGCATTGCAAGCCAAGGCCAGACGTACTCAAATCACTGTATGAGGGTGACACGGACCGTGATCACTTCATGAAATTCAAGTCAGGGACTGATAAACCCTGCCAGCACCATGTGTTGATAAGATGTTTTAGAAAGCAGGCACATTTGTAGCCAGGCGCCAGTGGCTCACGCCTGTCATACTAGCTACTCAGGAGGCTGAGATCTGGAGATCGTGGTTCAAAGCCAGCCCAGGCAGGAAAAGTCCATGAGACTCTTATCTCCAATAAACTACAAAGCTGGAAGTGGGGCTGTGGCTCAAGTGGTAGAGTGCTAGCCTTGAGCTGAAGAGCTGAGGGACAGCGCCCAGGCCCAGAGTTCAAGCCCCATAACCAACCGGGGGTGGGGGGGTGGGGGGGTGGGGGAAGGAGGCACATTTTTTTTCACGGTGGTACAGGCAGGCTAATGTCAGGAGATTTGCTGTAAGATGGAGACTATCCTAAGAGTTTGGAAAGGCCTCAGTGCCATTAGGGTGCATCCTTTCTGGAGAGCTGAGCGGCACCTACATACCGTTCTGGGCCTCAATGACAGCAGGCTCCACCTTGTCAAGGTCCTCCTTGACGCTCATCTGCTTGTCGGCAATCACCTCCTGCTGCTTGTGCAGCTGCTCCTGGATTTCTTGGCTCATGACCTGGAGAGGAAAGATGGCGCTGCTGTGAACCTCGCTGACCAATGTACAGCTCCCCGCTTCTCATGGGAGTGTCCAGCCCCCAGGGCCAGCTTCCTGGAATAAAAGGAAGTACCTTTTTCTTCTCGGCCTCCTGTTGGTCCTTCACCATCTTTTTCAGCTTGTCATTGGCTGCCGCGTTCTTCACCTCTAGTTCCTGGCTCTTTATCCTCAAGTCCCGACGCAGTTCTTCTACCTAAGGAACCAAGGAACACGCAGCGACCACCCTGACCACAGGGGTCTCACGCAGCCCGCAGGGAGGCCTGCGCCCCGCTCTACCTGGTCTACTGTCTCCTTTATTTTCCTCAGCCCAACGTTCAAGTGCATCTGCTGCTCCTCCAGCTCGCTTCGCTTCTCGTGGAACAGGTTGGCGTAGTGGTTGATGAAGTCCAGGTAGTGGCGGGGCGTGATGGCCATGGTCCTGCCCCCTCGCTTCGCCAGACGAGCGTTAGCCTTTCAGAAAACGAAGTAAAATCTTTTCACGCTCTTCATCGTCTCTGTGTTTTACTTCATTTTTTGCCCAGGCTGGTTTTGAACTTGGATCCTTAGATCTCAGCCTCCTGAGCAGCTAGGATTACAGGCGTGAGTTACCAGCGCTTAGCTGACAGTTGCATCTTAACAGACTGCAGTGTGAACCAACTGCCCTGACAAGCAGTCCCGCCTCCAGGCACCACACGCTCAGCTGGACTTCGCTTATCCACTTTCAGCACTGAGTAGCCCCTAAACTTCTAAGTTTTGCCTTAAATTTAGCTAACTGAGGATGATGATTATGCTAATATCAGAGGCGGATTTAATGAGAAAGGGTTCCAAACAATTATGATGTCAACCCTGCTCATGCCCCCTCTACATTTTTTTTTGAAATAGGGTATGAAGCCTAGGCTGGCCTTGAACTTGTGATTCTTCTGCCTCAGCCTTCTGAGCGCCGGGATTATAGGCATGTGCTATTAAAGGTAGACACCAATCCTTTCTTATCTTTTACTGCTTACTTGCAATGGAAACCAAAATAAGAAACATAGAACAGGCCCTTTGGGGCTGGGAAGGTGGCTCAGTAGCAGAGTGCTTGCCTTGCATGCATGAAGCCCTGAGTTCCATTCCTCAGTACCACATAAGCAGAAAAAGCTGGAAGTGGCACTGTGGCTCAAGTGGTAGAGTGCTAGCCTTGAGCTGAACTGAAGAGCTGAGTGACAGCCCCCAGGCCTCTGGTTCAGGCCTCATGACCGACAAAAAAGAACAGGGTCTTTGTGATCAATGGTTTTGGTGTGAGGCAGAGCAGTGGAGATGTCTGCAGGCATCCCGGGCCACAGGTGCCCTCCAGTGTGAGTAGCTTCTCAGAACTTTTCTGGTGGACTGTCTGTTACAGAGATTACAGCAGGGATTGTACATTTCTCAGGGGCAGTCTGTGGGTGGCAGCCATCCCCTTGATTGTACCGCCCTTAGAGCAAGGTGGTGGTGGGCAGGACAGCGAGTGTCACCAGCTCTGGATTCAGAGCCTGGTACAGGGAGGATGACTCACTGGAGAGGTGACAGAACAGGTGGGAAACAAAAATTTCTTCAGTAGTGATGGCTCCCGAAAGGCTTTTTATTATTTATTTATTTATTTATTTTTGGGTCCAGTCGTGGGGCCTGAACTCAGCTCTTCAGCTCAAGGCTAGCGCTCTACCACTTGAGCCACAGCACCACTTCCGGCTTTTTTTTTCTTTTTGCTTATGTGGTGCTGAGGAATCAAACCCAGGGCCTCAGGCATGCAAGGCAAGCGCTCTACCACTGAGTCACCTTCCCAGCCCCAAGGCTTTTTATTTTTTATTTATTTATTTATTTTTGGTCAGTCACGGGGCTTAAACTCTGGGCCTGGGCGCTGTCCCTCAGCTCTTCAGCTCAAGGCTAGTGCTCTATCACTGGAGCTACAGCACCACTTCCGATTTTCTAGTGGTTGACTGGAGATGAGTCTCATGGACTTTCCTGCCCGGGCTGGCTTTGCACTGCGATCCTCAGATCTCAGCCTCCTGAGTAGCTAGGATTACAGGCATGGGCCACCAGCACCAGGCCTAAAGGCTTTTTAGAAAACCACTTTTGTTTTACTTATTTTTTTACCACTGATCTCAAAACTGCACTTACCTGGTGAAGGGTCTGATGGACGAACACACAGCTGTTGACGATGGCCTCGCGGTGCGAGGGGGGTTGGGGCAGTTTGTCGTACACCACCGGCATGTAATCTGGCACCATGTAGTTAGGCTTCTCCAGGTCCATTTTGCTGGTGAATTCTTTGCCAACTTGATACAGTGCTTCCGTGGACCAGTCACCAAACCAATTTAACACGCACCTGAAAAGGAAGCCCCTCCGTCAAAACAGCTCCCAAGAATGGTCAGTCCTGGGCAGGAAACAGACTGCTCTGAGCGACCGAGAGCCCGAGGAGGTGGGCACCTGTTGAAGAGGGCGGGCGAGGTGGCTGCCCGGTCCTTGAGCCCCTCTGAGGACGGGTTCATGGTGAACACCACGTGCAGGTTGCGGATCACCTGGCTGGTGAACCACTTGTAGAGCTCTTCATGGGAATCGAGCATCAGGCCCTCCTTCTGGGCGCCCTCTTTGCACTGCGTCATCAGGGTGGCATACTCGTCTCCTTCAAAGAGCCCAGGAACCTGAGGGTAACACAGCGCTGTGACTTACTGGTCCCTGCAACACGACACCATTAACACACCGCATGGTGAGACACGCTGCGTAATCACCTCGCCATTGGCCAAAAGGGTGTTCATTCGCTCCAGGAACCCAGAATCTAACACGTTGGATTCATCCATGATGAATGCTATCTTCTCATTTTTACAGCCAGAACGTCTCAACACTGTCCGAAGATCTTCATCAAAGTCTTCCCCTGTGTACTTTCTGTGGACCTACAACAGAAGCAGTTGACTAACAAGTTAGGTCCCTTTTTATGCCACAGTTCTGTTACGTGTTAGAACAAGAATCCATTATTGGTAGTAAGCGCTACTGAAAGACCTACCTTTATCTGGTACACACTCAAACCATTCATCCAAGCGACGAACCGAGACAGGGTGGTCTTTCCTGCACCACTAACACCAATCAGAAGCAAGTGGCCTTGTGGCTGACGGAATATTCTGAAACATCATCCGAGCCAATGAGTTTCAATGTTTGTATGCCTCTCTCCCCGTTTGATACTCATGTCCTAAACTTTTATTGTTGGTTGTAGGGCTTGAACTCAGGGCCTGAGTGCTATCCCCTGAGGTCTTTTGCTCAAGCTAGCGTTCTACCACTTTAAGCTACAGTTCCACTTCTGGTGTTTCTCTCTATGCTGGTCAAGGGGCTTGAACTCTGGGCCTGGACACTGTTCCTAGGCTCTTTTTGCTCAAGGCTAGCTAGCACTCTCCCACTTGAGCCATAGTGCCACTTCTGGCTTTTTCTCTGATTAATTGGAGATAGAAGTCTCACACACTTTCCTGTCCGGGTTGGCTTTGAACTGTGATCGTCATATCTCAGCCTCCTGAGTAGCCAGGATTACAGGCGTGAGCCACCAGCAGCCGGCTGTAAGCTGAATTTTTACATAAACATTTGCCAGGCCCAGTGAGGATCCGAAGATCAACAAGATATGGCTGTGTTCTCCAGACTCATAGCTGACACCAGAGACAAAGCCAGTTGTAGGAGGCGGCAGAAAGGCTGTAATCCGTGGCAGGCCTGCAGTGCTAATAAAATAGAGTGAAGTTCTTGGGGGCAAACACTAGGAACAATTAAGCTGGACTTGGAGGGTGAAGACGAATGGCTGAAAGGCTGTGGGGGAGGGGGCACCATGAAGCCTGGTCTGATCACCCTGCACCCACTTACTCAAGAACAGCGAAGCCCAAGGGTATATTGTAACAACAAAAAGCCTACCTGTCAATCCTGAGCACATGGTCTAGCACTTCATTGAACAGCACTAGAGGAACATCAAGCTCTTCTTCATAGAAGACTTTCAGCCGAGCTTTGACATAATCTCTTAATTCTTCTTGGTCGACTGGGATGTAATCCTACAGAAAAGAGATAACATAAAAAAGTACAACAAATATGCCAGGTGCCAGTGGCTCACGACTGTAATCCTAGCGACTCAGGGGGTTGAAATCTAGAGATTGCGGTTCAAATTCAGCCCGAGCAGGAAAGTCCATGAGACTCTTTATCTTCAATAAACCACTCAGAAAACCAGAAGTGGCCCTGTGGCTCAAGTGGTAGAGCACTAGCCTTGAGCTGAAGAGCTGAGGGATAGCGCCTAGGCCCAGAGTTCAAGCCCATGACAGACAAAAAAAAAAAAAAAAAAAAAAGAAGGAACATGGGAGGTGGATGGGATGGGAAGGGGAAACAAAGGAGGAGGCTACAATGTTGGATGAGAAATGTACTCATTGTCTTGCCCATGTAATTGTAACCCCTCTGTACGGTATTTTCACAATAAAAGAAAGAAAGAAAGAAAGAAAGAAAGAAAGAAAGAAAGAAAGAAAGAAAGAAAGAAAGAAAGAAAGAAAGAAAGAGAGAGAGAAAGAAAGAAAGAAAGAAAAAGAAAGAAAGAAAGAAAGAAAGAAAGAAAGAAAGAAAGAAAGAAAGAAAGAACATTTCTGCACAGCTACGGACATAGTTGCTAAACTAGAAAGACAGCCAACACACTGGGAAAAGATCTTTACCATCAATATATCAGACAAATGACTAATATCAAATGTATACAAGGAGCTCAAGAAACTAATCTCTCCCAAACTAATAAACCATCACTCAATGGGCACGGGAGCTAAGAAGAGACTTCTCAGAAGAAGAGGTGAGAATGGCAAAGAAACACATGAGGAAATGCTCACCACCCCTGGCCATAAGGGCAATGTAAATCAAAACAACTCTGAGATTCCACCTCATCCCTCTAACATTGGCCAACATTGTGAATTTGAACAACAAATGCTGACAGGGATGTGAGGATAAAGGAACCCTATTACACTATTGGTGGGAATGTAAACTAATACAACCACTCTGGACAGCAGTCTGGAGGTTCCTCAAAAACCTAAACCTAGACCTTCCCTACGACCCAGCCACACCACTCCCAGGCATCTACCCTGAGCATCATGAGCCAGGATACGATAAAGACACCTGCACATCCATGTTCACTGCTGCACTGCTCACAATAGCCAAGCTATGGAAACTGCCCAGATGACCCACAGGAGATGAGTGGCCCCAAAAATGTGGCACCTATACAAAATGGAACTTACACAGCCATTAGAACGAGTAAAATAACGTCACCCGCAGGGAAACGGGTGGAACTAGAACAAATCATGCTCAGAGAAACTTAACGGCGGTGCATGTTCTTTCTGATATGTGGAAGTTAGATTATGTACCTGCATATGATAAATTATACAGAATTCTAGATATTCACACACAGACCAAGAGAGGATACTCAGGAGAGAAATACAAAGGGGCAATGCCCAAGGGCTTTTTTGCATTTATATAAAATAATATATATATAGTGAAACAAACTCCAAGATAGGGAAACAAGAGACCTCTTTTTCTTTTTTCTCTCTTAGTTTTTGAGGATTCTACCTTCTTCACCTTATGTATCTCTTTAGGAGAGTAAAGGGGAGGTACAGAACTCAAGGGAAAAAGATGGAAAAATGCAGCAGTGGAGCTCACTGGACACTGATGAAACTTACGTAGAGATGAGAGGGAGACTGAGAAATGAGGGAACAGAAGACTGTAGAAAAGGAAATGTACGCAGTACCTGACTCATGTAATCCTAATCTCTATGCATATCACCACTATAATAATAAACGAGTAACAACAACAAAAACCAAACCAATTCATAGCTACGCTAGAAATGTCTACCATAAGACATTGCTCTGTCTTTTTTTGTGCTGGGGACCAAATCTAGGACACTGCACTTTCTAGGCAAGTGCTTTGCCACTGGCTACATCCCAGCCCCATAAGACACTTCTCACACAAATCTACAACTGCCTCATGTCAGTGTGGGGCTGTGGCGCAGCCACCAGCCACCTCCCAGGGTTTTCTACAAATGCTATTAGCACACTGCGCTTCACATTTTTATCAGAAAATCAGTTTAGTCACAGGGAAAAAGAACCAGTGGGCAATGCGGCGGTACCTTGGACAGCCAGTTGCTGTACAGGATGGGCCGGCTCATGGCTTTCTCTTTGTCTATGTTGGGGAAGTGCTTCAGAGCCACCATGTCAATGTTCTCGTCAGTCCAGCGCCGCTCCTCGTCCTCCACGAGCCTGTTGGAGGGCAGCCGAGCATTAGAGCTGTCCAGGTCCACGAGGAAATGGCAGGCATGCGCCATGGAGGCCTGAGTAGTCAAGTCACTCTAGCCACGGGAGGAGCCCGTGGTTCTGCATCCTGAACTCAGGATGACTGAAACAGGCTGAGATTTTGAAACTCAGGGTCAAGACCTTTCCAACTATGGCATCATGACATTTGAAAGTTCTTTTAAAAATGTTTAATTGCACGACCGACAAAAAAAAAAAAAAAAAATGTTTAATTGCAGCCGGGCGCCGGTGGCTCAAGTCTGAAATCCTAGCTACTCAGGAGACTGAGATCTAAGGATCACAGCTCAAAGCTAGCTGGGGCAGGAAAGTCTGTGAGACTTTTTTTTTTTTTTTTTTTGGTGATGGGGCTTGAACTCTGGACCTGAGCACTGTCCCTCAGCTCTTCAGCTCAAGGCGAGCGCTCTACCATTGGAGCTACAGCGCCACTTCCGGTTTTCTGGTGGTTTATTGGACATAAGAGTCTCATGGACTTTCCTGCTCTGGCTGGCTTTGAACTGCAATCCTCAGATCTCAGCCTCCTGAGTAGCTAGGATTACAGGTGTGAGCCACTGGCGCTGGCTGTGAGACTCTTATATCCAATAAACCACTAGAAAACCAGAAGTGGTGCTGTGGCTCAAGTGGTAGAGCGCTTGCCTTGAGCTTAAGAGCTGAGGGACAGGGCCCAGACCCAGAGTTCAAGCCACACAACTGACTGCCCCCCCCCCCAAAAAAAAGCTGTTTCAGTTGGGCGCCGGTGGCTCATGCCTATAATCCTAACCACTCAGGAGGCTATCTGAGGATCTTGGTTCAAAGCCAGCTTGGGCAGGAAAAGTACATGAGACTCTTATCTCCAATAAAACACCAGAAAACTGGGCTGTGGCTCAAGTGGTAGAGCACTAACTAGTCTTGAGCTGAAGAGCTGAGGGACAGTGCCCAGGCCCAAGATGTTTAATTGCACTGACATACGAAGTGAACATATAAATCCAGTTTCTTTTCTTTTTTGTTTTCTTTTTTTTTGTTGGTCTTGGGGCCTGAACTCTGGGCCTAGGTGTTGTCCCTCAGCTCTTCAGCTCAAGGCTAGTACTCTACCACTTGAGCCACAGCACCACTATCGGCTTATGTGGTGCTGAGAAATCAAACCCAGGGCCTCATACATGGACGGCAAGCACTCTACCACTGAACCACCTTCCCAGCCTCTAAATCTGGTTTCTTTGTGGAAAGGGTCTGTGTTGCCCAGACTGGTCCTACGGGAATCCCCAGATTCCCCCTTCTTCTTAGTCTTCTCCATCTGCCAGTACAAACCACCAAATGTGGCTCAAATCTATTTTCTGAGCCTACGAGAAAGCAATGTTCCAAATATTATGGCAGTAGCATTAAGGGGACACACACGGGGCCATGGAGGTGGCGCGGGGTGTGGGAGGGAAGAGCGAGCAGGGCACGCGGGGTGACCTGAGGGCTGGAACCTGGAGAAGCTGAGTGTGGCGTCTGCCGTGCTGGCTGCCAGAAGGGGTGAGCAGACATGCAGAGCAGGCTGGCCTGGAACTTGGCATCCTCCTGCCACACCCCTCTCATTTTGTGCTGGCATGAGAACTCCAGACCTTTTTCACTCACAGCCACATTTTTTGCTGGTTAACTGAAGATAAGAGACTTATGAGGAGCTGGGAAGGTGGCTCAGTGGTAGAGTGCTTGCCTTGCATGCATGAGGCCCTGGGTTTGATTCCTCAGCACCACATAACCAGAAAAGACCGGAAGTGGCGCTGTGGCTCAAGTGGTAGAGCGCTAGCCTTGAGCTGAAGAGCTGAGGGACAGCGCCCAGGCCCACAGTTCAGGCCCCATGACCGGCAAACAAAACAAAACAAGTCATTTTCACGACTCCTAGAAAGGTAAAGAGAAGTTTTTTGCGTGGCAAGTTCTGTGGAGACTGGTCTGCTAAAGTCTCCCATAAATGACCCTGCCTATCGGTTCCTGACCTCAAGCAAGAACCCACAGTAGCCAATAGGGAAACAAGGAAAGGGCAGTGGCCGGTGAGGAAGACTGAAGTGCAGCAGGCGTGGTGGAAATGCAAGCCACACCGTGGAATTGTGGGAAGGCCCAGACCTCGCTGGAACACAGGCTTTGACAAGCCACGCCCACAGCCCCTTACTACCCAGGCTGGAGACACGCCTGCCAGCGTTGGCAGCAGACTGCTGCAGGCGGTGTGTGGCCGTGACTTCCATCCCCTGCAAGCCCCACCTACTTGTGCACGCGCAGGCCTGCCTCACACAGACCCAGGCAGATGAAGCAGAGGACGGAACCAGAGGGATCCTGGGCTTGCCTTACCTGTCCTGGAAGAGACGGAGGGCTTCGTGTGCCCAAATCCGAATGAGGCCTTCAACAGGCAAAGTCTCCAGGGGTCTTAGGGCCTCAAAGATACCCCTGACCCACCGCGTCATCTCCCGGGGTGAGTAGATGTAGTGGGGCTGGGTGTCTTGAGTGAATCTCTCCTGCAGGAAGGAGGAAAACAGGTGAAGGTATGAAGAAATGACTGAATGCAAAATGCCACAAAATGACTATGTCTACTAAAGACAGAGTCTAGGCTGGAGGTGTGGTTCAGTGGTAGAGCACCTGCCAGCAAGATCAAGGCTCTGAGTTTAAATGCTAGTATTGCCTCTCCCAACAGCAACAAGAATCTAGACTTCAAATATTTAAGGATGAAACAGTAAATATTCCTAAAGATTTAAACTAGACTGGGTATTCGGTGGTAGAGCATATAAAACATCCCACTTAAAAAAACAAAATAACAACGAACCCCCAAAGCAAAAAATAAAACAGAGTAAACAAGTTGGGAGCCTCCTAGATTCTAGGAGGCTGAGATCTCAGGACAGCAGTTCAGAACCAGCCTGGGAAGGCAAATCGGAGAGACTCTCATCTCCAAATAACCAGCAAAGCCTGAAGTGAGGCGTGGCTCAAGTGGTAGAGTGTCTGTCAGCTGTGACTGAAGAAGCTAGGTGCTGGTGGCTCACACCTGCAATCCCAGCTACTCAGGAGGCTGAGATCTGAGGATTGTGGTTCAAAGCCAGCTGGGGCAGGAAAGTCTGTGAGATTTATTTCCAATTAAACACCAAAAAAACAAGAGATGTGGCTCAAGTGGTAGAGTACTAGCCTTGAACAAAAAAGCTCAGGGACAAGGGCTGGGAAGGTAGCTCAGTGGTAGAGCGCTTACCTTGCATGCATGAGGCCCTGGGTTCGATTCCTCAGTACCACATAAGCAAAAAGAAAAAAGCCGAAGTGGTGCTGTGGCTCAAGTGGTAGAGCGCTAGCCTTGAGCTGAAGAGCTGAGGGACAGCGCCCAGGCCCAGAGTTCAGGCCCCATGACTGGACCCCCCCCAAAAAAAAAACAAAAAACAAAAAACAAAACTCAGGGATAGCACCTATGCCCTGAGTTTAAGGTCTCAGGACTGGCACCTAAATAAATAAAAAAAAAACAAGCCAATAAAACCAATTAAATACCAGAGTAAGTATCTGCAGTCTCGGAGAGACAAGGCCAAGGAAGCAGTGACAGAAATATGGACAGACTATTAAGACCAGGCAGCTAGGCACCCTTCAGGGCCAGGATGGAGGCTGGGCAAGGACATCAGGTTAACATGAAAGCAACACTTTGAAGCAGCTGTAAACTGTGATTCTCAGATCTCAACCTCCTGAGTGGCTAGGATTACAAGTTGCGCAATTGGAGACAAAGCCCAACTCCATTATTATTTTTTTTTTGGTGGCAGTCCTGGGGCTTGAGCTGAGGGTCTGGGCACTGTCTTTGAGCTCTTTTTTCCTCAAGGCTAGTGCTCTATTACTTGAATCACAGCTCCACTTCTGGCTTTCAGGTTGTAAACTCGAGAAAAGAGTCTAATAGACTTTCCTGCCTAGATTAGATTTGAACCCCAATTCTCAGATCTGAGCCTCCTGAGTAGCTAGGATTACAGGTGTAAGCCATCAGTGCCTGGCTTCCTTTTTTTTTTTTTTGCCAGTCCTGGGGCTTGAACTCAGGGCCTTGGTGCTGTCCCTGAGCTTCTTTATTGGTCAAGGCTAGTACTCTACCACTGAGCCACCTTCCCAGATGACCCCGCCCCCTTTAAAAAAATGATTTATTAGGAAAGCAAAAGTAGACCTGGAGAGGCAGGGCAGGCAGTTGTTGCCCTTTGGAGGGCCGGCCCAACACACTGATGTAGCCCCAGTTCATATTCTACGTGAAACCATCAGTAACGGGCTGGGAAGGTGGCTCAGTGGTAGAGCTCTTGCCTTGCATGCATGAGGCCCTGGGTTCGATTCCTCAGCACCACATAAGCAAAGGGAAAAAAAGCCGGAAGTGGCGCTGTGGCTCAAGTGGTAGAGCGCTAGCCTTGAGCTGAAGAGCTGAGGGACAGCGCCCAGGCCCAGAGTTCAGGCCCCACGACCGACAAAAAAAAACCCCAACAACAACAGGCAGTTCCCCCGGTGTGGACTTTCTGTCTCCTTGCCAGCGCAGCCCTGATGGCCTCCCAAAACCGCGATCCAGCCGCCGCCAACGTCGCTGCCTCCCGCAAAGGAGCCGAGCCGAGCGGGGGCACCGCCCGGGGCCCAGTGGGCAAGTGGCTACAGCAGGAGCTGATGACCCTCATGATGTCTGGTAACAAAGGAATTTCTGTCTTCCCTGAATCAGATAACCTTTTCAGATGGGTAGGGACTATCCATGGAGTGGCTGGCACAGTATATGAAGACCTGAGGTATAAGCTCTCCCTGGAGTTCCCTAGTGGCTACCCGTACAACGCACCCACGGTGAAATTCCTCACGCCTTGCTACCATCCCAACGTGGACACCCAGGGAAACATCTGCCTGGACTTCCTCAAAGACAAGTGGCCGGCAATGTATGACGTCAGGACCATCCTGCTGTCTATCCAGAGCCTACTAGGAGAGCCCAACATCAAAAGCCCTTTGAACACACATGCTGCCGAGCTTTGGAAAAACCCCACAGCTTTTAAGAAGTACCTTCAAGAAACCTACTCAAAACAAGTCTCCAGCTAAGAGCCTTGACCTGAGCTGTCCAGCTTCTCCTGTGTTGTCTGTTTTTTCCTTAGTCTACCTGTCCTTTTCCTTGACTTCTGTACAGGACTCTGTTATCTTGAGCTGTGGTGTTGTTTTTGTTATATTTTCTGTTTTTTAAATTAAGATTTAAGTCCTTGCAATGTTTACTAAATAAATAACTTATGGGTTGTTTTTGTAAAACAACAACAACCAAAAAAAACCCCAAAAAACAAAAAACATCAGTAGCCAGAGGGCCTGTGGAATGATGCTGAGGACAGAGCTGGCAGAAAAGCCCTGTATGAGTTCAGAACGCACTCGATCTTACCAGGTTCTGCAGCTCCTGAACTAACCTGAGACATGGTGTAGAACTCCACCATGGCTGCCGTGAGCGGCTCTGCGTAGGTGCGCAGGGAGGGGATGAGCCTCAGCATGGCGCGGTTGAAGGTGCCGTAGATCTGGGTGAGGGAGGCAGGTCCCGGGTAATCCACATACACCACAGGCACGTGCCGCAGGAACCTGTCAAGGACGGGTGGTTTGCATCCTTCCACTGTCTCAGCACCCTCTGACAGGGCATGCAGAATGGGCTGTCTTGGAGGGTGCTTCTACTTCCTTGCCCTCTACATTATACTCTGGCTGCCATCTCAAACACTAGGTTCAGAAAGCTTCAAGATCCAAGGAAAGATGGGAAATGGATTTGGCCCATTTTAACTTCAACCTGACCCTGCCATGGAAGTGTGCAGTTCACCTCCTCACAGGGTCAATGCTTTTCATTCTCCTTGCTACTCACAAAGTCAATCCTTTTATTCTCCCCCACCCTCCTTCCTTCCCTGTTCTTTTTTTTGTTTGTTTGTTTGGTCAAGGGGCTTGAACTTTTATCAAGGCCTGGCGCTGTCCTTGAGCTCTTTCACTCAAGGCTAGCGCTGTACCACTTTGAGCCACAGCACACTTCCAGTTGGAGATAAGAGTCTCACAGACTTTCCTTACCTAGGCTGGCTTTGAACTGTGATCCTCAGATCTCAGCCTGAGTAGCTAGGATTACAGGCGTGAGCCTCATTTCCCCCCCTTTTTTCTTGTAGTGTGGTCTGCCACTGAGCACTGGGCACTCAGCCCCAGGACTGGCAAAGAAAGCACTAAGCCCTAAAGTCTCTCTTTGTAACAGGACGTCCTTGAAACCCTTCTTGTGGCAGTCTCCCAAATGCTAGCATTTCACATGTGCTGCTCCATCACATTCAGCTCCTAATGCTTTTTATAGAACATGTTTCTAGCCAGGTGCTGGTGGCTCACACCTGTAATCGTAGCTATTCTAGAGACTGAGATCTGAGGATCGTGGTTCAAAGCCAGCCAGGCAGAAAAGTCATAAACTATCCAGAAAAAGCTGTAACTGGTTTTGGCTCAAATAGCAGAGCACTATCCTTGAACAAAAGAGGCTCAGAGACAGCACCCAGGCCCTGAGTTCAAGCCCCAGGACAAGCACACACATGCACACACACACAAAACAACAAAAATAACACATTTCCACGGACCCTGCACAGTGGGCGTGCCCTGTGACAGGCAGTTTTTTGTCACCCTCATCATTCACACCAGCTGTTGGTTGGCTATGCTGTGCTACAGCCCTCCTGGAAGGGGGGTACCTGTGGGACAGGGGCTTTCTCCCAGGGTCGGTGGGGGGATTACAGGCCCCCACAAACTGGATCCGCTCTAGCTTCACCCATGTTTGATCTGAGGTGCGGTAAAAGCCTCCGTGCTCCACCATCTGAAGGAAAGGAAATGGCACGATCAGGAAAGAAGTGGGCGGGTGGCCGTGGTAGGGAGCCAGGCTGTGGCGGGGCGGACCTGTCTGATGAAGGAGATGACCCTCTGCGTGCCGTATTTGTCCATGTCCGGCAGGTTGATTTCATCACAGAACAGCACCAGCCACTTTCCAAGCTGAACGGGAGCCAGGACAACGCCGTTGGGTGTGCGCCTGTACTCGCAGTAGTGGTCGAACGTCTTCAGGAGGAGCTCTGGGGTAGTGGCACTGGAGAAGTTAAGGCCGACGACCTTGGAAGGGACACAATCAAGTTAGAAGAGCACACCTGCCCTGAAGCCCTAGAGTCCAGCTGCTCCCTCCTCAGTCTCCCTACCTCCATGTCAGGCAAGGCCCGAAGGGCGCTGAAGAGGGTCATGGTCTTGCCAGAGCCTGGAGGGCCACACAGCACCAGCGGCTTGTGCTCAGCCAGCCAAGTGTACAAGAGAGCTTCATGGCGGACCGTGTCTAGAGTTGGCACGACGACATCTGGGGCTGCCACTTTGTGTGTCTCCACTTCAATCTGAGGCACCTTGGCCTGCCACGGGGACCATTCTCCACTGATGGACACCTGCACACGGAGACAGGGAAGCGGTGCTGTGGGGCCCAGCGGCGCACGGGATGAAGGGAGCCACGCGGTGCGAGGCGGGGCTGGAGGCGGGGCGGCACACTCACTTCATAGTCGATGATGGGGATGTTGGGGGCAGTGGGCAGTGGCACCGTGGTGATGCGTCTGATGTATTCACCCAGCTCTGCTCTCATTTTCAGCCGGCTGTCTCCAGACAGGGACCAGAGGATGGCGTAAACCAGGTATCGCTGTTGAAATAATTATAATTACATTTTTACAAAATTTCGACAAGACTAAAGCAAGCTACGGACAGCGGAGTTCGCCTTGAAACCTTCTGGGCCTCAGGATGCCCATCTGAGCTTTCCTCGGCCCTCAGGAAAGCCTAGTTCTCCTGCAGGAGTGCAACATGGCAGAAGATTCCGGACTTTCCCAGACCCCCAGCTACCCGTGCGCCCCTGACCTGAATGTAGCGCTCCAGCTGCTCGATGTGCATAGGGAAGTCGGGGTGGTTGGCATTGTACTGCGCCACGTTGCGGCAGGCTTGGTGCAGCATGGAGAAGAGCGAGCCCAGGCAGCGCAGCCGCGTCAGGTCCATGATGTGTTCCAGCTTGAAGGCATGCTCCAGGGCCTTGGTGACCAGGCCGTTGGACGTGAAGTATGGCTGCATGATGGTTGCTGCGTCCCTTTGGATCTAGGGGAAAGAGGGAGTGAAGGATGCATAGCTGTCACTTCAAAGAGCTGGGGAGCTGGATGTAGGGCCAGACTGAGCTCCACGGCGGCACTCTCCAGAAACAAAACAAAGCTGGGGCACTGCACTAGCTTAGCCTCTGCCTGGGAATCATGTCAAGTGGCTTTTTTGGGGGGGGCGGGGAGGAGAGGAGGCCAGTCATGGGCCTGAACTCAGCCTGAGCGCTGTCCCTCAGCTCTTCAGCTCAAGGCTAGCGCTCTACCACTTGAGCCACAGAGCCATTTCCAGCTTTTTTTCCCCCTGCTTATGTGGTGCTGAGGAATCGAACCAAGGGCCTTATGTATGCAAGGCAAGCTTTTCAATGACTAATCCCACTAACCCCTGGAAACCCTGCACAGAACGGAGGCTCACTTCCTAAAAGGAGAGCAGGGAATGTTTCTCTTTCTTAGTTCTCCCTCGTTTTAACCCTGTCATACTAAAAGAAATTCTTGCTAAAGCTTTCGTCAATTTGCAGAGAAAATAAAGGGATTAAGTGTCCCCTGGGCGTGGACCGTGGCCCCACTTGGTGGCACCTGCAGCATCGGGGAGGCAGCCTCTTCTCCCTCGTCCTCCTTGCCCTTGCGCCGCCGCTGGGCCTCATCCTCCCCTTCGTCCAGGGGGATGCTGCGCAGCCTGGCCAGGAAGTTATTGAAGATCATGTCTGTGCTGAGCACGTCCTCGCTGAACCACACCATGCCACAGCGAGACACCGTGGCCAGTGTTGCATACTTCAGGTCCTGTACTTCAAACATTATTCGCACCTGGAAGAGATTTAGTACCTTGATGCTTATTTTGTATATTATATATACATATATTCTTCAAGTATTATTTAAACTTAATTTTTCTAGGGGAGGGGAGAAAAGAAGAATGGAGGATAAACAATTTTGAAGTGCAATGAAGTATGTATGATGATGGCATGAAGAATCTCAATGCATGTTGCTGACCAGCAGATGTCTGGGGCAGAGAAAGAGATCACAATAGAGAAGTTACACTGATCTAAATATAATATACCCACACCTGAAATACCATGGTATCTTTCCTTTGGATAACTAATACAGACTTCAAAAAAATTCCAAGCTGGATACCAGTGGCTCACGCCTGTAATCCTACTCAGAAGGCTGAGATCTGAGGATTGAGGTTCAAAGCCAGGCCAGGCAGTAAAGTCACTGTTTTAGTTCCAAGAAACTACTCAAAAAAGCAGGAAGTGGCCCTGTGGCTCAAGTGGTAGAGCTCTAGCCTTGAGCACAATGAGGTTCAGGGATGGTGCCCAGCCCTGGAGTTCAGGCTCTGGACCAAACAAACAAACAAACAAACAAACAAAACCCAAATTGAGACTGACAGGAATGTGAGTGAGCTCTGTTGTTGGGAGTGGGTAGGTGCAGCAGAAGTGTGGATAAACAAAATTTTAAACATTAAATCAAACTGTAACATGTTTGTACATCACCTTTATAACTATAAAAATTGAAAAAAAAATAGAAGAATTTTCTGGGCTGAGAATGTGACTTAGTGATGGAATGCTTGCCTAGCATGCATGAAGCCCTGGGTTCCATTCCTCGGTAGCACATACACAGAAAAGGCTGGAAGTGGCTCTGTGGCTCAAGTGGCAGAGCGCTAGCCTTGAGCTGAAGAGCTGAGGGACAGCGCCCAGACCCAGAGTTCAAGCCCCACGGCCGACCAAAAAAAAAAACAAAAACAAAAAAACAAAATACTAAACCTATCAACAATTCATACTGCTCTGGCATCCACACTGTCCCCACAGACCTGGGCAGGAAAGTGTGTGTGGAGGGCAGAAAGGCCGGACAGCACACTGTTGAGCTCTCTGTCAGGAGCTGGGGGTAGGATGGAAGCACAGCTCCCAGTGCAGTGTGCACCTTTACCCCAAAGCACTGCAACCATGCTGTGGCTAGACTCAAGGTGCAGGCCTCCGGGCTCTGTTTACAGGTAGGACACTGCTGCTATTTGGTGGGGTTGAGATTCTAATCACTTGGTCAGATTCCACAGCCTTTAGCCTTCATGCTGCATTATCTCACTGGGAGATCAATCTGACAGTAGTTAGAATCTACTGGATAATTAACCACCAGAGGAACCAACAAATAAGACAGATCAAGAGGCCATCAGTAAAGGCACACTTGCAAACTGGATTGATTCCACGGCTCTGTTCTAAGCAGTAGTAACCACCACTCCTGATCCTTCCTGTAAAGGCTTATGTTCACCAGCTTCTTAGACTACAGGGTTGGCCTCAACTCCTGTCCCTCCTGCCCTCACCTAGCTCATCAGCAAATGCTATCACCACCTTATAAACTGCAGTGCAGGGAGCCCTTCTCAGCCCCTCAGTGAGAGGGACAAGCAGCAAGACACTCAATGGATGCCCCAACTGCACGCTCCGCCTTTCTTAGGCATGCTCCTGTACACGTAAGAGATGAACAACAATAACCTGACAGAACAATTATGGTAACAGACTAGTTATTAAAATGTATAAATCATGAGATTCTGGAATTTTCCAGAGTCTTCTCTGATTACAGTTCACCTTGGTGACTGAAACCTTGGAGAACAGAGTTTTATGAGGGGACCACTGCCTAAGGAAGAGGCTCCCCAGCGCCCTCTCAGGGACGCAGGGCGCTGCGCCCACAGCCACAGGAAGGTATTTACATTGGGTGGAAGGCTGAGCCGCTCTCCGTTGGGCAGAGTCAGGAGTTTGTTGTCGTCGAGCACGGAGTTCAGGTTCTCAACCCACTCCGGGTCCACATCACCATCAAACACGATCCACTGGCGTTTCTGTAGCTCACCTCTCACATTGTCTATGATCCTGGTTGGGAAGGATTTTAACACAGCTGTTGGTTAAGTCAAGAAGTGAAAACTGAAACGCTCATCTGCTCCGGGCTTCCCAAGTGAGCTTTGTCTAGTCGAGAGCACAGTGAACCCGAGGCTAACCCGAGGCTACCCCGAGTGCGTGGGCCCGTACTCCCCAAACGCAAGCGCCAACGAACGCAAACGCACTTCCTCAGTACGTGTGTGAAGAGCCCGTCGGTCCACTCCCGGGTGTTGGGGTCCAGCGTTCCGTAGAGGTGGTCTTTGCTGATGGCCTTCGGGTCGATGATGTGGGCCACGCCCTCCACGCCCTCCAGCCTCTCCAGAGCCTTCAGCAGCACTCGCCAGGCCATGCTCTTCCCACTTCCTGAGGGCCCCACCATCATCAGACCGTGGTTGATCTGGGTGATCTGATAGAGCTGGAGAACCTGCAGGGCCAGAGCACAGGCATCTTCAGCGGCCTGGGGTAATGGCGAGAGGAAACAGTCTGTGCATTCTTTTTTCCCCTTTTCTTGTAAGGGAGCCGCGCCCACCGCCTAGACTCCAGCAGCGTTGCCACAAGCTGCTGGGCTGTGAGCACAGCAGAGCAGATTGATTACCTTCTCAACCCACATTCCGCCGACTTCTTCCCCGTCGCCGTATGTCAAGTACATCTCCCGACACACTTTCTTGAGCTCTTCTCGAAGGGCAGTCATCTCCCCTCGGTGGTACTGGACTCCGGGGAACACGTCCGACAGGAGACTGAAGAGCAGCGGGATGTCTTCTGCCACCAGCTTGGGC
Organism: Dipodomys merriami; assembly: GCF_024711535.1. Taxonomy (NCBI): domain Eukaryota; kingdom Metazoa; phylum Chordata; class Mammalia; order Rodentia; family Heteromyidae; genus Dipodomys; species Dipodomys merriami. The sequence continues at coordinate 2,359,007 of NW_027206069.1, forward strand.
ACCATGGTCTCACAGACGCTCTGTATCAGGATCTGTGGGGAGAGGTGGGGCCCAGCCCCAGAGGAGCGCATGAAAGACGGCAGCGACCCCACTCCCATCATCCACTGATGGAACTTGGAAGTCCATCACCAGAAGGGCCCCAAAAGTGAGGTTTGAGTGGGGGAAGAACTTTGATGCAAACCTCTTGTTCCGGCAGATTCTCTGCAATTTCTCCTTCATCAACTGCTTCCCCTCGTTCTTCTTTCTCCCTCTTTATCTTCTGAATCCTCTCCCTTTTCACATTGCCAGCGCTCACCAGCACGCTCTTCAAAGCCCGGAGACCGAAGTCATAGTGGCTTTGAGAAGACAGCTGCTCGTCACATAGTCTGCAAGGGGAAAGGATCTCTGTAACAACAGTGGGCTTACGTAATGCGAGTGTGAAGAACGGAAGAATCAGAGATGAGTACTTTGAAAGCTATACCCCAAGTCTAAACGACACTTTTAGCATGAGATGGGGCACACTCAACAACAGGCTACTCACTTGAAGAAGGGGACGATTTTGTTGGCCAGGACCTCGGCGGTCCGGAAGCCCTGTGAGTAGAGCATGACCTGCGCGATGAGCTGGCGGTCGGGCTTGGTCATGGCCAGGCTCCGGAACAGCTTCTTGAGGTTGTCAGGGAGGTTGGAGCGGCCTGCGTAGCCAGGGTTCATGGTGATGAAGATGGCCATGTCTGGGCTCACTTTGACTTGTTTGTTGAGCAGCTCACAAGTAATGGGGGCAGAGGCTGCAATCAGATGACGGTGTTAATGCCAACGATGGGGAAGACCACCTACCAACTTTCCAAAACCACACAACGCTGGTCTCCCGTCCTCTGCCCAAAGCGCAGGACTCTTGGAGAGACTGGGGAGGAGACCTCCCGGGGGCCACTGCTAGCAGCCAGGCACAGCCCCAGCCCGTGCCACACCGCAGTTATAGAAAGGGTAGCGAGTGCAGCACTCTGGTTTGTGCACAACGCTGCTGAACACCACAGCACAGCACGAGGGCAGCCTCACCACATTCAACACGCGACCCGAGCAGCTGGTGGTGACAGGACAGCTTCCAACTTACAGAAACAAAGCCCTCAATGACCGTGGGGCGCGTGTACTTATTCCAGGAGCACTGACCACAGACATGGGAGTGCCCTCTGCCCTCTGCCGTGCCTCTTGACTTACGAGGCCTGGGGAATTCTCTGTAGGACAAGTTACTATCATCATGGAATAAAAGGAGGAAAGAAAAACTAAGGTGTGCACATGAACAGGCACCATTTCACCCTATCCTGGTGTGCCATATGGATTTCCTCGTGCGGTTGAGACTCGCTCCACCCATGTGAAGCCATGCTTAGAGCCTGAGCAGCCACTCTTAGGATAAATATGACGGAACACTCTGGTCCAAAGGGAAGCGGGTGCTGGGGGCCTCGTGGGCTGAGGTACCCACTGCATGGCACAGGCTGGAGAAGGGAACACACTCGTACATACGTGGTGCAGGGACTCAGGGCACCAGCCTTGTTGAGGGAGGACGACACGGCAGCTAGGAGCTGACTGCTATGCCGCTAAGCAGCACTGGGACACGAATTGCTGATGCAGAATCGTCTTAGCTCTGACCTTTGACCCTTATGGAGAGCTCACTATATTGCCTGTGAGAGTGGGTTCTAGTTCTCATGTCAGAACTCCCCCTAACTCCACCGAGTGATTGTTTTTAGCAAAGAGAAGTCTTACTCTTATCGTAGTTGGGGTTGGAGTGCTCGCGCAGTGCTTCCTGTATGCACTGCACCTGCTGGGACACGGCCGAGAGCATCCGCTCCTCCAGGCGGTTAAACTCGTCAAAGCAGCCCCATGCGCCCACCTGACAAAGCCCCACAAAGATACGTCCCATCGCCTGGAATGGAACAAGAAAAGAAGCTAAAACCGTTAGTTACAAACAACTGTGTCCCCCTCAAGTCACACATTACAATCTAAGCCCCAGCGATGATTCGGAAATGGCCTTTTGTGACAGACAGCGAATGAGGCGAGGAGGTGGACATCAGAGGGGAGGCCACACAGGGACAGTGGCCGTCTACAGGCATCACATGGAACCAACTCTACCAGAACCATGACCTTGGACTTCCTGCATCCAGTACTGTGAAAAGATAGGTTTCCACTGTTCAAGCCAGGCCATGGTGGCTTGCAATGATGGCTCCGACACACTATGCTGCCGCTGCCGCTGCCGCTGCCCCAGGAGGAGCTGGGCAGGGCTTGAATGACTCGTTCAAGCTTAGGCGAGTCCCATCTTTCTGACAGTGGACTCCTCACTTTAAAATGAATTCCTCCTAACCTCCCCTGCGGCTGTGAAGATAACACTCCTATGCCAGGGGAGGGGCACAGGGCCTCTGGTGACAGAGGTGACAGGCATTTCATAAACAGACACAGGGGGACTATATGATGTTTTTCTTCCTGTGCCAGTAAAAACACACTGACAAAGTTAGTTTTAGTCTACCATGTTTTGTTGATTAAAAAAAAAAAAATCCATGGGGCTGGGAAGGTGGCTCAGTGGTAGAGTGCTTGCCTTGCACACATGAGGCTCTGGGTTCGATTCCTCAGCACCACATAAGCAAAAAAAGAAAAAAAAAGCCGGAAGTGGCGCTGTGGCTCAAGTGGTAGAGAGCTAGTCTTGAGCTGAAGAGCTGAGGGACAGCGTCCAGGCCCACAGTTCAGGCCCCATGACTGGACCCCCCCCCTAAAAAAAAATCCAAAAAAAAGTTTCTCCTATAATATTAGTTTATTCTCAGACACAGGCGCTACATTTTTTTTTTTTTAATTTGCCATTTTAAGCCAGGTGCCAGTCATGCATCATAGTTAGAAGGCTGAGGTCTGGAGAATCATAGTTCACAGCCAGCCCAGGAAGACTATCTCCAATTAACTAGCATTTTCAGACTGGAGGCATGGCTTAAGTAATGGCAGAGCATTAGCTGTGGGCAAGCATACTCAGTGTGCGACATGGAGCTCTAGCCCAAAAACGGGGAGAAGATTTCTTCCACATATTTGCTTGTCAGGCATAGGCACTACACATTCATTTTCCTCAAATTGCTATTTTAAGCCAGGCACTGGTGGCTCATGCCTATAATCCTAGATGTTCAGGAGGTTGAGATATGGAGGATCAAAGTTAAAGACTAGCTAGAGCAGAAAAGCTTGCTAGATTCCAGCTCCAAAATAAACAGCAAAAAGTAGGGTTGGAGGTGTGGCTCAAGTGGTAGAGGGTCAGCCTAGAAAGTACAAGTGACTGAAGTTAAATCCTAGTACTGTAAATTTTATTTTATTTTTTAAAGCTTGCAGTTCAGGGGTGAGGCGCAGCTTCAGTAGAGTGCTTGCTTGACTTGTGTGAGGTTCTGGGTTTGATCCCCAGCACCACAAAAATATAAAAGTACAGCCGAGTGTGGTGGCACAACATACTACCATGCTGTAATCTCAGAAATCTGACCTGAATTCAAGGCCAGCCAGGTTGCACAATAAGACCGTTTCCCAAAAAAACAAAAACGAAAACATCATTTTAGAAAATAATGTCTAACTCTGAAAACATAAAGTTAAAGTTAACTTCAAAGCACAATATGTTGACTGCACAAATAGTTCAGAATTACAGTTATAAGAACTCTATCTTGAGCCGGGTGCTGGTGGCTCACGCCTGTAATCCTAGCAACTCAGGAGGCTAAGATCTGAGGATTGTGGTTCAAAGCCAGCCTGGGCAGGAAAGTCTGTGATACTCATCTCCAATGAACCACCAGAAAACTGGAAGTGGTGCTGTGGCTGAAGAGGTAGAGCACTCGCTTTGAGCTGAAGAGCTGAGGGACAGTGCCCAGCCCCAGAGTTCAAGCCCCATAACTGACCAAAAAAACAAAACAAAACAAACAAACAAAAAAAAACTAAAGGCCAGACACAGCACACCAAACTACATGTAAGGCGAACAGCTTTGAGAGGAGTAAAGTCAATGGTACGGACAGAACCTGTAACATTTCTTACCTGGAAGTCAAAGGTTTCATCACAGTTGAAAACTAAGACAAAGCGCCCAAGCTGATGGCCCAGGGCTTTAACAGACTCCGTCTTCCCAGTCCCAGCAGGCCCTATTGTTTGAAGAAAAATAATTGAGTACCTTAATGAAAACATAGCTTTAGCTGGAAGACAGCTGGAAAATGCCATTTATGTTACAAGCCAGAGCAAAGAGATACAATAAAAACAAACTTAAGATTTCATGTTTACTATGTAATAAACATATTCACATCTTCACCTTACTCTTTAAAAATTAAGCTTATGACACGATCAGCTCCGCCTAGCGTGTGGGGTAACTTACCGAATGGGGAGCCCCCGAGCCTGGCCTCCAAGGCCTGCGTCATTGTCAGATAGCAGCGGTCAGTGAGCGGGGTCTGGACCAGCTTGTCCTGAACCCCCAGGTACTCGAAGCCGTAGTTAAATTTGGCATTTGCCATTTGAATTGACAATTGCTGCAGCACATCGGTTTGCTTAGGGTCAAAGTAAAACCGCATCTGGCTGAGCCACTCAAATGATTTGGGGTTGTCAATCTTGCTTTTGATCAAGGATCTGGTAACGTCTCTCTGGTGAACCAACTCTGTAATCTGAGGAAACAGAAGATTGCCATTAACTATAAGATTGGAATAAAACATAAATAAGTGCGGAAATCAAATGCCCCTCCCTGTGTAACCCATGCAAACTAGTAATAATAAAAAAGTAGCCCAGTACATCCTCTGGGTTTGTGAATTACTTGTTAAAATAAGGTTCTAGGTCAGTTCCAGCAGCTTTTGGTAAATAATGCAATACATAAATCCGCTTCTAGAGACAGCATAAATGGTATTCATGTGACAGTGCAGAGATTCAACAGCTAAGCAAAACCAAACACCATCACCCACTGTAGACAGGGGCGCCGTCCCCACAGGCCACATCCTGCCTCATGGGGAGAGACGAGGGGAAGGAGTGACACAGCCTGACCAGGGTGGCCACCGACTGTCTCCCGTGAGGAAGTCTCATTCCAGAAGCCAGCTGCCAAAAGCATTTCCAAGAACAGAGCCCAGCATCACCAGAGTGCGTGAGTGTGCCTTCTAGTTTTCTACTGGACACAGAAACATTTCCAAGTAACCCTCCACTGACTGCCTGAAGAAGCCGCAGAAAGCCTAAGAGGCGGGAAGGGCCAGGCCTGACTCACCAGGTGCTCCAGCTTCCTTCTGCGGAGCGGGGGCTGCTCCATGAGGACGGAGTCTGCTAACACATTCAGAGTGACCTCCACGTTGCTCAGCACAGACTGCAAAGGCGCAGTGTCCCCGCCTCCTCCGATGCTGCTCAGCGCGTTCTCCACATTTTCAGACCAGGCTATCTGGGCTGACAAAACCACAAGCTGGGCCTGAAGGAAAAGACAGGAAAAGTACAGGGTAATTTCTTTTCTTTTTTCATAAATTTGAGATGGGCTCTCCCTGAACTCCCAGGCTTAAGCAATCCTCTGCTTCCTCCTTCCAAGCTGCTGCAAGGCAGACACACTATGGCGCATGTGTCAATAGAACAGGGTCGCCTGAAAGCCAGCCGGTGCTTTCATCTCCAGCCTGCCCACTTCTATAGATTACCTGGTATTTATCAATCCAAGTGATGTAGGTGCTTGGGTCAATTGATGTCGCTTTGCCAAAAATTTCCACCTCTGTAACAGACTCAGCAAGAAGTTTAGCCAAGGTGACTCTCATCTCCTTCTCCACCAGCGTGAGCCACTCATTGATTTTGGGATGTTCGGTGATGGACACAGGAGTTTTAAACATAACCTTGAAATTAAGAAAACATATTAAGAATTAAGAACAGCAGAGATAAGCAATGTTTTCTAGGTTGCAAACATCAACTTGACCAACCTCCTCCCCTTCTCGGGACGAGATGCCCAGGACCACAGAGTTATCCTCATTCAGAATGATGCTCGAAACACCAGCAAACATTTTCTTGAAGTGTTTCTGCAATTTAGCTACATTCTTGCTGTTTCCAATGATTTCAAGCAAATCTTCATCACCCACAAAATAGAACCTGAAATTAAGACAGCATCCAGTTGACTCCCCTTTCCACATAGAACTAAGTGATGAGGGCAAAACAAGGATGCACAGAAGAGGAAAGATGTGACTGCTGGCGGGAATCTCCAGTCCAAAGTCACATCACGTCCCTATCTCTTCCAGACCTGAGCAAAAAATACACATTTATCCAGCAAGATTTTGAAGCAAAAAGAAGTCAATGTCATTACCTAGCCACATTAGTATCCTAAGCCACTCCTAGCTAGACAGTGGAACCATGCACGTTGCCTTGGGAGGACGATGGGCTGAAGCTGCTCAGTAAAGCCCAAGTGGAAAATCAGAAACTGGGGTGCAATCAGTGCACAAAAGGCAAAGTGTTCAGTAAATAACTCAGTCAAAGTCCTGGGTGTCAAAACTGACAGCACATAGGCCAGAGGAGACAACAACAGCTGGAAGGAAGCACAGGAGGACGGAAATGCAGCTGGAGCTCAGCTCGAGGAGAAGCAAACCAGCTCTTACCTGGGGAAAGACGAACGCTCTCTTTCCAGGTATTCTCCAAGGGCCTTCTGGATCTTTCCGAGCAGGTCTGCCAACCTTTCTAGAGACCTTTGCACGCCCTGGATGTTCAGAACATCCATAACAAGGGGAGACTTGGATACTTTTTTCATTAGAGCCAAAAACTCTGTGCTGATACTAGAAATCAAATGAGAACATGTGTGAGCGTGTAGGTACCGGCATCCCCAGCCCGGCTGACCCCTGGCTCCCTGGCCAGAGGCCATACCTCTGGAACCGCTGGGTTTCCACAGGCAGCAAGTGTTTGATGTCTGCACTGCCTGTGAAGATGCCTTCCAGGTAGACCCATCGCCTCTGCACGTCAATCCATACGTCAAAGAGAGCCATGATCCGGTTCAGTTTGTCTTCCCAGGACAGGGCATCCTCCTCGAAAACCTGGTGGGTACACGGGAGGGCAGGGTTCAACAGCTGGACTTCACTCACAGACATGCCAAAACTCATTAGAAAATGCAGACTAAGATCTATCAACCCCCACTTCAGAAAACAAGCATCTAGCAACTTGCAGTGCAAGCTCCCACCATGAAGGCAAAGAAGGGTACCTTGTAATATGGAGAGAGCTTCATGGCGGAGACACTGTTGATGTGCTCTTTGACCTTGTTGAAGAGGTCATCCCAGCCTCGGATCAGGCGGCACTTATTCTGATAGTTGACCAGGTCCAGTTCGTAGGTATTCCATACTTCCCGTATCTGAGTGAACCACAGAGGGCCGTGTTACAGTGTTTCCAGATATTTGTCAAAGCCCAGAGACCACACATCAGGGGGACAAGAGACAGCAGAGGGTAAGGCTTCAACTCACAAGCTCAAATCCACACAACAGACTGAAACATGGAAGCAGCCGTCCCCCCCAGCACCTGCCTGCTTCAAAAACTCCTCCAGAGCCATCTCCCCCTGTGCCACCAGTAGCACATCCTTGACAACAGCTTCGTTCTTCTGCAGGTCCACATCCCAGATCTGGCCGAGGGTCAACTCCGAAAGCACCCAGTTAACATGTAGCCGCTTCATCAGTTGTTTCCAGTGCCGGTCTTTAAGTGCTTCAGATTTCAGTTCAATCACCAGCATGTTGATCTGAGAAGAGAACACAGAGACACTTGCTTAGGTGTGCCCTCATTGGACAACCGCCACCAGCTGTCCCAGCTCCCTACCTTCATGTAGCCTTTCAGCAGCCTCTGAACAAACTCATAGGAGGCGTACTGTCGAAGCCGGGCAGGAAAATTCTTCAGCTGGTTCAAGAGGCCATCTAAGTTTTGTCGAAGCTGTCAAGAGGCACAGAGGATATTTAGCTTGCCAATATTTTTTTTAAGTAGTGTAACAGTCTTTGAAATAGCCCTATTTTTATTAGTCTGGATGAATCATGCAAATGACACATAGGAGAATAACATCTGTGAACTCCCATGCATTTCAACAAGACGTACCTTTCGAGGCTGTACTGAAACCCATGGCTGCTCCTTCATCTGATCTATTTGTTCCCAGACTTTAGAAAGCTCTGACCAAACGCCTTTGAGGTCCTGTAATTCCTCTAAGGCCACCTGTGATTGAGTGTAACAAAGCAGTTAAACTTTGGAAATAGAAGTCACCTTACAAACGAAGAAAGAAAAGGAGGGAGAAAGGGAGGGAGGGAGGGAAGGAGGGAGGGAGAAAAAGAAAGAACTAAAAAGAAAGAACCAATTCGCCATGAAACCAAAGAAAAGAAAACTACCCCAGAATGTGGTCAGGCCAGAGACACAGCTAGCTCGGTGGATGTCAATGGAGCAGGACCCCATCCTGGGGGAGGGCTGGCAGTCTGTGGGCGGGACCCAACCTGGGGGAGGGTGGGCAGTATCTGTACCTGCACGCGCTCCTCGCTGCCACTGAGGAGGCCCGTGTCCGTCAGCTCCAGCGCCTCTTTGGCCTTTGCACATTTCTCTCTGTCATCCTTCAGTCTGCCAAATTTTCCTTCGTATATGGTCAGAGCCTGAAGAGCCTCCTCGGGGCGAAGATTGCCCTGAGAGTGATCAGAACACAGAATATTGCACTGACTGAAGAGAGAGGATCACTGGGGCTTTACATGGTGGACATGCTGCTGGCTCATGCTTGTATTCCTAGCTACTCAGGAAGCTCAGATCTGAGAATACTGGTTCAAAGCCAACCTAGGCAGGAAAGTTAGTAAAATTCTATCTCCTTGTCAACCATTAAATGTTGAACTGGAGCATGGTTCAAGTGTATAAAAGCTGAGTGAAAGGGCTGGGAAGGTGGCTCAGTGGTAGAGCGCTTGCCTTGTATCCTGAGGCCCTGGGTTCGATTCCTCAGCACCACATAAGCAAAAAGAAAAAAGCCGCAAGTGGCACTGTGGCTCAAGTGGTAGAGCGCTAGCTTTGAGCTGAAGAGCTGAGGGACAGCGCCCAGGTCCAGAGTTCAGGCCCCCACGACCGGACTCCCACCCCAACCCCCCCCCCAAAAAAAAAAGCTGAATGAAAGCTCAAGACCCTGAGTTCAAGCCCTGGTTCTGCTGCCAAGAAACAACAACAACAAACAACAAACAAAACCCCACCAAGACCAGGTGTCTGTGGAATTTCTGAGGTTGAGAACACATCTGTGTAGGTAGATATTCAATGAGCATCCATATACAGTACTGAATGTTTTGTTTTCTGCCTTTTGTTTTTTGGTCGGTCTTGGGGCCTGAACTGTGGGTCTGGGCGCTGTCCCTCAGCTCTTCAGCTCAAGGCTAGCACTCTACCACTTGAGCCACAGTGCCACTTCTGGCTTTTTCTGCTTATGTGAGGCTGAGGAATCCAACCCAGGATCTCATGCATGCAAGGCAAGCACTCCACCACTGAGCTACCTTCCGAGCCTGTACTGAATGTTCTGTATCAATATATCACATAAATAAAACAAGAGTTGTTTTTCCATTGTTGTGTTGTTTTTGGTCATGGGGCTTGAACTCTGGGCCTGGGTGCTGTCCCCCAGCTCTTCAGCTCAAAGCGAGCACTCTACCACTTGAGCCACAGCCCCGATTCTGGTTTTCTAGTGGTTTATTGAAGATAAGTCTCATGGACTTTCCTGCCTGGGCTGGCCTTGAACTGTGATTCTCAGATCTCAGCCTCCTGAGTAGCTAGGATTACAGGCATGAGCCACCAGCGCCTGGCTTCTTATTTTCTTTTCTTTTTTTTTGTCTTATTTGTTTATCTCTCTTTGGGAGGATAAGGGGCAGCACAGAAATGGAGGGACAAAGGATGAACAAATGCAGCAGTGGTAGTCACTAGACACTATGTTGAAAATGAACTATACAACTTGTGGGTAGGGATGGGAGGGAAAAACTGAGTGGGAAGGAAATTCTCCAAAAAGATACATCCTAGCTGGCTTGTGCAACTGTAACCCCTTGGCACATCACCTTTATAATAACAATTTTAAAAATTTACAAAAATAAGTGGGAACGTGGCCTAGTGGTAGAGTGTTTGCCTAGCATGCACGAAGCCATGGGTTTGATTCCTCAGTACCACATACACAGAAAAAACCAGAAGTGGCACTGTGGGTCAAGTGGTAGAGTGATAGCTTTGAGCAAAAGAAGCTCAGGAATGGTGTCCCAGGCCTTGAGTTCAAGCCCCAGGAATAGCCAAAAACAAAAACAAGAGTCTCATAGACTTTCCTGCCCAGGCTGGCTTTGAACCGTGATCTTCATATCTCAGCCTCCTGAGCAGTTAGGATTAAAAGCATGAGCCACAGGCACCTGATTAGTCATTGTTCTTTAAATCCTACCTAAAATTTGAGTAACTATATCAGCGCACTGTGAGGCTTGGCCTGCCTGGGTCTACAGAAATCAAATTCTAAACTTTGGGTGTACCCAAGGGAGAGAGTGGTTTAAAACAGAAAAACTTCAGTTTTGGTTTTGTTCTTTTTGGTCAGTCATGGGACTTGAACTCTGGGGCTGGGCGCTCTCCCTCAGCTCTTCAGCTCAAGCTCTACTGCTTGAGCCACAATGCCACTTCCAGTTTTCTAAGGGTTTATTGGAGAGAAGAGTCTCACAGACTTTCCTGCCTGGGCAGGAACTGTGATCCTCAGACCTCAGCCTCCTGAGTAGCTAGGATTACAGGCGTGAGCCACCTGCACCCAGATGAAAAACTTCAGTTTTAAAAATTTAAATGAGGGCTGGGAAGTTGGCTCAGTGGTAGAGCGCTTGCCTTGCATGCCTGAGGCCCTGGGTTCGAGTCCTCAGCACCACATAAGCAAAAAGAAAAAAGCCAGAAGTGGCACTGTGGCTCAAGTGATAGAGTGCTAGCCTTGAGCTGAAGAGCTGAGGGACAGCGCCCAGGCCCAGAGTTCAGGCCCCACGACCGGACCACCCCCCCCAAAAAAAATTTAAGTGACTGTCATTGTGGTTAAAAGAAATCAAAAGTTAGCTTTACATTTACTACCTGCAAGTATTTTCCCCCCTTTGTTGGTGCTGAGGATTGAAGTCAGGACTTCAGATATGTCCAGTAAGTCTCCAGCGCCGCATTGCTTTTTAGACAGGGTCTCCACTAAGCAGCTCGAACTACAGGTGTCTGCTTCCACATCCTGCTGCAAACACAGCTTTCTGTGTGTGTGCTGGTCCTCGGGCTTGACCTCAGGGCTTTGGCGCTGCCCCTGAGCTTTTATGCTCAAGGCACGTTCTACCACTGGAGCTACAGCTCCACTTGTGTGTCTGGTAGTTAATAGAAGGCAAGAGTCTAATGGGACTTTCTTGCCTGGTTTGGTTTCCAGCCACAATCCTCAGATCTCAGCCTCATGAGTAACAAGAATTATAAGCAAGTACTGCTTTTTTAAGTATAAAGAGGAAAACTAAATATTGCAAAGTTACGGTGCTATATGTGTGGAAGGTAAGCAGAGCAGGTGGAGCGGGTAGCTGGCACGTGGCAGGGCTCACCGTGACAGGCTTGGTCTTCTCCCAGTCTGACAGTAGGTCAGTGGTACGGCTTTCCACGGCCCGGTCCTCCTGCACAATCTTCATCTGCAGGTTTGCCACCTGCTGCTGGATGGCAGAGTCCTTCCTCCGCATGATGTCATTGAAAGCCCCCCACTCCCCCTCGATGTTGTCGATGTAAAGCCAGGAGGGGGGGAACTGGAACCTTTGTTTTTCCAGCAGACGTTGACCATTGCGGTAAAGCTTTGAGAATTGAATTGAAAGATTCATAGAATTAAAAAACAAAACAACGGAAAGGTATAATTAGTTTGACATTAAGACAAAACAACTGTCAAAACCTCTATTCTCCCACAGTTTTCCACCCTAACACGACTGCGCCAGAGGACAATGCACTGAAAGTGTGGCTCACTCGCCAGTTACTACACCGAGGTCCTGATGAGAACAGAGCATGGGAATGCTGGGCTTCGCTCTTTTATTTCAAACACAAAAGACCTCAAATCCTTGAAAACAAGGACAGCAAAGGACTGGTATATACAGCAGTAGCTCTCAGGCCTTGTCGGGCCTAGGAATTGCGTGCAGAGCTTTGCAAGCACAGACTCCAGGGCGCTACTGTCTGCACTGAATTGTAGTAAGGACATTAGGTGTCCTGACAGGTTACCGCCGAGTAAGGAAGGGTGCTTTACAGCTGGGTCAGGACATTCCCTACATTTTAGAAGCCCAAGCACACTGCTCTAGTCTGAGGGCTGCTATCTAGAGAGCTCACCTCAACTTGTTTCTCAAACTGTTTGATCTTCCGTTTCAGAGACTGCACGTAGGTGATGAAGGTCACAGCATCAGAGGTGCTGGCTGTGTCTACAGAGTGCTGCTCCAGCTCTTGGCGAGACTGTTTGGGGAAGGCACGTTTTATCACAGGGCTCAGATTCACCCACATCCTCACTACACAGGCAGACTTCTACCTCCTCACCTTTGAGATCTGGGAATGGAATTCTGTCATGTTTGATCCTAGCATCTGACCAAATTTGCTGAGAACTTCCTTATGCCAGGAGTCATACTTCAGGTTCACCTTGGATTGCACCTGAGGGGGAAATGCACACAAGGACGCCATCAGTTCTTCCTGCAGCCATGGTACAGGAAACTCCCCACCTTCCTTCTAGGAACGAAGCTGAACTCACCTTGCCATAATCTATAACCACTGGCCCAAACTCTTTCTTGGTTTCAGCATTGTCAAAAGTTCCTCTAGCCTTCCTGATCTGAACCAGCAGTGCCTGCCACTTGTTGAGATCTTCCCCAAGGCGGTTGTAGATGTTTTCAGCTTGCATATCCCACAGGCACTGATACTGAAGCCACACCTGCAAGTGGGATGCACAGTTAAGTATCACCGTTTAGGTTTTCATTTTATGGACTGTTACTAGTTACCACGTTCACGCTCCATTAAGAAGGCTCATGTTTTCATCACCACTACAAACTCACTTTAGAGTCTCAGAATCAGATTTAGTCTTCTCAAAAACCATAGTTAAAACCCCACGAGATGTATCTTACTGGTCACTCTTCACTTTGAAATAAGCCAGTACTATCTAGTAAACACTACCATGTATGGTCAAAATGTTTGTCCTGGAGTGCTGGGTACCAAACCCATGGTCGCTGAGCTACACTTATCTCTACCCTTAAGTGTCTACAATAGAGCACAGTGCATGTAGATGAAATCAGAAGCTGTGTACCTTAACATACTGCTCCACCTCGGTCACGATGCCCATGACTGCAGAATATGACTCTTCCAGGGCAACAGGGCCATCAGGCATGCGCGTTAAAGCATTCCGATAGAATTTCTCTTCTTCAGTCAATTCGTAATGCACGCCCACCTGACCAATGGAAGCCAGAAATGAACACCAAGTAGTGTGCACAGAAATGCTCATCACAGTCACCTTTAAACTCAGTATTTAAAGAGGATCACATCCTCTTACCTTCATCACAGCTAACCCAAGGCCTACTTATATTTAACCAATAAAAGGAGTATTAGTTCACCACACTGTACCACTATCTGAATGAGGTAAGAGCAGCTGAAGAGCACACAGAACTGTGTTCAACTGTGAATTCTTGCTACATGTATACAGATACTATTTTAAGTACAATAAGTAAAAAAAAAATCCTTGATCATGTGAACTCACAGTTTAGGAGAGGAAAAACAATAAAGGAATACGCAAAACATATACAGATAGGGAGAATTCTATGGCGAAAGGGCAGCAAGGAGAATAGGAAGGATGGGTGTGTGTGTGTGTGTGTGTGTGTTTTACTTGTTTTTCTGCAGTGCTGGGGCCTTGTGCATGGTAGGCAAGTGTTCTACCACTGAGCTATATAGTGATATGGCAATAGGAAGGATGTGTGTGTGTGTGTGTGTGTGTGTGTGTGTGTGTGTGTGTGTGTGTTACTTGTTTTTCTGCAGTGCTGGGGCCTTGTGCGTGGTAGGCAAGTGTTCTACCACTGAGCTATATAGTGATATGGCAATAGGAAGGATGTGTGTGTGTGTGTGTGTGTGTGTGTGTGTGTGTGTGTGTGTGTGTGTGTGTGTGTGTGTGTGTGTGTGTGTGTGTGTGTGTGTGTGTGTGTGTGTGTGTGTGTGTGTGTGTGTGTGTGTGTGTGTGTGTGTTACTTGTTTTTCTGCAGTGCTGGGGCCTTGTGCATGGTAGGCAAGTGTTCTACCACTGAGCTATATAGTGATATGGCAAGGCCTGATTGTATTTAAGATGAGTCAGGAAAAGGCCTTACCAGAGGGTGAACAACTATGCTGGGCATTGGTGGCTCACGCCTGTAATCGTGACTACTCAGGATTTAAGAATCACGGTTCAAAGCCAGTCCAGGTAGAAGTCCGAGAAACTTTTTCTTGTTGGTTGTGGGCCTGCTGGGCCCACTGTCCCAGAGCTCTGTTGCCTAATGTTCTACCACTTTGAGCCAAAGTTCCATTTCTGGGTTGTTTATTTTTTTTTTTTGGTCGGTCATGGGGCCTGAACCCTAGGCCTGGGGGGCCCTGTCCCTGAGCTCTTCCACTCAAGGCTAGCACTCTACCACTTGAGCCACAGCACCACTTCCAGCTTTTTCTACTTATGTGGTGCTGAGGAATCGATCCCAGGGCCTCATGCATGCAAGGCAAGCATTCTACCACTGATCCACCTTCCCAGTCCCCACTTCTGTTTTTTTTTTTTTTTTTTTTTTTTGGTCAGTCGTGGGACTTGAACTCTGGGCCTGGGCACTGTCCCTCAGCTCTTCAGCTCAAGGCGAGCGCTCTACCACTTGAGCTACAGCGCCACTTCTGGTTTTCTGGTGGTTTATTGGAGATAGGAGTCTCACGGTCTTTCCGGCCCGGGCTGGCTTTGAACCGAGATCCTCAGATCTCAGCCTCCTGAGTAGCTAGGATTACAGGCGTGAGCCACCAGCGCCCGGCTCCCACTTCTGGTTTTAAGTGGTTAATTGGAGATAAAGAGTCTCACAGGGACTTTTATGCCCAGACTGGCTTCGAACTGCTCAGATCTCAGCCTCCTGAGTTGCTAGGATTATAGGTGTGAGCCACTGGCACCTGGCTGAGAAAAATCTTACCTCCAATTAACCACAAAAGGCCACAATTAGAACTGTGGCTGAAGTGATAGATCACTAACCTTGAGTGAAAAAGGTCAGGGACAACACCTAGACCCTGAGTTCAAGCCTCAAAACTGACACACACAAAGAAGTGACAGCCAGGAAAAGACCAAAAGAAGGGATAAAGCAAGCCATGTGACTGTTACTCTCAGCAAATGCAAAGGCCCAGGGACCAGAGTACATTTGATCTGCATATCAGTGAGAGTTCAGTGTGCTAACAGAGCCTGCAAGGGGAGAAGCAGGAGGTAAGGCCAGAGAAGCAATGAGCAGCCCATATTAACATGGGGCCTAGCAAGCACTGTGAGCTGTCAGCTTTCTTGCTGAGTGAGACAGCAGATGGTTAAAGGGCTTCAAGAGAAGCAATGTCAGGATCAACGTAGAACTCAAGACTTTCAGATTTTAGGGGGAAGAGCAGCAGGAATGGCTGAAATGAAAGAGGATGGCACCTTAGATAGGGGAGTATCACAGAGCCCAAGTTGGGGGAAGGCTTACCTGGTACCTCTGACTCTGGATGCGGGGGAGGGACAGTACCACCATCTTCCAGGCAAACATTTCCTGGTATAGCTTGTATCTGCACTCCTCGATCGGAGGGTTCAGATAGATTACCTGATTGGTTATTCTTAGCTCATGAACAACGTTCTGTAAAACAAAGGTTTCATTTTCCCCTCAGCAATGTATTTCAATAAAATGCTTTCAATTCTTAACACCCACTCTAAGTTATCAAACTACTTATTTCTGAATCACAAAGTCTATGACTTTACGGGACAGGGTCTTACATAATCTCATGTTTCTCATTCGCCCCCTTTCAAGATCTTGAGTGGCTGGAGGTGGGAGTTGCTCATCTGTTGCTCACCTTTTCCCAGGTCCCTGTGCCTGGGCATGAATATACAACTAGTGCTTAGTGAGTACCCTGTAACTCCATATACCTGACACCTGAACCACATATGACCTCAGGCCTGAGAAACCAGTGCAGTCAATTTGGGGAGGGAAGCACTGGATGTCAGCCACAAAGGCACTGATTTAAGCATGCCAAGTTAAGCCTGTCATCTGCCAGTGTGTTAGGCTAAATTCCACCTCTGGCCAAGTGCTGATGGCTCATGCCTGTAATCCTAGCTACTGAGGAGGCTGAGATCTGAGGATCACGGTTCAAAGCCAGCCCAGGCAGGCAAGTCCGAGAGACTCTTATCCCCAATAAGCCACTCAGAAAACCGCATGTGGTGCTGTGGCTCAAGTGGTAGAGCGCTAGCCTTGAGCTGGAGAGCTGAGAGATATTGCCCAGGCCCAGGGTTCAAGCCCCATGACAGACAAAAAACAAAACAAAAGTTAAAAACAAAACAAAAAAAACAAACTGGGCTGGGAAGGTGGGTCAGTGATAAGAGTGCTTGCCTAGCATGCATGAGGCCCTGGGTTTGATTCCTCAGTACCACATACACAGAAAAAGCTGGAAGTGGCGCTATGGCTCAAGTGGTAGAGAGTAAGCCTTGATCAAAAGTAGCTCAGGAACAGGGCCCAGGCCCTGAGTTCAAGCCCCAGGACCGGCAAAAATAAACTCACAAACAACTAAAAACTTAAGAAAAAAAAAGAGTTTTTAACAACAATCCAGTTACTTCTCCTGGCTCACTCTTTACTGAGCTTCCGTTCTGTGAGACACAAGGCTGAAAGCACTGACCTAGGTCTGTCAACTACAGGGCAGACTAAGTCAGGTTACAAGGGAGCTAATCCAAAATACAGCATGATGTTTTGTCATTAACACTCGCTATCAGTGACACCTTCTCAGCTTTCTCTCCTGTTTCACAATCTGGACACTCGGGACAGTGGTGATCAGGTGTTCTACAGTAAGCTGCAGGGATTTGGGAAGGAGTAACAGCGGTGAACCACGTGACATCACACAGCACGTGGTTTCCTCACTGTAAATGAAAAGTTTGGCAACTACTGCTTGTTTTTCTCCTGTTTAGTGTGGGGGAAAAGGAGCCAGGGACCTTGCACATGCCAGGCAAGTGTTCTGCCGGAACTACATCCCCATCTCAGAGCCTTACGCTTGCTAGACAGGCAACCTACCACTTGAGTGGCACCTTCAGCCCTTTTCGCTTTAGTTTCTTTTTCAGATGAGATCTCTCTCATGCTAGGGCCAGTCTGAGACTCTGTTGCATAGCTGAAATTATAGGCACACGTCACCAAATAACGTATTTTGTTACTTGTTGAGATGAAGTCTTGCTAATAACTTTTTACCCAGGCTGGCCTCAAACCATGAAACTCCCATTTCTGCCTTCTGTTTTTTGTTTGTTTTTTTGGGCAGGGGCTCACTAAACAGTGCTCGGCTAGCCTGGCACTCATAATCTTCCCACCTCAGACTCCGGAGCACTGGGATTACAGGCTTGGCATTGCCACGCCTGGCTCCCATAGATACATGAGCAGAGCGTTTGCCTCTGCTTTCCCACAAGTGGATGCCATAGTAAGTACTCACTTTGATCTTTGGCTCTCCACCAGGCTTGTGACTAAGTTGTGGAGCATCTGTGTCCATGTCGACTTCTGCTTTATCTTCAGCCTGGCCCAGAAGCACCTGGGTCCAAGCCCTTAGGCCTGCTTGTAGACGGACGCCCAGTATCCTTTCAATCTAATTCCAAGACAATCAGAAGGCAGTAGATAAGTTTTGGATTAAAGATTAAAAGTTCTTCCTCGGATTCTGTCTCCCTTCTGTCACCTTCAGTCTCAGACAGCGCATCTCAGGCTGTGTTCTCCTTCCTGCTAACAGAATCACCAGTCCTCCGAAAGTATAGGGACAAGGAAGCAACACAGTGCAGCAGATGCAGTGAGGTCCTGAGGTCTGCTCAATACCTTAAGAACTCACAAAACCACCAGGCACCAGTGGCTCACGCCTGTAATCCTAGCTACTGAGGAGGCTGAGATCTGAGGATCACAGTTCAAAGCCAGCCTGGGCAGAAAAGTCCGTGAGACTCTTATCTCCAATTAACCACTAGAAAACTGGAAGTGGTGCTGTGGCTCAAGTGGTAGAGTGCTCGCCTTGAGCTGAAGAGTGCAGTGATAGCACCTAAGAACAGAGTTCAAGCCCCACGACTGACCAAAAACCAAAAACCTCTCCAAAACTCACAAAACCAAAGTGCTTTTGTGGGGCTGGAGAGGTAGCTCGGTGGCACAATGCTCGCCTCACATGTGCCAGGTCCCGGCTTCCATCCCCAGCAGAACACATGCACATGTGTGAAAACCCACACTCTGTCTTTTTCTCCTGGAAGTCTCAGACATAAAATAAGAAAAACAGTAATTTTGGAGATGAAATCATTTTCTTTCAACAAAGAGAAAGCCTTCTTGTGATCCAGAATGAGACAAAAGTCTATGAACAGGAGGACCCCTGCACACCTTTGTCAGCGTATGTCTTGGGCCACACAGCTGTTCTGGGCCAGCTCCAGGGACTTTCAGTACATTTGTGGACTGGGAACTCTCTTCTGCTGGTGTCCCTTGTGTGGTGTGGATAGAAGCAACTGATCTCTCCATTTTCAAAAAGAGAGATGGAAAACTATAGCTTGAGACCTGACCAGGCCACTGACCTGCAACCTCTGCTGTAAAACGTGCCCCAGCCAGGCCACTCCGTATGTGCCGAGGCTCAGTCACACTGGTGAGCAAACACACACCTTCGCCCTCACCCTCAGGGGTGAGCCGAAAGCCTCTACACTAGGAACAAAGGGTGTTTTGTAGTTGGGCATTTCTTTCTAAACCAGGCTGTGGAAGAGCAGGGTCTGAGCACGGTGCCCAGAGGGCTAGGGAAGACTGTGAAGTATCCAGCAGAGAAAGGGACTCATCCTGTATAGTGCCCAGCTGGGAAATGCATGGGTAGGACACCCAGTATCACAACTCAGCTCTAGATTAACCGGGATTCCATGGGGAGCTGGGTCATCCCAGGGAACTTATAAGGAAAGTGCTGAAAACACCCCAACCATCCCTCGCCTCACCTCCATATCGAGCTTGTTGACCCAGATAGGCAGGTTGGAGTACGAGTGCAGATTCAAGTCATCCACGGCTTTCTGGACTCTGTTTAGGATCTCAGAGAAAGTCTTATGATCATACATGCAGGTTTCTAAGGAACGGACTTCCAAGTCTATTTTTTCTTCAATAATCAGGAGATCATCCACCTAAAGAAAAATGCACTCAATACTTAAATGGCCACTTGCTCTAGTCTACTTTTACACTTCTTCTCAGGAAACTCACACGGGCTCGAGGCAGAAGTCCCTTCCTTCCACAGCTTAGCCTAGCCGATGGACTGCAGGCAGGCCTCACCTCCATGTCCCCACTGGGGGAGGGGCAAGTGGGGTGTCACCAGCTTCTCTCCCCTACTCCTCCACAGGAGGGTTCTCTGATCTCTATGTCTGAGTGCCCCAGGGAGGCAGCCTGGGCACAGCTACATGTTCTGGGCCAGGAGATCTACAACTGTCCAGCTGGGCTGGAGACTGGGAGTCTGACGAGAGGAAAGCGGACGAGCACTCGCAGCTGTGGATCTAGCCATGCTTCCTCCAGCCACAGGGGTGTGCTCTTGCTTGGCCTGTCAGCCTCCCATGTCCTCTCTCTGGGATTCTGAACACAGGGTTGCTCACAGCCTCCCTGCAGCCCCACCCCCACTGGAAGCATCAGTCACCAACCATGCCGGCTATCTGTGGAAGAGCTGGCCTGTGTGCGCTGACTTAGTACCATCTATACTCCTGAGCATTGGGAGACAGTACCTTTTCCTGGAAGTTGAAGACTGTCTCTGCGAGGCGCTGCACGTAGGGGTCGAGCTTGTAGGATTCCCACACCAAGGCAATGCCCTCTGCGATCAAGGCCTGCACTTCCTTTTTCAAGCCGGCAACCAACAGGGAAATGGTGTTCCGCTCCTCCACTTTCTCGCAGGTTCGCTCATATGTCCGGACGCTTTCAATCAGGGAGATGGCAAACGGGTAAAGCTGGTTGGCTTGGTGGGCCTTGTTCACGATGGCCAACGGGACCCGGAAGCCGAGCCACTTGAGGTTCCGGACTTCTTTTGAAAGTGTGATGATCTCGGGAAGAAAGTTCACTTTGAGTTTAAGGACATTTCCAGTTCGGCCCCGAACACGGGTGCTTTCAATGGTGAAGATGCGCCCTGACACGCCCAGGTTGCGCTGCTGTACCTTCCTTGCCCAGTCGTCAAAGATCTCCTGGGTGTTGAGCTTCATGCGGAAGCTGTCTCCGTCCTGCTTCAGTTTTTGTCCTTCCACATGGTTCTCCCAGCCCTTGCCCAGGACATCTTCCACTCGCTTCATGTAGGCAGTGAGCTGTCTGTCAATCTGTTTAGCCCAGATGATAGACCCTGACACAGGGGGCAGATCACGAACGTGACTCATCTTACAAGCCTGACTTTGTGGATACTGGACCTTGAACTTGTCGTGCAGAGATTCAATGTCATCTTTAACCCGCTGGATCAACTGGGTCTGGTATTCACGGATAGCCCCACGGATGTGAGGTCGGACAAACAGCGCATTGAACCTGGAGAAAATCCTGAACATCTCGTTGGCATTCTTGGCTGTGCCGAGCTGATCTCGAAGGCGCGCCGTGATGCGGGTCTCCACTCGGTCAATCCTCTCGTCGTACCTCTTCATCGCTGCCTCCCAGGCCTCTGTGCCTTCTTTGGAGACGTCTAGCCCATCGACTTCCTTGACATTCTCGTAAGCCAGATTCACCTCTTCAATAGCGTTGGCGTCCGCAGCATCGAAGAGAACCTCCGCCACCTTCATGTCTTGGGGTTCAGGAACCTCACCTTGATTCTGCTGTGCAACAGCTGTGACCTAAAGGAAAAAAATTGTAAAAATGACTGTGAAAGAGATTTAGTTTTTTTTCTTTTCTTTTTTTTTTTGTCGGTTGTGGGCCTGAACTCTGGGCCTGGGCACTGTCCCTCAGCTCTTCAGCTCAAGGTTAGCCCTCTACCACTTGAGCCACAGCTCTACTTCCGGCTTTTTCTGCTTATGTGGTGCTGAAGAATCGAACCCAGGGCCTCATGCATGCAAGGCAAGCACTCTAGCACTGAGCCACCTTCCCAGCCCAGATTTAGTTTTTTTTGTACATATCCCACAGGATTATCTGTCAGCAACATGGACAATTATGTATTTTAGTCAAACATTTTATAATCACAACAAAGCCAAGTAGAACATTAATTTTGGGGGGAGGGGGCAGGTCGAGGGGCCTGAACTCTGGGCCTGGGCACTGTCCCTCAGTTCTTCAACTCAAGGCTAGCGCTCTACCACTTGAGCCACAGCGCCACTTCTGGCTTTTTCTGCTTATGTGGTTCTGAGGAATCGAACCCAGGGCCTCATGCCTGCAAGCCAAGCATTCTACCTCTGAGCAACGCACCTTCCCAGTCCCTAAAACACTAAAATTTTAACCTTGCACCACAAGTTTTTTGATGGGGCTGAGAAGGTGGCTCAGAGGGGCTCAGTAGTACAGCGCTTGCCTTGAATGCATGAGGCCCTGGGTTTGATTCCTCAACACCACACAAGCAGAAAAAGCCGGAAGTGGTGCTGTGATTCAAGTAGAGTACTAGCCTTGAGCTGAAGAGCTGAGGGACAGCGCCCAGGTTCAGAGTTCAGGCAAAAAAAAAAAAAGTTTTGACAATATAGTTTCGTTGATTAATCTTGAATTTTTTTTGTAGTAATGAGGTTTAAACACAGGGCCTTCCGCTTCTAGCCCTGATTTTTCTTTTCTTTTTTGGTGCTGGTACCAGGCAGAACCTAGAGCTTCAAGCTTTTGCTAAGCTTTTTTGCTCATGGCTGGTGCTACATCGCTCAGGCCAGGCCTCTAGCTTAGGGCTTTTGCTGGTTAATGGTGGCAAGTCTCAGACTGTCCTGCCAAGGATGGCTCTGAACTAAGATCCTCCAGGTATCAGCCTCCTAGATAGCAAGGTTATAAATAGGGTTAGAGGGTTAGCTACTAGTGGCCAGTGTGGGTGTTGCTTTTTTAAAGGAAGAAAAGACCTGCTGAAGCAGGTGACTTCAGAAAGGAAAAAGAAAATACAAAGAAAATTTTATTCAGTTCTTTTAACACATCTTGGGAATATACAATTTTAATCCACTGTTTACCAAAGAGGGCTCTGAGAAGAAAGGTTAAATAATGTGTTCAATTTACACAGTTAGTAAATGGTTAAATTGGGATTTAAACCTAGGAAGTGTGGCTCTAGGGTCTAATGCAAAAGGAAGGAAGGAAGGAGAGAACAGAAAGCATTAAATATTTGGAATAAAAAAATATAGAAATATCACATGTAAAAGACAACAGTGACAAGACCAAAATGCAGTTAAAGAATAATAAGTACTTAGCGCAAAATAGAAAAAAGTACTTAGAACCATGATCCTCAGATCTCAGCCTCCACAGTAGCTAGAATTAGCCACCAGTGTCTGGCTAGAAATAGTTCTTTTTTTTTTTTTTTTTTTTGGATCTGGTCCTGGGCCTGGGCACTGTCCATCAGCTCTTCAGCTCAAGGCTAGCACTCTACCACTTGAGCCACAGTGCCACTTCCAGCTTTTTTTTTTCTTTTTTCTTATGTGGTGCTGAGGAATCGACCCCAGGGCCTCATGCATGAAAGGCAAGCGCTCTACCACTGAGCCACCTTCCCAGCCCCTAGAAATAGTTCTTAAAGAAATAAAGTACTCATAGCTGAGCACCAGTGGCTCACGCCTGTAATCCTAGCTACTCAGGAGGCTGAGATCTGAGGAACACGGTTCAAAGCCAGCCTGGGCAGGAAAGCTCATGAGACTCTAATTTCCAATAAAACACTAGAAAACTGGAAGTGGCTCTGTGGCTCAAGCAGTAGAGAGCTTGCCTTGAGCAGAAGAGCTGAGGGACAGCACCCAGGCCCAAAGCTTAAGCCCCACAACTGACAAAATAAAAAAGGAGGAAAACTGTCAACCCTCCGTACATCCCTGTTACAATAACAGTTTTAAAAGGCAACACAATATGCACGTATGAGGTTTTAGAATGCAGTCATACCTGTGGCCTCAGGACCCTGACAATGACAGCTCTCAGCTGTTCATGCTGGCGCCTAAATTTCCTCATCTGGTCCAGGCGAGCCTGGAGCTTCCTGTGAGCAGGATTAATACGCCACACCATCTTCAGATTTTCCTCCCTCTTTCTCTTGACGATGTCTCTGAGCAACACCTGCAGTTTCTCATACTCATCATCCCAAGTCTGGAAGACTTCGAAGCAAGCTACCATAACCTATAATGCAATTTAAGAAAAGGAGCTTAGCACTGGAACAGATTTCTTTTCACTGCCTGGAGGTGGGTTTCGTGAGGTTAAACTTACTTTTTCAAATTCCTCATAAGCAACGTGCATTAATTTTCTTGTGCCCAATACTTTGAGTAACTGAGAACTCAAATCTCTCGAAATTGCCTCCACCAAACGCAGGGCCCTCTGAATGGGATACTTTGTGTTTCGGATTTTTCTCAGATGGGTGAAAATTGCAACAAGTGCCTGCCTTATTTTGTCCAGCTCGGTGGCAGAGAGCAAGTCATTGAGAGGGAAGTCTTTCATCAGCGGGTTGTAGTCATTCACGGTCTCCAATGCCTGCTTTAGACCTACATCAACGAGGAAACAGCTATAGGTTTTCACATAAAATAATAAAACTCAGAGATATATCCTAACAGGGAAACATTTTGATGCTATGATGCTACAAACCTTTAGAGACTGTTCATGGTACCTGAAAAAGAAGCATTACGGATAGCCTGAGTATAAGAGCACGCTCAACCCATGAGCACTCTCAATACTATGGGGAGAGCCTTGTCAGTTCACACACACACACACACACACACACACACACACACATTCATGCATGTGCTTTCTATGTCATTTATGCATAAGTTTAGAGATGCTAAAATGTTGTCATCCTTGAGAACACTAAAATGTAATTTCAGCCAGGCTCATGCCTGTAATCCTAGCTACAAGAGGCTGAGATTTCAGAATCGTAGTTCAAAGCCAGCCCTGGTAGAAAACTTACCTACAATTAGCTACTAAAAAAGACAAGGGCGGGGCTGGGAAGGTGGCTCAGTGGTAGAGCGCTTGCCTTACATGCCTGAAGCCCTGGGTTTGATTCCTCAGCACCACATAAGCAAAAAAAAAAAAAGACAGAAGTGGGGCTGTGGCTCAAGTGGTAGAGTGCTAGCCTTGAACTGAAGAGCTGAGGGACAGCGCCCAGGCCCAGAGTTCAGGCCCCAGAACCAGACCCCCCCCCCCCCCCGCAAAAAAAAGACAAGGGCTAGGAAAGTGGCTCAGTGGTAGAGTGCTTGCCTTGCATGCATGAGGCCCTGGGTTCAATTCCTCAGTACCACATGAGCAGAAAAAAGCCAGAAGTGGAGCTGTGGCTCAAGTGGTAGAGTGCTAGCCTAGAGCTGAAGAGCTGAGGGACAGCGCCCAGGCCCAGAGATCAAGCCACATGCACAACAACAACAACAACAACAAAAAAGTATTAAGAAAAGTCTCTAGGTAGGCATTCAGCATTAGTGAATGCCCAGATAAACTGTTCAACATGATCAGAAAGTAACCAAAGGTTCTACTTGAAATTTCTTCTAACATTTAAAATGTAGGTACCATACTTACCTGAGCGGAAGCAGGGAGGGAGGAGATGAACATGACAAGCAGTATACTTTAGTGTGTGCATGTGCGTGTGCGTGTGTGTGTGTGTGTGTGTGTGCATGCGTGCATCAGTACAGGGCCAGGGCTCTGTTCCTAAGCTTTTTTCCTTAAGCTAGTGTTCTACCACCTGAGTCACACCTCCACTTCTGGCTTTTTTGCTGGGTAAATGAAGTTAAGTCTCATAGATTTTTCTACCCAAGGCTGGCTTTGATCTGTCATCCTCATATGTCAGCCTTCTGAGATGTGAGATTCCAGGCGTGAGCCATCTGCATCCAGTAGACAAACAGTATACTTTTAATTACTTAACCAAACATGTCTCTGAGGTATAGAGCTGTAGAGAAATGCCTCACAATGCTGGGTAAAAAACATTTGTTTGGCCAGGTTAAACTTCAGTTAATCAGCAAAAAGCCAGAAGTGGAGGTATAGCTCAAGTAGTAGAGCAACAGCTTTGAATAAAAAAGCCAAGAGAGCTGGAGTTCAAGCTCTAGTACTGAGACACACACGAAAAACATTTTATTCAATATCACTCCCAATGTTTGGATTTACTAGATTTACTCTGACCACTTAGACAGAGGAAGAGAAGGCAGCATTGACCAACTCTGCTCCTACAGCTTCCCAGAGCAAGTATGTCTGCATGGTTCAAAATACCTTCCTGCCTGAGATTGTGAAAAGCACACGTATGTTTATACAGGAACCAAGCAGTTGATAAACAGAAGGAAAATTCCCAGTGCTCATCTCATTATCTTCATATTTACAAGTTGTCTTAGGTTCTCAAAATCCCTGAAGGGGAAGGAGTTATATAAAAAAACCATTTTAATTCTCTAGAACTAAAGGAAAGATGAGACAAAGCACGAGGAGGAAACCAAGCAGGTAACACTGTTCAAAAAGAAATATACAGGGCTGGGAAGGTGGCTCAGTGGTGGAGTGCTTGCCTAGCATGCATGAAACCCTGGGGTCCATTCCTCAGTATCACATAAACAGAAAAAGTCAGAAGTAGCACCGTGGCTCAAGTGGTAGAGTGCTATCCTTGAGCAAAAGAAGCTCAGGGACAGTGCCCAGGCCTTGAGATCAAGTCTCAGGACTACCAAAAAGAGAGAGAAAGAGAAAGAGAGAGAGAGAGAGAGAGAGAGAGAGAGAGAGAGAGAGAGAGAGAGAGAGAGAGAGAGAGAAATGTACACATTACCTGACTTATGTAACCCCCTCAGTACCTCACCTTTACAATAAACAATGACTACAACAACAACAACAACAAAAAACCCAGCCTCTGTGAGCTAGAGGCATGGCTCAAGTGGTTGAGTCCCAGCCAAGCAAATAAGGCCATTAGTTCAAACCCCAGTACCAGCAAAATAAAAACAAAACACTTGGCAGAATGGCTCAACTAATGGCCGGGTGTGGTGGCATACGCTTGTAACCCCAGGCTGGCCTCTGTACAAAACAGCAGAAAAAGGGGTTAGGAGTGTCTCAAGAGACAGAGCCCCTGATTAAGCAGCTGATGCCCTGAATTCAATTCCCAGTACTACCAAAAATAAAACACCAACAACTGTCAGGTACTGGTGGCTCACACCTGTAATCCTAGCTACACAGTAGGCTGAGAACTGAGGATCACAGTTCAAAACCAGCCTGGGCAGGAAAGTCCATGAGACTCTTATCTCCAATTAACCACCAGAAAACTAGAGGTAGAGCTGTGGCTCAACGTGGTAGAGCACTCGCCTTGAGCACAGCAGCTCAGGGACAGCACCTAGGCCCTGAGTTCAAGCCCCACAATTAAAAAAACACAAAACAGCAACAACAATCCAGGGCTAAGGCTGCAGCTCTGTAGGAGAGCATGCCTGGCCTGCACGTGGCCTGGGTCTGGTCCCACAGTAGACCTACTCATTTTCACCTACACTACAAAGATCTCTTACAACCCCGTCAGTAGCTAATGAACTGAGTTAGCTCCAGTTCTCACCTGTGTCAGTGTCGAAGCTAACGGTGGCATGGAAGCGCTTGCCATGCTTCAGGATGTCCAGAGTCAGGAGGACCTCTGGGCTCTCCCGCTTCTCCTGGATGCGGTATAACGCACGTTCCAAGTTTAGCCAAAAACTGATTTCCTGTAAGGCAGTTCCTGAAGCAGGATCTCGATCCAGTTTGGTCACCTATGAAGACAAAGTAACATTCAAGGATATTCACTACTTACCCAGAGAACAAACAAGTATTCCTGAAATGTACTGCAACTCCACATAGACTGCCTCCCTGTAAAGCGGAAGTGGTCTGCTTAGAGTCTGCTGGGGTGGATGCTCAGGGCTAGTGTGTTTACTGCACCTGACCATCCCACCCACACCCACACCTGCGCCGGTCCTGCGTGAGCACTGCCAGGAGAAGCAGGAACCACTTCCAGGTTATCCCACGAGTTACCTCCCTGACAAAAGCCCAGACCAGCTTCCCATAGATATCAAAGAGTAATCGAATTTTTACACAATTTTTCAATATTGTGTTCTTACTTTTTGTTTTTTGTTTTTTGGATTTTTTTTGGGTCCGGTCGTGGGGCTGAACTCGGCCTGGGCGCTGTCCCTCAGCTCTTCAGCTCAAGGTGAGCACTCTACCACTTGAGCCACAGCGCCACTTCCGGCTTTTATCTTTTTACTTATGTGGTGCTGAGGAATCAAACCCAGGGCCTCAGGCATGCAAGGCAAGCGCTCTACCACTGAGCTACCTTCCTAGCCCATGTGTTCTTACTTTTTGAATTTCTCGGATCCACCGGTTAACTCCGGATTGCAGTTGGTTAAGAAATGTTGGATCTTCAACTTTATCTCCAAAATCTGTAACTTTTGGCTTTTCTCCGCGTTCATAGCACTGTTTTGCAACATTTGTAATGACTGGGTGGATCGGGAGGCTGATCTCTGGAATCTCAATGTTCTGTTGCAAGTGAAGGAGTCCCATTTCAAGTTCTGCAATCTTCTTCTCAACGGAAGGAGCCATCTTATCACCATCTCTGCAAGGATAAAATATCCCAAAATTAGGGGACTAGGGTCTCCATAGGGACCAGCAGAGAGGAGTTACACCACCTTGATTTGCTAACTTCTCCTGGGCTCACAAATTTTACATCATCCTCCACACTGCCTGTGAACAAATTAAGTGAAATTACATTCAAACTACAGAAAGAAAGAAGGGATTTTACCTGTCTGCCTTGCCAGACTCTCTGATGTAGGACTTGAAAAAAGGAGCCACTGCATTGCTAATGAAGGAGTGAAGCGTTTCATAGGGAGAGTCTTCACTGAGCGTAAGAACGCGGAGCTGAGAAGACACTGGTTTATCTGCGTCAATCACGGGGGTGCGCTTAATGAATGCCAAACTAAGAAAAAAGCAGAGGGAGAAATTACACAGGACAAAGAATAGCATTTTCCTAATGATTCTTACAACCACAGCCTTTGTGTTACACTCAGATTCACTCACTTGAGGGTTTAACTTAACAAACATGTCAAGAACTGTTGTTCTAACTGGGAAGCTTACAGCGGCCTTTCTGCACTCAGTATGTGAGGGTGACTGAACCAACTCTGGGGTCATCGCATTCTCCCAGAAGTGGTCTTGAACTCAGTCTTGGCTTAAAAATTCCTGCCCTTGCTGGGCACCAGCGGCTCATGCCTGTAATCCTAGCTTCTTGGCAGACAATCTGAGACTCTTACCTCCAATTAACCAGCAAAAAACTGAAAGCGTTATGTATGGCTCAAGTGGTAGTATGCCAGTATTGAGCAAAAAAGCCATGGAAGACGGTAAGGCCTTTAGTGGAAGCCCTCGTACGGGCACAAGTGCGTGCGCATGCACACACGGGGAGACCCGGTCTTAAAGTCAGGGCTGGGCACTATCTCTAAGATTTTTTTGCTCAAGGCTAGCACTCTGCCATTTGAGCCACAGTTCTACTTCTAGCTATTCCTTGTTGTTGTTGGTTAACTGGAGGTAAGGTTCTCATGGCCTTTCCAGCCCATGCTGGCTTTGAACCTCCATCTTCAGGTCTCAGTTTCCTGAGTAGCTAGGATTACAGGTAGAGGCCATAAGCACTCAGCTATACTTACAGTATATTTCTTGTAGTGTTGGGGATCTGCCCAAGTCCTTGTGTGCACTAGTGCTCTACCACCAAACAACTTCCCCAGCCCAAGGACACCCAGGAGTTCAAGCTACTATACTTGGAACTCTTACGTAATACCTCTAGAGTGCTGGAATTCCAGACCTGGGCTTCCATACCTTGCAACTCTCCTGCAACCTTGAAATCACTCAGAAACTTCTGACAACAAAATCAATAATTATAGTACTTACGTATTTACATTTGCCTATTTCTACTAGATTAATTAATACCAACTTTCTGGAAGGTGAAAAGTCTAGTAAGATGCATTAAAAACTTTAACAATGTTTTGCATCTGAACTCCTAATGCTATCTTTAAAAGTTTCTCCTACAAAAAAATCAGACGAGCCAGGTATGATAGCAAATATCTGTAATTTCAGCACTTGGGAGGCTGAGACAGGAGGAGGCTTGCAAGTTTAAGGCCTTCCTGGACTACACAGAGAGTCCCTACCTCAAAAATACAAAAAACCTTGTCTAGCAAGCACAAGGTCAGTTCAATCCCTAGTATTGCATAAATAAATAATCTTGAAACAACAAAAATCAGACCAGTATAAAAGAACGTTTTCTAGTTGGGGCTGAGAAGGAGGCTCAGTGGTAGAGCGCTTGCCTCGCATGCATGAGGCCCTGGGTTCAATTCCTTAGCACCACATAAGCAAAAAAAGCCAGAAGTGGGACTGTGGCTCAAATGGCAGAGCGCTAGCCTTGAGCTGAAGAGAGAGGGACAGCGCCCAGGCCCAGAGTTCAGGCCCCACGACTAACAACAACAACAAAAAGAATGTTTACTAGTTACTTATAATGATGAAAATCAGATAAAAATCTGAGGCTGTATTAGACTGAGTAATAAAAAATCAAATTAAAACCAGAGACTAGCCAAATCCTGGTGACTCATACCTATAATCCTAGCTACTCAGGAGGCTGAGATCTGAAGATTGTGGTTCAAAACCAACCTGGGCAGGGAAATTCATGAGACTCTTATTTCTGATTAACCACTTATGGCTCAAATGGTAGAGTCGTAGGCTTAAGCATAAAAATGCAGGGACAGGGCTGGGAAGGTGGCTCAGTGGTAGAGCGCTTGCCTTGCATGCGTGAGGCCCTAGGTTCGATTCCTTAGTACCACATAAGCAGAAAAAAAAGCCGGAAGTGGTGCTGTGGCTCAAGTGGTAGAGCGCTAGCCTTGAGCTGAAGAGCTGAGAGACAGTGCCCAGGCCCAGAGTTCACACCCACGACCGGACACCCCCAAAAAAAACAAAAACAAGGGGCTGGGAAGGTGGCTCAGTGGCAGAGCACTTGCCTTGATGCATGAGGCCCTGGGTTCGATTCCTCAGCACCACATAAGCAAGAAGAAAAAAACTGGAAGTGGCGCTGTGGCTCAAGTGGTAGAGCACTAGCTTGAGCTGAAGAGCTGAGGGACAGTACCCAGGCCCAGAGTTCAGGCCCCACAACCAGACCCTCTCCCTCCCCCCAAAAAAAACAAAAAAAACAAAAACAAAAACAAAAATGCAGGGACGGCACGCAGGCCCTGAGTTCAAGCCCCAGGACCAGCGCCAAAAACCAAAAACGCCAGAGCTAGGCACCAGTGGATCACATCTGTAATCCTAGCTAGAGAGAAGGCTGAGACCGAGGATTGTGGTCTGAAGCCAGCCTGGGCAGGAAAGTTAATTAATTAATTAATCACAGGAAAAGCCAGAGTGGAATTGTGGCTCAAGTAGTAGTGCTAACCTTGAGCACAAAAACTCAGGGAAAACGCCTAGGCCTAGAGATCAAGCCCTAGGAATTACTATTAAGTACATTATAGCTCAAATATAAGAGGAATGCCATTATGTGACAATTACTTTAGAATTTATACCAAATTGAAAATCTTCCAAATTTGAAGGCATAAAACCAAAAATATTAAATTTAAAAAGCAGAAGTCTTTTGAGTGTTTTTTTATGTGCTCAGTCAATTAAGATTCAAATTTGTAATCACAAACATCATAATGCAAATTCATAGTACTCACCTATTGGACTTAACTCCATAATGAATGTCTATGTTGATATTATAGGAAATGAATTCTTTTTCTTCTTCTCCTTCGTCACCAACATCCTCTACAATCATAATAAATATTTTATCAAATTAATGTCAACATTTCCAATTTCTTTCTTTCTTTTTTGTTGCCAGTCCTGGGGCTTGAACTCAGGGGGCCTGGGCACTGTCCCTGAACTTCTTTTGCTCAAAGGTAGCGCTCTACCACTTGAGGCACAGAACCACTTCTGGCCTTTTCTGTTTACGTGGTCCTGAGGAATCGAACCCAGGGTTTCATCCATGCTAGGCAAGCACTCTACCACTGAGCCACCTTCCCAGCCTGAAATTTCCAATTTCTTTGTCAACTGCTTGGAGAATGATTCCCCTATTCCATGTCGGGCATTGAAGTCCCTAGGTCATCAGAACTACTACTTTCCCAACTCCAGATGTGGTGATGCACTTGCGGGTTCGAGGTAGATCAAGCAGTACTGGGTATGAGTTGTTGGAGGGATTAATGAGCGGGCTAGGGTAAAGCACTAGAGCAGGGCTGGTCTGCACACAATTGCAGGCAGATGCTGCTGGCTTGGCCAGTTTCTCACTATCCCAACCCAGCAGATTCATCCCCAGTGTTCCCCACCCTACCAAGCTCACCTTGTCAGCTCTCTACTCTGCACTCAATACGCGTCACAACTAACCGTAGGGGTGGCCTGCCCTTATTCTTCTTATTTCCATTTTCCTACTACACAACATAAGCAAACCAACACAGACACTCGGCAAGAAGGCAGGGAAGCCTGGGACTCCAAAGTCCAGGCTCTACACTAGCACAGAGCACAGGAGGCCCAGGGCAAAGCCCAGCTGAGTCCAGCTGAGCCCAGCTGACTGCTATCAAGATGCTCCCGGGGGTAGAGGCATTGGCCAACCTTCCACCACAGCATCTGGCAGTCTGCTCTGGGTTCAAGTCAGGAATGCCTTCTCTCCTCAACTGTGAGCTCTTAAAGGCTAGAGCCTATGCTAGAACACAGCACAATGCTGAGATGTATCTATTTAGGAGTCATTTTGGGAAGGTGGCTCAGTGGTACAGCGCTTGCCTTGCATGTATGAGGCCCTGCTTCCTCGGCACCACATAAAGAAAAGGCCAGAACTGGCGCTGTGGCTCAAGTGGTAGAGCACTAGCCTTGAGCTGAAGAGCTGAGGGACAGCGCCCAGGCCCAGAAGTGGAGCAGTGGCTCAAAGTGGCAGAGTGATATCCTTGAGCACAAAAAGCTCCGGGACCGCACCCAAGCCCTGACCAGGCCAGGCACGGTGGCTCATGACTGTACCCACTTGCTCAGGTGAAGATAGTGGTCTGAGGCCAGGCTGGGCAAAATAAAAGCTATGTACAAGGAATAAGTCGATTATGGCTTGAGATAGACCGCTGGCAAATCCAGAGATGCTTTCTGAAAAATAACTAAAGCAAAAATGGGCTGTGGTAAGTCAAAAGCAAAAACAAAACCCCAGGGGCTGGGAAGGTGGCTCAGTGGTAGAGTGCTTGCCTTGCATGCATGAGCCCCTGGGTTCAATTCCTCAGCACCACATAAGCAAAAAAAAAAAAAAGCTGTAAGTGGTGCTGTGGCTCAAATGGTAGAGCGCTCGCCTTGAGCTGAAAAGCCGAGGGACAGCGCCCAGTCCCAGAGTTCAGGCCCCATGACCGACCAAAAAGACAACAACAACAAACAAACAAACAAAAAGCCCCAATCCCCTTCTTATTTAACAATAAATTAGTTTCAAAATGTAGGTGTGTAAAATTTTTAAATAAGTAACTCAAAATCAATATGGAAAAAGTAGCTGGGGGAGTCAAAGGTTCATACCCATAATTGTAGCTACTCCTGAGGCTGAGATCTAAAGCTCACGGTTTGAAGCCAGCCTGGATAGGAAAGTCTGTGAAACTCTTAACCTCCAATTAAGTACCAAACCCCCAAATGTAGAGGAGCTGTGGCTTCTGTGGTAGAGCACCAGCTTTGAGCAAAAAAGCTCAGGGACAGCACCCAGGCCCTGAGTTCAAACCCCAGGATTGACAAACATATGAAAAATAATAAAATAAATAGAAAATAAATTTGTAAGAAGGGAAGACAAACCATATTTTTCTTTTTCTTTTTTTTGAGGGGGGAGGTCTGGTTGTGGGGCCTGAACTCCGGGCCTGGGCGCTGTCCCTCAGCATTTCAGCTCAAGGCGAGCACTCTACCACTTGAGCCACAACACCACTTCCGGCTTTTTTCTTTTTGCTTATGTGGTACTGAGGAATCGAACCCAGGGCCTCAGGCGTGCAAGGCAAGTGCTCTACCACTGAGCCACCTTCCCAGCCCCAAACCATATTTTTCTAACAAGCACTAATCTACAAGTGGCCTAAACATTCTAGCTGAATCATCTCTGCAATGATACACTGTGAAATTTGTTTTGGTAAAAATTATGATCTAGGGATTAATTATACATGATTTACCTTTACATTTAAGCCAGATGTAAAAGAAAAGGCAATAAATTTAACAGATACAGAGTCAGGTCCTATTGCTTTGAAGTGAAGTGACCTTGGGAAAGTCATTTTTCTTAACTGGGGCTTCAAATTCAGTTAACCACTAAATAGCTGAAAGTGCAGCTGTGGCTCAAGTGGTGGAGCACTAGCCTTGAGCACACACTAGCCTTGAGTGACCCGGCCCTGAATTCAAGCCCCAGGACCAGCACACATACACAGAAGAGGAGACAAAAAATTCACTTGTGGATGCTGGTGGCTCATGCCATAATCCTGCTCAGGAGGCTGTGACTGTGGCCTGTGGCTAGCCCTAACAGAAAAGTCAGTGAGACTTCATCTCCAAAATAACCAGTAAAAGGCAGGCCTGGAGGCATGGCTCAAGTGGCGAGCACCAGCCACGCAAGTGTGCAGAGGGAGTGCAAGGTGCCGCGCTCACCCCCAGCACTGCCAAAACCAACCAGCCAACCACACCACAGAGGGAGTGCAAGGCACCACGCTCACCCCCAGCACTGCCTAAACCAACCATCCAACCACACCACAGAGGGAGTGCAAGGCACCACGCTCACCCCCAGCACTGCCAAAACCAACCAGCCAACCACACCACAGAGGGAGTGCAAGGCGCCGCGCTCACCCCCAGCACTGCCAAAACCAACCAGCCAACCACACCACAGAGGTAACGAGATTTCCAAACTGTTTTTGGTACAATTTTAAGAAGGGGAAAAGCGGGTAGTAGAACATTCTAGTATGCCAAGTACTACCCAGAGCTTTTGTGGGTACTGGCAAGAGACAAAGCATCACTAAGGCCTTGAGGATGCTGCAGTACAGGGGAGAAGCCATGGCTGCGCCCGGGTGCTCCGTCACCCGTCTCTGTGCATCTTGGTTTCCAGTCACGCTGCTGCCAAGGCTCACTGCTGGTGCTCTGAGCAAAGTGCCCGCGGGAGAGGGCAGTATTGAGAAGTCCCAGCGGGGCTCACGGCAGGCACTGGGGTTACCAGAACCTCCCACCACGAAGGGTGTTGTCAGACAGAGCTGCTGAGGCACGAGTTGGGACTCGGTGCTGGGCACCGCGCCCAGGCCGCTCCATCCAGACCAGGAAGCCATGACTGCCACCGAGAGGCCCAGCGTGTCCTGAGTGCAGGGTCCTCCTGCTCCTTGGCAATGTCACCAAAAGTTTAATTTTAAAATTATTTTTAATGGCTTCAAATGGCTAGACAAGGCAATCATTTCGCCAACATTCGTGTATGCACGACTGCACTGTAAGGCAGCTCACGCGGCCACACGTGCGGAGGCCATCTGTACAACACTAGCACCTGGAGACAAAGCAAGTAAAGACTGTCCCCACAGGTGTTCAGGGGATGGATTATGAAACATTTTCTCCATCAATTTCCTAAATTTTCCATAATATTGGCCTACAGTTCATATAAAATAACACTCAAGGGCTGGGAAGGTGGCTCAGTGGTAGAGCGCTTGCCTTGCATGCCTGAGGCCCTGGGTTCGATTCCTCAGCACCACATAAGCAAAAAGAAAAAAAAGCCGGAAGTGGCGCTGTGACTCAAGTGGTAGAGCGCTAGCCTTGAGCTGAAGAGCTGAGGGACAGCGCCCAGGCCCAGAGTTCAGGCCCCACGACTGGACCCAAAAAAAAAAAAAAAAAAAAAAAAAAAAAAAAATAAAATAACACTCAAGCAATACACAGAAAAGTGTGTCAGGTGTGCACCGTATAGTCCTGACACTTAAGAGGCCGGGGGGGGGGGGGGGGGGGGGACTGAGGCCAACCTGGGTTACAGAGTGAAACCATGTCTCAAGAAAACAAAAAGCGGGGCTGGGAAGGTGGCTCAGTGGTAGAGTGCTTGCCTTGCATGCATGAGGCCCCGGGTTCGATTCCTCAGCACCACATAAGTAGAAAAAGCTAGAAGTGGTGCTGTGGCTCAAATGGTAGAGTGCTCGCCTTGAGCTGAATTGCTGAGGGACAGCGCCCAGGCCCAGAGTTCAGGCACCATGACTGGCAAAAAAAAGAAAAAAGAAAAGAAAACAAAAAGCCAGGTGCCGCTGGCTCTCGCCCGTCATCCTAGCTACTCATCCTAGCTGAGACCTGAGGATTACAGTTCAAATCCAGCCTGGGCAGCAAAGTCTGGGAGACTCTTATCTCCACAATTAAGCAGGAAAAAGCTCAAAGAGGAGATAAGGCATCAGCCTTGAGCTAAAAAGTTAAGGGAGAGTGCCTAGGCCCAGAGTTCAAGCTCTGGTACTGGCACACACACATACACAAACATTAAACCAAGCTAAACAAACAAACAAGCAACAAAGCTGGATACTGGTGGTTCACAGCTGTAATCTTAGCTACTCAGGAGGCAGACATCTGGAGGAATGTGGTTCAAGGCCAGCTTGGACAGACCAGCATGGAAAAACCCCATCTCCAAAATAAGCAGGAAAGGCTCAGATCCGGAGGTGGCTCACAGGGCAGAGTACCAGTCCACGAGGCCCAGCATACGGACGGTACCGACACACACAAAAGCTCTAGAATGACTAAGGGGAACACTGCCGCTGCCAGCATGCTGCCAGCAGTTCCTAAAGCAGCTCCGGAAGCAAGCTCCACTCCAGGAGATGACTCATGTGGTGGGTGTGGCGAGCACTCCATGGCACTGGGGTTTGGCAATGCAGCAAGCGCAGCGCAGGTCTGGGAAGACACGCCCAATGACATAATCCTAGCACAGTGACAATGCAAACAGACATTCCCTACTGCTTTGCACACAGAATGCAGCCTGGGTTGAGTCTTTATGCAAGATCAAATGAAGTCTCAGTACGTCCGATTCCCACTTACAGAACTTATGGCACTATTTGATAAATTTCTAAATAAACTTTTT
This sequence comes from Dipodomys merriami, assembly GCF_024711535.1. NCBI lineage: Eukaryota > Metazoa > Chordata > Mammalia > Rodentia > Heteromyidae > Dipodomys > Dipodomys merriami. The sequence continues at coordinate 2,395,217 of NW_027206069.1, forward strand.
GTTGTTGTTGTTGGTCCTGGGGCTTGAACTCTGGGCCTGTGCACTATCCCTAAGCTCTTCAGCTCAAGGGTAATACTCTACCACTTGAGCCACTGGCGCCACTTCCAGTTTTCTGATGGATTATTAGAGATCAGTGTCTCATGGGCTTTCCTGCCCAGGCTAGCTTTGAATTGCGATCCTCACATCTCAGCCTAAGTAGCTAGGATGACAGGTGGGAGCTACCAGTGCCTGGCTTGAAATTCTTCTACAGAAACATTTTTAAAAAGTTGTTCAAAGAATATAACTGCTTGCTAGCTTATAATAACAAAAAGGCTAGTATTGTTGTTGTCTATTTTATCAGACAGTTTTAGTTCCAGTAAAGCTTGGGTCAGTTTCCTGAAGCCCATAAAGGACCAACACCACCTGTGAACACAGTCTGTGAGTGGGGTTCCAGACATACATGGGGCGGGGGACGGCGTGCGTGCGGGCGGCTGCCTCCTGCAAGCCGCAGGCTGTACTAGTGTCTCTAGAATCTTGGAGCAGCTCTGGTCACTTTCTGGGTCTACTGACTTTCTAGAGATGTTCAGCATGGTATTAATCGCTCATCTGTGAATACCTTTATTGGAAGACTAATTATTCCAAGTTACTAGTGATTTGTGTATGACGTTGTGAATCAGGTGACCACTGTCCTCTGATTAATGAAATGCATATAGGATAACAGCTCAGTCACCTCAAGACCTACACTCCCTCCTGAGGAGACAGGTCATGAGTCCACAAAGTATGGCACCAATGGGCAGCTGGAAAAGGGATAGAGGACGCAGGCAAAGAAACAGGAGAAGCAGCAGGAGCTGCAGCACCGGGGTCATTCCTGTGGCTCTTCCCGCCCAGCTTCCTGCTTCTTAGCTCTGGCTAAGGTGAAGTCATTATCCTCAGTCCTTCCTATTTGCTCCAGGTTCCTTTCCCCCTTTTAAGATGTGAAACTTCTAGTTCCACATTATCTTGGTCGGTCACCACCATCCACATCCTCTTTTTGTAGATTGCTCCTGGCTTCTCCTCCTCTAAGGAGGCTGGGCCTCTTACTACATCACTCCCTATTCAGGTTCAGAGCAAATGACACGAGATTACCTTTCCCAGTGTAACATCCCTAGAGGGGTGAGACAGGGGCACTAAGCTCCATTTAATACTCCCAAGATACAAAAGTACAGTTCACTTAGTATTCCTAGGAAAAAGCCAAGAAATATAAACACTGAATTACTAATGCCCTAACATCTTGAGACTTAGTGCTTCTTAATAATAATTTTAAAAAGTAATTGTTATGACATTAAATATTCCCATTTGAATAAGTATCAAGTAATTGCAGAGAACTTTGTCTTCAGATTTCAGAATCCTCCTTACAAAGCCCTTTACCTGATTGTACCCCAGCAGGGCCCCGGTGGCTTACTGCCTGTCATCCTAGCTACTCAGGAAGCTGAGATCTGAGGATCTTGGTTCATAGCCAGCATGGGCAGAAAAATCCATGAGACTCTTATCTCTAATTAACTAGCAAAAAGCTGGAAGTAGAGCTGAGATTCAAATGGAAGAGCACGATCCTTGAGGGGAAAAAAAGCTCAGGAACAATGCCCAGGGCCTGAGTTGAAGCTGTAGGAATGGCACAAAAACACAACAACGAATCTTTTTCCCAATTGCGTCTTAAAAGTCTAGGGCTTCGCCGGGCACCAGTGGCTCATGCCTATAATCCTAGCTACTAAGGAGGCTGAGATCTGAGGATCCCAGTTCAAAGCTAGCCCGGGCAGAAAAGTCCGTGAAACTTTTTTTTTTTTTTTTGGGGTCCAGTTGTGGGGCCTGAACTCTGGGCCTGGGCGCTGTCCCTCAGCTCTTCAGCTCAAGGCTAGCGCTCTACCACTTGAGCCACAGCGCCACTTCCGGCTTTTTTCTGTTTTGCTTATGTGGTGCTGAGGAATCGAACCCAGGGCCTCTGGCATGCAAGGCAAGCGCTCTACCACTGAGCCACCTTCCCAGCCCTCCATGAACTCTTATCTCCAATAAACCACCAGAAAACTGGAAGTGGCAATACAGCTCAAGTGGTAGAGCAATAGCCTTGAGCTAAAGAGCTGAGTGACAGCGCTCAGGCCAAGAGTTCAAATCCCAAGAGTGATTAAAAAAAAAAAGTCTAGGGCTTCAATTCCTTCCTGTTGAAAGAGGAGGAGATCTCTTGCTTTCTTGCCGCTCTAGACTGGCATTTTAAATGCTGAGAGCCAATTCCTGTCCACCTTCATCTTTATCACTTATTTATTTACTTATTTTTATTTTTAGTTTTGTGTCAGTCTGGGGCTTGAACTCAGGGCCTGACCACTGTCGCTGAGCTCTTCTGCTCAAGGCTAGCATTCTACCACTTTGAGCCACAGCACCACTTCTGGTTTTCCGGTGGTTAATTGGAGATGAGTCTCATGGGGACTTTTCAGCCTGGGGCTGGTTTCAAACTGTGATCCTCAGATCTTAGCTAGGCTTACAGGTGTGAGCACCAGCGCCTGACTAGCAACCCTTTCTACTCTTAGTCATCTCATTGATCATTGGAAGGGCCGTGAAGGTTGTAATCTGAAAATCTGAAACTTTTTGAGTACTGACAAGAAGCTCAAAAAAAGAATTCAGATTTCAAAATAGAGACGCTCAAACAATAAAAGTCTATACAAGGGGCTGGGAAGGTAGCTCAGTGGTAGAGTGCTTGCCTTGCATGCCTGAGACCCTGGGTTCGATTCCTCAGCACCACATAAGCAAAAAGAAAAAAGCCGGAAGTGGCACTGTGGCTCAAATGGTAGAGTGCTAGCCTTGAGCTGAAGAGCTGAGGGACAGCGCCCAGGCCCAGAGTTCAGGCCCCACAACCGGACCCCAAAAAACAAAACAAAAAAAAAATGTCTATACAAAATGACCAAGTCTGACACTTCTGGTCCCACATATTTTAGATCCAAGAAACCCAGTTTGTACTATGCTTCTTTAGTCATAATCTGCACTTTCTATAAGACTTTCCATCTCCTCTCCATCTCTATGATAAGGAGTCCTTCACACAGCTCTGCTTTCTTTCCCATTCCACTCCCAGCCTACACATTAGAGAGGAGGCAAAACCCCATATTACCTACCTCTGGACAAACTGTAATTACATGCTTCAGGTAAGTACACATGAAGGCAACCACTGTTTTCAGTCCTAAGCTAAGACACTGTGGTGAGCATGCGCGCACACGGCACACACAGCACACACTCGCGCGCCGGGCCCGGCCAGGCCACTAACAGGCTGCAGAGCCCGCAGCTGGGAGCTGCACAGGGATGCTCACCAGCCCTGCTTACTTAGCACAGACGGAACACAAGAGCCACAATCCAAGCACAAAGTGCTTTCAGCATCAGCAAGAGAGCAGGGGCTGGGAAGGAGGCTCAGTGGTAGAATGCTTGCCTCGCATGCATGAGGCCCTGGGTTCCATTCCTCAGCACCACATACGCAGAAAAAGCCAGAAGTGACTCTGTGGCTCAAGTGGTAAAGTGCTAGCCTTGAGCAAAAGCTGCTCAGGGACAGCGCCCAGACCCTGAGTTCAAGCCCCAGGACTGGCAAAAGGAAAGAAAGAAAAAAGGGGGGGAAGCAAAGTATAGAACACCCAGTTCATAATGGACACCTGCCTATCTAGTCAGAATTTTTATAAGTACACTATGAAGATTATTTCGTGCAGACCAGATGTGAACGAGAGATTTCCTTTTCTTGTCTATTTTGGTGGTGGTGGTGGTGGTGGTCATGGGTCTTGAACTCTGGGCCTGGGTGCTGTCCCTGAGCTTTTCAGCCCAAGGCAAGTACTCTACCACTTGAGCCACAGCACCACTTCCACTTTTCCAGTAGTTTATTGGAGATAAGAGTCTCTCAGCTGGGCGCCAGTGGCTCACGCCTGTAATCCTAGCTACTCAAGAGGCTGAGATCTGAACATCAAGGTTCAAAGCCAGCCCAGGCAGGAAAGACTGGGAGAGTCCTATCTCCAATAAACCACCAGAAAACTGGAAGTGGTTCTGTAGCTCAAGTGGTAGAGCACTGGCCTTGAGCTGAAGAGCTGAGGGACAGCGCCCAGGCCCAGAGTTCAAGCCCCATGACCAAAAAAAAAAAAAAAAAAAAAAAGTCTCTTGGACATTCCTGCCTGGGCTGGCTTGGAACCGTGATCCTCAGATCTCAGCCTCCTGAGTAGCTAGGATTATAGGCCTGAGCCACTGGGACCCGGCTTGAGAGGAGATTTCTTAAAGTGAAAGCTGTAGCTTTTCATTCCCTACACTCCAATTTTTCACTATCAAAATAAGCTCCTAAGATTGGCACCAGTGGCTCATACCTGTGACCTTAGGTACTTAGGAGGTTGAGATTTGAGAACTGTGGCTCGAAGCCAGCCTGGGCAGGAAAGTCTATGAGACTCTCATCTCCAATACCTAATCAGAAAAGGTGGGAAGGAATGCTGTGGCTCAAGTGGTAGAGCACTAGCCTTAAGCAAAAAGAAGTCAGGACAGCACTCAGGCCATGAGTTTAAGCCCCAAGACCAGAACCAAAAAACCCCCAAAAACCTGCTAAGCTAGATGTTGGTGGCTTGTGCTTGTAATCCTAGCTACTCAAGAGGCTGAGATCTGAGGATCATGGTTCAAAGACAGCCCAGGCAGGAAAATCTAGGAGACTCTCATCTCCAATTAACCACCAGAAAACCAGAAGTTGTGCTATAGCTAAAAGTGGTAGGGTGCTAGCCTTGAGCAAAAAGCTCAGGGACAGTGCCCAGGCCCTGAGTTCAAGCTCCACACCAACAAAAATAAATAATATATAAAATAAGCTGCTAAAGCTTGTGAGATCTGAGGATCTTGGTTTGAAGCCAGCTCAGGCAGTAAAATCCATGGGACTCTTTTTTTTTTTTTGCTGTATATATATATATATATATAAATACTTTTTTATTGTGAAAATACTGTACAAAAAATATGGAACGCTTGGGCTGGGAAGGTGGCTCAGTAGTAGAGCACTTGTCTTGCATGCATCAGGCCCTGGGTTCGATTCCTCAGCACCACATAAGCAGGAAAAAAAAAGCCGGAAGTGGTGCTATGGTAGAGCGCAAGCCTTGAGCTGAACAGCTGAGGGACAGCACCCTGGCCCAGAGTTCAGGCCCCACGACCAGACCCCCCCCAAAAAAAATATGGAACGCTTCACGAACTTGCATGTCATACTTGCGCAGGGGTCATGCTAATCTTCTCTGTATCGTTCCAGTTTTAGTATATGTGCTGCCGAAGTGAACACATCCATTAGACTCTTATCTCCACTAAACTACCAAAAAAGCTGGAAGTGATAGAGCACTAACCTTGAGCAAAAAGAAGCTCAGGGACAGCACCCAGGCCCTGAGTCCAAGCCCCAAGACACACACACACACACACACACACACACACACACACACACACACACACACACACACACACACACACACACACACACACACACACACACACACACACACACACACACACACACACACGCGGACAGCACCCAGGCCCTGAGTCCAAGCCCCAAGACACACACACACACACACACACACACACACACACACACACACACGGACAGCACCCAGGCCCTGAGTCCAAGCCCCAAGACACACACACACACACACACACACACACACACACACACACACCACCACCAACAAAGCCAGGCGCTGGTGGCTCACACTTGTAATCCTAGTTATTCAGGAGCCTGAGATCTGAAGATCAAGGTTCAAAGCCACCCCAGGAAGTAAAGTCTGTGAGACTCTTTTTTTTATTTGGGTTTTTTTTAACTGTATTTTTTTTTATCTTTTCTTTTTTGGTACTGGGGATCGAACCCAGGATGTTGCACTTGCTAGGCAAGCGCTTTGCCACTGAGCTACATCCCAGCCCAACTCTGTAAGATTCTTATCTCCAATAAACCACCCAGAAAACCAGAAGTGGTGCTGTGGCTCAAGTGGTAGAGTACTAGCCTTGAGCTGAAGAGCTGAGGGGCAGCGCCCAGGCCCAGAGTTCAGGCCCCATGAGTGACAAAAAATAACAACAAAACACAAAAAACCAAAGATGTTTGCCGGGTGCCAGTGGCTCATGCCTGTAATCCTACCTACTCAGGAAGCTGAGATCTGAGGATCGTGGTTCAAAGCCAACCCAGGCAGGAAAGTCCGTGACTCCTCCAATAAACCACTAGAAAACCGGAAGTGGCGCCGTGGCTCAGCTCACCTTGAGCTGAGGAGCGCAGGGACAGCACCCAAGCCCAGAGTTCAAGCCCCATGACCAACCAGAAAAAAAAAAAAAAAAAAACAACCAAAGATGCTGATGGGATAAGCACAAAACCCCGTACCACATACACAAAAAAGCAAAACTGCCAAAACAACGCACAATCTTTATTCTCTACTCTGAAGAATGCTATACTTTTAAGAAAAGGTTTACAGCTAACTGGGTTAGAAATATGGTTTCATATAAATATGTCTGTATTTAATACAGGTGGTTTGGAAACTCCCTTCTATTAAAAAAAAAAGAGAGAGAAGGGGCTGGGAAGGTGGCTCAGTGGTAGAGTGCTGGCCTTGCATGTATGAGGCCCTGGGTTCAATTCCTCAGCATCATATAAGCAGAAAAAGCCAGAAGTGGAGCTATGACTCTAGTGGTAGAGTGCCAGCCTTGAGCTGAAGAGCTAAGGGACAGTGCACAGGCCAGAGTTCAGGCCCCACAACCTGAGAGAGAGAGAGAGAGAAGGTAAACCAGGCACGGGTGGCTAAGGTCTGTGATGCTAGCTTCTTTGGAGGCTGAGATCTGAGGATCAAGGTTCAAAGGAATTTCAGGCAGGAAATTTTGAGAGAAGGTTATCTCCAACTAACCACCAGAAAACCGGAAGCAAAGTTGTGGCTCAAAATGGTAGAGCTCCAAGAGAACTCAGGGACTGGGAGAAAATGAGGAAAGAGATGACACTGTTCAAAAAGAAATGTAAGCGCGGTTCAAAGCCAGCCCAGGCAGGAAAGTCTGTGAGACTCTCACCTCCAATAAACCACTAGAAAACTGGAAGCGGCACTGTGGCTCAAGTGGTAGAGCACGTGCTGGTGGCTCACGCCTGTTATCCTAGCTACTCAGGAGGCTGAGATCTGAGGATCACAGTTCAAAGCCAGCTCGAGCAGGAAAGGCTGTGAGACTTCTATTTCCAATAAACTACTCAGAAAACCAGAAGTGGCACTGTGGCTCAAGTGGTAGAGTGCTTTCCTTGAGCTGAAGAGCTGAGGGACAGCTCCCAGGCCCAGAGTTCAAGGCCCATGACTAACCCAAAAAAAAAAAAAAAAGTAGTCATTACCTGATTTATGTAATTGTAACCCCTCTATACATCACCTGTCCAACAAAATTTAAGAGAGGAGAGAGAGGAAGGGAGGGAGGGAAGGAAGAAGGGAGGGAGGGAGGGAGTAGGGAGGGAGGGAGAGAGAGAGAGAGAGAGAGAGAGAGACAGACAGAGAGAGAGAGAGAGAGAGAGAGAGAGAGAGAATGCTCAGGGACAGGCCCCAGGCCCCAAACTGAGCCCCATGACAAAAAAAAAAAAAAACAAGCCAATGCTAAGTCCTGAAATTACTTGCAGACAAGCCCTTCCACCAGAGGCGCCAGCTCCTGCTGGGGTCTGCACTGTCCAGTGCAGCCAGGCTGCTAATAAGATCATAAACTTGGGCTAATTTTCAAGTTTTTCCTCAGCTTTTCAAAAGGTGAAAAATAACTTATACAGGCTCACTCACTAGAAATAGCAAGGATTTTTATAAAGAAAAATGAAGGAATTTTTCAATTTTAGACACTTTCACTAGTCAGCTCTCAAAAGTGCAAGTCATGATGGAGCTGTGATGTGGACGCTGGTATCCATTTGCTGAAGAAAAGTACATTCCTTTGATATGTTCACCCGTCACCAACGATAATTCTAGCAAAGTCTAACTCTAAAATGTTGAGAAAAGTGAATTATTGATGTGCACTGTAGAAGCAAAAAGCAACAGAGAAAAAGGAATCATGATACAACAGTGGTATCACTAGACACTCACTATGTTGAAAATGAACTATACAGCTTATGAGTGGGGACAGGAGGGAAAAACCAGGAGAGCGACGGAAGGGGTGACACTGTCCAAAAAGAAATGTACTCTGGGGACGACTGGGAAGGTGGTTCAGTGGTAGAGTGCTTTGCCTTGCATACATGAAGCCCTGGGTTCGATTCCTCAGCACCACATAAGCAGAAAAAGCTGGAAGTGGCGCTGTGGCTCAAGTGGTAGAGCGCTAGCCTTGAGCTGAAGAGCTGAGGGACAGCGCCCAGACCCAGACTTCAGGCCCCACAAACTACCAAAAAAAAAAAAAAAAAGAAAGAAAGAAATGTACTCTTCATCTGACTTATGTAACTGCAACCCCTCTGCACATCACCTTAATAATAACAATTTTAAAGTTAAGGTTGGTAATGTGACTTAGTAATAGAGAGCTACCCTAGCTTGCAATAAGCCCTGGGTTCTTCTATTCTTCACTACCACTGAACAGAAGAAGCCAGAAGTGGCACTGTGGTTCAAGTGATAGAGTGCTAGCCTTGAGCACAGGGATAGTGCCCAGGTCCTGAGTTCAAGCTCCAGGACTTGCAAAAGTAAATGAAGAAATAAAATATTTAGGGCTGGGAAGGTGGCTCAGTGGTAGAGCACTTGCCTTACATGCATGAGGCCCTGGGTTCGATTCCTCAGCACCACATAAGCAAAAAGCAAAAAGCCGGAAGTGGCACTGTGACTCAAGTGGTGGTGCTAGCCTTGAGCTGAAGAGCTGAGGGACAGCGCCCAGGCCAGAGTTCAGGCCCACGACCGGACCCAAAAAAAAAAGAAATAAAATATTTAAAAAATCATGATCCAAGGTAAATAAAATCACTAATTTAAATTCATATATTGCACAATAAAAATAGTACAAATGGGTCCAGGGCTCGTTACAGGCTTATGCCTATTATCCTGGCTATTCAGGAGGCTGAGATGTGAGGATCAAGGTTCAAAGCCAACCTGGGCAGAAAAATCCGAGACTCTTACCTCTAATTAATTACCAAAAAGCTGTTAGTGGAGCTGTGACTCAAGTGGCAGAGCACTAACCTAGAGTGAAAAGACTAAAGGGTCAGCACTCAGGTCCTGAGCTCAAGCTTCAAGGCACACACGCACACAGACAAATGAATTACTGAAACTTCTTTTAAAAAATGCAGGTTAGGGGCTGGGAAGGTGGCTCAGTGGTAGAGCGCTTGCCTTGCATGCCTGAGGCCCTGGGTTCGATTCCTCAGCACCACATAAGCAAAAAGAAAAAAGCCGGAAGTGGCGCTGTGACTCAAGTGGTAGAGCGCTAGCCTTGAGCTGAAGAGCTGAGGGACAGCGCCCAGGCCCAGAGTCCAGGCCCCACGACCGGAACCAAAAAAAAAAAAAAAAATGCAGGTTAGCTGGGTGCCATTGGCTCACACTTGTAATCCTAGCTACTCAGGAGGATTGAGATCTGAGGATCCAGGTCCAAAGCCAGCCTGGGCAGCAAAGTCCATGAGTGGCGCTGTGGGTCAAGTGGTAGAGCACTAGCCTTGAGCTGAAGAGCTGAGGGACAGCGCCCAGGCCCAGAGTTCAAGACCCATGACTGACAAAAAATAAATAAATAAAAATAAAATAAACACAGGTTAAACTTTATTTTAATAAAATACTGTGCATGCATTTTTTTAAATGTCCAAGAAGCAATAGATCAAAAAGCTGACAATGGCCTTACCCGGACAGTAAAGTCATAGTTCATTTTATCTCATGTGCATACTTTAAAGGTGAGTTAACGTTTTTTTAATCAATGTAGATTTCCATTAAAAAAAAAATCTGGGTACCCTTGAATGGGTATTTGCTTTGAACATTCCAGGCGAATCACAGAAAAATACTCTTACACTCTGCCAACCTCTGGCCCAAACCAAGGCTACAGTGAAACATCTCATCGCAACCTTGAAAGAAACAAACTATCAGAAAGAAACGGGAGGGGGGGCGGGGGGGGGCACAGTAAGCTCTCGGGCGCGCTCCAGGCACAGACCTGACACTGTAACAAACGCGTTCCCACACCGCACTTCCAATCTGCAGTCCCTGGCCACCCAACATTCTCCCGGACGCCATCCGGGTTCCCAGCAGGGCCTGCCACACCCATTCGCAGAACTGTCACACACCACCCCAGAGGGCTTTTCGGCAGCTGGACTGCGGTCTGCAAGCGGCCTTTCTCCTCCTCCCTCGCCAGGCCCCACCTCGCGCGATCACCCTTTCGGAAAGCCAGACTCGGTCCTGCGGGGCCCCCCTGGTCAGAGCCCTGGGCGCCTCGCGCTGGAGGCGCGGTGCGGGAACGCGGGCCACGGGCCGGAGCTGACCCCGGGGTCCAGCCGCCGAGCCGGACGCGCGGCCTCCCGGGCAGGCCAGGCCCGCGCGTGGGCACCCGCCCACGGCAGTCGGGCCGCGGCGCCGGGCTGGCCGCTCCCTGCGGGCCGGGCCCCGCCGCAGCCCTCCCGAGGCCCGGCCACGAAACGAAAGCAGCGAGCTCATGTGACACCGGAGGCGGCGAGGCCTCCGCCCGGCCCGGGAGACGCCGTCTCCACCCAGCTCGGCCATCTTGAGAGGCCCGAGCAGACAAAGCGACCCCATTGTTTGGGGGTGACGGCCAAGACGGGGGGCGCCCTCATCCCTTCCCGAGAGCAGGAAGGGGTCCTCCCGCGGAGACCCGGCCGGCCGAGGGGTGTGGCGAGGGCGCGGCGCCGGCCGCCGGGGCTCTCCCGGTGCGGGGCGCCTGCGGGCTGGGGGGCGGGGGGCTGGGGGTGCCCGGGCGGGCGTCCGCGGCCCGGGGGGCTTCCGAGGGGCGCTGCGGCCCACGAGCCCCGGCCGGCCGCGCCGGTGCGGCCCGCGCCCGCCTGCCCGCCCGCGCCCGCACCTTTCAGGGTGGAGCGCTCCACCAGCACGGTGTGGACCTGCGGGTCCGACAGGAACTTGCGCATCTGCTCCAGCGCGCTCTTCTCCTCCAGCGCCGCCTCCAGCGCCGCCGGCGCCTCGCCGCCGTCCTCCAGCAGCAGCGGCACCAGCTTGCGCAGGTGCTTCTGCAGCACCGACACGTCGGCCACGTTCTGCACGGCCGACACCTCCAGGCCGGCCGAGCCGTCCTCGCCGCCGCCGCCGCCGCCGCCGCCGCCGCCGGGCTCCGACATGGCGCCGCGCTTGGGACCCGTGGGGAGCCCTGAGGAGGTGGCCCGCGCGCGAGGGGAGAAAGTGCGAGAGAAACGGGCGCCGGAAGCCGCACCGTCCGCTAGCCCACGGCCGACTGCGGCGAGCGGAGCCGGCTCCGCCCTAAAGCCACCGCCGCCCGCCGGCCCCGCCCCGGCCCGCCCGCCGGCCGCAGCCACCGGCGCCCGCTCGCGGCCCGGCGTCACGCCGCCGCGCGTGCGCGGGAGCCTGGCCCGGCGATGCCGCCGCGCGGCACCCTGGGACTTGTAGTCCTAGGGCTGGCTGGGTCCTGCGTCTCTGCAGTGTGAGGAAAAGATGGGGCTCCGGCTTGGCACCCGGAAAGATGGGGGCGGGGCTGTGTCCGTGTTGTTCACTGCAGGGACCCAGCGGAATAGCGCAGAGCCCTAGAACTCCATAAACAGCGAATGAATGATGTATCGGGGGACCTTGTGCCCGGCACCGTCCTCTCGGTGAATGAGAACATCTGGAAGGCGAGGAGATGAGGGGTGTGCCCACCACCACCCTGGCTAGACCGGGAAGAGAGTCGGTGGGCAGGGGTCTTCCCGGCCTGCCTGACGCCGCGCAGGGTGAACCTAGGCCCTGGAAGACTGAGACCATCACTCCCCCGAGGGCGCCGGGACTCCTGGGCGGCCCCGGGCTGGCCTGCCGCTCCGTGGGGCTGCGCACCCGGGCTGGCAGGGACCTGGGCTGGATTCCTGCTGGCGAGGCTCCCCGCCGTGACCCACCACGGCCTTCCCTTACACCAAGCACAGAAGGGCCGCAGCCCACGCTTCCCACATTCATGGTGACGAAATGGCCAGTTCTGTGACTCAAGTGACCTGTCTACCAACGATGAAGCGCTGGTTCCAACCTCCAGCACTGGGCTGGGAAGTTGGCTCAGTGGTAGAGTGCTTGCCTAGCATGCATGGAGCCCTGGGTTCCATTCCTCAGTACCACATACAGAAAAAGCCAGAAGTGGCCCCGTGGGTCAAAGTGAGCAAAAGAAGCTCAGGGACAGCGCCCAGGCCCCAAGTTCAAGCCCCAGCACTGGCAAAACAAACAAACAAAAAACCCTCTAGCACTACCACCATCAAAAAAGAGTTTATTCTAAAGGGTAGTAATTGGTATTTGAGAGTTCATGTTCATAACTTATTTCTTCTTGGTTAGAAGCCAAAGTTGTTTTTGTGCACGTGTTTTAATATCAAAGAGTAGAGCCAGAGAGCTGCGTTCTGATTGGAGGGATCATGATGGTATGATCTGATTCTCTCAAATCATCTTTGGAAAACGGAAACCTGCAATATGCTTATTTCTGGCACAATCATCTAGTGCCAAGTCCCAGGGGCTGCTGGAACAGAGACTCATCAGCTGATTCTTATGAGAGAACAGATCAATCCTCTATCCTTCCATCCTCCATCCATCCACTGTTGTTAATATGCCCAAGGAATTTTAAGTAATCTCCTGGAAACACACACACACAAAGCAACTGCAATGAGTTTGTGCTGTGATCAAAATAGTTCTGGATAGCAGTAACACACCACCAATAGTTCACACTCAACAGTCACTTTGTGCAAGGCACTATGCTGTCCTTCAGGGGCAGGAACAAGGACAATAAGGAAAACCTATCCTCTATGAACTGGCCACACCCCACACTGTGTCTGCGACGAGAATCTTGCAGGGACTTGGTGGCTAAAGAGGCCACATGCTGGCTGCTGCACAGTGAGTCAGCACGGGCCCAGGAGACTCAGCCACTCAGGCATCCAAAAGGATTCAAACCTCTGCAACCTGGATCCAAGCCAAGAGAACTGATAACAGCCTCTGGATTTGAAACCCTATGTGACAAATTTGAAACTAATAGTGCTCATTATTTCTAAGGGGATGGAAGGCAGAGTCAACCCATCTACAAGGATTCTCATTATTAAAGGCATTTGCATTATTAGATGTTATAAGAAGAATGACCACCTTGGTGAACACTTGCTGCACATTAAGTGCCTGGTACTTTCATGCTTTGTCCCAGAGGCTGGCCAGACTGTGCCAAGGTTCTTTCAAGGTACCCCTTCCCCTCCCAGCACAGGACTCAGCCTCAGCATACCCCAGAGCTGACAGGGACCGGGGCCTGGTCCTTCTGCATGCTTGCTTGTTTAGGCCTCTCTGTTTTCTCCAGTCCATGGTAGAATCTGTTGGAGAAAGACCAATATAGTTGCTCCAATGCTTAGATTTTATCAGAAATGGGTGGTGCACTGTCTGTGTGTCCATCCCTCACCCCCCAACTCCCTCTTTGTGTCAGTCAGTCCTGGGACTTGAACTCAGGGCCTGGGCTCTGTCCCTGAGCTTCTTTTGCTCAAGGCTAGCACTCTACCACTTGAGCCACAGCCTCACTTCCAGCTTTTTCTATGTATGTGGTACTGAGGAATGGAACCCAGGGTTTCATGCATGCTAGGCAAGCACTCTACCACTAAGCCACCTTCCCTTAGCTTTTTTTTTTTTTTTAAACTAAAGGTTAGTGATCTACCACTTGATATCACCTCTACTTTTGGCTTTGGTGGTTAATTAGAGATAAGTCTCATGGATCTGCCCAAGCCAGCTTTGAACAGAGACCCTCAGCTCTCAGTCTCCTCGGTAGCTGGGACTATAGGTGTGAGCAACCGGCATCTGGCTCCCAAGTTGGTGTCTGCATCCCAGAGGCCCGCTGGAGGCCCTGCTGCCCTACAGCCCTACAGCCTCAGGCCTGTGCCCCACCCTTCTGTTCTCTCCCGAAATCCCACGGTGGGCTCTTCATTCATTCATTCATCCCTGTCGGGGCGGGCTCCTGCAGTCAGGATACTCTGGCCCAGGGAAGCAAAGGCCTCCCGGGGAATGGGTGGCATTCACCGCACCGCCGGGCTGAGGCTGCAGGACGCAGGTCATTCCAGAATCCGCCCTTCCTGTGGCGCCTTTCTGGTGGCGCCCTCAGGCAGGACACAAGGGCCCCTGCGCCCCCTGGAACGCCCCAGGGCTGGAAGCGGAGGCCGGAGGTCGTGGTCACCTGCGGGGACGACGGCCCTGCAGCACCCTCTGCTGGCCGATGCGCGCGCAGGCTTCCCTCCGGCCCAGCCGGCTGCCCATCCATAAGGTGATGCTGCCAAGGTCATCTTCCCAAGGTCACTGGGCCAGATGTCTAGGATTCCAGCCCAAGTAACAACGCAGTGGCCACATCCCACCGCCCACGGGGGAGATGTTCCCGTTCATCCAGGCTCCCCCGATGGCTGGACTAACAGGGGCTGCCACAGGCCCTGTTCAGCCCTCCACACTGCCCTGCCCTGTGCTGTCCCCTCTGGGGCATGGCAATGCTTCTGCATCTCCAGCGAGACCACTGCCTCTGGGTGCTCGGAAGACTTCATCTGAGATTCTCCCCTCACTCCCAAATATTCCTGCTCCGTCTCGGACTTAACCCTCTCCAGCATCCACCTACTCCCAGACATCTGTTCTTAAAAGGAAAAAGGCTAGCCGGGCATTGGTGACTCACACCTGTCATCCTAGCTACTCAGGAGGCTGAGATCTGAGGATCACAGTTCAAAGCCAGCTTGAGCAGGAACTCTGTGAGAGTCTTTTTTTTTTTTTTTTTTTTTTAGGTCCGGTCGTGGGGCCTAAACTCTGGGCCTGGGTGCTGTCCCTCAGCTCTTTGGCTCAAGGCTAGTGCTCTACCACTTGAGCCACAGCGCCACTTCCAGCTTTTTTTTTTTGCTTATGTGGTGCTGAGGAATCGAACCCAGGGCCTCATGCATGCAAGGCAAGCGCTCTACCACTGAGCCACCTTCCCAGTCCCATCTGAGACTCTTATCTCCAATAAACCACTAGAGAACCAGAAGTGGTGCTGTGGCTCAAGCAGTAGAGCGCTCACCTTGAGCTGAAGAGCGCAGGGAAAGCGCCCAGGCCTAGAGTTCAAGCCCCAGGACCAACAAAAAAGAAAAAAAAAAAAAAAAAAGCAAAAGGCTGCCATAACCTACTACCAGCGCTGTCTCTCTGCTGCCTTTTCTAGCAAATTCCTTAGAAATAAGTGCAATGGTTTCTCTTTCTCTTGGGAAATGTGTCTGTCTTGGACACTCTTGCAACTCCTGCCCATCCAACATTCCAGCATGTTCTCCAGTGAAGGTCACCTTCAGCCTCTGGGGGCCCAAGCCAGAGGCCAGAGCTCCGCCTTCGTCTCAGAGCCTCAGCTCAGCAGTTGTCAGCTCCCTGGACTCCCTCTATGTAGCTTCTGGCAGGGCGGCGCCGGTACTAGCACTCGAACTCAGGGCCTCACCCTCTCACTTAGCTTTTCCACTCAAGGCTGGTGCTCTACTTGCTCCTTGCAAGTCAGACCATGTTTGCTGTTTTATTTGCCTTTATTTTTACTGTCCTGTTTCTGTTGCTTTTGTTTCTTCAGTGCTACCACGGCTTCTGGTTTAGAACAACTGTTTCCTTTCCAGGGTGGATCGTCTCCATGTGACAGTGGGTAAATAGGCCCTGAGCTCCACAGGTTCTGCAGTCCATCATGGGTGCCTTGCTCATCTGGATGCATTCAATATCAGCGCAGTGTGCATCTAAACCAGAGTCTTCGTTTTTAAGTGTAAGCATCAAAATCCCCACACTGGGGGACATGCCAGCCGCTGTGCACAGCGACTGGCTGAGATGCAGTCTCCAGTACCCTTCTCCACCCTTTCAGAATGGCCTAGAGTCTCTATCCTCCCAATTCCACACCCAGGTTTATGGGCTTGAGCCATTAATCCTGGCCATTTGTTTCTTTAAAGCATCATCAGATACTTGATAGTTTTTTTTCACATATGTATGTTCTTAATCTGCTTCAAAAAATGCAAACAGAAAAGTTATGGGGCTTCATTTTAGGCCCAAGCACTGTCCTTGTGTTCCCTACACATTCCACCCCCCCCCCCAAGGTTGGCATTCTACAAAGCTCCACAGCTCCATTCTCCATTCTCCAAAGCCACAGCTCCACTTCTGGCTTTTTGGTGGTTGATTGGAGATAAGACTTTGAGTTTCCTGGCCTTGAGCCGTGGATCTTAGCTTTCTGGGGAGCTGGGATTACAGGTGTGAGCCACTGGTGCCAGGCTGAACCTCTTGATTTGCGCAACTTTGCTGGGTTTCCTGGGTCAAGAGTGGCAAACCATTTTCACAGGTCACCTCAGGACACTTACAGGAAGAGAGCCATGTTTGTTGTTGTTTTTTTTTTTTTGGTCCGGTCGTGGGGCCCGAACTCTGGGCCTGGGCGCTGTCCCTCAGCTCTTCAGCTCAAGGCTAGCGCTCTACCACTTGAGCCACAGTGCCACTTCCGGCTTTTTTCTTTTTTGCTTATGTGGTGCTGAGGAATCGAACCCAGGGCCTCATGCATGCAAGGCAAGCGCTCTACCACTGAGCCATCTTCCCAGCCCTGTTGTTTTTTGTTTTGTCAGTTGTGGGGGCTGAGCTCTGGGCCTGGGTGCTGTCCCTCAGCTCTCCAGCTCAAGGCTAGCGCCCTATCACTTGAGCCACAGCAGCACTTCTGGCTTTTTCTGCATATGTGGTGCCGAGGAATTGAACCCAGGGCCTCATGCATGAGGGGCAAGCACTCTTATCACTGAGCCACCTTCCCAGCTCATGTTTGTTGTTTTGAAATTCACAACCTGGCGTTGTCCTTTTCTGAATCACCTCTTTGATCTTTTCAGTGTCTCCTTATTTCTGATAATTTTTTGAGACTGTCTCATTCTGTAGCCAGACTGGCCTTGAACTCACCTCCTGCTTCTGCCTCCCAGTGCTGTTGTTACCAGCATGCACCACCTTGCCAGGTCTGTGGTAGGTAGGACTACCTGCGATAAAATCTCCTTTATTTGATATAGAGCCATTTCAGCTCTTTTTTTTTGGGAGGGGGGTCAGTTGTGGGGCCTGAATTCTGGGCCTGGGTGCTGTCCCTCAGCTCTTCTGCTCAAGGCTAGCACTCTACCACTTGAGCCACGGTACCACTTCCGGCTTTTTTCTTTTTGCTTATGTGGTGCTGAGGAATGGAACCCAGGCCTCATGCATGCAAGGCAAGTGCTCTACCACTGAGCCACCTTCCCAGCCCCATGTGTTAGGTTTTTCAAAATAGGTAGCCGAGTAAGAACAGCACCACGCAGGTGGTATTCAGGTAAGGGGTAGGTTTATTCATCGTTCTGGCTGGCACCAGGCCACATTGGCCCTCCACGTGGCTGGGAAAGAGGTGGGAAAGAGCTCGGAAAGAGCTAGAAAAGAGGGCATCTGGGCCTGGGCTAGGCCTTATCTAGGATATGGGCGGAGAAAGGTGTGGCCACATCAAATTCAGATGCAGATGTGACCTCTTCCAGGTGTGCCAGTTGCCTAGGCAACGCAGGTACTGGGCGGAGACTCTGGAGTCTGCTCGCCATCCAGGAATGGACCTTACAGTCTGTGGGTGGAGGGATGCCTCTCACCAGCTCCCTCCGCTCTCTGGGGTTTCGCATGGCTTCCTTAGCTACGAGGGTGCGCCACGTGGCCTCGTTCTACCTCGTACGCACCTGAGTAAACGCTGTGCCCAGGCTGTGGCATCTGCGATCTTTGTCCTTGGAGCCACAGCAACAGGTGGAGCAAACTCCACGGCGCCAAGCTGAGCAAGGGTCACTGCCTGTTTTGCAAAGAACTTTTCAAAAAAATTTTCATGTCTGTTGTGGGGCTTGAACTCTTGGCCTGGGTGCTGCTGTCCCTCAGCTCTTCAGCGCAAAGGGATTTGAGAGCAGTGCTTGGCATGACTTTTCTCCAGTGTCTCAAGCCTGGCTCTTTTCCCCTGGGTTTCTCTTTCAGAAAGAAACTATTGTGCGCCCCCTGCTGGAAGCGGACAGCTCCAGAAGCCCGTGGTGGTGCCTCATTGATAGAATAGGGACTGGGCCCAAAGCCAGACTCCAGAAATACTTGCTGAATGAATAAATACATGATTATCTCCAATGTATCAAGTCTCAGTGCAATCCCATGTCTCACCAGTAATGACGTGGCTGGAAGGGCCTTACCAGAGGCTACTGTAGAAGTGGTCCCTTGGGTCTGTGTCCCTCTTCCGTACTCCATTGGCTGCCCCTGGGGTGTCCTTCCTGTGTCCCTGCACTGACAACTCCTCCTTCCTCAGCTCCCAATGGTCCATCCTCTGCACTTCCAGCCTAGCTGGATGTCTTTCCTGTGAGCTGTGACTGGCCCTGCTTCCTCTGAGATCGCCGACATGTCCGGTGGACTCACACTCAAGCTTAGTCTGTCAGGCTCCTCTCCTGTAAGTCTGACTAGGGCAGACAGCTCTAAATGCGATCACGGCATTCAAGCACCAGTGTGGTAAGATTCAGCCATTGGCTGCTTCTGCACTGATCCTGGATCCTGGTCTGCCCAGAAAGGCAGATTTGATCATCCAGCTATCGATCAATCATCCATCCATCCAGGGATTTCACAGAGTCTCCCGCTTGTTAGACAAGTACTTCACTGCTTGAGCCATGCCCCAGGCTCTTCACTTTTGATAGTATTGTGTTTTTGCTCCAGCTGGCCTCAGATCTCAATCCTCCTACTTCTGACCACCTAGCAAATAAGATTACAGGTATATACCATACCTAGCAGAGAACACACAGATATATACCATACCTAGCAGAGGACAGTTTTTTATTTTTATTTTATTTTATTTTTTTTGTCGGTCGTGGGGCTTGAACTCTGGGCCTGGGAGCTGTCCCTCAGCTCTTCAGCTCAAGGCGAGCGCTCTACCACTTGAGCTACAGCGCCACTTCCGGTTTTCTGGTGGTTTATTGGAGATAGGAGTCTCACGGTCTCTCCTGCCCGGGCTGGCTTTGAACCGCGATCCTCAGATCTCAGCCTCCTGAGTAGCTAGGATTACAGGTGTGAGCCACCAGCGCCCGGCGACAGTTTTTTATTTTTGTCTGTCATGGGGCTTGAACTCTGGGCTCGGGCACTGTCCCTGGGCTCTTCAGTTCAAGGTGAGCGTTCTACCACTTGAACCACAGCGCCACTTCTGGTTTTCTAGTGGCTTATTAGAGACAAGAGTCTCACGGACTTTCCTGCCCAGGCTAGCTTTGAACTGCGATCCTTAGGTCTTCAGCCTTCTGAGTAGCTTGGATTATAGGCGTGAGCCCCTGGCGCCTGGCCAGTTATGTTTGTGTGTTTTTTTTTTTGGCGGGTCATGGGCCTGAACTCTGGGCCTGGGCACTGTCTCTCAGCTCTTCAGCTCAAGGCTAGCACTCTACCACTTGAGCCACAGCGTCACTTCCAGCTTTTTCCGCTTATGTGGTGCTGAGGAATGGAACCCAGGGCCTCATGCATGCAAGGCAAGCACTCTACCACTGAGCCACCTTCCCAGCCCTTGCCAGTTATGTTTTTTAAAAAGAAGTAGGTATGATTTCTTCAGTGAAAAGCAAAAAAGCAGAAGCTTTGTTTAAATTGTATCTTTATTTCTTTAGCTTATTTAAAAAAAAAAAAACTTATTGGGCTGGGCGCCGGTGGCTCATGCCTGTAATCCTAGCTACTCAGGAGGCTGAGATCTGAGGATAGTGGTTCAAAGCCAGCACAGGCACCAAAGTCCGTGAGACTCTTTTTTTTTTTTGGGTCCGGTCGTGGGGCCTGAACTCTGGGCCTGGGCACTGTCCCTCAGCTCTTCAGCTCAAGGCTAGTGCTCTACCACTTGAGCCACAGCGCCACTTCCGGCTTTTTTTTCTTTTTGCTTATGTGGTGCTAAGGAATCGAACCCAGGGCCTTGAGCATGCAAGGCAAGCGCTCTACCACTGAGCCACCTTCCCAGCCCTCCGTGACTCTTATCTCCAATAAACCACTCAGAAAACTGGAAGTTGCGCTGTGGCTCAAGTGGTAGTGCTCGCTTTGAGCTGAAGAGCTGAGGGACAGAACCCAGACCCAGAGTTCAAGCACCATGACTGACAAAAAACAACAATAAAAACTGAAAAAACGAACAAAAAAACGCAGAAAACTTTTTGGGCTAGAATGTGGCTTAGTGGCAGAATGCTTGCCTACCATGCATTAAGCCTTGGGTTCAATTCCTCAGTATCACATATACAGAGAAAGCTGGAAATGGTGCTGTGGCTCAGGTGGTAGAATGCTAGCCTCAAGCAAAAGAAGCGCAGGGAAAATGCCCAGGCCCTGGCTTCAAGCTCAAGGACTGGCAAAAAAATAATAATAATAAGGTATTGTGGTAAAATATACATGAAGCTTTTTTTTTTTTTTTTTGGTTGTGGGGCTTGAACTCTGGGCTTGGGTACTGTCCCTCAGCTCTTCAGCTCCAGGCGAGCGCTTCACCACTTGAGCCATAGCGCCACTTTTGGTTTTCTGGTGGTTCATTAGAGATAAGTCTCACAGCCTCCTGGGTAGCTAGGATTTCAGGCATGAGCCACCGGTGCCCGGCTTATCATTAAAATTTTTTGAGGCGAAGCCTTGCTCTGAACAGAGTCTGGACTTTGACTCACTACGACCTCATCTTTCTGACAGCTAGCATTACAGGCATGTGCCACCACACCTGGCATGACCTATTTTATTATTTTATTTTGGCAGTGCAGGAGTCTGAATTCAAGGTCTCACCTTGCTAGGTAGGCACTCTTCCACAAGAATCACTCTGCCATTGTAAAATGTATAATCCCAGGACATTAAGATCATCTGTATTCTAGCTACTCAGGGGGCTGAGATCTGAGGATTGAGGTCCAAAGCCAGCACAGGCAGGAAAGTCTGTGTGACTCTTATCTTCAATTAACCATCAAAAAGCCAGAAGTAGAGCTGTGGCTCAAGTGGCAGGGTGCTAGCCTTGAGTGAAAAATCTGAAGGACAGTGCCCAGGACCTGAGTTTTAAGTCCCAGTACTGGGAAAAAGAGTGCAGCACAGTGAAATGGGCTAGGTGTCCTATGGGTAGCTGGTACAGGAATAGAAAAGCCTAGGAAATCTGAACTCTGGGCTCTGGTTAATGATAATCTGTTAATAGTTTCATCAGTGGTAGCAAAGGAACCATGTTAAGGAAAGACATTACTAAGGACAGCCCCCTTCCCAAGCTGTAGTCTAAGCCATCCCTGGTGAGCCTCTTGGGTAAGGTCCTGGGTGCTAAAGTGGACATGGTACCCCTTCCCTGGCAGTCTGCTGTGGGGGATGTTAAGCAGAGGACAGGTACAACAAAACATAAAATAAGACTCAACTCCCAGCTTCTG
This sequence comes from Dipodomys merriami, assembly GCF_024711535.1. Taxonomy (NCBI): domain Eukaryota; kingdom Metazoa; phylum Chordata; class Mammalia; order Rodentia; family Heteromyidae; genus Dipodomys; species Dipodomys merriami. The sequence goes on from NW_027206069.1 coordinate 2,416,623, forward strand.
ACTTTTCAAAGTGATTCTGAGAACTTGTCGGAGACCTTGGAGCAGGGGGCCTTATGGAGATCAGGAAAAGCTGTCACCCTACTTCCTGGTAAGCCACCTACCCACCTGTACAACCTCAAGTGGAAACTCTGGAGCTCAGGGCAGAGCTGTGGACAGAGCAGAGGAAGCTGGGAGCAGCCATCTAGGTTTTCCTCAGGCTGGCAGCTACCCAGGCCTGGGCAGAGATTACAGACACCACAATGGCTTCATGTCTGGTGGCTGAGAGCACATGACAAGGCTGCTCTTGAGGTGTGTGTGTGGGGGGGGGAGGGGGACCAGTTTGAGGGCTGCCTACCTATCTCTGCCAGAACACCTAAGCGCTTCTGGGAGTGGAGGCAGCTGATGGGATGTGGAAGTGCCAGACCATGGGAAACGAACTGGAGTGAGGTGCTCTGCCGATGCTAGGAATATGTGGATAGAGTGACAGGAAACCACATTCCCATTCCCCTCAACTTGCCATTTACAGCCCACAGAACCGAAGGGGAGGCATCATGGTCGGAGGAAGACTGACTTTCTGTCCCTTTTTGATGCAGTACTTGAAGCAGGGAGGTGACTTGGTGAGATGTAAGGTTTCCAGTTGGACATGACGTCAATCTCACTATACTTACCTTCAAAATCTGTTAGCTTAGAGTGGATGGCTCACGCCTGTAATCCTAGCTTCTCAGGAGGCTGAGATCTGAGGATTGAAGTCAGAAGTCAACACGGGGCAGGAAAATCCACGAGACTCTATTTTTTTTCTTCTTTTTTGGTCGGTCTTTTTTTGAACTCTGGGCCTGGGCGCTGTCCCTCAGCTCTTCAGCTCAAGGCTAGACCTCTACCACTTGAGCCACAGCGCCACTTCCGGCTTTTTCTGTTTATGTGGTGCTGAGGAATCGAACCCAGGGCCTCAGGCATGCGAGGCAAGCGCTCTACCACTGAGCCACCTTCCCAGCCCTCCACGAGACTCTCATCTCTAACCAGCAAAAAGAAATGTGGCTCAAGTGAAAAAGCTAAGTCAGAAGGTAAGGCCCTGAGTTCAAGCCCTCGTACTGCTCAAAAGCAAAACCTGCCTCGCCAGCAGCCTGGCCGACCGTCCAGGCCGCTCCTCCAGGTGTCACGGCACAGCGGACCGGGGCGTCCGGCGGCGGCCTCGGTCAGTCCCGCCCCAGGCTCGGGAGCGGCGTCCGCGGCCGCCTCCCACCCCGCCGCCCTTCCTTAGCCGCTCTCACAGCACCGACCTCCGCCATGGCCTGGTTTCACAGTCCAAGCGCATTTATTTAGCGGTGCTGGGGGTCCAGCCGAGGGCCCGAGCTGGGCCCGGGCAGGGAAAGCAGCTCCCGCAGGCCGCTCCGCGCCGGCCGCTTCCCGGGAAACCGGCTTCCGCGACTCACGTGGCCAAACGGCGGGTCACGTGCCCTGTGGCTCGGTCACGTGCGTCCTCCGGCCAATCCCCGCAGCCAGGAAGGAGAGGCGTGGTGATTGGTCTGTTCCTGCCAGGGGGCGGTACTCCGGCTCCGCGCAGGCCAAGCACCAACCCTCCCTACTTCACTCTCAGCGGTCCTCGTAAATCTCGTTCCCTCGCGAGACTCGGCGCCAGGCGGATGCCTGTAGGTCCCACAATGCAGCGGGCGGGGGCGGGGCAGTCCTTTATCGGCGCGGCGTCGCACACCGTTACGTCATCCTTCTGAGCCAGTCTGATCCCAGAGTTTTGTGTTTGGCTGCTGTTCTCTGGGGGAAGCGGACGCGTCGGTTCGTGCGGCAGCTCCTTCGGCTGTCGCCGTCGCCACCCTCCTCCCTGGGTAGTGGTCCTTAGGGACCTTTCCTGGCACCGCCGGTGGCCGTGGATGGGCCTCGCGGGGCTTCAGATAGTGCGCCCGGCTGGCGCGGGCTGTGTCTGGGCACTCATCACGGCATGAGTTGTGACTGGTGTGTGCTCAGGCTGTGATCCAGGTTTGTGATCCAGTGAGTGCACAGGCTGTGATCCGGGTGTGAGAATGGTCCGTGCTCTGGTGTGTGCACTGGATGTGATCTAGGTGTTGAACACAGGCTGTGGTATAGGTGTGAGTATGGGTTGTGTTCCAGGTGTACACAGGCTGTGATCCGGTGTGTACACCCCAGGGATCCACATGAGTGTACGGGCTGTGATCTGGGTACACGAGTTGTGATTAGTGTGTGCACAGACTGTGATCTTGTGTGTGCACGGGCTGTAATTCGGGGTGTGCATGTTGTCTGGCATCCAGGTGTGTGTATGGACTGTGCATTTGGGTTTTGATTAGTGTGTCCACACGCTGTGACCTAGTGTGTACTCAAGCTATGATCCTGTGTATGCATGGGCTGTGATCCTGTATGTTCCTGGGCTGTGATCTGGATCTGGGCACGACCAGGATTCTGGGCTTTGTTTCATCAGACTGGTACCCCGTGGCATCCCAGGACCCCCTCACCCTATTGTTCTTTACCAGTCACCCGTGCTTTGGTGCAGGTGTCTGAGGCACTTGCAGATGAATGCCCCAACGTTATCCAGGTTGCCTTCTGCACTCGCCTCAACCTACCCCTGCAGGAATGTGTGATGTTGCTTGCACACAAGTTTTGGTCACTTGTCTTCCTGCTGGGATCATGATCTGCTCTGTTTATCCCTTCATCCTGCCCTCAGATGGTGATTTAAGCCCATGAGTGAGGTGGCGGGCGACGGGGAGGGGGGATCACGAACATGCTGGACCCCAAAGATAAAGTGAACAGAGTAGCGGGGCAGTGTTGCTCATGGACTAGCTAACGGGGAAGCTTGGAGATGAGACACCCACAATCTGAGGACTAAGTGAAGCTGGGAATGTCATTCCAGTATTTGAGGCAGGGGGATCATGAGTTCATGGCCAGCCTGAGCCACACAGTAAGACTTTGCAGCAAAAGAAAATCAAAAGAAAGGGTAAGAGGCAAACTGACCTTGAAGGCTCGTGGGTAAGAATCAGCCTGTCACGGCGAGAGCAGAGGTGACTAGACTAGCAAGTTGATTCTTTACTGTTGGTAGGCAGGATTGTGGACTGATTCGATGGGTATTTTTGGAAGACTTGTCTTGGATGTAGCCCCACGTGTCACCCCTCATGTGAGGGGTGCAGGAAAAAGAGGGGGTTGTACCTGGACCAAGAACAAGGTGTAGGGACTTGCTGGTCTTCACTAGATTCTTATTGCCATTGAGGAGCTGCTGAGCTTGAGCAAGCGTTGTATTCCCTCTGAACCTCAGTCCTCAATGGGAAAACAGAATCACAGACCACCTGAGTTTGAGAACTGATGAAGAGAGGTCGTGTGCAGACAGCCAGCCCAGCACGGGCCAGACACTCTGCACATGTCACAGCCATTCTGTCTCCTTGGCTTTGAGGAGTCCATGGCTGCACGGCATAGCTTGTAGGTTTCCATTGCTGGGGGCTGGGGTCCTCTTAGCAACGCAACCTTGTATTATAGAAGCCCAGCTGAGGTGTGAAGAGGCCCTGACACAGTTAGGCCCTGGGGCTCTGGAGTTCTCCAGAACCACTTTTATTTGGTAGTTTTGAAATAGGGCTTCCACTCTCAAGTGCAAGTATTGCTGTGCCGACATCCCTAGAAAGAGAATTGTAAAGGCTGAGGTATGACATCTTAAATCCTTTCCATATTTAGCCATATTTGACCATCACCCAGTCACCAAAGGTTCTAGCCATCAACGTGCTTGTCCCCCTCTCCCACAGCCACTGGAAATTCTTGTCCTTCCCGGCAAGTCCTTTTCTTTCAGAGCCTCAGTTGACCCCAGGTGAGATGCGAACAGGACAGCTGTGATAATCACTGCAGGGCACTCGGCTGAGCTTCGTCTGCTCTGCTGCATTCTTTCTTCATTCCTCCCGTCACCAAGGCAGGAATGGTCTGTGTGTTCCCTTACCCCCACTCCCAAAAGCTGGAAGCTGGAATTTTTGACTGAAGTATGTCTGTCTTCAAGAAGCCCTTCTCGGGGCTGGGAAGGTGGCTCAGTGGTAGAGTGCCTGCCTTGCATTCATGAGGCCCTGGGTTCGATTCCTCAGCACCACATAAGCAGAAAAAGTCAGAAGTGGTGTGTGGCTCAAGTGGTAGAGCGCTAGCCTTGAGCTGAAGAGCTGAGGGACAGCGCCCAGGCCCAGAGATCAAGTCCCATGACTGACCAAAAAAAAAAAAAAAAAAGGGCTTCTCCAGGTGCCTGCCTTCCTTCCCAGCAGTGGGAACTTTTCCTAGCTCCAATCTGGTGAGCATTATGGTAATTACTTGTTTGATGTCCCAGGAAATAGGGGGAGGGGAATGCTGCTACCTCCTCCCAGGCTGTCACCTGGAGCCTCTGGGGAAAGGGCAGGGAGAGATTCTCATGTGAAGATTTAGAGGAAGCCTCTGTCCTGGGTGGAGGACATGCAGATGATGGGAAATTCCACGTCCTCCATTGTGTGCCCAGAGAAGTATAACACAAGTTTCATCATAATTCATGACCAGAGAATCATTTGGTCATTCATGATTTCCTGTGACACCATAATGTAAGTGCATATACAAAAATTGGAGGCTGGGTGCTGGTGGCTCACGCCTGTCAGCCTAGCTACTCAGGAGACTGAGATCTGAGGAGCATGATTCAAAACCAGCCCAGGCAGGAAAGTCTGTGAGACTCTTTTCTCCTATAAACCACCAGAAAACCAGAAGTGGCAAGTGGTAGAGTGTTAGCCTTAAGATGAAGAGCTGAGGGACAGCACCCAGTCCCAGAGTTCAAATAAATAAATAAAAATTGGGGGACAGCACTGGGGTTCAAACTCACAACTTTGTGCTCTCTTGGTTTGCTTGCTTGGCTAGTGCTCTTCTGTTTGACCATGTCTCCAGCCTGTCTTTTTGCTGCTTAGTTGAGAATAGAGCCTGGTGGACTTTACTGCCCGGGTTGGCTTTGAACCTGAATCCTCCAGATCTCAGCCTCCTGAGTAGTTAGGATTACAGGGGTGAGCCATTGGTGCCTAGCGTGTAATTACAGGTATGTACATTTCTTCCCTCCCTTGCCTTTCAGGTTTGCCCTCCTGTTAAAATGGACCATCTTATCTGCCTGCGCTCCTGCTGAAGAGCATCCCTTTGCTGCTCTCCACCTCGTCCCCTGTCCTCTTCTCATACCCCATGGGGGCCCTGTGTGTCCTCCCACTGGAGAACACAGTGTCTCACCAAGGCCAGATCCCCCTGTCCACGCCTTCCCCCTCCATCCTGTCTCCCACTCCCACTGTCTTCCCAGGGTCCACAGTGGCCTCCACCCTGCCCACACCAGCGGTTGCCACTCTATTGCTCACTCTCTGTTCGGACCTCTTGCTCCTGGCTTCTGTGAAGCCACTACCCTGCTTTCCCCCACACTTCCTGGTCACAGGCCCTGCACCCAAATGCCCTTGCATGACGTTCTGTCCCATTCTCCTCTCACATAGATGAGTTTGTCTTTTTCTGATAGAAACTCACTGACTGGCATCCGAAATCTAAAGGCTGTCTCCCTGCTTACCTTCCTATGAACTCCTATCAGGATGTCAATTCTTTAGTAACAGCTAGAATCCACCTCACCTCCTGTTTTGGGTTTCTTTCCTTTCCCAGTCCCGTTTTCTATCCCAGAGCAGCCTTAAAGCTAGTGGTCACTTCTCCCCCATGACCTTGCTCTCAACCTGTCCCTGTCTCTAATGTCCAGTGGCTCACGCCTGTACTCCTAGCTACTCAGGAGGCAGAGATATGAGGATGGCGATTGAAAGCCAACCCAAGCAGATAAATAGAGGAGATTTTTTTTTTTTTTTTTTTTTTTTTTTTGTGGGGCTTGAACTCTGGGCCTGGGCGCTGTCCATCAGCTCTTCAGCTCAAGGCGAGCACTCTACCACTTGAGCCACAGTGCCACTTCCGGTTTTCTGGTATTTAATTGGAGATGAGTGTCACAGACTCTCCTGCCCAGGCTGGCTTTGAACCACAATCCTCAGATCTCAGCCTCCTGAGTAGCTAGGATTTCAGGTGTGAGCCACCAGCGCCCGGCTAGGAGATATTTTTTTTTTTTTGTCGGTCGTGGGGCTTGAACTCTGGGCCTGGGCGCTGTCCCTCAGCTCTTCAGCTCAAGGCGAGCGCTCTACCACTTGAGCTACAGCGCCACTTCCGTAGGAGATATTTTTATCTCTAGTTATCAGGTAAAAGATTGAAGCATGGCTCAAGTGGTAGAGCACCAAGCCATGAGTTTGTGTTTTTTTTTTTTTTTTTGAAAAAGCTGTTAGATCATAAATCCTAGAACTCAAGCCCACTCTCTGCACACAAAATTAAATGAAGAAATAAAAATACCCATGTGAGCCTGGCAGCCCTGCCTGCGCCCTCACTTCTCGGACCACATGTGCCGTGTGTGTACATGCCGCTGCTTGCACTGGCAGGGACCTGGGGAGAAGGGGCGGCGCGGCCAGTCCCAAGTGCAGGCTCTACCCAAGCCCCAGGCTGGCACTCCAGCTGGTGCTCACCACGTGGGGCTAGCTCTCTAAGTGTGGGGCATTAGTTGCGGGCACGGGGCGGGGGAGGGGCAGCTCTGTGGGGATTCACTGTTGGTGGTACTGAGGTTTGGGCTCTGAGCCTCGTCTATGTCAGCCACACTCCAGCCTGGATTTTGTGTTATTTATATTTTGGGAAGTGCCTCATGGTTTTCCCTGGGGCTGGCCTCAGACCCTGATCCTCTTCCCGGAGGTCTCCCTTGTAGCTGGGATTATAGGCTTGAACTACCACATCTGGTGTGTTTGAGAGGGAGTATCACTAACTTTTTATGACCCTCCTGCCTTCGTGTTCCAAGTGTTGGGATGAAGCTGTCTCCCAGCACACTCTGCTCCTTAGTGGCTCTTAACTCACCATATCATGCCCGCCATTTAGATCTTTTCCTCACCAAATACATTCACGAGTAAGTAGACAGACAAAAAACCCCAACAGACCATTTGCATATGCATACACACAAAAATGATGCCAACTGCCCTGCATGGCCCACGCCTGTGATCCTAGCTACTCAGGAGGCTGAGATCTGAGGATCATGGTTGGAAGCCAGCCAGACAAGAAAGTCTGTGAGACTCATCTCCAATTAACCTGCAAGAAGCCAAAAGTAGAGCTATGGCTCAAATGATCGAGTAACAGCCTTGAATGGAAAGGCTGAGGGTCAGTGCTCAGGACTTAAGGTCAAGCCCCAGGACTGGCACACAGGTGTGTGTGCACGTGCACAAAAACCTTGAAACCAGGCAAGCTGACCGAACAACATCCTAAAGTAGACGTGAATCCAAGAAGGCTCCGTGGACCTCACGGACAGAACCTAACCGCAGAAACCGATGAGCTCAAAGCAGCAGGCACCTGTGCTCACATCACGGCCTTGGTGATAGGCCTGCAGGGGGGCAGAGTACTTGGTTAAAGGGGGATGCACAGAAACATCCCAAGATTGAGGCAGTGGGAGCCTCAATCACATAGCACCCTGACCCAAGAGAAGACATAGCCGGGCAGCACTGCCAGCCCTGGGAGCAGAGAGAACAAAGGGTTAGTGGTTCTGGAAGTTATGGATGCTCCCTGAACACGCTCCTGCTTCCGGTCCCTGCTGACACCAGTCTGCTTCCCATCTCCTGCCTGAGTGAGAGCGTGTCTCCAGAGTGGGTGTGGTTGAGGTTGGGAGCAGCAGAACAGAACGTTATCGCCTATGATGGGCCAAAGATGGTTTTCCCAGCTTTCCCCCAAGCAGTTGCAAAAACTGAGTTTTGTTTTTTTTTAATGTGGGACTTTTTTTTTTCTTTCTGTGTAGGAAATGTGTGAATGTTTATTTTATTCAGTAAAGACATTTTCCTGCTGAGCACTGGTGGCTCTTGCTTGTAATCCTAACTACTCTGAAGGCGTAGATCTGAGGATTATGGTTCAAAGCCAGCCTGGGCAGGAAAATCCTTAAGATTCTTTATCTCCAATTAACCACTTAGCTTCCCACCCCCAAACAAATAAAAAACCAAAGTGGAGCTTTGGCCCAAATGGTAGAGCACCTACCTAGCAATAATTAAGCCTGGAGTTCAAGCCCAAGTGCCACCATGTGTACACACATGTGCCCAAGCATGCACACATGCATACACATGCATGCACACATACATACATTATCAGCCCCTTAACCCGGCTCTGGGGTCAGCCTAATTTTGCTAGCTTGGGCCTTAGTCCCACTTCCACTTAGAAGGTGATACCCCATTCTGCCTGGCCTCCATCAGTGTGCCCATACTGGGTGATCTCCCAGCTGAGGACCTACTGCCAAGAAGCTTCTAGATACTCAAGAGTAAAAGCATGTGGTCTTAGGCACAGATGGCTCATGCCTATAATCGTCACTACTCAGGAGGCTGAGATACAAGGATCACGGTTCAAAGCCAGCTGAGTCAGGAAAGTCCATGAGATTTTTTTTTCTTTTTTCTTTTTTTTTGCCAGTCCTAGGCCTGAACTCTGGCCTGGGCACTGTCCCTCAGCTCTTCAGCTCAAGGCGAGCGCTCTACCACTTGAGCCACAGCACCACTTCCGGCTTTTTTCTTTTGGCTTATGTGGTGCTGAGGAATCGAACCCAGGGCCTCAGGCATGCAAGGCAAGCGCTCTACCACTGAGCCACCTTCCCAGCCCCGCCATGAGACTCTTATCTCCAATAAACCACTCAGAAAACTAGAAGTGGTGCAGTGGCTCAAGTGGTAGAGCGCTTGCCTTGAGCTGAAAAGCTGAGGGTCAGCGCCCAGGCCCAGAATTCAAGACCCACGACCAACAAAGAAAAAGACAAAAAAAGTAGAAAGGAAAGATGGGTGAGTGTGGGGACAGTTCGCGCCGAGTCAGTTTGGGCATCTTTCTACTTAGTTTCCTTCTCTCTCACACACACAAGACCCGAACCAAGTCAACCCCACATGCACACAACAGCACCGAGAACAGCCGCAAAGTTACACCCGGAGGACCGGAAACCTCAGGCACAGAACCCTCCCGCCCGCCTCGGAGAGAGCCATCTGTTCATACATTTGTGCTAGTTTGATGCCGACCGCGGGTCCGGTGTGCGCGCCTGCCAGGCCTGCTGTGGCCGGTGGGGGTCCCAGGGGTTCTCAGGTCCCGTCCCCGAGCTCTGTCCCCTGTCCTCCCCCTGCACCCCCCCCCCCCCGCCCTCCAGGCCTGCGCAGGGCCGCCCTGTGACCTTACCATGGGCTCAGGGGCCTCCCTGCCTGGGGCCTCCACATCTCCCACAGCGGAGGACACGAGTGTGGGTCCCCGCGGTCCTCTGGGGGACTGGGTGGTGAGGGGCAGGGCTTGCTGCAGGGCTCAGGCCGCACCCACTGGGCCCGTGTCACCCGCACCCGCTCGGGATCATGTCAGGCCGCACCCACTGGGGCCGTGTCACCCGCACCCACTCGGGATCATGTCAGACCGCACCCACTCGGGATCATGTCAGACCGCACCCACTCGGGATCATGTCAGGCCGCACCCACTGGGGCCGTGTCACCCGCACCCACTCGGGATCATGTCAGACCGCACCCACTCGGGCCCGCGTCACCCGCACCCACTCGGGATCATGTCAGACCGCACCCACTCGGGCCCGCGTCACCCGCACCCACTCGGGATCATGTCAGACCGCACCCACTCGGGATCATGTCACCCGCACCCACTCGGGATCATGTCAGACCGCACCCACTGGGCCTGTGTCACCCGCACCCACTCGGGATCATGTCAGACCGCACCCACTCGGGATCATGTCAGACCGCACCCACTGGGCCCGTGTCACCCGCACCCACTCGGGCCGGCGTGGCTGCGGGCGGCGGCCTCCCGTGCTCCCGGGCCCTGAGGCTGCAGCGGCCCCGCCGGCCTTGCCTGCTGCCTCCCCCTATCTGTCCCTTCAAGAGCGCCTGCATGGGGCCGGAGGTGTGGCTCAGGTGGTAGAGCACCAGCTGGTACTCGGATGAAAAAGGAAAAGACACGGCACTGCACTTCGTGGAGGACAAAGGCGTGTGCTCCCGGGGGGGGGGGAGGGGTCCCGCAGGGGAGTCCCGCGGGGGAGGGGGTCCCCGGGGGGTATCCCGCGGGGGAGGGGGTCCCCGGGGGGTATCCCGCGGGGGAGGGGGTCCCCGGGGGGATGGCGGTGGAGCGGAGCACGCGGGGCACGCGGGGCGGGGCCGGGGCCTGCGTGCCGGGACTGGACAGCGGGGCCGGGGAGGCGGCGGCCGGGCCCGGCCTCGGCTCACAGGGAAGTGTTTCAGGGAACTGTTTTCTGTCGGTTGTGGGGCCTGAACTCTGGGCCTGGGCGCTGTCCCTCAGCTCTTCAGCTCAAGGCGAGCGCTCTACCACTTGAGCCACAGCGCCACTTCTGGCTTTTTTCTTTTTGCTTATGTGGTGCTGAGGAATCGAACCCAGGGCCTCAGGCATGCAAGGCAAGTGCTCTACCACTGAGCCACCTCCCCAGCCCTCAACTCATTTTCTTAACATGTCTGGCTCTCATCTGATTCCTCAAAAACCCAGATGCTGCTGACAGGCTGCTGGCCCTGCGCCTTCGGCTTCTGCGATCGGCTCCGAGCCCGGAAGGGCCGGGTGCTGGGGGCGCTCGGGGCGCCGGGTGGGCGACAAGGGCCGGCCGCCTCCTCTGCCCTCCGGCCGGCCGCGTCAGCCCGGCCTGCCCGGTGCCGGGGCTAATTTAGTTTCAGGATGAGCAATAAAATTCACATGTTCTTTATTTAGTTCATATAATACACCGTTTTAAGAGTTCTTTAAAATTAGGTAAAAGAGCATATTAAGTGGCAGGTGTATGAAGTTCCTCTTCATAAACAATGTCAAAACAAAAAGTTCTGAATTACAAAATGTTAAAAAATATGTAGGTACTTAACATTTCACGAAAGCATAAAGTTACAGGTATTTCCTAAAGAAAAAAAATAATTGTGCCACTTACCTATTTTTGCTGTTTCTATGAACTTTTTTTTATTCTGTACATAGGACATTTTTGTACAAAATATGAAGTCTACATTTTTATTACTTATTACCATAAAACAAAGATACAATGTATGTACAATATTAAAAGGAAGCCATCCTAAAGCCACACTAAGAAGACACTGGGAACTGTGACATTTGATGCACAGATACATTTCTGGGAAGAGTGACGATGCCAAACGCAGAACTTTATGAAGAAAAACAGTCACCAGTTTATTTTCAACGCAGTACTTCTGAAATCTGTTTGGTACAGAGTGAACAGTGTCTCAGTATGATATATATATATATATATATATATATATATAAGCTGAACCATTCGCACAGGGAATCCGAGTACTAACTAGGTAACTTTAATAGGCCAAAATATTAAGCAATACTCTTGTCCAAGAAAATTAGTTTCTCTCAAAACTGCTTTTCTTCCCCTTATTGGTGAATGTTTGTCTTCAATAAAGAGCAGAAATAAAACCTAGACCAGAAGATGTTTTTATACGTTGAGCTTTACACAATCACCCGACACTGATATCTCCCTTCTCCCCCAGGGCCGAGGGGAGGCCCCACCTCCTCAGCACCCCGGTCAGGGGCCTCTGAGAATCTATCAGCTAAAGACGGAAGTTCAAACAATGGTATATCAAAATACATAAGACGCTGCTTTATACAATAAAAAGCACCCTTTTTCCCTCAAAAGGAGAAGGCATCTCAACTTGTTTTTAAATTATAGATTTCATAATGGTAAAATGGATAGATACTTGTCAAGTTTCTCAGGAAGTGTTCTGACCAGGCCCGGCAGCCCTCCCGCGCCCTGCCGCCCCCCGCCAGGCCCAGCCGGTGCCGGCCCTCAGCACAGGTGGCCTCTCCCCTCCCCGCAGGGCGCGCTCCTCCCAGACTCAGCAAAGAAGCATCTTCAGCGGACCGCAAGGAAAGCTGGGCAAGCAGGCACTGAGGCCGCCCAAGGGGCAATGTTGGATTTCACCATCTTTTCATGGATACCCGAGACCACGATTAAAAACAGATCCTAAAAGAAGCCACATTTTATCTCTTATGCATCAAGACATTTAACATTAAGTTTTATATATATATATGTATTTATATATGTATATGCCAGAGACAAAAGAAACTAAGTCACTGTTCAGAACAGCAGTGCACATCTCAAGTAGCTTTCAAGCAGGATAAGTAAGTCAAAATACTGGCCACCCTGAGAGAAATAAAGAATAGACAAAGCACTAAGTTTAAAGGAATTCTCCTCGTGCTATCCCATCTAAAACAAAAGCTTAATCCATGCAAGAAGTCTGGGAAATATATAGCAGCATTATGAAGACAGTGAAAACTCAAGACACTGCATTTTCCTTCCGCGGCAGGTGCGTGTGCCCCTTCCTCACAGAGCGCAGGCCACTTCCCAACACCCCCCGCTGCTTCCCGCCCCCCCTGGGAAAGGAGCCGGTGAGCTGGGGGCGGGGCGGGGCCTGGCCGGCCCACAGTTATCCCAAAGGCAGAGGCCGAGGCCTGCCATAGGCCAAGCGCCTGACTCCTTCCAACTTCCCCCTGGAAGTAGGAGGATCTTAGACACTGTAACTGTATCACTTCAAGAGTGTTGTGGAAGGGTATCCAATGTGTACGTAGATGAAAAAAAAAAACTGATTCTGTAAATAAAAATATGAGCACATAATTGAAAAATTCCAATCCAGTCAAGGTGACAGAGAAAGCTTTTGGAAGGACTGCCTGGCGCGAGCTTCCCTCGGAACCCTGGTGCTGGCACGGACTGGGAAATATGGCTTTCGGTAGACGAGAGCAGCAGGGCCTGGCGTGCGTGCGGGAAGCAGGGTGAAGGACACCTCGGCAGGCATGGCCAGCGCCAGGATTGTCACGACACTTTCCGGGAGGCTCGAGAACGTGAAAGCGGAGAGCCAACCCGCGAGATCACACAGACAAAAACGCGGGCCTAGCCACCTGTGGGAGCCATCTGAAAGGCTGTGCAGTCTTAAAGGTAGGCGGTACTTTTCCAAGTGTTCCTCTGATCTGCAGAACATTGAAATTACTGCGGAGCCACCTATCTGGAAGGGACACGAATGCTGTGTGTGTGGAGCAGGGGCGTGAGGGCCAGGGTGCTTTCCTACAGCTCTGGTTTGGTGATAGTCTTACTGAGGGTGATGCTGGGGAGGGTAGGACCTTGTGGGGACACTGTCACCCGCCCTCCCCCCGCCCCAGCCTGGCCCGTGGGGTCTGAGAACCACCATTGTTTGAACTCCTCATCTCGAGCTGAGGCAGGTACGCGTGGTCGCCTACGGAACGGGGTGGAAGGAAGCTCTGAGTGGAGCTGACGGGTATGGCACACACAGTATGTATTTTCTACAGAATCCAGAAGAGACGGGCAGGCCGGGCCAGCGCTGCGCCGGGCTAGCGCCCGTCCTGGGAGAGCAGCTCGTCGGCCCTGCAGTGAGCTTCCAAGGCTTTCTTGGTGAGAGGGTCCTGGGGCAGCTCGGACTTGCGGCGCGCAAGAGGACGGTCCTTCTTCGGATCTTTCTGGGCCTGGAATTAGAAATGCAGTGGCGTTGGCTGCGCTCTGAGCTGTCTGACTTCAGAGCAGGGGAGAATTACGAGGTGTGGCAGGTGTGTGCGTGCCTCGGGAAAGCCGGGGCCCGCGGCCATGGGAGACCACCAGGCCATCACCAAAACGCCATCCGATGGCTGGCGGCTGCCTTTCTACAATGTGTGGTGTTGGCAGAATGCCAGGGCCAGGCCCACCTCGTTCATCAAACAGCCACTGCCAACGTGATTTCACAGCCCCGGCATCCCAGGACATTTAAGTAGAAATTTCCTCTTGAGGTAAAGAGAATGAACAAAAAACATAGTCAAACCAGATTAAAAACCAGTAAGAAACCCTCTGTAGGACAAAAAACCTCTGTCTAAATTAAAAATTATTTAAAAATAAGAGGTACAAATGGGCTTATAAAGCCAGTAATTTACATTATTATTAAGGAACAAGACTCCTTTGCCCATTCCATTGTCTTTCTGAAACTTAAGACTTTAAAAGGGGCTGGGAAGGTGGCTCAGTGGTAGAGCGCTTGCCTTGCATGCATGAGGCCCTGGGTTCGATTCCTCAGCACCACATAAGCAAAAAGAAAAAAGCCGGAAGTGGCGCTGTGGCTCAAGTGGTAGAGCGCTAGCCTTGAGCTGAAGAGCTGAGGGACAGCGCCCAGGCCCAGAATTCAGGTCCCACAACCGAAAAAAAAAAAAAAAAAAAAGACTTTAAAAAATTAAGTGAATCCCATTTTTCAAGTCGATTTAGAAAAGTGTATCTGCAAAGAAAGGGCAGGTTTCTTGGTAGGAAGTTTACATACTCAACACACTCATTCACAGGAATAATAGTTAAAAAAAGGAATTCAGTTTTAAAGGAGGGCTACTACATTAGCACCAGTATTTTGAAATAAAATAAGAAGCAGTGTATATGTCAAAGACTGCCAGATAGTTAGCAGCTTTGTTGGATCAAAGTTGTGTAACCAGAATTATTTTCCTTTCTGTTCAGTTTCTCCAACAGACAGGACATTGGGCCTGGCTCCTCCTTCCTCAGCAGCAGTGTGAGATAGCGGAGAACCAGAGTCCAGAGATGGCGAATGTCACCGGTCCCCTTAGAGACTGTCTGTCTGTCAGCACTCTCTCTCTTTCTCTCATCTATCTATCTATCTATCTATCTATCTATCTATCTATCTATCTATCTATCTATCTATCTATCTATCATCCATCCTTCTATCCACAATCCATCTTCTTCATCACCTATTATCTATCTATCTTTGAGGCAGGATCTTGTTATGTAGCCCAAGTTGGCCTCAAACTCCTGATCTTCCTGCCTCATCTTTTTGGTGTCGTCAGGCACAGCACTTCAGAATGCTGTCTGTAGCTTGCAAAGCAGGTTTGCCTTCAACCCATCAGATACTTGAGAGGTGAAATCCTACCCTGAATTTTATGCCTGTGGTATACTGATCTGTAAACCAAACCAAATCAAGTAAGTTTTTGTATAAACAAAATATATGATCACCCGTGGAAATGAGCACTTCAAAAAGAAGAAACATTTTAATAGAGAAAGATAAAATAAAATAGTTATTAAATACTTGGAGCTAGAAGCAATGCAGGCAAAGGAGAAAATCGGCTGGGCCCTGGGGCTTGCGGGATCTCGGGCAGCTGATGGATGTGTGTGGGCTTGGGCATTTCAAGTCAGCATGTGAGGCAGAGAGTCATCGTACACACCAGGAGGGGACAAAGGACGAACCACAAAGGGACAAGGAACACAGGAGGGGGGAGAAACGAGACATCACACAGACAGTCATCGAGGGTGAGGGGCCTCTGGGGACATGCTGGTAGCATGCGGGCATGGGTGGACTGACAAGAAAGGACCAGAACGCGCTGGCCGAGGACAGCTCTGCGGAGGCCCCACCGAGGAGCAGCCTGAGCTGGAGCGTGTGTCTCCCCCAGGGCTGTCAGGTCGGGGAGAAGAACACAGGACTGTGCACATTTTCTTCCTTTTAGAAAGGCGTAACTCCAACTCCAAATTAGTTTGAGGCACGATGTATCAAAAACTTGTTTTATCTTGACTACACCATTCCAAGCTGGAATGACATGGGTGACATGCAAAAAAGGGAAAATACTTCATGTATACCACATTCTTTTCTTCGGTCAACTTTCCTCACAGACGTAAAGCCTTAAGCATACTCTACGCAGTTCATGGCAGATACCTGCACTGCCTACCTTCCGTCTCTACACCTTCCTCACTTGCGGGCTTGACATTGCTTTTCTTGCGACCAACTGTTAAAAACGAGAATCGTAAATATTTTAAACATCTCTGATATCAGTGCTATTCATATGAAACTTTCTAGTTTTCTTTGGATGTTCTCTATAGGGCAACACGAGTTTCTCAAAGGAAGTCTAAGCCAGCATTCTGAGTGGCTGCTAACGAGGTGGTTAAGGGTGAGTTGGAGGCACTCCACCCTCCTGCCCCCTCCTGACCCAGCGCCCAAGCTTATTTACAGGAAATGGAATCACTTTGGAAAAACAAAAATTAGTTGAAAATCAGATTGAAGGGGCACTGAACATATCCAAATAACAAAATACAAGATCCCCGAACCTTAGCATTTGGCTATAACTTTTTTTGTTTTGGATACTGGGGTTGAACTTGGGGTCTTACACTGCTCAGCTCGGGTGCTGTCACACCCCAGCCTTGCTTTTTGCTGGTTATTTTGGAGATGGGGTCTCACAGACTTTTCTACCTAGGTTGACTTTGAACCTCAATCTTCTGGTTCTCGGCTTCCTAAGTCGCCCCCTGCACCGGGCTTGTTTGCTCCGTTTGGGGACAGGGTCTCACTTGATAGCCCAGGCTGGCCTCGGGTCCCCACTCCTCCAGACTTAGCCTGGGCTACCTCACCTGGCACTTGGCATCTGTTTTCTTTTTGTGAGAATTTCAGGAAAATGACTTCAAACATGTTCAAACTTAGAAGAATCTACTCTCTCTCTTTCTTCTTTTCTTTTCATGACAGTGCTGGGACTTAAACCCTGGACCTCCGACTCTCACTTGGCTTTTTTGCTCAACGCTGGCTCTCTTCCACTGGAGCCATACCTCTACTTGCAAATTTTTCCTGGTTAACTGGAGATAAGAGTCTCTTAGATTCTCAAGATCTGTGTATTCAGATTGGCTTCAAGCCTCGATCCTCAGATCCCAGACTCCTAAGTAGCAGAGATTATAGGTGTGAGCCACTGGTGACTGGCTTCTCCTTCCAAATATTAAGCCTACAAGTTCATACTTCATAAGTATCTTAATCTACATAGGCTGAGATCCAACTGAATCTGAATGAGTTCATGGAAATCATCGAGTGCCGACACTGGGAAGTGCTGCTAGTCTCCCAACTCTGTTCTTTCTCAGAGTTGTTTTGGCTATTCGAGGTCCTTTACGTTTCCACAGGAATTTTATCTTGTTTTACTTTTCAGAAAGAGTCTTGTAACATAGCCAAGCTGTGCTCTAACTTGAGATGCATCTGCCTCCTGATCAAAGGGAACTCCAGTGGACTCGGCTTGTTAATCGAATGGGAAAATGCCTGTTGGGACTCTAAAGAGGCCATTCATTTGGGGAAATGATTCCTGTGGCATTCTGACTCTGGAACAGGGTGGAAGAGAAAGCACACATGCCATAGGAGTCCTCTCAGAGACTGCCATCCATACTTCCCTTTAGGACAAGGTGAGCAGAAAACTTCAGACTAGTTCCTTCCACAGGGTCCTCAGGATTGGACATGACCCCTGGGAAGGGTGGAGGTTGGGGCAACCAGTTGAGAAGGAGCGTGGCTCTGAGCATCCTACACCACCAGACTCCACCCAAAGGCAGTGTCGCTTGAGATGAGAATGTTATTTATTTATTTATTTAGAGATAAAGCCTCACTAGGCCTTATTGCAAAAACAGTCCTAGGCTGGCCTAGAACTTATCTTAATGCTTCAGTCTCTAGAAAGCTGGGATTATAGGCATGCACCACCACACACAGTTTGGTTTGTATTCCTATCAAGTGCTTCCTTCCCTCTCTCCCTCTCTTCTTCCTGCCCCCCCCCCTTTTAAAAACAGTATTGGGGATTGAACTCAGAGGCCTTTGCTTTTTAGACAGGGTCTGGCACTTGTATCTGTTCCAGTCAGCCTGTGACCTCCTATCTCTGCCTCTTAAGAAACTGAGATCACAGGTGTATGCTGCAACTCCTGACTCCCAAGTGTCCTAAGAATAAACATGAGATCAAATCCCAGGCAGGCTTCCCACAGCATGGATCACATTTGGAGTCTCTCCTGAGGGACTCAGGTAAGGGTTCAGCTGGCCTTCCTTTGGCAAACTCAAAGGTGAAAAATTAAAATAAAGAAGATGACCTTAGGGCCAGGGCTGTGGGTTAAGTGGTAGAGTGCCTAAGTTCAAATTTCAGCACTATTACTAGCACAATAAAAGATGGACTTCCATTATTTTTCCATTCCAGTTTAAAAAAAAAAATCAAGGGCTGGGAAGGTGGCTCAGTGGTAGAGCGCTTGCCTTGCATGCATGAGGCCCTGGGTTCGATTCCTCAGCACCAGATAAACAGAAAAAGCTGGAAGTGGCGCTGTGGTTCAAGTGGTAGAGTGCTAGCCTTAAGCAAAAGCAGCTGAGGGACAGAGCCCAGGCCCTGAGTTTGAACCCCAGGACCAGCACAAAAATAAAAAAATCAAGGAGGAGAATTAATACCTCACAGATAGAATACAGGAAAACAAAAATATTTTTTTGGATGAAATCTGTTAAGAATAATCCTTGGAGGTGGGCACTGGTGGCTCATTCCTAGCTACTCAGGAGGCTGAGATCTGAGGATCGCAGTTCAAAGCCAGCTCAGGCAGGAAAGTCTGTGAGACTCTAAACTCCAATAAAACACCAGGAAACTGGAACTGGCACTGTAGCTCAAGAGGTAGATTGCTAGCCTTGAGCTGAAGAGCTGAGGGACAGCGCCCAGGCCCAGAGTTCAAGCCCCATGACTGAAAAAAAAAAAAAATCCTTGGCTGGAAAAGTAGCTTAGTGGTAGAGTGCTTGCCTAGCATGCATGAAGCCCTGGGTTCGATTCCTCAGTACCACATAAACATAAAAAAAAAAAAGAGGGGCTGGGAAGGTGGCTCAGTGGTAGAGCACTTGCTTGGCATGCATGAGGCCTTGGGTTTGATTCCTCAGCACCACATAAGCAAAAAGAAAAAAGCTGGAAGTGGTGCTGTGGCTCAAGTGGTAGAGCACTAGCCTTGACCTGAAGAGCTGAGGGACAGCGCCCAGGCCCAGAGTTCAGGCCCCACGACCGGACCCCCTCCCCCCCCAAAAATAAATAAAGAGAATAATCCTTATGAGCAAAGCATGGAATCCAACTGGATTAGATTGAAAAAAATATATAGTTCCTGATGCTTATTAGGTGTCTGCTGAGTTTTTCCATTTCATTTTTAGATTTTTTTTCAGGCTCTGATGAGCTGAAAGAAGTATTTGCTTATTTTTTGACTTAACTAAGGCTGAGGGATTGTCTGGGCAGGAAGACATCACAGGTACACAGTGCCAAGAAACCTCTGTGCATAGCACTGTGAGAAAAAGCCTGTAGAGGGGCTGCCCATCCAAACACAACACCAGCTATGCACGCAATTCCAAATCTTCTAAGAGCCACGTTAAAAAAGGCAGGGTGCCTGTCATCCTAGCTACTCAGGAGGTTTAGATCTGAGGATCATGGTTCAAAGCCAGCCCAGGCAGAAAATCTGTAAGATTCTTATCTCCAATTAACCGCCAGAAAACTGGAAGTGGTGCTGTGGCTTAAGTGGTAGAACACTAGCCTTGAGCTGAAGAGCTGAGCAATAGCGCCCAAACCCAGAGTTCAAGTCCCAAGACTGGAAGAAAAAAAAAAAGTTAAAAGAGCTGGGTACTGGTGGCTCACACCTATAATCCTAGCTACTCAGGAGACTGAGATCTGAGAATCAAGGTTCAGGAAACCAGCCTGGTTAGGGAAGTCCACAAGACTCTTATCTCCAATTAATCACTTAAAAAACCTGGAAGTAGCACTGTGGCTCTAGTGGTACAGTGCTAGTCTTGGGCAAAAAAGCTCAGAGACAGTTCCCAGGCCCTAGTTCAAGCCCAGGACTAGCACACATACACAAAGGCTCTTCAAACCTAAGTGGGAGTACTTCTTTGAAGCCTATCTGTGTACATTCCCAGTTCAGCAGGAAGAGGCTTGCGGATCCAAGTGCCGTCTCCACCACGGAAAACAGACCTCAGAGCGTGTGAACTGCCTGAGGTGCTGCCACAAAGGCCTGGGCCCAGGCTCCTTCCAGCGTACTGTGCACCTGTGAAGAACTAAAAGAGGTGTCTCTGGGCCAGAGCAGAAGTCAGAGAGATGGAAAGGGAAAAGCAGGTGGCAAGATATTACCGCAAAGCTTTTGATTTTGCTCGTTAACATATATAAAGAATAGCTTTGGAATTACTAATGTTAAAGTAAATGAAAAAAATTGCAGACACACAACCATGAAAGACTGTTTCTAGTAATCTGATTATTAAAATCTAGAGATCAAACATTCCTTAAAGGATGGCCAAGTGGGATCTGTAATTTTAGCTGAAGCGGAAGGCTGACGCGGTCCATGTTAGCTACTGGGAGGCTGGCATTTCTGGAGCAGCACTGCTGGAGCTCACTTTTACCTGATGAGCCTCGTCGCTCCCTGTCTTTCTCAGCACCTGCACATCTTCATACTGAGGCCCATCTGTGTCCATTGCAACCGGAATGCTCATGGTGCTGGCTTGACTATACACTGCGTACTGCAATGCAAAGTGTGGAGTTGCTCTGTTAGGGGCTCATGTCTGCACTTGGGGTTCTCATCTTGGCAGGGGCGGGGGCACACCTTCCTACCGCCTCCCCCAGCTCCCTTCCTCCACGAGGCCTACGTACAGCAGCCTGTGGGCTCTGCTGTCTGCAAGCCAGACTGCAGAACTGGCCTCCTTCTGGCCCCAGGCCATTTTCACACCCTGAGTCTCCAATGTCTGGTGAACAGTGGGCCTGCACCTGGCTTGGAGCTGCCGACAGTGACCCTGTGTGGGTCCCCATCGTTGAGAAACACCCCTGACTGACACTGTCACCCCTGCACACAACCTGCCAGCCTTTACTTTCATGACACCATCCTCCCTCCCTCCCTTTCTCTTTCTCCTCTCTCTCTGTCTCTCTCTTTTATACCAATTCTAGAGCTTGAACTTAGACTCAGGGCCTAGGCTCTATCCCTAAGCATTTTTTTCCCTCTACCACTTGAGCCACACTTCCATTTCTGGCTTTTTGGTAGTTAATTGGAGATAAAAATCTCGAACAGCCTGGTCATCCTAGTTAGTCAGGAGGCTGAGATCTGAGGATGGCAGTTTAAAGCCAGCCTGGGGCAGGAAAGTCTGTGAGACTCTTATCTCAGTAGCGCTGTGGCTCCAGTGGTAGAGTGCCAGCCTTGAGCTGAAGAGCTGAGGGGCAGTGCCCAGGCCCTGAGTTCAAGCCCAACGACTGACAAAAAAAAAAACAAACCCCAAAAACAAAAAAACCTCATGAACTTTCTTGCCCTGACTGGCTTTGAACGGTGATCCTCAGATCTCAGCCTCCCGAGCTGCTGGATGACAGGCGTGAGCCGCCAGCGCCCACTCCTCTATCTCTGTATCTCATTTCCTCAGCATTTTCCTAATTGCTTAAACTTTTAGCCATATTCCCAATATTCTGCTTGTCATCAAAACAAATGCAACCACAATTCATCAGACAGCCCTGGGGAACCAGGCAGCCCTACGGGTGACGGGTGTTGTGGGGTGGGACCCGCCCCCCCTGCCCCCCCCCCCCCCAGAGCTGTGCTAGTGGTGCCTCCTGTCCCCTCTCTGGACCCCGTCTCCATTCCCCGATACTCTGCAAAGCCAACAGCTTGGCATTACAGATGGTTCCTCACCAGCCTGTCCCTGGCCCCGCTGACTTCTGGCTTGTTAGTGTTTGGTGTCTACACTTGCTGTGAGGAAGGGACGGGGAAGGCCAGAAGCCTGGAGCCTGCGGCGGGCACCCCCGTCCCACAGCAGTGGGTGACCCAGCCAGAGGGGCTGGGAACTGCCAAGCCTTGGGGCCTGAGGGGAAGCGGGGCCTGCCACCAGAAGAGGTTCAACAGGCCAGGCCTGCTCCAGCTCCTTCTATCCACACACATCTGGGGGTGGGTGGCTAAAATCCAATCCCCTGCTTCTCCAGCGCCACTCTCACACAGACCTGCCCTGGCCCCACAAACAGACACCTCCTGGTTCCAGCCTTGTGGCCACCTCAGTCGGCCTTGCCATGGACGCAGGTCTGAGCCTGAACGTGGACTGCATCAGCAATGCTGGGCACACAGGGCGGGTGGCCGCTGGAAGGCAGGCCTGCACAGTGAAGCAGAGCCCCTGCAGACCCGTGTGGGCGCCTGTGGCTGCACTGTACTCCACAGAAGCACTTTCCTTCATCCTCACCTTTCCCTCTCCAGGCAGGGAGCAGGCTACATGGAGACACACACCTAGGTTAGAAATCTTCCATGTTTTAGGATTTCAAACAACCAAATCACGTGTAACACAGAAAACTCAACGAAGCTGCCACAGCCGCTACAACAAACAGGCCAAGCGGAGAGGCGCGCCCACAGGTGCCGGCCAGGGGGCGGTGCTTGGTCTGTGAGCACAAGCAAACTCAGACACCATCTCCACAGACGTCACCCTGTGTAGGATGGGGCTCTACCTTCAGAAAATGAAGCCCAGTAAATCAACTCACCACAAGGCAGCTTTAGATGGAAAACAAAGCTTAAAGAACCCAATCATTTTTGTGACAGAAATAAAAAAAGCATACTGTATCATCACCAAATGCACTATGGTAACGATGAGCACAGATCACAATTTAGGAAAGATTTTCAGAAAAACAAAAAACCTCTTTCCAGTTCTGAACACATGAAGTATTTTCCACTGGCAGGGGTGGGGGGCATGCACACAGGACTATCACAGAGAAGAGGACAGAGGACAGCAAGAAGGGAGGTCACAGAGCCCCAGAGTCAAACCAGCACGGGCGGGGCAGTCAATTAGACAGTTCACAGAGAGCAAAAGAAAGAAAGGGAGGCCCTGGGCAAACCCGGGCAGAGAGCAAGGTCTACGTGAGCAGGAAGGATCATGCTGTGGGACAGTCATGAAGCCAGGTCGCTGCTAAGGCTCATTTGTAACCGTGCTATGTGTGGTTTGCTCAACAGGTTATTCTCATCTTCTAGGGAAAGTAGAGAAAACCAGATGCTCTGGTTTACACACATTCTGCACACTCTTCAAGACTATTAGCTGTTGAGCAGGCATCTGTCTACAACTTAAAAGAAAGCTGACCCCTAGGGCAATGTTAGATAGTGCCAAACCACCTAAATCTGCCACAGGATTACGGTGTTACCACATTTTAAAACAAGTACCAGTATTTTTACCTGGCTACTCCGTCCGTCTACACAAGAGCATGGATAAGTACTTTTTTTGACCAGGACCAGGACTCACTCAGTATCTGATGCTTTTGCTCATTAGCTGGTGCTCTACCACCTGAGCCACACCTCCAACACCAAGTTCTTCCCAAAAATACTGACTACCAGTTCTGGGTGAAATCAAGGATACACAAATGAGAGTCATTCACACTTCCTATGATTTTATGGTTTTAAGTCTCTTAATTGCAGTTTTATCCAAAAGATACAGGCCAGGATGTGGTTGCACAGATAACATTCATACTGTTAAGTTTATGCTTATGTTTTGCTTTTTACCATTAAGAACTGACGCATCAAGCCTTGGACATTAACTTTTTAGGTGCATCTCTCACATGATATAGTAAAATACTTTCTTCCCTGGGGAACTGAGAGAAAGAAGCTTGTGAATTCTAGTGTGGCAAAGATTCAGACAATGCTTTTCATAGAGGCCCTGCGGCCATCAGAAGACACATTTGTGCTAATGTTCTACTAGCGAGCCCAGTGGATGCAAAATCAAAGGACCATGGTGGCCTTGGAGCCAGGCCGGAGACAATACTGTAGGAGGTCCTGGAGGTCCACCACTCCATGCAGACATTGTGCAGGGCTCACTGCTCCCTGTCAGTGCTGACAGGGTAGAATTCATTAGTCCTTAGCATGAAAGGCTGAGGCCACAGAAACACAATGACATTACTTCATTCACACGTCACCTACTGCAAGTCAATTTTTCTTTCTTTTAAAAGAAATTAATTCAATATTTAAAAGAAAGGGAAACATAGCTTAAGTTTGACACTTAAGTGGGAAAGCAAATCATAATCTTGGAGCAGAAGTTAAATCCTCATTTTATTTTTACCACAGTATAGTAATAAGATTCAGTTCTTATTTACAAAGAAGAGGAAAAAAAAGTAAATTCTGTGGTAAAAATGGTTTGGGGCAAAATAAGTACTTATACAAGAGGAAGGTTACAAAGTTGAAAAGTATTTATTGCAGACATTTCCATGTACAATGTTAGTAAAATTGATTTCCCCTCCCTGGCGACGCCATGCCCCTGTCCTACAGAGGTCAGTAATACCTGCACACTTTCACATTAGTCTTTTTTTTAGTACCTGGGGATTCGCTTTGGCTAGATTTTCTATTTTAACCCATGCTTCTTCTCGCTCTTTCATCTTTAGCTTCTCTCTGAAAAATAGCAAAATGTCATCTGAATTAGAGAAAAGTCACAATTGTAGAAATGCTGAGATGAGCCCACATCTCTTTCTCTGGTCCTTCACAATCTCCTTCCACATACCTCCTGGTGCTGCTCACGCTGCAGGTTGTAATGTGAAGACTAGCTGAGAGTTTAGAGGAAAATATTGAAAAAAGGTGGGTTGAGGGCATGGCTCAAGTGATAGAGTGCTACAAGACCTGAAGTTCAAACTCCAACACCACACACACACACACACACACACACACACACACACACACACACACACACACACACACACACACACACACACACACACACACACACACACACACACACACACACACACACACACACACACACACACACACACACGGTAATATTTAACAAAAATTTCAATTAAAAAAAAAAGTCTTAGATAAGGAAGTGGTAAATATTTAACAAAAATTTCAATTAAAAAAAAAGTCTTAGATAAGGAAGTGGTAAATCTTATGTTTCCATCTTGATTGGTTATCTCTCCATAGGACCCACTGCTTTGGTGTGGAGCTTATTTATTCAACAAAGGACAAGATTAGCATGGAGTGAAGGAGCCAAAGTGGATGGAGCCAGAGAACAAGGTTGTCCGATTCTACCCTTAGAGTCACAAGACCTTCGGGAAGTCATTGAGTTCGGCCCCTGCTTGCCTCTCGGCACTGTGACGCTCTGGGCAGGAGGAGGGCCTGGGGCAGCCCCATGCTGGGCGCTGCGCGCAGCAGTGCGGGAGAGCACACACCACCGGCTCTCCCGTGGCCCTGCCACTGTCTCACACATTCTGCCTTTCGCTGAGTCGTATTTTGTTCTTGACCATGTTAGGTAAGATATCAGCCTTCCAGTGAGGATTTTTGTTTTGTTTGCTTCTGTAGCCTTTGCAAAGCTAAAGCAGGACGGGTTAGGAGAGATGGGTGACAATGTTGTCAGACACCTCATATTCATATACTGTTTCGTAGAATGGGAACGTCTTTGTACAACTACTTAAAGATAATAAAAAAAAAAAACTAAAGCAGAGTTGGTATGCAGAAATGCATGTTTATCTCAAGAATGACTAAATGATGGGTGGCCATGTAGATACCTTGTAGTCTGGATTCTACCATTCCAAGTTATCTACCCTAGATAGTTTTAAGTGACAAGCAAAGAGCAAAATCTGCTAGCAGCCCATACTGGGCGGTACTGTGGGGATACTTGGGTCTGAACTCAGGGCCTGTAGGCTTGCTAGGCTGGCACTCTAACATTGAGCTGAGCCTCTTTTCTTTTTCGTTTTAGGTTATTTTTCAGACAGGGTCTTTTGTGCTTTTTTGCCCAAGCTGCCTAGGCTAATCTACCTACGCTTCCTGCCCAGCTGGGATTATAGCCACGATACACCAGGCCAGGCTGAAGAGTGACTTCAATGAGCAATCACACGATTATGTGTGCAGCTGAGGGACACAATGTCTTACCACCTAGACTAACACTGGGCAAACGTGGGCTCTGAAGTTCCCAAATGCACAAAGGCAGCATCTTGGTTTTTCCAGAGATGGCCTAGATCCCTGAGAGTATGGAGAACACTCAGTCAGAATAAAGCTATGCTACAAGGCAGATTCTTGCTCTTTTACATAAACCCTTTAGGACGTGATTAAAATTCTTCTTTACACACATGATAAATTACTATCCAGAACAGCCTCAATGTGTCCCCAGAGAAAAGCAGCTGTCCTGCAGGCTAGTTTCCTAACCATACCGCATCCCAAGAGTGACTAAACTAGTATCAGGGTGAAGAGCTGACTTTAAACACCTGTGAGAGGTCTGTCATTGCTTTAAGGCTTAGAACAATTGAGGACAAAACAATTTAGGATTAAGAAAAAACATCCTATAAACAGCCACGTGTGCAAGGAGCAACTTACTTTAGTTTCTCTGCTTTGAACTGTTGAGTACAGTCGTCAAAGAGCTTCTGGTTCATTTCCATGAAGAGTTTCAGGGCATTGTATATCAGGCCATGTATGGTCCTACCAAGGAAACATTACAGTGAAACTCTACACTGGACCACCCTCTCTCCTTCCTCTGCCACACCAATCCTTCCTTCCTCTCCAACCAGAGGCTCTGCCACAAGTTTATGAGGATTTAACATGAAAAGCCTGCTAGTTTTCACCCAGTGTCTACTTCCTTCTCTCCCTCCCTCCTTACTTACATCCCTCCCTTCTTTCCTTTCTTGTGTGTGTATGTGTGTTAGTTTTAGGGCTTGAACTCTGGGCTTGGGCACTGTCTCTGAGCTTCTTTTTTTTTTTGTCGGTCTGGGGCCTGAACTCTGGGCCTGGGCGCTGTCCCTCAGCTCTTCAGCTCAAGGCGAGCACTCCACCACTTGAGCTACAGCGCCACTTCCGGTTTTCTGGTGGTTTATTGGAGATAGGAGTCTCACAGTCTCTCTTGCCCGGGCTGGCTTTGAACCGCAACCCTCAGATTTCAGCCTCCTGAGTAGCTAGGATTACAGGCGTGAGCCATCAGCGCCCTGCTTGTCTCTGAGCTTCTTTTGCTCAAGGTGAGTGCTCTACCACCTCTGGCTTTTTTGAGTAGTTTACTGGAGATAAGAGTCTCCTGTCCAGGCTGGCTTTGAACTATGATTCTCAGATTTCAGCCTCTTGAGTACCTGGGATTACAGGTGTGAGCCACAGGGTCCCAGCTCACTTTTTTTTTTTTTTGCCTACGGCTGGTGCTCTACCACTTGAGACATACTTCTACTTCTAGCTTTTTTCTGGCTCATTGGAGATAAGAGTCTTGAGGAATTTTCTGCCCAGATGGCTTTGAATTGTGATCCTCAGGTCTTAGCCTTCTGAGTAGCTATGATTATAGATGTGGGCCAATGGGTGGCCAGATTCTAGTGTCTATGCTTTTTGGGGGTTGCTGGTCTTGGGGCTTGAACTCAGAGCCTGGGTGCTGTTCCTCAGCTTCTTTTGTTCAAGGCTAGCATTCTACCACTTGAGCCATAACTCTACTTCCAGCATTTTTTTTTTTTTTTTGGGTCCGGTCGTGGGGCCTGTACTCTGGGCCTGGGCGCTGTCCCTCAGCTCTTCAGCCCAAGGCTAGCACTCTACCACTTGAGCCACAGTACCACTTCCAGCTTTTTTCTTTTTGCTTATGTGGTGCTGAGGAATCGAACCCAGGGCCTCAGGCATGCAAGGCAAGCGCTCTACCACTGAGCCACCTTCCCAGCCCTTCCAGCATTTTTTTTTGAGTAGTTTATGGACATAAAGAGTTTAATAGACTTTCCTGCTTGGGCTGGCTTTGATTTCAGATGTCAGCCTCCTGAGTAGCTACCTCCTGGCCCAGGCCCTTAGTTAGAACCCCACGAGTGACACACACAAAAAAACAAATAAAAACACAATTAAAACAAAAAAGTCACCAAGCCAGCTTAGACACTGGTGCTTATAATACTAGCTGCTAAGAAGGCTGAAATCAGAGGATCATGGTTCAAAATCAGCCTTGGAAGCAAAGTCCATGAAACATTAATTCTAAACTGATAGTAAAATTTGGATTGCAATTCTAGTTGCAATAACAAGAAGATATGCATCACTGAACAATGACAAGGAAAGATGGGCGCCTGTTCTTTCTTTTTTTTCTTTTTTTTTTTGTCGGTCATGGGGCCTGAACTCTGGGCCTGGGCACTGCCCCTCAGCTCTTCAGCTCAAGGCGCAGCACTCTACCACTTGAGCCACAGCACCACTTTCCGGCCTTTTCTGCTTATGTGGTGCTGAGGAACCGAACCCTTGCAAGGCAAGGACTCCCACTGAGCCTCCTTCCCAGCCCCAAGCCTGTTCTTTCTTACTTGTTCCAATGGGTCTTTGAGTTGCGGTACAAGGATGGAAACATGATGGGCAGGATCTTTGCTGCATTGTCACTGATCAGACTCATGATGTACTCGTTGTTCCAGTAGTACAGTGCTCGCTCTGCCACCTGAAGAAACCAAATGCACAGTGATGTTGGTGATTATGCTTATAGACATCAGGCAGCTTCCTGACCAGTTCTGACCTGGGTCAGAACACTAGTTACTTCAAAGTGTTCTAGATTACAGACTTGAAGAGTCTTCAACAAAGAGCTAACAGATGATTTTAATTATTATTATTATTTTTTTGTCAGTCATGGGACCTGAACTCTGGGCCTGGGCGCTGTCCCTCAGCTCTTCAGCTTAAGACTAGCGCTCTACTACTTGAGCCACAGCGCCACTTCCGGCTTTTTCTGCTTATGTGGTGCTGAGGAATTGAACGCAGGGCTTCATGAATGCAAGGCAAGCACTCTACCACTGAGCCACCTTCCCAGCCATCTTAAATTTTGCCAGTCGTGGGGTTTGAACTCAGGGCTTGGGCACTCTCCCTGAGCACTTTGTTGCTCAAGGCTAGTGCTCCCACTTTGAGTGACTGCTCCACTTCCAGTTTTTGGTGGTTAATTGGAGTCTCATGGGGACTTTTCTGCTCCGGATGGCTTAGAACCACGATCCTCAGATTTCAGCTTCATAAGTAGCTAGGATTACAAGTGTGATCCACCAGTGCACGGCAGATGATATCATACACATTTAGAAATCTAGAACATCAGCATTTGATTCTTCATTCACTCCATGAACATTTATCCTAGATATCAGCCACCTGATGGTAACATGACTCGAAGACGTTTCTTCCAGTCCTTCCTTGAACTCACTTACCCATCCATTCATTTTCCACTCATTTTCCTTTTTTTTTTTTTTTTTTTTTTTTGTCGGTTGTGGAGCTTCAACTCTGGACCTGGGCAATGTCCCTGAGCTCTTTAGCCTAAGGCTAGTGCTCTACCACTTGAGCCACAGAGCCCTTTCGGTTTTCTGGTGGTTAATTAGAGATCAGAGTCTCAAGGACTTTCTTGCCTGGGCTGGCTTTGAACTGAGATCCTCAGATCTCAGCCTCCTAAGTAGCTGGGATTACAGGTGTGAGCTACCAGCACCTGGCCATTCACTCATTTTCCTACTCACTCATTCATTCCCCATGTCCTGTATTTACTAGTTATCTAGTGTGTGATGCATACTCAGCAATGCGTGTAGAGAGAGCAGGGGATGGGGGTGTGGGCAGACATACTTACTTGTAGTGGCTTCTGAAGGAAGAACCAAGGATGGGTGATTTCCTGATTTACTACAAGTGATGAGGTTGTAGAGGGCTCAAGGAGCAGTGGGCAGGAGGGGGCATGCAGGGAGATCCTGAGAAAGGAGGACAGCAGGGAGCAGCCAGAGGATTGCCAAGAGGAACTGAGGCATGGACCCAGCCCAGGGTCCATGGACTGGTCCTACTTTGGATGATTTGGGAAGCCAGAGGAGGGCTCCCACCTGCTCTAAGTTTCCAACACACAAAGCTGAAAGGCTATTATGAGTACACACATCCTTCCACCCCTGCTGTCTCTCTCCACAAGCACCTGGCACATCTCTGTGCTTTCTGCAGAACCAGATGAAAGTTCATACAGCCACTAGGCTATGTACAGCCTAGCAGTGGCTCTCACACACTTAGCACAGAGGAGTGGTTACATTTCTGCTACCAGAAACCTAGAGATTCTAAGATCATAATGTGGCAGGGTGGGCAGCAGCAGAGAGAATGGCAGGAGAGGGCGAGGAGGGCTCAGGAATCACAGGATGTGAGGAGCTGAGCTTTGCAGAATAGGGGTGAACTTGTTGAAACAGAAGAGAAGGGCACACAGGACAATATAGAGCATGAGTTAAAAAGACAAAAACAACATTAACAAGGCTGGGCACTGGTGGCTCTTGTCTATAATCCTAGCTACTCAGGAGGCTGAGATGTGAGGATCACAGTTCAAAGCCAGCCTGGGCAGCAAAGTCTATGGGTCTCTTCTCTCTCTTTTTCTTCTTTGTTGTCTCTTTCTTTTTTGGTACTGGGGATTGAACCCAGTATGCTGCACTTGCTAGGCAAGCGCTTTTTGCCTGTCTAGATTTCTACCCTGCTTATGGCAACATACCATCCATATCTGCTAGTGGCTCAATACTGCCCTCTTGCATGGGACTATGGTAGGGAGAAAGGCAGAAATACTTTACATGCATACATGTGTGCGTGCACGCGTGTGCTCACGCACACATGCACACACACACACACAGATGTCAGTTGTTTTTTTTAAACCAGTCCTAGGACTTGAACTCAGGGCCTGGGCACTGTCCCTGAGTTTATTTTGGTCAAGGCTAGCCCTCTAGAACCTGAGCTACAGTACCACGTCAGGCCTTTTCTGTTTATTTGGTATCGAGGAATTGAACCCAGGGCTTCATGCATGCTAGGCAAGCACTTTATCACTAAGTCACATTCCCAGCCCACACACTGGTTTTTGAGAAAGGATCTTACTATGAAGCTTATTCTGGACTTGGACTTGTGATTCTCTTGTCTCACCCACCAGGGTGCAAGATTACAGGTGTGCACCACCACACTTGGTTGGAAAATACTAATTTTTTTTTTGTCAGTTATGATGCTTGAACTCTGTTGGGCACTGTCCCTCAGCTCTTCAGCTCAAGGCTAGTGCTCTACCACTTGGGCCACAGTGCCACTTTTGGTTTTCTGGTGGCTTATTGGAGATAAGAGTCTCATGGACTTTCCTGCCAGGGCTGGCTTTGAATCATGATCTTCAGATCTCAGCCTCCTGAGTAGCTAGGATTACAGGTGTGAGCCACTGATGCCCAGCTGGAAAATACTAATTTTTTAAAGCATTAAAAAAAACTTTAAGCGGGGCGCTGGTGGCTCACGCCTGTAATCCTAGCTACTCAGGAGGCTGAGATCTGAGGATCGCGGTTCAAAGCCAGCCCGGGCAGGAGAGACCGTGAGACTCCTATCTCCAATAAACCACCAGAAAACCGGAAGTGGCGCTGTAGCTCAAGTGGTAGAGCTCTTCAGCTCTAGGCTAGTGCTCTAAAACTTGAGCCACAGAACTAACTTCTGGTTTTCTGGTGGTTAAATGGAGATAAGAGTCTCATGGACTTTCCTGCCTGGTCTGGCTTTGAACTGTCATCTGCAGACGCAGCCTCCTGAATAGCTAAGATTACAGGTGTGAGCTATGGGCACCCAGATATAGAACTAGGGGTTTTTATCATCACCTAAATTCTGATAACTCAAAGCCAGGCATAGTGGCTTACGCCTATAGTCCTAGCTACTGAGAAAAAGCTGAGATATGAGGATCATAGTTTGAAGCCAGCCTGGGCAGGAAACTCCATGATATTATTACCTCCAATTAAAGGCCAAAAAACCCAGAAATGGAGTTGTGATTCAAGTGCTGGAGCAGCAGCCTTGAGTGAAAAAGCTAAGGGACAAGGGCTGGGAAGGTGGCTCAGTGGTAGAGTGCTTGCCTTGCATGCATGAGGCCCTGGGTTCGATTCCTCAGCACCACATAAGCAAAAAAGGCCGGAAGTGGTGCTGTGGCTCAAGTGGTAGTGTGCTAGCCTTGAGCTGAAGAGCTGAGGGACAGCACCCAGACCCAGAGGTCAGGCCCCATGACTGACCGGGGGTGAAAAAAAAAAAAGCTAAGGGACAGCACTAAGGCTCCAGGACTGCCACACAAAAAATATCGATAACTCAGTTGTGAAAAATAAGGCTGTGTCCATACTGGACTTGAACAGAAAAAAGTATATAGAGAAACCACTTCTAATCACTCCTGTGAAGAAAAATGTTTTCAGTGATGAGAACAGGATATGAAACTATGTTTTATAGAATTAAAGTTTTAACAGCTTATTTTGAAGCATAACTGAAGTAAAAACTTGAATTTTAACTCTGAATTGTGAGAAGCAAACCATGCACTGAAACTTTCATTTCCAAAATGAATATTCTGAAATAATTGAGCAATCGCCGCCCCCCCCCCCCCCCCCAAGCCATCTACCTGGAAGTGCGGGCTGGAGACACATTTGGCTAACTGCCGGAAAAGGGGCTCCATGATCTTCACAAATTCCGACGGTTCAATTACATCTAGAATCTCCTCTAGTTCATTTAAGAACATTACTTCTTTTGGACTGTGAGTCTTTGGCCAGTATTTGAGAAGTGCCATTACCACCTGAAAAAGAGGAGACAGGAAGTGAGGTTGACAGGAAGGGAGGTCTGACATCTGGGAGGTGAGAGGTGTGCTCTTTAGGTCCTGGTAGAGCGTCAGACTCAGAGATTAGCATAGGACATGGCGCCTGAACCTCTTAGGGGCTCAGTGTTCTGTGACTGGGCCAGGGACAAGCTCATCACATAAAGATTTTGTAATGACAACTACCACCCTTTGCAAACCTCTGCACAGAAGTGCGATTAGCCTGCTGATCAACACTGCAACTGAAGACGAAAATGCTGTGTGAGCAGCAGACATGTAGCCATAGTCACAGATGTGAGGAAGGCACAGGCAGTCAGGACCACAGACAGAGCACTTACTGGCTCGGTGAGGGTGCTGTCCTTTTCTAAAAACTGCACGACACAGTACGCCAGCTGAAAAGTGATAGAAGAGTGTTAACATTTCACTTCAATATGGAAATGCAGCCGTGTTCCTTCTAGAATCACCATTAAACACTGTCCCTTGGCAAGACAAAGGCCTACCAGGCCTGAGCCTACTGAGTCCAAGGAGGCTCTCCCAGGGGCTTCTCAGGAAGGAACCCGGGACTGATGCTCAATATACCACTCTTTCTCCATTAATAGGTACCAAAACAAACCAAGAAACATCTTTTAGACTAAGCGCCATCAAGTCAACCTAGTGCGGTGGGGTTTTTCTTGTGGTCCTTTTCGAGATCAGAATGAACAAGTAATCTAATGGCTGGGGGAAACATTGAACTCAGTTTCCATCTGAAATCTCTGAATTATTAATTTCTTTTGTACAACACTTAGTTAATAGCAGCCACAGAAAATGAGTTATTTCCCAGGAAGCCAATGCCTTCTGAATCAACTGAAGAATATACTTTTTTTTTTTTTTTCTGGCAGAACAGGGTTCCTTCCGTGTGTGGCCCAGTGGCCTCCAAGGGTACCACTGAGGAGGAGCCTTCCTAAGGCTTCAGGGTGCTGGGATGGTTGTGGCTCAGTGTCAGGGACAAGTGTGGGTCATCCAGATCTAGAGACAGCCAACTACATCAGGAACCACTCAATTTCCCAGTATAACTACAGTTAGCCTCTTTCATTTAAAAAAACCCCTTCCTGGTGCCCTCCCCTCTTTGGCCTACTGGTTTCTGTACCCCAGGTCCACAGTTGCAGAGCACACTGTGGAAAGCTTCCCTCCCAGAAGTCATCCTTTCAGTCTGCTCCTCCCATCTCTACCTCAAATTATCTGTACAGTTCTTGATTCCAGAGCCTCCCTCAGTTTCTCAAGAGGAATCTCTTGCCCACTTCTGCTCCTGATGTCACCACTGTGATAGGGAGACACTGCTGGGCAGCTGGGCCCCCACCCATCCTTTGTCGTGAAGATGCCTTACCTGGGGATGGTAGACACTCAGGGATTTCACTTTGTGCAAAGGTAGTAACACCTTCAATAAGAAAATCTTGTGCTCTTCTTTGAGTGGTAAGGCAAATCCATTAATTATACTGTTGAAGAGACAATTTATTAAATTAGTATTTGCAAATTCCAGATTAAAACCAAATACCTTCTCATTCTTTGTTTTCTTCATAATGAGCCAGTATGCAAAATATTTCAGAAAAAGGGAGTATATCAAAAGGAAAAAAAAACCCAAATGACTTTGAGAAAGCATAGCTGTTGTAATCTTTGTCATTGCAAGATAATCTTGAAGTTCAAGGTTTGTGCAACTTGACTTGGTAGCAGGCAGCCTGAGGCAGCTAGAAGGCTGAGATCTGAGGACCACACAGTTTGAAGCCAGCCTGAGCAGCAAAGTTTGTAAAACTTTTTTTTTTTTTTTTGGTCATTGTGGGGCTTGAACTCAGGGCTTAGGTGTGGTCCCTGATTTTTTTGTTAAGGCTTATATTCTACTACTTAAGCCACAACTCCAGCTTTTTGGTGGTGAGTTTCAGACTTTCCTGTCCAGGCTGGCTTTGAACTGTGACCCTCAGATCTCAGCCTCCTGAGTAGCTAGGATTATAGGTGTGAGCCACCAGTACCTGGCTGAGACTCTTAGCTTCAATAAGCTACTCAGGAAAAGCTGGAAGTGGTGCTGTGGCTCAAGTGTAAGAGTGCTAGTCTTGAGCATAAAGAGGCTCAGGGACAGCGCCCAGGCCCTGAGTTCAACTTCAGAACCAGCCAAAAAAGAAAAAAAAAAAAAAAAAAAAAAGGCAGGCCAAGGCAGTGGGAGAGCATGTAGTGTTTAGTAGTATTTACACCTTTTGCAGCTGTGCCACCCCGTCAGCTGAGATGGCAAATACAATTATCCTTCCCATGTGACTTGCCCAAGGTCATGTGACTGGGAAGGACATCCCTCTCCACCCCCGACTATGCCATGCATCGAGGGATAGCGTTGTCCTAGTGTATCAAAAGTAGCCTATGCAGATGTCTCTGAGGACGATGCCTTTCAAATTACATTAAGGCAGCAGGGGTGGTCTTTCTTGGAACTCTTGGGCAGAACCTGGCCCACCAGACAATAGTGTCTGTTGAGACGAGACTCTGTTTAGTGCTGTGGGGAACCGGCAGGCTCAGTCCAAAGACCTGGGTTTCTTCGCTGCAATGGCTCCTCTGCAGCCTGCAGCGCTGCTACCGCACACCTCATCCCCACGGGGGAAAAGCCCTCCTCAGCTTTGCCACTCCAGCCCTGAGGGGATCTCAGGAGTGGGTTATGAGGGCTACTTGGATTAAAATGATAAAATCTTGGAAAAATGTCAATTATCATTAAATACTAAAAACAGTAAAATCAAAGAAATATTAAATATTAGTATTTATTTAATACCTCAAAGGTATAATCTACCTTCTGAGTTTCTAGGATCAAACTTCTTATGTAACCATTTTTTTGTGTGTGTATGTGTATATGTGTGGTACTAGAGCTTGAACTCAGGGTCTGGGCTCTGTACCTGAGCTTTTGTGCTCAAGGCTAGCTCTCTACCACTTAAGCTAAAGCTTCATATTTGGCTTTTTGTTGGTTAATTGGAGATAGAAGTTTCATGGGCTTTCCTGTCCAGCCTGGGCTTTGAACTGCAACTTTTAGATCTCAGCCTCCTAAGTAGCTAGGATTGCAGTTCTAAGACACTGTTCTTGAGAAGTAACTGAAGTTCCATAGTTTCCATGGTAACGGCACTGAGCTATGTGAAGTGGGATCAACTTAAAATTAAAAAAAAATTGAAATCATAAAAACGAGATTTGTCAAGCTCACCAACCTTCTCCTTAGGTGAAATTCTATCATCTTTCTTTTAGAGAATGATTTAAATTACTTGCCCTAGGGAGAGAGAGTGGGATCATTCTAGCATAAATTCTACCTTGGTCCATTCACTGCCAGACTTACCTTCCCAATATTTCCAGTAATTCTGCTATGCCATTATGATGCTCTGTTTCATAAATAAACCTAGAGAGAACAATCAGAGTGAGAACCTGAGGTAATAGAAATAGTAGGAAAACAAAGCCTGCAGGAGGCAAGCCAGGGAGCCGGGCGGGAGGCAGCCCTCTCACCTCCCTGCCTGTGGAGTCTTCAGGTGCTCAAGAGCTCGTCAAAGCCTGGAGATGGAAATGCCTTGAGGGCAGAGAGCTTTTCTTGCTCAAATTTCTTCCCAGGATTTTATTTTTAAAAATTTCAAAGCTGGGCGTCGGTGGCTCACGCCTGTCATCCTAGCTACTCACAAGGCTGAGATCTGAAAATCGTGAATCAAAGCCAGCCTGGGCAGGAAAGTCCATGAGACTCTTATCTCCAATGAACCACCAGAAAACCAGAGTGGCGCTGTGGCTCAAGTGGTAGAGGGTAGCCTAGAGCTGAAGAGCTGAGGGACAGTGCCCAGGCCCAGAGTTCAAGCCCCATCAGCCCCCCCCCAAATTCAGTTATGGGGAAGAATTTTTATAGCAAACCCCTTATTTCAAATATGCAGATTCAATCATTAACTATCTGTTTCATCCCATTTATACCTATCCATGCTCTAATTCATCTCATATTTGCTTATTTCAACATCAGAGGATGTCTTATACAGTTTTTAAGCACAGTGTCCATAAAGGGGAGTAGCTTTTCCTGTAGTACCTTTGTGACTATGTCACCTGCATCCACTGACATCCCCCTACACTTCTGGGGGTGCTGTCACCTTCCCACAGTGTCAGTCGGCTGCGGCTTGTCTCCTGTATTCTGTGCAGTCTCTGCCACTGTGCCCCTGCGCATGCTCCTAGGGAACTATGTAGCCCACCCTCTGCATCTGCTTGTCTCCTCCCAGACGAGGACAAGGACTTCTTCTAACTGTGTTCCTGGTGCTAGAACTGAGTCTAGCATCTGTCAGATGCTTACAATGCATTTGCTAAATGAACTGAGGACACAGAAACAACAGGAACATTTCAGAAAACAAGAAAATGTCCAGCAAGGGCATCGTAATCCTAGCTACTGCTACTCAGGAGCCTGAGACCTGAAGATCGCAGTTCAAAGCCAGCCGGGGCAGGAAAGTGTGTGAGACTCTTATCTCCAATTAAACACCAGAAAACTGGAAGAGGCACCATGGCTCAAGTGGTAGAGCACTGGCTTTGAGCTGAAGAGCTCAAGGACAGCGCCCAGGCCCAGAGTTCAAGCAGCATAACTGACAAAAGAGAGAGGGGGGAGGGTTTTGGGTGGGAGGAGAAAACGTCCTTCCC
Source organism: Dipodomys merriami (assembly GCF_024711535.1). Lineage (NCBI taxonomy): Eukaryota > Metazoa > Chordata > Mammalia > Rodentia > Heteromyidae > Dipodomys > Dipodomys merriami. Next base: position 2,453,483 of record NW_027206069.1, read on the forward strand.
CCAAGAATTTTCCTCACAAACAGATAATCTGCTCTTGCCCCATCCAGGCTCACCGGGTGTTGGTCACCAACATGCACAGAAGCTTTCTGTGAGCAATGGGAGGTTGAAAGTCTGCCTATCAGATGAAGCTTTACATTTGGAGACAGCTCTAAGCAGGAAAGACGCCTATGAAGACTAAAATGTCCTAAAATTGAATTGTTCTTGTTTGATCATCCCTTTTTTTTTTTTTTTTTTTTTTTCGGTCGTGGGGCTTGAACTCTGGGCCTGGGCACTGTCCCCCAGCTCTTCAGCTCAAGGTGAGCGCTCTATCGCTTGAGCCACAGCACTACTTCCGGTTTTCTAGTGGACATAAGAGTCTCATGGACTTTTCTGCCCGGGCTGGCTTTGAACCATGATCCTCAGATCTCAGCCTCCTGAGTAGCTAGGATTACAGGTGTGAGCCACTGGCGCCAGCTTCTTGTTTGAAACAACTGTGCAAGTGACCCAAGATAAAGAACAGGTAGACATCACAGAGGCAGAGTCTACACAGAGGGCTGGGTCTAGATGTTTCTGTATTCCCAAATAGCCACAATTGCCTGGTGGTCAAAAAACTCCCTGAGGGGCTGCTGCTGCCCTGCCCTGCCCTGAAGGAGGGTTTCCACCAGACTTACACAGAAGAGACAGGACAAAGTTGGCAGGTGGGCAAGACAGGTGTGTGGACAGGTTTTGAGCCCCCCCCCCCCAGTCCTGGGACTTAAATTCAGGGTCTGGGCTAGCACTCTATCACTTGAGCCAAAGTGCCACTTTTGGATTTTTCTGTTTATGTGGTACTGAGGAATCGAACTCAGGGCTTCATGCATGCTAGACAAGCACTCTACCACTAAGCCACATTCCCAGCCCGTTTTGAGGTTCTTGGTAAACGGAGAAACAGCCTCAAAGGATTGGGAGCACTGGGCCTCAAAAGACAGATGTGATGTGCTCTTGGCCATCTGTCACCTCCAAGTGGGGCAGGTATTATAAGAACTGGAGGTGGGTGCCCAACAGGGTCCTTGTTGAATCTGCTTCCTGCCAGCCTCTTTCTACACCTGCCCCAAGACAGAACTCCACTAAGTGAAATCAGTTGTGTCCACAAGGAAAAGTGACTGAATTTATCAAACTCAACTCAAACTTCACATGTTTATCCATAATGCGGAGGATGGCTGGTGTACCATGTGGCTTTGATCTCCCATCATCCCACTGCACTCAGGGCTACCTAAGGCCAGCAGTCGGGCACAAGCCATTTGGCTTTCCAAATCAACACTCTTAATTTCTAATTACTTTGATCTGATCTGAAGTAGGTGTAAGAAAGAGAAAATGAGGGTAGTTCTCCTTTCCCGGAGGAAGACAGGAGGGGACCGTGTACACCTATTTAGAGCAAGCTAGAGTATTTCTAACTTTAGCAGAAAAGCAACTGGCCCTTCCGAAACCTGGACTGAGCCTGCTGCTCAAGATGGACGCCTCCCTGTGTGATGTCTTCTGTAGCTCACCTCAAGAGGTGGGGCTCTGCTTCTTTCCTGTGAAGCTGGGCTGTCCAGCAGTTCCAAGCCAAGCCCTCCAGAGGACTGGCAGCTCTGCCACTTCCCTTTTGGAGGCAGCGGGAGCACTGCTGCAGGCTGCAGGAGTGGGGATGGGCAGCAGCCCTGCTGCGCCAGCCACCGCAGGAGCCACCAGGCACAAAGGAGAAGTGACCTTGGACATTTACAGCCCTTGAAGACGCCATACCATTTCTGCTGAGTTCACTCTGGACATACAACTGAGAGGATCAATGGATGGTGATGGAGGCCAAAGGTCTGTGGATCAGTGCAGCAAGAGCAGGAGCAGACCTGTGACTGCTCTGAAACCACATCTCCAGGTTTGCCAAAACACCCTTAGGAGTCACCCAAAAGATTCACATTCAATAAACAGATTCGAATGAGAAATTCTAAGATGAACCAAGTATCTAGAAAATGCTAAAAAGATAAAAGTTTTACAGACCGAGAATCCCTTACTCAAAATGTTTGTGACTGACCAGCAGTATGACCAGATATGGGATAGTGATTTTTTTTTTTTAGATTTTGGAATATTTGCATGTATATGATGAGAAATTTTGAGGATATGCCCCGTGTGCTTGTGGTTTTTAATTAAGCGTGTGTGTGTGTGTGTGTGTGCGCGCGCGCGCGCACACGCGCGCATGCGCGCGCGCACTGGAGCTTAAACTCAGATGGGTACTGTTCCTTAGCTTTTTCACTGGTGCTCTACTACTTGAATCACAGTTCTACTTCCAGTTTTTGCTGGTTCATTAGAGATAAGAATTTCATGGGTTTTCCTGTCCAGACTGGTTTAGATCTCAGCTTCTTGAGTAGCTAAGATTAACAGGTGTGAGCCACCAGTGCCTGGCAAACTTTTTTTTTTTCTTCATGTTGAGGACTGAACTCTACTTTTTTTGAGACAGATTTTTGCTGTGTTTCTCAGGATGGTTTCTAATTCCTAGGCTCATGAAATGATTCAGCCCCAGCCTCCTTAGTAGCTAGGACTATAGGCACAAGCCACAAAGCTTGGCTGTGCCTGTGTCTGTCACCTGTCACATGAGGTCAGATGCGAAGTTTTCTCCTTGTGTCATCCATGCCAGTGCTCAAAGTTTCCAGCTTTGGAGTTTTAGATTTTAGGTTTGGGATTTTTTTGGTTGGGAATGTTCAATTTGTATTGCATAGAACTTAGATAAGCTGAGGACACAGATTCAAGATGTTTTGCTAGTTTTCTCACAAAAGGGAAGACCCAAAGCATACTAAGTAATCTAAAGGTATGCTTGGGCCTTGTTCTTGCTATGCAAACAGACTTCACTTGAGCCATGCCCTGGCCCTTAAGATATGAGACATTTCCACGTCTTTTTTTTTTTTAATCAGTCCTGGGGCTTGAACTGTGGGCCTGGGTGGGCTGTCCCTGCACTCTTCAGCTCAAGGTGGGAGATCTACCACTTGAGCTACAGCACCACTTCTGGTTTTTTTTTTTGTTTTTGTTTTTTTTCCCCCCCTGGTGGTTTACTGGAGATAAGAGTTTCACAGACTTTCCTGTCCCAGCTGGCTTTGAACCATGATCCTTAGATCTCAGCCTCCTATGTAGCTAGGATTATGTGTGTGAGCGCAATCAGCTCATTTCTATTTCTTTAATGATAGTGTTCAACAGATTTATGGTTCTGTTGTCTAAACAAAATCTAGTAGTGTTGAAGAATCAAAAAGATTGTGGCAGGAGCCTTTTCTTTTTTTGTTTTGGGTTGGTTGTGGGAGCTGAACTCTGGGTCTGCGCATTGTCCCTCAGCTCTTCAGCTTAAGGCTAGTGCCCTACCACTTGAGCCACAGCACCACTTTGGCTTTTTTCTGCTTACGTGGTGCTGAGGAATCGAACCAGGGCCTCATGCATGCGAGGCAAGCACTCTACCACTGAGCCACCTTCCCAGCCCAGAAGCCTTAATTTTAGGATTAAAAAACTTAAATTTATATTGTACCTGTTCTATATTATTTGAATAATGTATATTACATTCTGATAGATAAGCCTAGTAATGATCTTGTTAGAAAGGAATAACAGAATCAAGAAATGCAAAACAAAGCCAGACACCAGTGACTCACATCTGTAATCCTAGCTATTCAGGAGGCTAAGCTGTAAGGATAGTGGTTTACAGCCAGCATGGGGAGATAAATCTTATCTCCAATTAACCAGTAAAAAACTCTGGGAGCAGAGGTGTGGCTCAAATGGTATAGCACCAGCCTTGAGTGAAAAAGCCATGCACGAATTTGAGGCCCTGAGTTCAAGCTCCAGAGAAGGCACTTGCAGGTGCACACAGTATATACTGATGCAAAACAGGAATGAACATTTAGAGGAATGACATCATTCCCTGCAATGCAGGTGGTGAGTCAGGACTGGGTTATGTTCAACCCTGAGTTCTGTTATGCAAATAGACATGGGAGCTTGAAGTTCAAAGGTAGCCACATACACACTGAGATGCTCCAACATCAAAATGTGTCCCTGGGTGGCAACGTGGGAGCAGAGTTAGATTTCAGTGGCTGCAGCCACTGGGCTGTGCACTGGACTGGGAGGGCCAGGAGGAATGGGTGCTGGGCTCTGTGAGTCTGATTCAACTCCCTAGTTCCTGGCTCTTGCTCAGCCACTATGACTAGGGAAGGCCAGAAGGCCTAGGTACTGCCGTGACTGGCACTTCAGGCCCCTTCTGTAGGCAAGGCCAGGCCTGGTCTTATAGTGAGACTATATGAAACTCTCCTTTGCTTGGTCATGTTGGAGTTGGATATCATGGAGATGCAAGCCAATCCAAGAAGCCCAAACCAGAACATACTCACTTGGTGTTTCAGACACAGGTGGAGACCACATGAACTGTTTTTTCCAACAGCATCTATCCTGTGCAATGGTGGGCTGTGCTTAAAGCTGGTCCTGGGTGTGAGCACCTCACCTTGTGGGATGGGAGCCACGCTGAGTAGGGTGGCTTCCCTGCAAGGGGATGTTTGGGAAGCTTCATGGGCCGAGGGGAGGGCAGGGCTAGAGCAAGACAAAACAGCTACGAAGCCTTAAGTGGCAGAGCCTCGATGTACACAGAGGCGGATCAGAAAGGGTGCCCTGCCACCCCAACAGCAGCGGCGGCGGCAGCCATCTGTGGTGTCAAGAGACTCAGAGGTGCCAGGTGAGAGAATCAATGAACCCAGCATGCTGGTGCAGGTATAAAATCTCTGGAGGCACAGGCAGGAGGATATGGAGTTGGAGGCCAGCCCAGGCTAAGTTAGCATGACCCTGTTTCAAACAAACAAACAAACAGAAGGGCTGGAAGCATGGCTCATGGGCTAGAGTGCTTGCCTAGTACACATGAGGCTCTGACTTAAGAAGCAACGAGGCCTGGTCAGCGAAGAGGCCAGAAGTGATGTTGGACCACGCACTTGAGCACTGTGGTGCCTTTCTAAGCTCAGTGCTCACAGGCCAGCATCTGAGGTTACACCCCATGGTCCTGTAGGCTTCAGGCTGGGCATGGCACTGGAAAGCCACTCTGGCAAGGTTTTCTCCCCTGTGCCCAGCCAGAGCCCCCAGAACTGCTCACCTGAGTTCACAGATCCTCCTAGGTCAGGCTACTTTGCTCCTCACCCTGTCTCCTTCACTGAGATTCTTGGAGAGGGAACAGATGGCGCAGGTGGAAGGACGCGGTGTTTGGACACCATTGGTTCAGTGCCATCGGGGCACCCAGAGGCTCCCAGGGAAGTCCCAAATCAGCATGAACAGTGAGGTTCTGGGAGATGTGGGAGGCCTCAAGAGGGGGCCAGGTATGGGGCCGGGGAGGGAGCTACCTGGACAGCAGCAGGGAGGCCCAGGGGTGTGCAGTATGTCTGCCGCTGTGCATGACTTCTAGCATGCTGCTCCATCTCTCTCCACTGCCCTTTGCCCCACGGCAGGGAGACACGGGGCACTGAGTGTGAACGTGAATACCGTCATGCACAAAGAACGTCGCCTCACAGAGACTTACCTATAAAATATATTATTTATCTGTTTTCGGATGTAAGCTCTCAGGCCTAAGAACTTTCCATAGATTCTGTGAAGGGTTGTTTTTAGAAAATCTCTCTCCCGAGGATCCTCGCTGTCAAAGAGCTCTAAAAGCTTCAAGAAGAAAAAGACATTTAGTGACCACTTTGCAGCTCTGCAGATTGTAGCTCCTGCAGTTACAGCTAACTCGTGCCTTACCTGCAGTACAAACTTCTGGTCAATATATTTCTTTGCAATATTAGGCTGGAAATCTGGAGACTCTAAAAATCTTAAGAAAAATTCATAAACAAGCTAGGAGAAAAAAAAACAATGAGTCAAATAACAGTATTTTATTTATTTGTTTATTTATTTTTTGCTAGTCATGGGGTTTGAACTCTGGGCCTAGGCGCTGTCCCTCAGCTCTTCAGCTCAAGGCTAGCTCTCTACCACTTGAGCCACAGCACCACTTCCAGCTTTTTCTGCTTATGTGGTGTTGAGGAATCGAACCCAGGGCCTCATGCATGTGAGGCAGGCACTCTTCCACTGAGCCACTTTCCCAGCCTAGTAGTATTTTAAGTGGTGATTTAGATGCCCTTTGATGTGGTTTTTGTGGGTGTTTGAAAATAACAGATACTTAAAGGGCAGCATCTCTACCGAATCCAGGTTGAAATGTGTGGCTTAACTTAACTATAATTTGTGATGGCAATTATTTTGTTTATTGAGAGCCACAGACTATGCTTTAAATAGCCATTGAGCAAAACATTTTCCATGGCCATGTCACCAGTGCTTACATCACTGCCAGAGCCCACTGAAGAGCCGCCACGCCCTGGGCCTGGATCAGCCTCCAGCATGGGACTGGCAGGCTGTTGCCTGGGCATCTGGAGTGAGTGCTGAGACACAAAGCCAGGCAGCCGCACTCAGCGGCTGTCAGTGGAGCGGGCTGCACAGATGCAGACAATGAGCTGTAGTCACTGGCTTCTCCCCTCGTGACTAGGCTGCATTGGGCACCATGGCCTGGTTGTCACAAGCTAGGTGTAGAAGCTAGACGCTGTGAGGCAGAATATCTGGCTCCCAGGACACCCTCCCTTCCCTGTGTGTCCCACTATCTGCTTCCCTTCCAGGTGACCTGCCATCCCCCTCCAGGGCCTTGGCATGCATGACCTTGCTTTGTCCACACTGGCCTGGGGGCCTTCTAGTCTATCTGGCATGTACAGATGCACTTGGAGAAGGTTCCAGTCAGGAAGGAGCCCAGGGTATGCAGGGACATAGGTTAAATCCAGGAACACTGGAAGCATACCTGCCGAACTCCTCCAGGTCTCAATTTAGAGGATATCTGCAAGGTGGGTATTGCCATCGGAGATACACCCCAGTTTAACATCTTTGTAGTTTGTGTAAAAGCACTTAAACACAAACGCGGTTTGCTAAAACATTACTAGATCAGAGATGAGTTCAGATGAGAGGTCTACTGGCTAGCACTGAAGGAAGGCCCTGGGCAACGCCTCTGCTCTACAGAGCCATGCAGTGGGCACCCTCCTGTTTGGGGCTCAGAGTCCAGTACCTGAAGATGAGGCCAGGCTGCTTCTAACGTTGGCTCATCCTCCTCTGGGTCGAATTCTGCTCCCGTAGGATTGGAGGAGGGTGGCAAGGTCCGAAACATGTTAACTGCAAACTAAAACCCACATATTACGTGGTTACAACCATGATACTTCAAGTTTGACAAAGAAATATGTAATAATTCTAATAACAGTCTTCACCCTATCGTGAAGTGGCTGGTCATTATTTTTAAGATTCAGAAACAGTGGAGCCTGGGTCAAAAGTACAGCAGCAAACAGACTTCCCACAGGCAGACGATCACCAAAGTCCTGTGTTTGACTTCCTTCCTTCCTCCCTCCCTTCCTTTATTGTGCCAGTACTGGGGCTTGAACTTGGGCCTGGGTACTATCCCTTAGCTTTTTCACTCAAGGCTGGTACTCTACTTGCGCTGCATATGCTACTGGTTTTCTGCTGGTTAACTGGAGATGAGTCAGATTTCTGTGCTTGAGATGGCTTCAAACTGTGATACTAAGAACTCAGCCTCCTGTGTAGCTAGGATTTCAGGCATGAACCACTGGCACTGGGCTTAGTCTTCTGACTTTTTTTTTGTTGGTCGTGGGGTTTGAACTCTGGGCCTGGGTGCTGTCCCGTCCCTGAGTTCTTCAGCTCAAGGTGAGCACTGTACCTCTTGTGTCACAGCACACTTCCCATTTTCTGGTGGTTAATTAGAGCTAAGAGTCTCATGGACTTTCCTGCCCCGGCTGGCTTTGAACTGCGATCCTCAGATCTCAGCCTCCTGAGTAACTAGGATTACAGGCGTGAGCCACTGGCGCCCGGCTCCTTAGCGTCGTTTGCTCAAGGCTATCATTCTATCACTTGAGCCACAGCCCCACATCAGGCTTTATCTGTTTATTTGGTACTAAGGAATTGAACCCACGGCTTCATGCATGCTAGGCAAGCGCTCTACCATTAAGCTACATTCCCCGCCCACAATTTAAATTCTTTTAGTAAAATAGGAGTAATGTTCCTAAGACATAAGTATAAAGAAAAAAAGTCTGGCTGGGTGTCTGTGGCTCACACCTGTAATCCTAGCTACTCAAGAGGCTGAGATACGAGAATCGGTTCAAAGCCAGCCTGGGCAGGAAACTCTGTGAGACTCGTATCTCCAATAAACCACCAGAAAACTGGAAGTGGCGCTGTGGCTCAAGTGGTAGAGCGCTCGCCTTGAGCTGAAGAGCTGAGGGACAGCGCCCAGGCCCAGAGTTCAGGCCCCATGACCGACAAAAAAAAAAAAAAAAAAAAAAAAAAAAAAAAGTCTGGAACCTAAGCCTTGATGCCTGACTGGTTCTCACTGGTATCCAACCTCTGAGGACCAGAGACCTCCTGTGAGCCAGTCATGTGCACAAGCCTCTGTGAGAATGCCAAAAACAGGTGACAAATGGTGAAGCCTGACAGGGAGAGGGGTGCTTCCTCAGCAGGTAGAGGAGACCGGGACAGGAAGGCTTCTCCAGGCAGCACACTCATAGATTCAACCACCAGCGACTAAGGAGAGGCCATGTGCCCGGTGGGCCATCACTCCTTCCAGAGTTTGCAGAGAAGGGCAGAACTGCCTGTCACCACCAGCCACCGAGCTGCGCCACAGCTCCTCCCCGAGCCGTGAGCATGAAGAGAACCAAGTTTTGTGTGTGTCAGTCCTGGGGGTTGAACTCAGGGGCTGGGCGCAGTCCACTTCCAGTTTTCTGGTGGTTAATGTCCAAGCTGGCTTTAAACTTCAGTCCTTAGATCTCAGCCTCCTAAATAGCTAGGCTTACAGGCGTGAACTATGGACATCCGGCCTCAGAATTGAGTCTTTAACTTTCTTGATCTGGGTTGGCTTTTCCTGAAAGCCAGATCATGGGGGTGGGAGCGCCCCAGTCACTCAGAGTTGAGGGGCACATTTGGAAGAGAGACAGGTGTATTGCGGGCTGTGGTGTTAGTTTGGAGAGAGCGTGTGTTTGGAGAAAGCAGAGTGCATGTGGGAGCACTGGGGCTGGCTGGGAGACAGCGAAGGAGGGCTGGCTCACCACAGCGGGCGTGCTGCCCTCCGCACAAGGATGTAACCTGCCCAAAAGACAGACTACCACAAGGAAGAGCCCGCACACTGCTGGAGGCAACTTCTCTACCCCCTCTGCTCAGTAGGGGTAAAGGGGACCCCCGCATGTCCCTCCTAAAGCCAACTATGTCTGAGATGAAAACTTTCAGAAATGACCAGCCTTCCCAGGAAGGGCAGGGGGTATGACATCACAGACAATGGTGAAAGGCAATAGTTAAGAAGGAAAGGTACCCCAGAGTGATGGTTCATATTGTGCTAACCAGCGAAGCTGCAGTACCCGACCATGCAAACAGACAAGGTGTTGCTGCGAGGGTGGTGTGGAGATGCTGTAAGCAGCTACCATCAGCTGACTCAGAAAAGGAGACAATCTTGGGTAATGGAGGTGGCCTGGGCCTGCGAGGCTGGCTGGGCTCCCTTCCTTCTCCCTCCCCTGCCAATTCTCCAGGAGTCTGACTGGAGCACCCGTTTGTAGGGGATTTGTTAGAAACCCAGTCACAACATTAGTTAAGAGAGTGGTGCGCTGTCAGGCTGCTGTCCACCAAGTGTCCGTGCACTGTGGTCCAGTGACTAGGAAACTCTTCAGCTTCTGGGTCCTGCTAGGGGTCTGCCAGGCAATGGCTGCCACCTTGCTGCAGTTGCAGCCTAATGTGGTGCCACTTTCATTCACTTCCCTGGTGGCTACACATGGTCCCCAGCTGGTGGTGGAAGCCAGGGTCGGTGAGCTGGGTCTGTTTTTCTGTTTCCTCCAGATCCTCCTTCTCCCTGTTTCCTCCTACCATGAAGTGAAAACTAGTTGTCCTACCACATCTGCCACAGCTTCTGCTTCACTGATGGCCTGATGAAGCAGGAGACTGTGGACAGAAGCCAGGGACCTTTCTTTCCTTTTCTTTCTTTCTTTTTGTTTTTCCCGTTTTTTTTGTTTGTTTACTTGGCCTGGGCCAGGTCAGAACTCCCAATATTCCTGCTTCATGAATCAGCCTACCGAATGCTGGCACGAGAGGTGTGCATCATTATGTCCAACTAATCTTCCTTCATTTAACTTAAATTTTTTCCCCAGGTATTTTGTCCTAGCAACGGGAAGTTAACCCAGGGCCCTAGGATTCAATTAAGGTAAATATGGTGCCTCCACCCCGTGCACTCTCTCAGAGGAAAGACCAACGGGAGCCAGGAAGGGAGTCCTCGCTGAACTAGAACTCTTCCGGCCCCGGGGTCTTGGAGCATCCAGAGCTGTGGGGACGCCTGGGATGTGTGGCACAGAGAAGCCTGGACAGGCCAACACCGTGCCCTGCACAGCCAGGCGGCTGTGCTGCTGCTGCTCGACAGAAGCGCTCTCACGTGTAAGAAAACAATCTTCTACCTCTAACTCCTAACCTCTGTGTGACTGCATGACACTGCATTGACCTAGCGCTCATCTGTGGAAAAGGTTAAATAAAGATGTTGAAACTGGTATTTTGAGGGGGAAAAAAGGGAGCAAGCGGCGACCTAGAAACATTTCTTATCATGAAGGCTTCAAGGGTCACATCTGAGGAGGCCCAGAGAGAACAGAGCTGTGCGGCCAACATCAGGGTGCAAATGTCATCTCCGTACAGCAGAAAAGAGTTCATGACATCTTCACCAACACTCCATCTCCTTGTGAGAACCAAGGGACTCAGATCTCTTAAGCCTGCACAGATCACTCTGGTCTCAACAATCTTTTTTTTTTTTTTGGTCGGTGGTGGGGCTTGAATCTGGGCCTGGGCGCTGTCCCTCAGCTCTTCAGCTCAAGGCTAGCGCTTTACCAACTTGAGCCACAGCACCACTTCTGGCCTTTTCTGATTATGTGGTACAGAGGAATCGAACCCAGGGCCTTGTGCATGCAAGGCAAGCACTCTACCACTGAGCCACCTTCCCAGCCTGTGTTGGTTATTTTGAGACAGAGTCTTGTCTCCTGACTGGGTGTGTGCCTGGACCTGGACCTGCCTATTTTAGACTTTATGTTACAGCTGGGAGGATAGGTGTTTGCCACTCATTAACTTCATTGTTGTTGTTCTTCTTTTCTTTTCTCTTTTAATCAGTTGTGGGGCTAGAACTCTATGCCTGGGTGCTCTGCCTCGGCTCTTCAGCTCAAGGCTAGCGCTCTATCACTTGAGCCATAGTGCTACTTCCAGCCTTTTCTGTTTATGTGATGCTGAGGAATCAAACCTAAGGCCTCATGCACTCTATTGCTGAGCCACCTTCCCAGCCTCTTCTTCTTTTCTTAAGCAAAGTTAAAAAAATTATCTTAAGTAGTTGACTTCATCTTCTGCTGAGACAGATGGAGTCTTGAAGACTTCTGCTGGGTTCACTTGGAATCACAGTCTTCCTTATTTCCACAAAGCTAGGTTGACAGGCATGGGCCACTGCTCCCAGTTTGCAGTTGAGAAGAGGTCTTGGGAACTTTCTGCCCCTGCTAGAACCATGATCCCCCCAATCTCAGCTCCCAAGTAGCTAGGCTCATAGGTATAAGCAACTGGCACTCAGCTTTCCCTACATTTTCTTCTTACCTAGAAGCATGAGCTAGACTGACGTTCTGCCTCAACTTCCATTCTCTCATCTGCTAACAGGGGTGGCTCCTTCCTTTACTCTGGAATAGCCTGAGAACCACACATGACATCAGAAAGAGTACTTGTCAAGTGTAAAACCACGATGCCTGGGCAGTCCCCACTTAAGTATTTCCCAAAAGTGTGCCACTATTTCTCTGGCCTCCTGAGGGCAGTGACGGCAAGCACGCACATGTGTAGTTTGTCTCCAAGCTCCATGGGCTGACTGTGAAACACCCAAAGCACCGGCTTCTCCACTGTTCCCGACACACCCACTGGCAGGGCAGAGGTCAGTCCTGCAGGTGTTGAAATAGATGCAAGCCAAAACAACTCCAAAACCATTTTGTGGAGAATTCTTACAATTCAGCAATTTTCTGCCGTGTTTCTATAGCTGTGTTATTTATTACCAAGGGGGTGAATAAATACTTATGCTGTGACATAACTGCAGCCCAATAAGACAGATAAAGATTTTAAGAGGCGAAGGGATGTTCTCCCACAGAAGGTGGCTTAATTCTGGATGAGCTTGGAAGACAGGCTTGGTTACTCACAGGTTCCGGGTGGAACTCACACCGCTAGCCTGCTACCTCCCTCCTCCTCACAGTTCTGTTCCTGTGAGTGCGATTTATAACAGTTCACAAAGGCCGAACGATGGCTACTTCAGAACACTTTCCCTCCTATGACATTATATTGTAAGAGTCGTACTACTCAAGAAATACCTTTCCAGAAAGTTTGTTTAAATACTAAGCTACCATTTGCAAATGATACATCAGAAAAATAAAGGCACAGACTGACCTGCAGCTCTGACAGCTGGGCCATCATAGATGGATAACCAGATCCAAAAAGCAAGTACAAACAAACAATCTCTCCATGAAACAATAACAGAGTGAAAGGCACCATACACAAAGACAGAGAACCACTGAGCATTACCTGTGCATTTGTCCTAATTAGAAGGCTGAATGGAGAAAGCACAGGAGCTCCAACAAAGGGCATTAAGAATACTAAAAGTGTGATGAAGCCTTCACCACCACCAGAGGATGACATTCCATGGTAAACAAGGGACTTGAACAGTAAGCATAAGCAAGCTGATTTTCCATGAACCCAGAGACTTACAACAGCCCTTTCTTCACTGGCACAGGGAACAGCTGGCACCTAGTAGGTCCTCAGATACTTGCTGAGGGGAGTGGATCCTCTGGGAAAATACACATCAGTCATTCTGTTAACTGCAACACCCTGTAATTACCTGAAAACTGTGAAACATGTCTGATTAAACCTTAAGCTCTCAGCTGTAATGTAATTACAGTCCTAATTGGGTTCCTAATTGTAAGCTCTTCCATGATGGAGTACATTTTCTCCTGAACATTTATTCCAAAGATAACTGGATGACTGGGCAGCTCCATCTCCAAGCACTACAGACAGGCCCTCAACAAATGCTCAGGGGCTTTTACTCAAGGTCAGAGCTGTCTCAAAAAATACAACTTTCGAGCTGGAAAGGTGGCTCAGTGGTAGAGTGCTTGCCTAGCATGCATGAAGCCCTGGGTTTGATTCCACAGCACCACATACACAGAAAAAGCCAGAAGTGGTGCTGTGGCTCAAGTGGTAGAGGGCTAGCCTTGAGCAAAAGAAGCTCAGGGACAGTGCCCAGGTCCTGAGTTCAAGCCCCAGGACTGGCAAAAACAAAATAAAAAAACAACTTTCCATCAAAACAGATGCTAGCATATGTTATTTAAGAAAAAAAATCCTGGGGCTGGGAAGGTGGCTCAGTGGTAGAGCGTTTGCCTTGCATGCCTGAGGCCCTGGGTTCGATTCCTCAGCACCACATAAGCAAAAAGAAAAAAGCCAGAAGTGGCGCTGTGGCTCAAGTGGTAGAGCGTTAGCCTTGAGCTGAAGAGCTGAGGGACAGCACCCAGGCCCAGAGTTCAGGCCCCATGACCGGACCCAAAAACAAAAGAAAAAAAGAAAAAAATCATATCTTTTGAAGTTCTTATTTCTGAATACCTTGCTATTTGTATAATCTACTTGAATACAGGTTAAACATCCCTTATCTGAAATGCTCAGGGCCAGAAATGCTTTGGAGTTTTTCAAATTTTGAAAATATTTTATGTCATACACATAATGAGATATCCTAGATATGGGATCCATGCTTAAGCACAAAATTCATTTGTTTCACATATATACATCTTACATGCAACCAGAAGGTTTTTTTGTTTTTTGTTTTCTGGGTCATGGCTGTCCTCCCAGCTACTGGGAGGTAGATATTAGAAGATCCTGGTTCAAGGGTAGTCCAGACAAAAAGTTAAGTGAGATTTCATCTCAATCAATAAAGCTGGGCATGACGGCATGTGCTGGTCAACCCAGCTACGGAGATGGATTACACAGGGGATTGCATTCCAGGACAGCTAGAGCATCAAAGCAAAAAGGGCTGGAGGCATGGTTCAAAGTTAGAGCGCCTGCCTAGCAATGATAAGGATCTGAGAACTGAGTTGCCTGATTTTAAATTTTACTTATTTTTATAAGCCCACATTATTAATACAAGAGGTTTCATTGTGATAATTCCATAAATGTGTACAGTGTACTTTGAACAAGTTTATCTCCTTTACTGAAGATAGGGAAAAAAACCCCACAAATTGAGAGACAACTACTATAATGTGTGAGGTGAAAACTTGACTGGATGGAGGTGAGAACAGATAAGATGTGCAGAAAAGGTGAACTTAAAGAAAGCAAAAGAAACCATTCAAGTGAAATGGGGGAAAAATAATAAAAAGAAACAGCCCTAGCCCGTGGTTCCCCAAGGGTTTCTACTGGGGCCCTGAAGAACTTTTAGAAAGAGAGCAGGGGAAAGACAATGGCTTTCTAAATTTGATGGGAAGTATAAACAAACTCCAAAGGAGAGAAATGAAGGAAGCCATACAGGCTGGAGGTGGGGGGTAAGGGCAGGAGGTGGGAGTGAGGGAAGCATTATATCAGTGGCAACAGAAACAAGGATGAGAGCAGATTTCTCACTGGCAGCAGTGCAAACAAGACAAGAGCAGTCTAAAGTCAGAAGAGAGCCCTTCAGACAGATACAGGCTGAAATAATTTGCCACTGGTAGACCTCTGCTTCAAGAAACAGTAAAGATGACCAGCATTGGTGGCTCACGCCTATAATCCTAGCTCCTCAGGAGGCTGAGATTTGAGAATCGTGGTTCAAAGCCAGCCTGGGCAGGAAAGTCCATGAGACTCTTATCTCCAATAAACCACTCAGAAAACTGGAAGTGGCGCCGTGGCTCAAGTGGTAGAGCTCTAGTCTTGAGCTGAAGAGCTCAGGCCCAGAGTTCAGGCCCCATGACCAGACCCCTCCTCCAAAAAAAAAATCCTAAAATTCAATGGCAAGAAAAGAACTCAATTAAAAAAAATGGGCAAATGGCTAGATGCCAGTAGCTTATGCCTATGATCGTAAGTAATCAGGAGGCTGAGATCTGAGGATCTAGAGTTGTGACTTAAAAATCAAAGCCACAGCTTGAGGCCCCAATTTCCAAAACCAGTTAAATAAATAATGAATAGAAATAAAGCTACAGGGCCTGGGAAGGTGGCTCAGTGGTAGAGCGCTTGCCTTGCATGCATGAGGCCCTGGATTTGATTCCTCAGCACCATATAAACAGAAAAAGCTGGGGCTTGGAAGGTGGCTCAGTGGTAGAGCGCTTGCCTTGCAAGCCTGAGGCCCTGGGTTCGATTCCTCAGCACCATATAAGCAAAAAGAAAAAAGCCGGAAGTGGCGCTGTGGCTCAAGTGGTAGAGCGCTAGCCTTGAGCTGAAGAGCTGAGGGACAGCGCTCAGGCCCCACAACCGTACCCCAAAAAAACAAAAACAAAAACAAAAACAAAAACAAAAAAACAGAAAAAGCTGGAAGTGGCACTGTGGCTCAAGTGGTAGAGCGCTAGCCTTGAACCGAAGAGCTGAGGGACAGCGGCCAGGCCCAGAGTTCAGGTCCAATGACCAACCAAAAAAAAAAAAAAAAGGTATTTAAAACAAAACCCTTTTTCTGGGTTTCAAAAAGACCTTTCCTCCTTTTCTCCCTCCCTTTCCATGGTTGGAAGAGAACCTGGAACCTGAGGCATGCCGGGTAAGTGCACTACCAACTGTTCTACCTCCTCAGCCCCTAGGGCTTTATTTTTAAATCCATTGATGCTCATTCTCCTTTAATCCATGTTATTGTAACCGTGGCAAAATAAAAACTAAGCAAAACAGGGAATATGTAATTTAAAACTTATTTGAACTAATTCTGCCAATGATTTGAAACTTCACTGGTTACCATACTACTCCTTTTAAATTCAGAACATTCTTTCCTTTCCCATTTCAGAAGCATCGTAACTCTTACAAGTAATACTTTCCAGAACACACTGTAACTGTCAGATATAAAAATAGGGAAGGGAAAGTATCCAATTTTGATCGCTAAGTGGAACATGGGACAATCATCTTGAGTCCTTGAAGGTACCTGGCCAACACATCCTAGGGAAAACTCTGAGGCCAAAAAAGCTTGTAAGTCAATATTAAATCATGTGAGTGCAGACTAAAATAAAAAGCAGAGTTCATTTTCCCTGGAACAAAACACAAGTCTTCACATGAACCATCATCCCATACACAGATCATTTCTGTTCATTCGTTTTAGTGATCCTCCTCTCCTTCCCCTCGTTTCCTCCTTTCCCTCCTAGCCTCTCCTCTCTCATCTTTTCTCCTCTCCTCCTCTGCTTCCTTTCCCTTCTTTCCCTCCTATCCATCCACCTATCTAACAATCCATTGTGATTATGGGAAGTGAACTCAGGGCCTCTAACAAGCACACTACCATTTGAACCATGCCTTAGTCCTTTTGCTTTTAGTTTTCAGATAGTCTCGAGTTAAGTGAACTGATTTTACCTCTGCTTCCCGAGTAGCTGGGATTACAGGAGTGTATCACCAATTTTTTTTTTTTTTTTTTTTTGCCAGTCCTGGGGCCTGAACTCAGGGTCTGGGTGCTGTCCCTTAGGCTAGCACTCTACTACTTGTACTACTACTTCTGGTTTTTGAGTGGTTAACTGAAGATAAGAGTCTCTCGGGGACTTTCTTTTCTGCACAGGCTGGCTTTGAACCTTGATCCTCAGATCTTAGCCTCCTGAGTAGCTAGGATTACATGGTATGCCATAGATGCCCGGTTGTATCACCAACTTAAAAAAAATTTTGTTGGCTGTGGTGATGGCAAGTGTAGTACATGATCATTATTAAATGTTTTAAAAATTATGAAAACATACAGCAAGGGGGGGGGGAAATCTATATAATTTAACTACCCCAAAGCAGCTACTACCCACATTCTATTATATTACCTCTAGATTTATTTTATAATCTGAAATGGAACCAGCAAGCCAAGCTGTGGTATGAATGAGGCTGCAGTTATATAATTGCCTTCTCATCCCAATTTTGGTTTTGCTTCCATTAATTTAGTTCCATGTTACAAACATGGAATCATACCTCAGGCCATGTTTTTAGACCTCTAATCACTATTTAGTCTAACCTAACCAAGTTCTCTGTGAAGCACTTCCACAATGTAACTTTCTAAACAGGGAAGCAGAAAGAGTGACTGTGACTGTAAGGTATCAGAATGTGAAGCAAGTCAACACAAGGAGGGAGAGCTAGGCAACTGCCCAGCACATGTTCTAAAGAGCCTGGAAGAAGGGTCTCTTGGAGTACTGTCTCTTGCCCATCCACTTCTGGGGCTGAGAGAAGACACTTGAACAATAACTTCATTCTGGGGCTCTCCCAATTTCCACATGATTCCCTTTCAGCCTAAGGCTGCTACAGTCTTTTGTTTAGAACTAACACAAACTTGTAGACTTGAACCATTCACCTACAGCAGCACAGGGAGTGGATGGAAAGCTGGGTACAATGTGACTGCTTGGC
Organism: Dipodomys merriami; assembly: GCF_024711535.1. NCBI lineage: Eukaryota > Metazoa > Chordata > Mammalia > Rodentia > Heteromyidae > Dipodomys > Dipodomys merriami. The sequence continues at coordinate 2,471,081 of NW_027206069.1, forward strand.
CTGCCCTTCTCAAAAAGCCTTCCTCCAACTCTCAGGCACAGGAAGGAGACAGGCAGGCATCAGACAGTTTGTGACCAGGGCCAATCAGTTTCTCTCCTTCCAGGGCTTACAGCCACTGTCACACAGATGCCCGAAAGACCGAAGCTCTACACAAGCTGGACACAGGACATGGACAGAGCCTTGCCCACTGGAATTGTTGACCAAATACCCCTAGGTCTGTTTGACAATCCACCTATGAGTATAAACAGCGTGCCTGCCATGCGCAACCCAAAGACAACTCAAACTCAGGGCCCAGGGTGCTTTCCCATACTCATCTACTTGCACAAGTCAGAAACTGGGGCACCAGTTCATCTTCCTAAGTATCTCAATTCAAATCCTCTAAACATTAGTGCGTCTAACTCATCATATTTCACAGCTGCCATTTCTTTCCATCCCCACAGCACTGGCTTAAGCCACCATTTCTCCTCTGCAAGGCTCTAGCAGACTCAAAACCAGTTCCATACACCTCCATTTTATATTCCTTCCTATTGCTCTTCACAGGGCAGCCAGAGCAAAGGGTGTGGCTTCAGCCCTCCAGGCCCAGCCTCTAGTCCTTGGGCTCCACACCAAACTCCTCAGGGTCTTGACTCCAGCCTTACTCAACTGGTGCCCCCCCTTGTCTTTATCTGCAGCCGTGGAGGGCTGTCCCGGCTCGATGCCCTTCCAAATGCAGCTTGTCTTCCCCAGACAGCAGGTCAGGCTCCATGTGTTCCTGCTTGCCCCAGGCCACTCTGCTCTGTCCCTCTCAGACAAGTATGGGCAGGCTTTGGGAGAGCGCAGGGAACATCCCAAGAGGTAGCACGGTGCTAGAGCCCCGACGGATCTGTGTAGTGATTCAGCACAGGCGACCGGGGAATTCCAGAGTCCATGTGATGATGTGGAGTGCCCCGCCAGCCACCACATCCACACACCCAGCTACACAAATCCTGTCTCACCTCAAGGGATGCTCACCTGTGCCTGTTCAGATGAGTCTCAGTGTCCAAGTCTAGGCAAAACCCGGCATTGTACACACAGAAGCTGTGCCAACTTCAGTGAGGAAATGCAAGAGCCTAACTTTTCTCTCAGGGAACTTGCAGTCCCAACACGGTGGTAAGTCAGGAAGCCTGCTGGGAGCAGTTCCTGTTAAATCTGTGGCATGGCAGACACAGGCGGACACAGACAGCTGCTGCAGACCACCCCACAGGCCAGCTTCTGAAGGCAGGCGGGGCCCAGGAACCTGGGCTTCTGATGAACTTCTACCTTTGAACTCCTAAAAATGACTGAGGAGCCCAAGGACCTTTTGTTCATGAGAGCTGTATCTATCAATACATACTGTACTAAAAACAATCCAGAGAGGTTAAAAATAGCAATTATGTCTCAATATAAACAATAAAAACTTCTGTGAAATAACTATTTCCCCAAACATAAAGGAACTAATTCATTGTCATTGTTTTACATTTCTCAAAGCTCTTTAATATCTGTCCTAAGGAAAAAACAGCTGGATCATGCTATCAGCTTCCGAATCACAGGTTGCTTCTGGATGACATCTACCTCACACAGGCAGGTACTAAAGAGGGATGAGCACCTAACTCCTTCTGGGCAAATGGGCTTCCTGACACTGGACTAGCAGCAGCTTACTACAAGTGAGTGTTGTGCGGATGGTAAAGCCTGAGTAAAGATGTTTTGTCCTCATTCCATTCAAATCAAGTGTGAACCCTGCAGGTGAATGGACTTCTCGCTATAAACCATTTTCTTACACCACTCATTGGTTCTTCGGAAAACTGCATGGTTGACATACATAGATCTTCCCGGTGGTGACTCACTTCGGGGTGTCTTAAGAAATCCCATTCTTACCCCAAATGACCAAGCTAAAAATTCCCTTAGGAGCTCAGATTTGATCACTGACCACAAATACCACCAGCTTGTTTTCTATAAAACTGCCTTTTTATTTTGTTGAGCTTTGGAGAAAATGTGTGCTACAAATATTGAAGTCTGAATGACCGATTTGTCTGTCAGCCATTTTTCAGGTAAAAACAGTCTCTGTGGAACGGTGGCAAGTTTGGCTTTCAACTCTGCTGTGCAGGGGCCTCCTCCATGGGTCCTGCCTGAGCCTGCAGCCTAGAGCCTGGGCACACTCACACCTCGTCAGGTAGGGTACTAAAGAGGCATAATGTAATAACAGTAATATATTCTGCTTCGGCTAGACCATGAAGGAAGATGGGCTGTTTTTGTTTCTTACTGGTCATGTTACGGCTGTGAGTATACCAGGTCAGTTCAGTGACACTACCTGGCTTCTTGCTAAGATGCTAATTGTACCCACAATCACAGCTTTTGCACCAAAGTGCAAATGTCAACACAGTGAAGTGTCGAAAAATCAAATCTTAATGTCATCGTGGAAATATTTTTCACTTCCTAGGTCCTCTGAAAGAGCCCTAGGAACCTGATTCACTGATTTGAATGAGAGCCTCATTAGAAGATAAAATGGATACTATGAAGTTTTTTAGTTTGGGTCTACTACACGTTGTAAGAGAATTAAAGCCTCTGAAATCATACGCAAAAATCAGTGCATCATTCTATTCTTCAGATTTTTTTTTTTGGGGTCCAATCGTGGGGCCTGAACTCTGGGCCTGGACGCTGTCCCTCAGCTCTTCAGCTCAAGGCTAGTGCTCTGCACTTGAGCTACAGCGCCACTTGCGGCTTTTTTCCTTTTGCTTGTGTGGTGCTGAGGAATCGAACCCAGGGCCTCATGCATGCAAGGCAAGCGCTCCACCACTGAGACACCTTCCCAGCCCGCTTTTCAGATTTTTAAAGAATCCAGCCTTCCATGCAACAACTTAAATACTGCTGGCAAAGCAATTTTAAGTTTATTACTTAAAAAAATTTAAATATATTGATTTGTGATAAAAATTTTGGCTATTAGAAAAAGGTGACTGTCTAAAAAAAACAGATTAGAGAACTGAAAACCCAGATGACTTGTTACATTTAAAATCTGACTGAAATGAAGAGAAAAGGAGGTTTCCGTGATTCCCCTAAGAACCTGGGGGGCAAGGGCTTATCCCTGTTTTCTGCTGCTGCTCCTTTATCTGTGTGTCTCTGGGAATCAGGACACCACCTGTGCACAGCCCCTCACTCATGGGGAAATGCAGGCCTAAAGTACAGTGAGAGGGGCTTCTTCACAGTGAGGATGGAGCATGGCTGTGATCAAGACAGGGGACACCCCAATGCGGCCCCCAGGAATGCGGAACAGCCTGGCAGCCTGTCAAACTGCCAAATACACATTTACACATACGTATATACCAAGAGAAGTGAAAACGTGTTCACATAAAGCTTGTACACAGCTCTCACAACAGCAAATTCACAAAATCCAAACCAAAAGTGACCCAGATGCCTGTCAGCAGGGGATGAGGGTAGTGGAACACTAAGTGGCAATGAAAGTACGGGCAATAAAGTAACGAGGCAGGACATAGGCAACACTAAATTAGACAGCAAACCAACCAAGAACACAACGCTGAGTGAGAAAGGCTGTGATCGCACTCTTCCCTTTACATCTTTACCTCGTCCACAGACCGCCTGCAGCGCGAGATGGCAGGCGTCCTCTTGGTGGTGGAGGTGGTGAGGCGGCAGGAGCAAGGCGGGGTAACAGTGAGCAGGAATGCCCGCGGGACATGAAAACATTCCAAGTCAGATGTAAGGACAGTGGCATGATCTTTTTCTTTTTGGTGCTTACCGGGGTTTGAATTTAGAGTCTCATGCTTGCTAGGCAAGCACTCTACCACTGGAGCCACACCTCCAGCCTTTTTTTTGGGTCCGGTTGTGGGGCCTGAACTCTGGGCCTGGGCGCTGTCCCTCAAATCTTCAGCTCATGGCTAGTGCTCTACCACTTGAGCCACAGCACCACTTCCGGCTTTTTTCTTTTTGCTTATGTGGTGCTGAGGAATTGAACCCAGGGCCTCCTGCATGCAAGGCAAGCGCTCTACCACTGAGCCACCTTCCCAGCCCCACCTCCAGCCTTTTTGCTTTAGGTTTTTTTTAAAATTTCATATAGGTTATCATACTTTTGCCCGAGTTCAGTCTCTGACCTCAATCCTACCTCAGCATTCTTGAGTAGTTGGGATTACAAATGTGCCATCATGTCAGCCTTCGCAATCTGAGACATATTAAAATATGCTGATGGGCTGGGAAGGTGGCTCAGTGATAGAGCGTTTGCCTTGCATGCACGAAGCCCAGGGTTCGATTCCTCAGCACCACATAAGCAAAAAGAAAAAAGCCGCAAGTGGCACTGTGGTTCAAGTGGTAGAGCGCTAGCCTTGAGCTGAAGAGCTGAGGGACAGCGCCCAGGCCCAGAGTTCAGGCCCCATGACTGGAACAAAAATAAATAAATAAATAAATAAAATAAAATATGCTGAATTACCCTTTTTAAGGGGGCTAGATTTTAAGGTATGAATAATACTTTAATATAATGCGTTAAAAAGCAATATAACAGACTAGTCTAACAGACAATATGACCAAGATACATACATACATACACACACACACACACACTCTGTCTCTGTCTCTGTCTCTGTCTCTGTCTCTGTCTCTCTCTCTCTCTCTCTCTCCCCTACTTCAATGTCTGGAGAAGTGCTATAATGTGGCCAGCACCAGGGCTGTGGCCTGCAGAGCTTCCCACCACAAGAGACCTTTAAGAGGTCAGAACTTTTCCACCTTCCCGTGGGTTCAGGTCTCACTGGAGTGAAGGTCTGAATTCTCTGCCCTCTCTTTATGTCTGACATGGTGACACACTATAGCCCATTCCCACCCAGCACATAGCCTTTCTTCCTTCATAGTACTTTTCTTTCTTTCTTTTTTTTTTTTTTGGGGTCCGGTTGTGGGGCCTGAACTCTGGGCCTGGGCGCTGTCCCTCAGCTCTTCAGCTCAAGGCTAGCGCTCTACCACTTGAGCCACAGCGCCACTTCCGGCTTTTTTCTTTTTGCTTATGTGGGCTAAGGAATCGAACCCAGGGCCTCAGGCATGCAAGGCAAGCGCTCTACCACTGAACCACCTTCCTGGCCCCTTCATAGTACTTTTCACCAATGTTGTCTGTTCATAAAACAACTGCAATCATCAACAAAAAACAGAAAATCCTATCTGTCACTTACCCGCCCCCCCACCCAAGTTCTGGGCAAATGAGAGGTCAGGGAATGCTCTTCTGAACTTAATCAACATTAGAGCAGAAAGAGAGAGAAAAGGAAGGACCTCCCTGCTCTTTGTCTGCAGAAAGTGCCTCGTGAGGATATCTGTAAGGGACAGCCTGATGAGATCACAAGGTTCTCTTTGGACCTGCACTACATCGTGAAGCTCTAATCTAACCCTGGGTTCCTTCCCTTTGCATGAGAAGGAAAGGCTGGGGAAGGCAGCACTCTCTCTCTGGAGAGTGCCTGCTCAGAGGATGTTCAGCCAGTGAGTGTTACATGTGTTCTGGATACTAGATCTGATGCTCAGGGAAGGGGAATAAAGCTAAAGACAACAGAAGGGAAATCAAGCTAAGAACTAGCTAAAATCTGAAAATAAATGGTTCAGGTAGTACTCCCTGGTATCGTGAAGTAGGAACAAGAGACTAGGTCAAGCTGTCCAGAGCACACCTGGCTAGCGGTAAGCATCTGCCCCGAGCCAGGGCAACTGGCCTCTCCTTCCTCTTTGCAGACTCCTAGAGTGCAAAAACTGGCTGGCTGCCAAGCCTGTTTTTTTTTTTTTTTTTTTTGGTCCTGGGGCTTGAACTTAGGGCCTCAGCACTGTCCCCTGAGCCTCTGTGTGCTCAAGGCTAGTGCTCTACCACTTGAGCCACAGTGCCACTTCTGTCTTTTTTGAATAGGTTATTGTAGATAACGTCTCACAGGGACTTTCCTGCCTGGGCTGGCTTTGAACCATGATCCTCAGATCATCACCTACTGAGTAGCTAGGATTATAGGTGTGAGCCACTGGCTCCTGGCTTTTAAAAAAAGTCCCAAGATGATTATAAATGTAATGTGAAGAGTAAAATCATGCAAGTCATAGGAGAGAATATCAGTGATTTTTCTTCATGTCTCTAAGGTTGGTAAGTAACAGTTGAAGTTAAAGAAAGAACAAAAGGTCCACCCTAGCTTCTTGGAGGCAGTTTGAGGACATTTGCTCTTTGCTCAGTAGATGTTCATCATCTGAGGTGAGGCTCTTATGTGTCCCTTATGCAGACCACATGGCAGCCATGGCATAATTTCTCAACTTCCAGAATTAATAATACCTAGCTGGGCAACTATGGCACATGCCTGTAATGTTACCTACCCAAGAAGCTGAGATCCAGAGGATCAAGGTTTAAAGCTAGCCCCGGCAGATTAGTCTGCCAGACTCCATCTTCCAAATTAACCAGCAAAAAGCCGGGGAGGAGATGTGATCCAAGTAGCGCAAGTCAAGCGCAATCATAAGGCCTTGAGTTCAGTACTGCCCTCCCCCAGGCTAACAATAACTTAAAGTAATCAAGCTGCTCTCAACTGCTGACAGAAGACAGAGCTATAAAAAGGACATTCCTTATAGTCCCAGGGGCACAACAGATAGGAGAGAGATTTGACAAGTGGGACTACATCAAAACAAAATGTTTCTGCACAACTAAGGGCCTAGTTATTAAACCAGAAAGACAGCCAACACTGGGGAAAGCTCTTTATCAGCAATATATCAGACACAAAGGCCTAATATCCAATATACACCAGTATATACTAATATCCAATATATACTAACCTCTCCCAACCTAATAAACCATCACTCAATGGGCACGGGAGCTAAGGAGAGACTTCTCAGGAGAAGAGGTGAGAATGGCAAATAAACACATGAGGAAATGCTCACCACCCCTGGCCATAAGGGCAATGTAAATCAAAACAACTCTGAGATTCCACCTCATCCCTCTAACATTGGCCAACATTGTGAATTTGAACAACAAATGCTGACAGGGATGTGAGGATAAAGGAACCCTATTACACTATTGGTGGGAATGTAAACTAATACAACCACTCTGGACAGCAGTCTGGTCTGGAGGTTTCTCAAAAACCTAAACCTAGACCTTCCCTACGACCCAGCCACACCACTCCCAGGCATCTACCCTGAGCATCATGAGCCAGGATACGATAAAGACACCTGCACATCCATGTTCACTGCTGCACTGCTCACAATAGCCAAGCTATGGAAACCGCCCAGATGACCCACAGGAGATGAGTGGGCCCAAAAATGTGGCACCTATACAAAATGGAATTTACACAGCCATTAGAACGAGTAAAATAACGTCACCCGCAGGGAAACGGGTGGAACTAGAACAAATCATGTTAAGTGAGGTAAGCCAAGCTCAGAGAAACTAACGGCGGCACACGTTCTCTCTGACATGCGGAAGCTAGATCTATGCACTGGGATATGATAAATTATATAGGATTCTAGATACTCACCCACAGTGAGACCAAAAGAGGACACTCTTAGGAGAAAAACTCAAAGGTGCAATGCCTAAGTAACTTACTTATATAAAATAATATGCATCTTGTTTCCAAGATATGGAAACAAGAGATTTCTTTTTTATTCCTTTCTCTTTCTTTTAGTTTTTGATGAGTTTATCTTCTTTACACTGTATGTATGGTATATGCATGTGCACATCTTTGGAAGGTTGGGAGGAGGGTACAGGACTCAACGGAAAAAGTGTGAAAAAGTGCAGCAGTGGAGCTCACTGGACACTGATGTGAGTGAACTATACAACTCGTGGGTGGAGATGGGAGTGAAGGACTGGGAGAGAGTGAGGGAACAGAAGACCCAGTACGAAAGGAGATGTGCTCATTACCTGACTCATGTCATTGTGATCCCTCTGTATATCACACCTCTATAATACCAATGAATTAATTAATTAAAGAAAGGACATTCTGCTAGGTGGCAGTGGCTCCTAGCAGTGCCTGTAATCTTAGCTGCTCAGGAAGCTGAGATCTGAGGATCTTAGTTCAAAGCCAGCCCAAGCAAAGGAGTCCCCATGAGACACCTATCTCCAATCAACCTCTCAAAAGCCAGAAGCGCTCTATGGCATTGTGAACTGCAGCCTTCAAGAACACATTCCATGGGCTGGGAAGGTGGCTCAGTGGTAGAGCGCTTGCCTTGTATGCATGAGGCCCTGGGTTCGATTCCTCAGCACAACATAAGCAAAAAGAAAAAAGCCGGAAGTGGCGCTGTGGCTCAAGTGGTAGAGCACTAGCCTTGAGCTGAAGAGCTGAGGGACAGCGCCCAGGCCCAGAGTTCAGGCCCCACGACCGGACAAAAAAAAAAAAAAAAAAAAGAACACATTTCACATTCCTGGCCCTCCACTGCAGTTCAGCTGTCACCTTCACAACAACTTCACCCATTGCCTGGTCATGCACGGATTACATGTAGGGGCTCAGACTCTTTCACATATTTCCTGGCCTTTCAGGCCTTCCTTTGAAAGCTTGGATGCCCCTGCTCAGTACCTTGCATTTGGTATGCCTCCACATGTGTACAGGATGCCAAGGTCTACAGCCAGCCTGAGCAGCAGCCTGGCCCAGGCCCCTTAGAGCACGGGTAGAACAGGCTCTAGGTGGCTGGGTTCTGAGCACAGTGAAATGAATCTCAGGAAACAATTTTGTAGGTGGCCTTGTACAAGAAGGATGTCCCAAGATGCTCTCTTCCATGGTAAAGTCTTTTTCCATAAGTCCAGTCATGCTGCAGTGGGTAGGGCCTTACAGACTCCTGAGATGCCCGCAAGGCATTTTTCTATTGTCCAATGTACAGTGCTAGGCTTCTCCTTTTTATTTTTTTTTTGGTCGGTCGTGGGGCTTGAACTCTGGGCCTGGGCACTGTCCCTCAGCTCTTCAGGCTCAAGGTGAGTGCTCTACTGCTTGAGCCACAGTGCCACTTCCAGTTTTCTAGTGGTTTATTGGAGATAAAGAGTCTCATGGAGTTTCCTGCCCGGGCTGGCTTTGAACCATGATCCTCAGATCTCAGCCTCCTGAGTAGCTAGGGTTACAGGCGTGAGCCACCGGTGCCTGCTAGTCTTCTTTTTAATGTTCTAATCTCTTCAGCAACCCTACCTCCCTTTGCTACTCAGGGTTGCTGGACCCAAGTCCTCTGTTTTCCAAGTCCTGATGTTTTGCATTTTGCTCATAATTCACACTGTAATCCTGGCTAAAAGCAGCTGGCAATAGCCACTGCCAGAGCCTAAATGCTGGAATACCTTTAAAATATCTCCTCCAAATCCTCAGGATATGGACAAAATAGAGACAAGTTCCTGTCAAGTGTGACACACATGCCTCTAGTTGAATTCCAAGTGGAGGCAGTCCTGGTCCCTTCTGAACCCTCACAGTACTGGCTTTCTGCCTGCATGCTGATGAGCATCCTGGTCTTCTGAGCCCCCACCAGCGGCACCCGTTATGCTCTGCTTATGGCATCCTAGCCTACTTTCGCAAACTCTTCCAAATCCTTTCCACAAACCAGTTCCAAAGGCCGAGGAACCACATGGTCAGGTTTAGTCAGAGCCATGAAACACTGTGTTTAATTTTCTATACTAACTTTTCCCATCTCTGTGACCAAATATCTGACAAAACAGATGGATTTGGGCTCATGGTTTCACAGTGCTTATTTGTATCATGGTGAATAGGAAGCAGGGACACAGAAGAAGAGAGGCAAGAGGAGAGTATGGGAACAGACTGGGGACTCAACATGGTCTTCAAAGACATACACTCTGTCACCTTCCTCTAGGCTCCACCCCCGAGGTTCTGTAGCCTCTCAACACATTGCCTCCAGCTATCGACCAGGCTTGAAGACACAGGCCTACAGGGAGAGCAGCTCTCTCTCTCTCTCTCATTTTGTTGGTCATGGGGCTTGAACTTAGGGCCCTGATGCTGTCCCTGAGTTCTTTTTTTTTTTTTTGGTCGGTCGTGGGGCTTGAACTCTGGGCCTGAGCACTGTCCCTCAGCTCTTCAGCTCAAGGCGAGCACTCTACCACTTGAGCTACAGCACCACTTCCGGTTTTCTGGTGGTTTATTGGAGATAGGAGTCTCACAGTCTTTCCTGCCCGGGCTGGCTTTGAACCTCGATCCTCAGATCTCAGCCTCCTGAGTAGCTAGAATTATAGGCGTGAGCCACCAGCGCCCGGCTAGTTCTTTTTTTTTATTTGTCGGTCATGGGGCTTGAACTTGGCCTTGGCGCTGTCCTTGAGCTCTTCAGCCCAAGGCAAGCACTCTACAGTAAGTTGAGCCACAGCACCAATTCTAGCCTTTTCTGCTTATGTGGTGCTGAGGAATCAAACACAGGGCCTCATGCATGGAAGGCAAGCACTCTACCACTGAGCCACCTTCTCAGCCCCCTGTCCCTGAACTCTTTTGCTCAAGGCTAGCGCTTTTGGGGGGGGGTGGTGGGGAGGATTGGGGGGGAAAAAAAAAAAGGCTAGCGCTTTGCACTTTGAGCCACGGCACCACTTCTGGTTTTCTGGTGGTTAACTGAAAATAAGAGTCTTACAGACTTTCTTGCCTGGGCTGATTTTGATCTGCAATCCTCAGATCTTAGCCTCCTGAGTAGCTAGGATTACAAGTGTGAGCTACCAGCACCCAGTTAGGGGAGAACACTGCATTTTCAAACCATAACACATATTAAGGAAGAAATAAAAGTATTTTCAGTCAAGAAGGTAGTCAATGCTGAAATGTCAGTTGGGGGAAACATCAAAAACTTTGAATAAAGAGTTCAATGAAAAAAATCAGAATTTAAAATCCTATATTAAGCAATAATGACTCATCAATAACTGGAGGGAGAGGGCAAGGGAGAGAGGGAGAGAACAAGGCTGATTTAAAGGCAGGCAAGATAGTAGCAGAAAAAATAAGTCCCACACACCAGTTATTCTGTATCAAATTTTGGTAGCAGCATCACAGGAAATGTCTCAGGTAGTACTGCCTGAGTCAACAAAAGGAGAAAATAAAGATAGTTGCAGATGGCCGCGAAACAGTTCTTCACAGGATTGAGGTTAGGGGCTGAAACACTCTGATTAACTCATGGTAGACTGTCTCAGCCAATCACCACATATTATCCTAATCCCAGCACTGATTGATAGAAGCTTGTCAGCCAATTAGCATGGGCTGCTCTGACATCAGCTTGGTCCCACCAGTATTTTAACTCTACATCATTACAATTTTTCTTCATGGGTATGGAAAACATTTACTTCTAAACTAAATAAAGGTGCTAGTACACTACTGTTAGATATGTTAAGAAAACACAAAAAGTTTTGAAGATGGTAAGAGAATAATGCTAATTAACGTTTTAGCATTTCTATCCCACAGGGTAGTTTCTGGGGACTGAGGGAGTTCATAAATATAAAGAGGGTCTATTATATAAGCAATTATTATATATTATACCCAGCTTCCTAAGAGGCAATGAATTCTGTCACTATCATGACCCTTCTGGCCTCGTACACGCTATAGAGAAAGCCCCCGTTCTTCCTAGGTGAACACTTGTGTCTTAGCGGAGGAAGAGGTTGCCCCACAAGCCTCACAGTCCTGTGGCAGCTCCGGCTGGGACTCAAGGTTAAACTGCAGTCACTTACCATATGGACTACTTCCGGATAAATGGGCTCTGTGATCACATTCCGATTATGGGTGATATATTCTACCATTTCACTTAAAGCAGCTCGTTTTACTTCCTTCCACTTTAGGTCACTCAGTGGGTCAGAAACAAAGTCAAAGAGGACACAACACTGACGTAACTTCTGGATAAAAAGCTTCTCTTGATCTGCAGGAGGAACATCTGCAAAGCAGAAAGTAAAACATATTGATCACAAAATTTGCTTAATGCAAAGGGGCTATGAACCACTTTTTAGTGTTCTGTTTTTATTCTGAATTAACAGAAGTTCAAGAAAAAAAGAGATGGGGTTGAGGTAAAGAAACATTACATTTCTTAAACAAGTGAAAAAGTAAAAGCTTGTCACTTCTCAGATCATATGTCTGACTTGAGAAGTGTGTTAAGCTCATCACTGCTCAGATCATGTGTCTGGTATGAAAGAGTACTTTTTTTTCATTCTTTCAAACCAAGACAAATCCCCCTTTCATGCATTCTCTGGACAAATTCTAAGCATCCAAGTTTACAGGCAAGGCACTAGCCAGGGGAAACAAGAACAAGAGGCGAGTGGTGCGTTTCTAGTTGGGGTGAGGGTGTGGGTACATTTATACCAGGTGACTGCAGAACACAGGTAGAGCACTGGTGGAAAGGGTTAGAGGGGAAGGGTGCTTCCTCTTGCTCTAAACTGCCACAGGGGAGGCTACAGTGGCTGTCACAGAAACAACCTGTTACAGATCTCCAATAAAAGCATCTCCTTAGTGCTCCTCAAAGCCCATTCCACTGCTTTTTTCTGGTCTACAGTCAATGCACAGCACACGTGATGAGGGACAGCACTCATGATGACACTATTAGCGAAATGGAAGTAATGATAGTAACCACTATTTAGTGGTTATAAATGTATTAACATTTTTTTCCACTTAAGTTTTACAAAAAGACAACTAAGATAAACAGATTTAGAGGATTACTAAAGGGTGGCAACTGATGAAGCTGGGTTCAAACACTGTTGCTATGACTGGCTGGTATTCTGGGAAGTTTGGGAAACCTGTCAGTGTATGCCTGCTGGCTTCCCTAGGCTGAATATGGGATCTGTATAATGGTAAGTGGCAGTTGTTGATATATGTACTGAAAAGGTGTCAAAGAGTGGTCAAGTGTCTCAGCAGATTCGTGTAACTCTGTGAAACAGTATTTTCCAAGTGAGTTAACAAATGGTGTAATATCAGAGCCAAAGTCACTGAATGTGCAAGGCAGACGGGAAATGAGAATTTAAAACAATATAATTATATTGTTATTATTAAGGTGCAACTAAGCTTTGTGGGTATTTATTTATTTATTTTGGGTGCAGTTACTGAGGCTTGAACTCAGGGCCTGGACACTGTCCCTGAGCTTTTTTGCTCAAGGATAGTGCTTTACTATTTGAGTTACAGCTTTTTTTTTTTTTTTTTTTTTTTTTTTCCAGTCCTGCCTTTTTGGCAGTTTATTGGAGATCTGAGTCTCAGGGACTTTCCTGCCCTGGCTGGCTTTGGACTACAATCCTCAGATCTCAGCCTCCTGAGTAGTTAGGATGACAGGCGTGAGCCCCCAGTGCCCAGCTGCCACTAGATTTTAAAGGGATAAAATATGCAGATAGCTTATTGATAGGCTTTCACACTTCACACTGTAGGTTCCTATAAGAAGCTACTCCAAAATTTTGGTGCACTATCACAGAAAATGTCCACCACTCTCTGGAATGGCCATTGAAATACTCTTCTCTTTTCCAACCATGTCTTCCTACATGCAACCACAGCAACAATGATCAGAGTGTGAGTGACCAGAGTGTGAATGACCAGAGTGTGAATGCAGAAACACATCGAGGGGCCCAGGTATCACCTAGTAAGTGAGGCATCACAGAGATTTATGATATAATAAAACAATGTATGCTCACTAAAGTTAACTTTGTTTTGGAAAATACATCTCTTTTCAAAACAATGCTAACTTCTGTCAAGATGTAATAAGTTTATTAATGAGTTAATAAATACATGTTAGAATTTTTCCTCTGGTTAATTTTGAATAAGTCAATGCTAATAGCCAAGAGTCACGTAAACAGAAACTGTTGGGGTCCTAGTTACTTTTAGGAGTGTAAGGGGTCTGGAGATTAACCTTCCCACACTGGCCTTACCCCACAGAATGTCTGGGAGCACTTGGGCTCCTGCTGTCCTTCAGCACATTGTGTTTTTGCTCTGGCCCACAGTTCTCGCTGCTGCTCACTAATTGTCAATGTGCAGTACAGGTTTATTTTTTGAAGGCCTTTTCTTACTTCTTAGGTTAGCTAAGACACACTGCTCTAAGCACTTAGCACTTCCAATTGATTTGCACAGCTAGTGATCTGCTCAGGGTCTTCTCCGGGAGGGGGCATGCTGTGAGGTCAGGGGATGTGTGATTGTTTCCTAGCTCACTTTGTGTCCGATGGTAGCCTCAGATACAGATGGTACATAGACAGTGCTCTCTCAGTTTCATAGCCCCTTTGTGTGAAAGGGTGCTTTCCGCATTTGCCATGCTAAGTGTTGAGGAAAGCAGAGCACAAGCTGGGAGCTGGAGTGGTACACAGCACCCGCTTTAGAGACCCGAGAACGAGCCTCTGATTCTAAACATTGTACACCCAGTTAGAATTTCAGGGACCTTACCATCCAAATACCCTGTTTATGAACAGGGTTCATTTTCTGAGTTTCTTTCTTGTTTGCCTTTGATCCTCTTTCATTCCATAACTCTGCTCATATTCCTAAGGGCCAAGGTGCCTTCAATGTGTTCATGGTTGCTGCCACAGCTTGTCCATTGGGATGGCCTCTAGCAATCTCACTGTCTCAGTACTACAGAGAACTAAGAAGTCTATAGCCATCTCAAAGAGCCACCCAGCACCCCATTGTGAGCCCCCTCACAGATGGCTGCTACCTTTAGGACCATTTCCCTCTGGACCCTTGAAACAGCAGCATGGAGTAGGTACTATAGGACCCAGCTGAGAGGAAAAGGATTCTGAGAGCTGAACAGCCTGTCCAGGCTCCTGGGCAGACAGAGCCAATGGCAAGAAGAAAAACTTGAATATTGGGAGAATCAAGTAAGTCTTAAAGACTCTGAAAATATCATGTGCTTTTTAAATATAGCCCTACTGATACTTAGAATAAAGATGATGTTTCATCAAAACATGAAAATAAATCTACTATGACTAAGAAAGGACATAATAAAACCATTTTTCCCCCATAAAAATGCTTCTAAAAGGCAAGCAAATCTCAATGATTTGGAAATGAGCTTGAATTCTTCCAGAGCTCTGGGCAGTTAAGGTGTTACTGCATGGCTTCTATTCACAGCCTGCAAACAGGTTGGTCATTATACTCTCACAAGCCTTTTGGTTACTTTAAATATCTTATTTGGCTATTGAAAATATGCTACCTAAAAAAATCTATAACAATGAAAGTGAGTACAGTATAAAAAACTCATATTAGGCCCTATCAGTTTTTTTTTTTTTTTTTAAAGAAAGTCAATTTTGATCAGTACATTTTCTAAAGTCTTACTTTTCTGCTGTACTATTCGGGCTGTACCACAGGGGAATAAAAATAGGTGGAAGTGAAGGAATGTGCTTTATATCTTATGGGCTCTAATTTCTTTTAAAAATTTAATTGTTATTTATAAAGATGATGTATCGACGTTACAATTATATAAGTCAAGAGTACATTTCTGGGAGGGAGGTGGGAGGGCAGGGATGGTAAGGGGAAACAAAGGAGGAGGCAACAATACTTGATAAGAAATGTACTCATTACCTTGCTCATGTAATTGTAACCACTCTGGTATTTTCACAATAAAAACTTATTAATAAAAAAAATGAACTCCAGGAAATGAAAAAAAAAGAGTACATTTCTTTTTGGACAATGTCATTCCTCCCCTCACTCTCTTCTAGTTTTTCCCTTCCTTCCATCCCTACCTACAAGTTAAATAGTTCATTTTCAATAGTGTCCAGTGGGACACTTAACAGTGTAAATGTTACAATGAATACCCCATATTTACATAGGTAACTTCAAGAACCCCTCCAGTTCCATTTTTTTTTGTCAAGTTGGGTCAATTCTCAGTTGTTTAAAGGGAAAGCCTCAGTGATACTCAGGAGCAAAAGTAACAGACACACTTGTGCAGAATCTGCAGGGGAGAGGAGAGCTGAGGGCCTCAGAGACAACAGAAAGATGGTGAGGCTAAGAATGTATCACTGCTTCCAAACTTCAGCACGGTCTGCCTTCTGCTGAAGGCTGAAGGCAAGGCAGTCACTCGTCCGGGAGAAATGCAATGCGCAACAAGTTACCTCTGAAATAGCTTTGTAAATGTCCCCAGTTGCACTGGTGAGGAAGGGCAGCATTTTTACAGGGCATGGCGCTGAGAAAGCCCCAAGGAACTGGATTTGTTCCATTCATGGGGGCTGAACTTGGGGCTGACCAAGTGAGATGTAAGAAGAAAACAGAAAGTCTGCTTGTATTTCTTCTTCTTCTTCTTCTTCCAACAGTAAGAAACTAAGATGCTAGTATGTGTGCACGTCGCCTCACGTGAAGAGGTGTGCTGGAGGCTGATCAGTGGGGCCTGGGAGCTGACACTTCCACGGGAGGAAGGTGATCCCCGGGAGTTTCTGAGGGTGTTGGGATCTCTGTAAAGACCCACCTTTCTCCTTGGGATAGGGTCTGGCTAATTTACTTTCCTTCTCCAAATCTTGCTTTAGGTATTCTAATGGGCATCCAGTTTAGGGAACCAAAGTTTTAGTTTAAATTAACTGCTTTCTAACTCTTACTGCCTCTGTATTCTGCTTACAATGGTGTCTTTTAATTTTAAGCTTGAACAATTAATTCTTTTGACTTAGGTATTTTGGCTACTTGTCCCCTTCTATACTAGCTTATCACTAGCTAAGAAACCTACAAAGCCAGACTGGCTGAAACCCTAGTTTCCCAATAGTGAAGAATGTTCAAGGGAGATATGTAACAGGTGTGTACCAGCTGCTTTGGTTGAAGAGCACTGATGTCTGACTTGGGCACATGCCCTAATGATAAGGTAAGAGCTAGTATCCCTGCCCCTGACTTTGTTCTGTGCCATTCCCTCCTACTGTCCTGTAATCCAGGAAGGAGTGGGTCGCCTGCAAAGTGCCAATAGGTAACCAATCCTGAGACAACTGAGTGTGGCCAGTCATTTGCCAGTCACCTGTAACTGGACTGTTTAACTATGCCCACCTCTCTCTTCGTCCCCATTTCTCCTTCCAATGTAAACCTGAAGTAAATGTCTCTGGGGAAGACTGAAATGCTTCCTTCCTGTGGCTGACCTGTAATAAACTTCCTTTCTCTGCCCTTCATTAATACCTGTCTTCTGTATTAGACATGCTGGGGCGAGTGGCCGGACCTGATCTATGAAATCCAGGAATTTGGGCCTAGGGTCTAAAATCTGTACCACTAAAACTAAACACTTACCACCAAGAAGATGGGCGTGGTGGTGCTCACTCTAGCATTTAGGAGGCAGAGGCAGGGGATAGTGAATTTGAGGCCAGCTGTGCTATATAGTGAGACTCTATTTCAAAAACCAAACTAAAAAAAATGAACCAACAAAACTCAAAATCAGACACCACTGGTACACCCTCACCTGTGCCAGCAGAGGCCAGCGGTACCCAGGATCACACTGTGCCAGCACTGTAGTGTGGGTACATGTTATCAACCTGGCCTGGGAGCTAGACCTGCACCCTGGCAGAAAACCTCATGACAACAGACAAAAGTGCATCACAACACAGGTAAAAACCAACACAGTGCCGGGCGCTGGTGGCTCACGCCTGTAATCCTAGCTACTCAGGAGGCTGAGATCTGAGGATCTCAGTTCAAAGCCAGCCCGGGCAGGAGAGACCGTGAGACTCCTATCTCCAATAAACCACCAGAAAACCGGAAGTGGCGCTGTAGCTCAAGTGGTAGAGTGCTCGCCTTGAGCTGAAGAGCTGAGGGACAGCGCCCAGGCCCAGAGTTCAAGCCCTACGACCGACAAAAAAAAAAAAAAAAAAAAAAAAAAAAACAAAAACAAAAACCAACACAGCATCCATCAGTGGTGGACACACTAGACACACTGTGGTTCACTGTACTCCACTTTGTAAGTGGACGCACAATGCAATGTGATGGGGGGTGGGGAGGTAGAATCTAAGAGGCAAGAAGCAGGAAGGCCTACTATGGAAAAGAAGTGCCAAACTGTAGCTCATGACCAGCCATGCCTGGCCTCTGCTCCCTGGAAGAGGGGAGGGCTTTGCTGACCTAGCAGGCTGCCATCTGGGGTAATGATGACCTTTTTTTCTTCTTTTTCTTTATTTGGTGGAGCCAGGAATGGAGCTCAAGGCTAAGCAAGCGCTTTGCCACTGGACAATACCCCCAGCTATGACAATGACCTCTCAGTCTATGGTTCCAAACTGACCCACAGAAGCATGGCAAACATAGCTGATATAAATGAAGTAACATGCTTGTCTTCTGTACATATGGGATCTAATCTCCCCACACTATTCTTTTTTTTCTTTCTGGTTCTGGGGTTTGAACTTAGGGCCTGGGAGCTATTCCTGAGCCTCTCTATGTTCAAGGCTAGTGCTCTACCACTTAAGCCACACCACCACTTCCAGCTTTTTCTGAGTAGTTTATTGGAAATAACAGTCTCATGGACTTTTCCACCTGGGCTGAACCACAATCCTCAGATCTCAGCCTTCTGACTAGCTAGGATTACAGGTGTGGGCACCGGTGCCCTCCTTCTCACACTATTCTTAACTTCTGAAATTTATAACAATCTTTCTTGGTCTCAAAGTACAAGTATCTTTTTCCATCCATTCTAGTCTATTTTCCATCTTAATAGTCCTAAAATCAAGTTGCATCTTTCATTAAAAAAATGGTTTGAGGGGCTGGGAAGGTGGCTCAGTGGTAGAGTGCTTGCCTTGCATGCAGGAGGCCCTGGGTTCAATTCCTCAGCACCACATAAGCAAAAAGAAAAAAGCTGGAGGTGGCTTTGTGGCTCAAGTGGTAGAGCACTAGCCTTGAGCTGAAGAGCTGAGGGACAGCGCCCAGGTTGAGTTCAGGCCCCACAACTGACAAAAAAAAAAAAAGATATGCATAAAAATGGTTTGACATACAATTAATAATGTTAGACTGCGGTATTGATATTTATATGTGTAGCTTTAGTACCCTTATAGGCTCCTTCTTTGGTTTCTAAAAGTAGACAATGTCCCTGCCTCCTTCCACATTGACTGTCTAAGTTAGTAAGGGGCTGAGTAATCACTTGGTAATAGGAAGCAAGCAAGGCTTTGAAAACAATGTCTTTATCCCAGGGAGGGTTCACTCATCCACCTTCAGCTATGTCTTGTTTAGTGGCATTCCGTGAGAAACCACAGCGAGGTCTGGATACTGACACTGTCCTTCCTCCACACCTTGTGGGCGGAATCTGGGCTAAATGAAAGTGCTGCTTGCTAAACTGGTCTGGGTACACGCTTGGTTATGAAGCCTACTGTGCCACTCCTTTCTTAAACCCACAGATAGACATTTTGCAGCTCAACATCCACTAGGCTGCTGCTTTCTTACTTCTCATTGTGCTGGTGGCTGTTCTGCTCTGTGGTACGTAGACAGTACTGTGTCCTCTTTCTACAGAGAGTTGCTCACTCTCTTGGGGCTCTCACTCAAGCCTGGGCCATGCCAGCCTCAAGCCCAGGAGCCCGCCTTAGGGTTCATGGATTCTGTAGACTACTGTTGCTCCTAGATGAAGAAGGGTGATACTACTCTTTCCACACACTTTGCCTCCCACCATCATCTTTCTCATGAAATGATAGTGCAATTTAGTAAGGCAGGCAATTTCATTTGAAAAAGCAGTGGCTTAAGCCAAGTTCTATTTCATTCATGTATGCATCTCTGAGCAAGAGAGGGTGAGGAAGGCAGGGCAGGGGAGGGCAGGGCAGGGCGAGAGAGGAAAGACAGGCTAGGAAGAGACTGGTTCTACACAAACGTCTTATTTCAGCTAAGTACATTTTTCATGGAAGATCTGAAGTCACACAGAAGAAGCAAGCCAATCTCTAGTCTCCATTCTGACGTAGAGGAGCCCGGAGGCCATGCAGTTATGCAAGCTGTAGGCTGCTGAGGCTATAAAACCTCTGTGGACATGTGTAATTAGGATGGTACCCTCGCCACCTGCTAGAGGTAGCACAGAAGAGGAATTCAATACATTTGCCCAATGGGCAATTTGGCTTTTTTTTTTTTTTTCTGTTGGTTGCGGGGCTTGGAGCTTGAACTCTGGGCCTGGGTGCTGTCCCATCCCTGAGTTCTTCAGCTCAAGCTGAGCACTGTACCTCTTGTGTCACAGCACACTTCCCATTTTCTGGTGGTTAATTGGAGCTAAGAGTCTCATGGACTTTCCTGCCCAGGCTGGCTGGCTTTGAACTGAGATCCTCAGATCTCAGTAGCCACCGGCCCCACTATGGATTTTTTTTTTTTAACTAGGAAAAGATTAAGAGAGCCAATAAACTCCTAGCAAGAAAAACAGAAACCCAACACAGCATTATTTGTTGGTGCAGACCATCTTCTCTATTTCAGGACCAAGCTCTAGAGTGTCTAGAGAATAGACATTATAATTAAAGCTAATCAGCAAGGGTTCAACACCTGTGGTGGAGCCTGTGTCACTTCACCTTCCTCTCATTCATATTAAACAGCAGTGCCGCACCTGGTAGCCCACAGTTCTGCTCACTTACCGAAAGAATAAAGGAAGACATGACAGCAGCAGCCTTTATTATGTTTGACTCAGAAGACTACCCAAGAAAGATTCTAGAATTTTCAATACACTGACCAGCATATGAAATAGTGTGGGGTTGTTGAAAGGCTACACTAAAAATATTTTGTTGTTGTTGTTGTTTTAAAGTTCCTATTCTGTTTTTCACTTCCTTTCTCTACACCTCTTTCTGGACAAAAACTCGTTTCTGGGAACGTGGGCAGTTTCCCTTGATGTCTACTTTTCTGATGCAGCAGGGGGGTCAGGGAGCCCTGCTATGTAATGCAGGGCCGGGGCACTGCAGGCAATTTCTGTCCTAGAAGAAGCAGGCTTTCCTGCGGTGCTGGGCAAGAACCATGGACAGAAGTTTTTGGGGTGAGGGGGAAGGGTAGAGTTGCGACCTCAGCAGCTGGGTAAGAGCTGCAGTGTGGGTCTCTGAGGTGGAGCAGCAGGCCTGGCAGGCTCTGTGTGCTTTTCTCAAGCTTGCCTGCATGGCCCTGGTGACACCGGCCTCCTGGGCCCCGCTCAGCCTCTCCCTGCCCCAGCAGCTGCGCAGAGCCTGGCCACACGAACTCCTCTCCCACTCGCCAGGATGGGGCAGTCCACTGTCTTTGCCCTCTGCTGCCTTTGCTGCCTAACACTGAGGGCTTTTCTGCAGAGAGGGCACCCCATTCATTGTGGTACCTCTCCCCTAACTGCCCTCTTCGGGGATGACAGAGGCTCACATGTGGATCTAACACGGTGCCACCGTTGGGGAACCTCAAATCTAAGTTCTGAATTCAACACTTCTGTAGTGAAACAACATGTTCATGGCATCTCAAGGCACAGTGGTTATTCACTCCTGACTCTATCCTTCATTTAGAAAATACTTGCTATGTGTTGGGAAGGTGGCTTAGTGGTAGAGTGCTTGCTCAACATACATTAAGCCCTGGGTTCGATTCCTTAGTACCACATGAACAGAAAAAGCTGGAAGTGGTGCTATTGCTCAAGTGGTAGAGTATAGCCTTGAGGAAAAGAAGCTCAGGGACAGTGCCCATGCCCTGAATTCAGGCCCCGGGACTGACAAAAAAAAAAGAAAAGAAAAAGAAAATACTTGCTAAGCCTCTAGGACATAAGGAGTAGCACTAAAGCATGAAG
Source organism: Dipodomys merriami (assembly GCF_024711535.1). Classification (NCBI taxonomy): domain Eukaryota; kingdom Metazoa; phylum Chordata; class Mammalia; order Rodentia; family Heteromyidae; genus Dipodomys; species Dipodomys merriami. The sequence goes on from NW_027206069.1 coordinate 2,492,582, forward strand.
ACTTTGGGCAGAACTGAGCATGGTAGTGTCGGCCTGTAATTCCAGCACTCAGGAAAAGGAGGCAAAAGACCAAAAGTTCCAGTCTAGCTTGGGCTGCGTGGTGGGATTCTGTCTCAAAAAACTTAAAAGACAAGGATACCTGGGTTAGAATCCTAGCATCCCTCGACAACCTTAGTGACCTTGGGCAAAACAGTTTGATATCACTGGGTTTGTTTCCTCAACTGGAAAGCAGGAGTACTCTACTCCTGGGGTTGCAGTGACATGCTTAGCACAGCCTCCAGTAAACAGGCGGTTTTGTCTTTGTTAAGCATATGCCAAGTGACTTAATAGTTTCTACCACTCAATCCTGTGATTTTCCAATCCTTTGGGTCTGCAAACAAAGCAACTTTTTTTTTTTTTTTTTTTTTTTTTACCCCTGCAGGCATTTCCTAGCAGGCCTCTGACATATTGCACTAAATCTGTACCTAGGGAGAGGCAGAATCACAACTGGATAGTGTCTGGTTCTGCATAACACAATTATGTGCCTGTCCTGCCAGAGCCTTGTTGTGCTTGTTCTCAGAACAGGGTAGCACAACAGTTGGCCTAAAGAGGATGAATAAACCCAAACCCAATTATTACAATGTGCCAATAGGTCACAGAGAGTCAATCTCTTGGGTTATCAGTAGGTGACACAACCAGATTTGGACGGAAAAAAAATCTTTAAAGTCTAATAGGTTTATAAAGGATTATGGTAGAGTGTGTTAATTATTTTTTTCTTTTCTTTTTTTTTTTTTGAGGAGGTTATAGAAACTCATATGGGTAAGAAGAGAAATAAAAATTAAAAAGTAGAAACCCTTCCTCCAAAAAAAATTATATAGTAGTAGGCAGGACAGGGCTGTTGGTGCCAAGTGTGACCAGAGTGACCTGATCTTAGTCTCTACATCCTGGCCTCCTGGGCCTCTGAGGCTGTGGAGGAGCAGCTCTTTCAGGAACTCGGTTTTAGCAGAAATTTCAGACCAGGGAAAGAAAACACAACAGGGCTCTAAACAGGAGGGCTCTAAACAGACCTCGTAAATCCAGGTGAATAACTTACCAGGTGAGTATTGCACATAAAAACCCAAGGGCATATATCTACAAGCAAAATCTCTCCTAGTGTATAGCTGACCAGTATCTTTAAGCTGAACTACTTGTTAGAGTATATTAGACTTTGCCAGAAAACCACACAGACATCCAGATACAAAGAACAAAGGAAAGGTTTACTGCTGGTAAAGGGACCGACAAGACCCCTTCCACATGAGAGAAGTGAGAAGAAGTGCCGGCTATTGTCTAAGTTGACCTATATACCCTACTGAGGCTAGGAGGGGCCAGGAGGGGCTAGGAGGGGCTCGGGGGTGGAGACCTTGGTGCGGATGTGAGGACCAGGGGCTTCATCATAGTAGACTAGGATTTATGGCTGTTGCCCAAGTAGTAGATACGGGGCCCTGCAGCTGCCCAGACCTGAAGGTCACTCTAAGAGGCTCCTGCTGCCTTATATAATGGTAGCTACCCCAGAGGTGGGCCATCTCAAGGTAAAGGAGGGTTGGAGGCTGATTATTTACTGTCTTTGCTACATGGGGCTCGTGTTGCCTAGGAAAGTAACATGCTAAGGTATGGGAACGGGCAGGAGCGTGCTAAGCTACGGGAGCTAAGGGAGCTCAATGGGCTAACACTACTTCTTAGCATTTTATTGCTAACATACTGAGCAAAACTATTTCTGAAGAATTTTGTCTTTAGAAATACATGCTCACAATTAAAAAAACAACAACACAATCCAAATGGAAAGGACCACGCTGAGACCAGCGCTGTTGGGTGTGTGATGCCACCTGCCCAGGAGTCCCCAAAGCAGATGTTCAGAGGCAGTCCTGTGGGACTGGAGCTTCACGCACCCTGAAGTTCTCACCTCCCGGATGCCAATGAATGGGTCAACATCATCTTTAACTGAAGTGTCACTGTACACTGTGCTACGAACGTTAGTAAAGTCAGTCATCTAATGGTATTGTCTAATGTATCCCGCCATGGAGGCGGGGACATCATCCAGTCCCACCCTGTCCTGAGCTTCCAGGAAGGACAGTGAACTCTGTGAAGGGCTTGCACCATTAAGGCCTCGGGGCTACTAGGCTGGAGAGGAGGGGCGGAGGAGAGGTTAGGCATCTGGTAGGGCCCCGGGAAGGTGGAGCATAGCACTAGTGAGGTCCACAGGCCCCCATGGAACATGGGTGCAGGTGAGCAACAGGATGAGGACTGGGCAAGGCTATTCCAGAGCCCGCTTCAGGGCCACTCGGGCAGCGTGACCATGTGAGCGAGGAAAGCTTTTGCTTTTGGGACTGGCAATCATTACTGCCAACCCTTCCTCCCACAGGGGGGCAAGCTAGCCTCATTTGTGTATGGGCAGCACCAACAAGCATGCAAAGAAACCCAAGAGCAATCAACACGGATGAACCCTGCATCTGCGTGGCCCCTGGCCGGGGCTTGCCCATTCTAGAACAGGGCGTCAAATGCAGCTTTTTCTTTTGACAGCTGCCTGGGTAAGGAGACAAAAAATGAGGCCAGGGCCTTGAATGTAGGGAGGGTCTGGTAAGACCTCCGTGCCATTTACGATGTATTTACCTGAGGGAATAAGTGCTGGAGATGTAACTATTAAATAGAGATAAATACGCAACACTTTGATCAAGAAAACTTTTATGCTACTCTTGCAACTTTCCCATAGTGGAAATTGTTTTCAAAATGTTTTTTTAAAAATGCCCCCCCAAAGGAATGCTTCTTGAATTTTATCATCTTTTAAAAAAACAGTATTTTTTTTTTTTTGTAAAGATACTGTAGAGGGAGGTTACAGTTACACAAGTAAGGAATCCAGCATTGTTATCCCTTCCTTTGATTTTCCCTACCATCCCTTCCCTCTCTACCTCCCCAAATTTTATCATCTTTATGTTAATTGAAATCTCTGTCCTAGCTACTCAGGAGGCTGAGATCTGAGGATTGCGGTTCAAAGCCAGCCCAGACAGGAAAGTCCGTGAGACTCTTATCTCTAATAAACCACCAGAAAACCGGAAATGGCACTATAGCTCAAGTGGTAGAGCACTAGCCTTGAGCTGAAGAGCTGAGGGACAGTGCCCAGGCCCAGAGTTCAAGCCCAACGACCGAGCAAAAAAAAGGAAATACTCTGATTTTTTTCCCTTAGACCCATTAAGTCTTTTTTTTTTTTTTGGTTGGTTGTGGGGCTTGAACTCTGGGCTTGGGCGCTTTCCCTGCGCTCTTCAGCTCAAGGTTAGTGCTCTACCGCTTGAGCCACAGCACCACTTCTTGTTTTCTAGTGGTTTATTGGAGTAAAGAGTCTCATGGACTTTCCTGCCCCGGCTGGCTGTGAACCACAATCCTCAGATCTCAGCCTCCTGAGTAGCTAGGATTACAGGCGTGAGCCACCGGAGCCTGGCTTGACCCATTAAGTCTTACTGTACCCTTTTACTTCTCTTTTTTTTTTTTTTTTTTTTTTTTTACTAGGCTAGCTAGAAGTTTATTTATCTTTTCCTTCTTGGCCTCACTCCCTGGCCCAACCCTGCTTCTTGGATTTCATATTCATTCATTCATTTTCAGTTTCCTAAGACATTCATGTCAGTGTCTATCTTTAAAGAATACAATAATGGCCAGGTGCTGGTGGCTCATGCCTGTAATCGTAGCTGCTCAGGAGGCTGAGATCTGAGGATCACGGTTCAAAGCCAGCCCAGGCAGGAAAGTCTGTGAGACTCTTATCTCCAATAAACCACTAGAAAACTGGAAGTGGCATTGTGGCTCAAGCAGTAGACTGCTTGCCTTGAGCTGAAGAGCTGAGGGATAGCGCCCAGGCCCAGAGTTCAAGCCCCACAACTGACCAAAAAAAAAAAAAAAAAGAATACAATAATTCTTTGATTGTTTTGGTACCATTTGGTTCCATTTTTGAGTTGAAGTAGTCTGATCTTTACTGACGATTCACATATTAACTCTGTAAGCCATCTCCTTCTTTATAGTGGTTCATCCACTTGGAAGCAGTATTTGAGAGCACAGCCTGAAGTCAGATGCCTGGGCCCAACTCTCAGTTCTCTGCTCCTCCTCCACAGGGGCCCACAGGAGTAAGTGTGAGATCAATGGAAAGTACTTAGAAAGGGGCTTGCCACATACCCACTACTGTTAGCTGTTACTCGCGAATGGTGACTAGGGCTACTTCAGATACCCCTAGGAAGAACAGGACAGAAAGGGGGGTGTTAGGGACCCAGAAGCTCCAGCTAGAGGGCGAGCCACGGCCTGCGCAGGGGCGGCTGGTGGTGCCTGCTTCCACCTGTCTACTTACTGCCACTGTTACTGTATTAGGATGAGGGAGTACAGCTTTGGTCTCTTTCAATTTTCCAGAAACCACAGTGGTCTTTCTGTAAACTATTATATATTAAATTTAAAAACTTACACCTGTGAGCCCTTGTTTTACAGCCATCAAACCGCAAGTCTCTACTAGCTCACAGCAATAACGGAATTCACCACGTGACCCGTCAGGGTACGCCCCCCCCCCCCATGCCCTTGGAAGAAGTGATTTTGTCTGATAGCCCCCACACCCCTTGTTTTATGTGCTCAACATTAATTAGTTGGGCCACAACATTTTATTACAGTCTGCTATCCCTTTAGCATGATGGAAACAATTCTACCTCATTTAACACTTTTGCCTTGAATTTAATATTAATGTATTGACCCCTGCTTTTCTTTCATCTGCCTAACCTATAGTTAGTCTCTATTTCTTCTTAATATACTTTTTAGATTATCCATCTCATTTTAGGATTTAAAGCTGAAGTTAGAAGAGTAATGTTTTTTGTTTAAATATAAAGGTAAATGTAATTTTTTAAATGACAGAAGTAATTAAGTTCTGCTAGCCTAAAAAAATGTATGCAACACACCAGACATCAGAAACTGAGATGTCATATTTATCTAAACAGCAATATGAAGAACTAGCTACAGACCCCTGGAAGGAGGTATACATTTCTAAAACAATGAATGTTTTGCTTATAATAATCACAGAGATGAGCGGTAGCTATGACTTTGGTCTAGAGGTTGGCAGAAGAGGAGTGAGTGGAGGGAGGAAGGGGAGATGGGGCTGGGTCAGGCTCCGGAGCTACCTGGCCCTGGTGGACTCTCCCCCTACTTCCCCTTGGCAATGCCAGCCACGGTCAGAGGCCTTCCAGCCCATGCACTCAGTCTACAGCTTGGGACAGAACCCTGGGCAGGACAGCCTTAGTTATGAGAGCATTTTAACTCCAGGAAAGTCTTAAGTTTTTACAGATTTATTATTGCTTGCAAATTTTCTTAAATAATTTTTAAAACATAACGTCCCATTTTATTCTCCTATTTTGTCTAACAGTTCCTATTATTTTCATTTTAAATTCTTTGTAAAGAACAATGATAGCTCATCATCTTTTTTATTTTTTTATTTTTATTTTTGCCAGTCATGGTGCCTGAACTCTGGGCCTGGGCACTGTCCCTCAGCTCTTCAGCTCAAGGCTAGCGCTCTACCATTTGAGCCACAGCGCCTCTTCGGCTTTTTCTGCTTATGTGGTGCTGAGGAATGGAACCCAGGGCCTCCTGCATGCAAGGCAAGCGCTCTACCACTGAGCACCTTCCCAGCCCCCCATCATTGTTTTCTATGTGCTAGGCATACTGGAACTTTTCCAAATGTTGTCCTCCAGCACACTGAGGGGTTACGGTCTCCTCCCTAACACAAATGAGAACCGGGGTGGAAGAGGGTGAGGTAGTATGGCCGGTGCCTGAACACAAGCAGGATGGCTTCAGAGCCTTTCAGTGACAGTGGGAACAAAAGTCACTTGAGCAAACTGCTGCTGGCTCTGCATGGTGTGGGAGCTGGGCAGGAGCTGGGCAGGAGCCCTTCCCCACCGCTCCCGTCCCTCACCGTCTCCAGGGTGCTGGTCAAGAAAATAGCTATGTCTGTTCCTTGAGGGTTCTCAGAGCTGGGACAAAATATTCCCTCTAAGACGTTTAACTTACTCAGTGAACACTTCAGCTGCATTCCTCATAGACCCTGGACACGAGGCAGGAAGGGGAAACTAGCCAGCCAATATTTGGGGTCTTGCCTTTCCTCTAAGTCTACCCTGATGATTCCTCACCAACCAAACACCAGAATCACCAACTTTCCCTCTTAATTCTCTAGAACACTCAGTCAACTGTAAAATGTGTCCCCAGATGAGCCACTGTGGAATCTAGACTATGTCCATTCCTAAGTGCCGCTTACTTGCCCGTGCTCCACTGATGGACGCTCCACCTCACGCTTCCCTGAGCCTGCCACACACCATGATTCTCTCTTCTTAGATGGTCCTGGCAGAGCAATTGTATTCCCCCTATCCAGTCCAATCCCCTAGATCTAAGCAGTTAGGTGATCAGCAGGACTGGAATCAGAATCCTCAAGTCCCTAAAGACACAGGCAGCATCTCTCTCATTACTGTGAATGCACGGAACACACTCCTACAAGCAAGACTCTTCTCCAGTCCTGCCAGACCTTGGAGCCATTTAGGGTGGCTCCGTTATCACATGTCCACAAGGTTCCAGATGTCAAAGGCAATGTGCAAAGTTCAAGGACTTGTTTTTGTAGCTTTTGGCAAGATCACCTCAGGACAGGACAACAGTGATGTTACAGGACAGATTCTTCTTTTCCAGAATGTAGTACACACTTGTCCAATCACATACCTTTCTTTTTTCCCTCTTTTTTTTTTTTTTTTGTGCTAGTCCTGGGGCTTGTACTCAGGGCCTGGGTGCTGTAACTGAGCTTTTTAAGCTCATAGTCAGCACACTACTATTTGGGTCATAACTCTACCTCTGGCTTTTTTTGGTGGTTACTTGGCAATAAGAGTCTCATGGACTTTCCTGCCAAGGCTGGCTTCGAATTGTGATCCTCAGATATCAGCCTCCAAAGCAACTAAGATTATAAGCATGAGCTACGAACACCCAGCCCCACACCTTTCTTTAGCTCCTTTGCTCAAGGCTAGCATTCTAACACTTGAGCCACTTGCTTGGGCTGGCTTCGAACTTCAGTCCTCCCTGCCGTGTCCCCCGGACTTCCCCCATGCCTGCCCCATTTCCCCAACTCCATGCCGTGTCTGGCTGCTGAATGCAGAGACCACCCGATGCTAACACCGACTGCTTACTCTGAGGTAATCTCTTCCCCACAGTACTGTGGAAGCAGCAGGGAAAGGAGAAGTTTAACCAAGTATAACTCAACATATCAGACAGAGTCGTACTTTACTTGAAAATAATATAGGCTATTTTTCCTTTTTTTTTTTTTTGGTGGGGAGGGGAGGAAGGACAATCTTGTTTCATAGTTCACAGGTGGTGCTAACTAGGTGCAGCTTTAGCATCTATGGATAGAGTTCTAGCTAACACTAAGAATGGGTCATCTGGACTCAAAAATGAGAGAAACTTCATTTAGGTAAAAGCCTGAAGAAGTCTTCAAACCATTCAACATTGTAGTGTGAAAAGTATGTGAGGTGAGATAAAATCTCTTTGGGTCAGCTGACACTGCAGTTTCCGGAGATTACAGATATGCAAATCACTAGCACTGGTGTGCATATCTACTGTGTGTGTGTGTGTGTGTGTGTGTGTGTGTGTGTAAGAGAGAGAGAGAGAGAGAGAGAGAGAGAGAGAGAGAGAGAGAGAGAGAGAGAGAGAGAGAGAGAGAGAGAGAGCCCCAGGATTCACTGCAGTTTAACAAAACTCTTTCCCTTCCAAGCTTTCTTTTTTTTTGGGGTGGGGCCTGAACTCTGGGCCTGGGCGCTGTCCCTCAGCTCTTCAGCTCAAGAGCGCTAGGCTTGAGCCTTGAGCCACAGCGCCACTTCCGGCTTTTTTCTTTTTGCTTATGTGGTGCTGAGGAATCGAATGCAGGGCCTCAGGCATGCAAGGCAAGCGCTCTACCACTGAGCCACCTTCCCAGCCCCTTCCAAGCTTTCTGTATAATTACATCATTCAATTTTTAAAAATGGAGGTGAAATTCATATAACATACACCAAACTATTTTCAAGTGGGCAGGTCAGTGGTGCTCAGTACACTGGTGATGTTGTACACACTCAGCCTCTCTAGTTTCAACATCTTTCCGTTATCCTAGAAGAACACTCCATATCCATTTATGTCATTTCTAAATCCTTCCTCTGTTAACCCCTGACAATTGCTAGTCTGCTTTGGCCCCTATGGAGTTTCCTACTCAGGATATTTTAGAGAAAAGGAATAGAAATAAGCTTTTAAGTTACATTAATTATTTGACATATTGTGTGGTAATTCCAGATATAAACAAGGTAGAAAGCCTAGGGTGCATGGTCTAAGATGATACTAGGATTTGGGATCTCATACACCACTAACATTTACTAGGTGGTCTCAAGGATAGGCACTGGCTTACCACCTTGACAAGATCATTTAAAAACATCATCGCAAAAAAGACACTTTAATACCCAAAAGGACAATATCAGAACAGAGAAAGGACAGTCCTGTATAATGAGTAAGTTCAGCTCTGTAGAAAACCTACACATCAGCCTTGTTTTCACCCTGGAGAAGTCAAAGTCCTGTTGCTGTGCAGCACTGGTGTTGGAAAATGACCAGATACACTAAAGGTTAGTGCTCACAAATCAAGATCCGGTTTCTCAGAAAAAGGCAACAGGAACAAAATAGATTTTACATTGTAAGACCTAATTTTTTTTTTTTGACGGCCAAGATGGATAAGACCCAAATATAGCTCAAGGATCAACAGAAAAAGGATGGGACCTTTGCTAGAGAAACTAGCATGGGGGGCTGGGAAGGTGGCTCAGTGGTAGAGCACTTGCCTTGCATGCTTGAGGCCCTGGGTTCAATTCCTCAGCACCACATAAGAAAAAAGCCGGAAGTGGCGCTGTGGCTCAAGTGGTAGAGCGCTAGCCTTGGGCTGAAGAGCTGAGGGACAGTGCCCAGGCCCAGAGTTCAGGCCCCATGACCGCCCCCCCCCCCAAAAAAAAGAGAAACTAGCATGGGTGAATCAGGTCAGGCCGCCTTTGCCCCATAAAGATTTTGACAGCAGCTAAATGCTGTCCCTCTGATTCAGACCCCAGTTTGGGGTTGGGGGTGGTCAGAAGGCAGGCACTGCAGAACCAGTCTTCACAGCTACAGGAACGCTAGCTAGCAGCTTCTTCTGCCCGGCCTTTCACACAAAGGTGCACTTTGGAGGGTGCATGTAGCTGTGGGATCACATGATGGACTTCCTGGAACATTAGTTTTCCCTGTAGCTAAATAATGTCAGGCATTTTACACTGACTATAGTAATTATTAAATACTATATTAAATTCAAATAGTTTTTTTTTTTTTTTTTGTCAGTCCTGGGGCTTGAACTCAGGGCCTGGACACTGTCCCTGAGCTTCTTTTGTTCAAGGCTAGCACTTTACCACTTGGGCCACAACACCACTTCTGGCTTTTTCTGTGTATGTGGTACTGTGGAATCAAACCCAGGGCTTCATGCATGCTAGGCAAGCGCTCTACCACTGAGCCCCATTCCCAGCCCCCATTAGCTTTTAATGATCAAACCTCTAGGTTTGGTTTGTGGGGGAGGTCTAGTGTGCCCTCTCAGGATGTGGGCGCTCCCCAGGCAGAGTTCTCAGGGAGTCTGGGTGGTCTGCTCTCATCAACTTGAGCAGACCAGAGAAGCCTTTAGAACAGGAGAAGAGACAGAGGGTACTGACAACTGGTCTAAAAGTCACATGGAGATGCATGAGACCCAAACTACCAAAACTAAACTTGAAAAAGACTAAAGTTATAGCACTCACATTTTCTGAGTTTAAAGATTACAACAAAGCAGTAGTAGCCAAGACAGTGTGGTACAAGATATAAGGACAGACACAGATAGTACATAACTGGCGAACTCCTCTGTGGTCCACCGATTTCTGACAAGGGTGCCAAGTCCATTCAGCAGGTGCAGGGGGACAGTTCTTTCACTCAGTGGGGCCATGGGAAGAGAATATTCACGTATGAAAGAATGAAACTGGGACATCATCTCACACCATTCACAGTGCCCACTCAAAGTTGATCAAGAAACTAACGTATTCACTTAAAACTACAAAGCTCTTCCAGAAAGCGTAGGAGTAAACCTTTGATTCTGCAATATTTCTTAAATCTAACACCCCAAGCACTGGTGGCAAAAGGCAAACCAGTCTTCACCCAAATGAAAAACTTTTGTATTTCAAATAATAACATGAAGAAAGTGAAAAATTCAACAGAACATCTGCAAATCACACGGATCACCAGGGGCAGGCTCACCAAGTAGACAAGGCCTTTCTGTGTGGTTACACTCTGACCACGCCCTCCCTGCCATTCTAAGCATTCAACCATCTTGGGTCAGTTTTCCCTTCAGTCTTCTTGTTTCCCATCTGTTGTTCAGCCTCAGCTCTCTGCGAGACATCCACCCTCTCTTATACCACTGGGGTACCTTTTCCAACGTACTCCTTAAATTTCCTCTGGGCTCCAGAAAGCCCTAATATCCCTCTCTGCTGCTGATGACACTGAACACTGGAGTTTCCAGCAGCCTGGTTTTGACAGGCCTGACTACACAGTGATGATATCTGAAAAACAGAAAACTGCTTCAAATGATGCCTGAAAACCAATGAGGCCCTGGCGCATTCATGAGTGTGAGCCACCTGCACCCTTTGCTCTGTGGTGCTCACGCAGGGGAGGAGCACTCAGCCAGTTAGGGAAAAGCAAGAGTGCATATTCTAGGAGAAGGATGAGGAACGTGAACTAGACAAGTCTCCAAGTCCAAATCTACAATGGGGGCTTTCCAATACAGTGTGCTAGCCAGCCGGCCAGCTGGCAAAAGTCAAAGCATTAACCTTAAACACCCTCACTTTTAGTGCCCTGAGTTTTTTCATTTATTTATTTTCCTGAATAGGTAGTATATTCACATGGTTCACACATGTGTGGACAGCAGCACACACAGAGTATAAACTTTCCTCTCTCCTCCTCCCCTCCCACCCAAGACCTCACTTTGTCTCTTCTCCATTGCAGAACCACACAAACACATTTTTAGCCCAAACTCCATGTACGCAATGACACAGGTGACATGTTTTGCCACTGTTCTGCACCTTGCCCTCCACTAAAGGCTCTCTGCCCCTCTTCTTTTATTGGCCCACAGTGGATGCTGCTTTGCTTTGCTTAATATAAAACCTTTTCTAGGATTTCTGTGACCATAAGGCCCAACTACTGTCACACACCCTTCCCAGCCAGTTGAATGCTCTCCCAACCCCATAGTGTCTTCCCAACTGCATTCTGGGACCACCAAACAGCTTTTTTTTCTTTCTTTCTTTCTTTTTTTTTTGGTTGGTTGTGGGGCCTGAACTCTGGTCCTGGGCGCTGTCCCTGAGCTCTTCAGGTCAAGACTAGCGCTCTACCACTTGAGCCACAGCGCCACTTCTGGCTTTTTCTGCTTATGTGGTGCTGAGGAATCGAACTTGGGGCTTCATGCATGCAAGGCAAGCACTCTACCACTGAGCCACCTTCCCAGCCCCCAAACAGCTTTTTGAAACATCTACTGAGCAGGTCTTCTGGGATGCCTACTCTCTTCCCTTCATGCCACAACGCTGGCACAGGTCCACACCAGCAGCACCTGTAACAGAACCGATGCTAGCACCAAACAAGGACTAGGTACCACTAAAGTAATGTCTAAACACTTGTCTAATGAAGCAAGTGGTCGCAGGCAGAGAGGCAGAACTTGATTTTCTTTTCCTTCCTGTACTAGGTACATTCCATAAAGGTCCCCTTCCATTTGAAATGAACTCAGCTACCTGAAAGTTTCTGGTCTGAATTTCAACTCATTTGTCACAGACAAAGCTGCCAGGCTACTACACCAGTGATATGGAGCCCTTACAGCAGTGAACGAGGAAGGAAATGTGTATCAAATGATCAGAAGCATGAGTTCATAGACATTTTTTACTACAATGTAAATATCCCTTCATTGTATACATCAAGAAACATTCCTAATTTACTATTGTTTTGCCTTAGACAAATGCCTAAGCTAAAATAGAGCCTGTGTTTAGAGAAAGAATACTTCACTGTTCTACCTAAAACTGTAAACCAAGACAAAGAAGATACCTAATATTGTTTCTGATTCTAAGAATTACTCATTAAACATCTTTACTAACAGTAAATTCACATTCAGCAAGGAAATACTGTGGCCAGTTATGTTTAAAATGCAGCTGGACCATGAATCTTTCAGGACATGGTTGATCTACTTAAGTAGAAGGTAAGTTATGGGCTTTTCCTGTCTGTGCTTCTTTACCAGCAGGCCCAAGGCCAGGCTGAAGTACAGCCAGGCATTAGATGGAGCTAGACAAGACCCAGTTCAGGTAATTTCACCTATGCCACAAACCCCCAAGGAAGAGCCTTACCTTCATGACCTAGAATCTGCATCTCTTGTTTTTCTAGATGACACCATAACCTGGTTTCAGCAGCTCTGCACTCTACACCACTGCAGACAGAGGCAGAAAGAGCTGTACAGGGAGATGTCTGTGATAAAGGAAGCGGCAAGAACAGCTTCCCATGCCCATCCAGAGAGGTGTGAGCCCAGAATCGTGAGTCAGAAAACCCAAGTGCTTATGGCTCCCTGTCACCAGCTCCTCTGGGACCTCAGGCAAGTTTGAGGAACCTCTCTGCTCTGGTTTCCACAACCATAAAAATGGGGCTAATAATACCTGTTTACTACCTCACAGGAAGGAGGGCAACGGCTAATGAACACTTCCAGGGAGCTTTGAAGATGAAAAAGGTTCCTGGGTGCTAATGACAATAATGGTCTATCCAGTCTCAACAGTGGAAGCCAATTGCTTCCAGGAAACTAGTACTTCAGAATCTTTCTTAAACCATTTTGAGAAACCCAGCACTGAAGGGCCAAAGCTGTTAACTGCATCAGGGCGAACTGGATAAATATTTACATTCGCAGCATGTCTAGTTACTATGGATGCCACAGTTAAGGCTATTAACTCAGTCCTTAGGTCCCTGTTTTCTGCCAAAGAACTCCTTACTGAACATGTTTCTTAAACTTTCCTTTATATTTTTTCTTAATATTTAAATGTGAAGTGTAGTGCTATAAATTGTTCTGGGGCTCCAAATTTAGCTTACCTTTCACTTAAAACACTCTTTTTTTTTTTTTTTTTTTGTAAAATTGAAAGGGTAAAAAAGCTCAAATAAGCAAAGGCCCACTAAGGCTGGAAGACTGAACTGACTCTTTTGTTAATTGATACTCATCAGCTTTACATTAACATACGTGCATACACACGCACACTATTCCCACCCCAAGACATGGTTTCTAATCTGGGCAGACAGGACAATCTCTATTTATTTAATTGGATAACGGTAGTACCAACTCATACATAAAATGAAATGCAAAGCCTCAAGATTAGTATTTTAGAGCTGACATCTAAATTATGTCCAAAATTTCAAAGTAAAAAGTGCAGAGTTCATGCCTACTGATATTGCACTATTTGATTTCTTAATCAAAGCACCTCCTCCCACAAAGTTAACCTGCCTTACAAACCCTTAGTATGAACATCGGAGGGCCTTATCAGGAAAATGAAACAAAGTAAGAATGGAGTTATTAAGGAGAGAAAGTAGGAAGAGAGGAAACTAAGTAAAAGATAAAATCAGAATATAAATTTAACTTTGTTGCCAGGCACTGGTGGCCCATGCCTGTAATCCTAGCAATATAGGAGGCTGAGATCTGAGGACAGGGGTTCAAAGCCAGCCCAGGCAGAAAAGCCATTAAGACTCTTATCGTCAATGAACCACCAGAAAACCAGAAGGGGTGCGATAGCTTAAAGTGGTAAAGCACTTGCCTTGAGCAAAAGAGCTCAGGACAGTACCCAGGCCCTGAGTTCAAGTCCCATGACTGTCAAATAATAAAACTTTGTCCTTTTTTTTTTTGTCGGTGATGGGGCTTGAACTCTGGGTCTGAGCGCTGTCCCTCAGCTCTTCAGCTCAAGGCAAGTGCTCTACCACTTTAGCTATAGTGCCATTTCCTAAAACTTTGTCTAATGGCTGTTTACAAGTAATAAAACCACTTTTGGGCATAATGCCATTTGTGGCTTTATTATAAAAAGGTATCTAAGCTTTTATTAGATTCTAAAAAAAAACTTGCCCATTGGACAGTTGCTAAAGTTCTCTCTTAGCAGGACATTTCTCTTAACTACAGATAAAATAAAGAAAAAGTGTGCACATTCTGTTGGTTTCTTGTCTTCAGGAGTAGTAAGTACACCTTAATGTCAACCTAAGTTCCTTTCTTCCAATCCCCTTGAAAATAAGGAATTTGACCAGTGTATCTTCAAACATCTTTGGAGCTGTGGGAAGCTATGGTGATTCAGTTGTGGATACTGTGGCTTTAAATCTGGATGACTTGATCTGGTAATTCAGGAAGGGAATGTGACACTAGGGGCTAGGGAGGGATTCAATATTTTCAGGCTGTAGTAAAATAATTTTAGTAGGGTTAGTGACGTTGTATATAGTAAAATGCCTCCTCAGAAACAAGTCTGAAGAATTGGGAAAGAAAAGTCAATGTTTCTGGCTCCTGGATGAAGCAGAAAGGAGTCTCCATTCTACAGTAGGCCATTTCCCTCAGGCCTTCCTATTCTGACACCTCTCAAACGAGCCTAGATCATGTGTGCTTGTTGTGGGAGGTGCGTAGAGGAGACAGCTGGAGGACAGTCCCAGGCAGGTGCCTCCTCCTCTCAGACACCTACCCAGACCTAAAGTTTAAAGTAAACTCCCAGAAGGGTGCAGGGAGCTACACTAATTATTTATGCACATGTGTACTTACAGTGCAAGATTATGTTATTAGCAACAGCTCAGAGCATCGCCCAACTATCTGAGTGCATTATCTACATATAACAAGAGCTTATAAAAGGGTTTGGCTTCTGACACTGCTCTGTCAATTTTCCCCCCTAAGAAATGCAGAAACAAAACCAACTATATATGTTCTATAAACACATACTTATGTATGCAGATAAACAAACATATATCAGGGGCTGGGAAGGTGGCTCAATGGTAGAGGGCTTGCCTTGCATGCCTGAGGCCCTGGGTTCAATTCTTCAGCACCACATAAGCAAAAAAGAAAAAAGCCGGAAGTGGCACTGTGGCTCAAGTGGTAGAGCGCTAGCCTTGAGCTGAAGAGCTGAGGGACAGTGCTCATGCCCAGAGTTCAGGCCCCACGACTGGACCCCCCCAAAAAAAACCCCCAAAAAACATGTATCAACAAAGCAGTCTTGTTTTGTTTTTTGTCAGTCATGGGGCCTGAACTCTGGGTCTGGGCGCTGTCCCTCAGCTCTTCAGGTCTCAAGTCTAGCACTCTACCACTTGAGCTACAGCACCACTTCTGGCTTTTCCTGCTTATGTGGTGCTGAGGAATTGAATGCAGGTCCTCATGCATGCAAGGCAAGCACTCTACCACTGAGCCACCTTCCCGCCCAACAAGGGCAGTCTGATATAACACATAGGAAACTCCAACAGTAGAAGTTCTAAGATGTAAGGGAACATAGAAAACAATTTAGGGTCAGGGAGAATTTTAGTTTTAGTTGTAATTAAGAAAAGAATATAAAGATGGCTTTCTCTATATATGAATGGAAATGGGTTAAAAAAGCATTTGAAAAAGATGAAAGGAAACTGATTAAGGCAGAAAGGGAAGTATTAGAGCAACAGTCTCTGGATGGTACATGGTCTGAGAAACCCATTTACATGACTAGAGCATCATTGAGTTTGTTTTGTTGTTTTCTTGAGAGAGAGGGCACAGAGGTTTAATAAACACAAACTCAGAGCCACTTCCAGCCCAAGTCAGAGAGATATCCTAGAAGGCTTTTGATTTTTGTGCTATCTTATGGAAAATCTTACAACTTGAAAGAACTTTGGTATGGGTAGATTATATCCATATCCATGTCTAGAAAACTGAAGATACATTTCATGCTCAATAGCATCTTTATGAAAAAATTATTAAGAATGAAAATGTTTTTGCATTTTTGCATATATCATTACTTGCAATATCAACAAGATAGCCTCTGTGTTCAATTTGCTGGGATAAGTTGTTTTGATTGAAAGTTCAAATTTTATCATGGACAAAAAAAAAAATCACAGTAGGTTTTCTTTGAATTGATGATCTGATTTCATACATTTTGAGAAAAAAAAAGCCAAGTATTCAAGTCTTCGTAAACATAGTTTGTCGTCTTCCTTTTTTGCTTACAAGAAAAGAGTGTTCTTGGAGAAGTGGCTACAGCGGCTGGCGACAAAAGCAGCGGGAAGGAGCTTCCCTCACCACAGCCACTGCATCCCGCATGTCAGACAGGCCTTGCAACTTTGCATCTCACTCCACAGAGTTAAAAATTATGTGCCAGAGTTGAGATTTAATACAACTAATCCTCCCACATGTCATCAAAGATATTCTTAGTTGAGACAGGTAGGTGTGCATGTGGTGAACACAGTGGCCACTTGCTGGGTACCATTCCTTGCTCGGTCAGGAGCCTTTTACACTGCCTCATGCCCGGCACATTCCACATAGCAAACAAGGCAGGTAACATCTTGGTAAGCCCAGGAAGACAGTTTACAGACTCTTTTTTTTATTTTTTTAATTTTTTTTTTGGGTCCGGTCGTGGGGCCTAAACTCTGGGCCTGGGCGCTGTCCCTCAGCTCTTCAGCTCAAGGCTAGCGCTCTATCACTTGAGCCACAGCACCACTTCCGGCTTTTTTTCTTTTTGCTTATATGGTGCTGAGGAATCGAACCCAGGGCCTCAGGCATGCAAGGCAAGCGCTCTACCACTGAGCCACCTTCCCAGCCCAGTTTACAGACTCTTTGGCAAAGGGTACCTGTAGACTCGATGGGCCAGAGGTTGCCTTGACGTATATGCAAAGACTGAGGGCATCACCATAGCCTCTGAGTTCTGAGAACATAGCTGCCAAATGATAGTTGTCAAATGTCATCACTTAATGCCCTTGGCCACTATATAAAACTGGGGGAAAAAAATCCATTCCTAGCTGCACGCTTGCAGACACCATCTAACAAACATATATATGCACACATTCCCTGACCTCTCTTTCCTTGAATGAAGCCCACCAAGACTGAAAAGAGCAACTTGAGAAGAATTAGGATTGCTCACTAGAGTGAAGCATTACTGTTCTCAGGATAAGCACTGGCTGGCTTGTGGCGCATGTCTGAGGGAGGAGTGTTTGGGGACTGAGCAGGAGGATAACTTATGCCCAAGAGTTTTAGAACAGTCTGGACAACATGGCAAGACTCAATACTTTAAAAAAAGCAATTCAGTAGGACAGAGACGGGATAAGATTTGACACTTCTGAAGACAATGTGGCTAAAACATCAGATAGCAATATCTGCACTTAAGAGAAAGGAAGAAAAGAGGACTCAAGTGGTAGAGCACCTGCCCAGCAAGTGGGAGAGTTCAGTCCCCGGTACTGAAAAAACAAAGCAACAAAATATTAAAATACTAAAAAGAAAATGACATATGAAGTGAAGCTATTTGGTCACACAGAACATACTTATATACCTGTGTACTAAGCACACCTATGCACTTAGTACACCTGTGCTATCAGTCACAAAGAACATCTTTAGATATTCAATGTAAAATGTATGTTACGCTAAAAAGTCTTCCTCAAAAGGGTTGAGTGTGAGTGCCAAGTTCTTGTCTTACCCTAGGCTTGACAGAACTGCAAGAGATGGAACAGAGGCCAGTGGGCACTCGGACAGAGGCTGTGGAGGTGGTGCCCCAGCTCATATAGGCAGATGATGTGGGACAAGAGCTAGAATGCTGAAGATACGAACTGCTTCCAGATGGCAAGATACCACAACTACTTCGAATGAAAAGCCTCAGGAAATGAAGGAGCTTCAAGATGAACAAATACAGGTAACACAGCTGTGGAAAATGAAACAGATTTTTGTGGTTCAGCTGCTTGGTTCCCAAGTAATACTTGTGACCTACAAAAGGGGTCACTATGGCCACCACAAACACCTGGAGTGTCTTATACAACTCCAGATGCCATTTTACGCCATATATACACCCTCCTGCACTGAACTCCTATGAAAGCTCTCATTTCATATCTAATTTCTAGGCACGGAGAAGGCCTCCTCTGTCTAACATGGGCTGGGGTGGTGGTGTGTTGCAGGGTGGCCCCAGACCTCACCCTCACCCTTGGCCATTAAGCACCTGCCTCTCAGGTTCAAGAGGAGTCATGGTTTTATCTCCTGGCATGCCTTAAAGGAAGTTACTCTAAAAGATTGATAAGAAGGGATAAACATCAAACAGTAAGTATAATCTGAAACAGTGTTTGGTGAGACCATGCAGTCACCTGTGCAGCTACTGTGAATTAGCAACCATGGGGCTAAATCTCACACTCACAAGACTACTTTAAGGAATGATTTCAAAGCTATTACAGTTCCCTCACTGTCCCTCCCCCACAAAAGCAGACTTGTTTTAAAGATACTTCCCTCAAACATTATGAAAAAGTTTAAATCACTGAAGAACTTGAATGAATGTCGGTGCATTTCTTTCCTTAGATGCAGTAACTGCTTGATTAGCATACTGCTTTAGATTTATTTTTCTCTGCTACATGATTACATTTCAGAGATTGTGACACTTACAGACACTTCAGTCTGCATTCTCTAATGACAAGGACAGTCCCCTACACAGTCACAACCACCTTTTAGTGTAACCCTGTGGCCCCCGGGTCGCTCTGCATTCAACTTTCAACTGGCCCGAAATGTCTTCTTTGGGGCTGGGAAGGTGGCTCAGTGGTAAAGCGCTTGCCTAGCATGCATGAGGCCCTGGGTTTGATCCCTCAGCACTACATAAGCAGAAAAAGCCAGAAATACTGCTGTGGCTCAAGTGGTAGGGTGCTAGCCTTGAGCTGAAGAGCTGAGGGACAGCACCCAGGCCCAGAGTTCAGGCCCCACAACAGACCAAAACAAAACAAAGTCTTCTTGAGCTTGACTTTGTACCATTTAGAACATATATTAATTCACTGAATTTAATATCGTATCTCTGTAGTCTTTGTTTTAAAAAAGTTTTGATTATCAACAATTGGGGCCTAAAATAAAACCATACCTTCATTTGCTGTAGGAGACTGTAGTGTCCCTGCATGCTTTGCTAATGTCTTTCCAAGATCAAAAAGACTATGTTAGTGAGAAAAGAGTACATTCATGAGAGAAATCACTTATTCAAGTTCTCCACTTGGTACCACCATTTCCTACACGATGCCTAATAACAACTGCTTTCCAGATGCTTACTAGAGAAATGATGTCAGGTGCCAGGAGAGAAATGAGCTCCAGTGACTGTCTTCAGGATGCTTGTGATTTTGTGGAGAAGATAAAACACTGAACCAACAAGTAACACCTGGTTGGCCTGGTAAGTGCAATGGGAGGTGGGACGGGAGCTCCGTCTACACCAGCATATGTATCACACCTCTAGAAAGCCTCTGTTCAGCTGGAAAAGGAGGACTGCACTGCAGACCTTCCACTATGGGCCCCCCCCCCCCCCCCCCAGGCAACAGAAGACCAAGAGGTACAAGAGATTTAGGAACCTTCACAACAGTTCCCGTACACAGGAGCTGAGCTGTCTGAGGCTCACTGCATTCTCTCTGGCCCTGGGCATGGGCTTCCCTTTCTCCTCTGGAAATAGAAATAATTATTCCTCACAGTGCTGGGAGGACTCAAAAACAAAACACAACACAGAGACAGGAGGGTGTGGCCTTGGTCCAAATACTGTAAGGGCCCCATCAATGCTGCTGCTTCCTTCAACAGTGGCTTCAGGAGCAAGAGCCTTGGACTGTACCCTCCAGGCTGGGGGACCTTAGGAAGAGCCACACCAGGACTTGTCCTGCCCCTGGGAGGTACAAACGAGTTTAGTGCTCACAAAAGCTCCCTGAAATTGGCCTAGTGCTAGGGAATTAACAGAGAACTATTATATTTGATGTAAGGGAACCAAAAGTAGAATGTCTTGGAGTTTCCGTCCATCATTTTCCTAGGTTGAAAAACACACACTATAATAACCTTACCACTTTCGTTCATTCTTTTACCACAATTAACATAACTCAATGAAAAAATTTTAGGAGGCAGCTTTTACTGGAAGGCAAAAACTCTGGAGAAGACATTATCCCCAGGTTCAAGGGCAGGACTAATTATCACAAAGGCGTGTAGACTTTATACAAACAACTCCCTCTGCTCCCAGAGGGTTGTTACTTTGGTGACTGTGCAAGACACCAAGAGTACAAAAGAAGCTATTTCACAGTTAGGATCACTACAGTGGTGTTCAGCATACTTGCGGAACACTCCATGCATGCAGAAATGCAGGCAAAGCAAAGCAGTCACACAGTAAGCAAGTGTTTTGAAGTAAAATTGTTGGAAATGAAGTATTATGCAAGGGTGGGGAACTGTATGGGGCCTTCAAAGCCATTTGGTATATGCTACAACAGACCTGTGTGCTTCTCATTGGCTGCCCATGGCTTGTCTGCCTGTATTGATAAATTTGTATTGGCTTGAGAATGATGTAAGTATGGCAGAGAAAAGGCTCCCTACCTCTGATACAAAGGATCAGCAATTTGCTATTTGGTATTTGTTTCTTGTCTTCATTCAGACCTGTTTCCTTCTTGTTGGGAACTGAGAGTGTGACAGTGTATCACATGCTCACCAGTGCTTGCAGAACTCACTCCATGCAGATTTCTCAGTAACCTGTGTAGAACTGTACACAGTTCTACCAACGGGGAAGGTGCCAGAACTTGGGCAAGGGGGAATGGAACCAGCAGACAGTGATTTCTTTGCTTGCTTCCTGCACATTTCTCCCTCTCTCCCTCTCTCCCTCTCTCCCTCCCGCTCTCTCTCTCTCTCTCTCTCTCTCTCTCTCTCTCTCTCTCTCTCTCTCTCTCTCTCTCTCTCTCTCGTGTGTGTGTGCACATGTGCGCGTGTGCTTATGTGCTGTCTCTGAGCTTTTATGTCTGGCTTTCTTTAACTTTGTATTAGAGAGGTGAAGACCAAACCAACTGGTGACCCAGGGAGGACTGGTGAGAAAACAATAATAATTAAGACTTCCACTTCTCAGGAGACATTGGCTTCTATCAAAAGAATAATGTGTTTTTGCCGGGCACTGGTGGCTCACGCCTGTAATCCTAGCTACTCAGGAGGCTGAGATCTGAGGATCATGGTTCAAAGCCAGCCTGGACAGAAAAGTCCGTAAGACTCTGATCTCCAATAAACCACTAGAAAACTGGAAGTGGCGCTGTGACTCAAGAGGTAGAGCGCTCGCCTTGAGCTGAAGAGTGCAGGGACAGCGCCCAAGCCCAGAGTTCAATCCCCATGACCAACTGAAAGAAAGAAAGAAAGAAAGAAAGAAAGAAAGAAAGAAAGAAAGAAAGAAAGAAAGAAAGAAAGAAAGAAAGAAAGAAAAGAAAGAAAGAACGAACAATGTGTTTTCCAACTTCCCATCAAGCCTCCAGAGGCTCACCAACCAGGCGGGTTTCTGAGGACTAGACCAAGGTGGGGGCAGTTTACAACTTTCTAGAGGCCCAGAATGGGAGCTGAAGAGAGAGGGTCCTCTCTGGCCACTGATACCTTTGTGGCTGGGCTGTGTGTGTTTTTGAGTGGGCAAGCTGAGCTCTAGGTCTAGGGAGGTGCAACTTCCCAAACTTCACTCTCTGGTTTTCACCTAGCCCACTCAAGAAGGACAGGAAGGGGAAATGCCACCTCAACTGAAGGGCTAGCCTAAAACACATTTCCAACCCCAGAACTGCCCCCTACTCGTGCAAAGAAAGCTTACTAGGTCACGACATACCTTCCTGTTATTGTCTCTGGCTGTTTTTTTTTTCACAGAGACAAAAGTGTTGACAACTGGGCCCCTATCCAAAAAAGTTTGCCAATTCTACTACAATAACCACTAGAGGACACATGTGTCTATTTAAACTAATTAAAATTAAATTAAAAATTCAATCTCTTACATTTTACATGTGCAAAAGAGTGGCAGGCACTAAGAACATTGTCCTCCAGGCAGAGTTCTCCGGGCAGTGCTAGGGCAGCCCAGGATAGTCAGCAAACTACATTTACAGCCATCTAGTTCTCTCCTTTTGGAGGCAGGAAGGTCTGGACTTGGTTGAAATAGATTCCTTTTACACCTGAAAATTCATCATGTAAAGTACGACTCTAGACTATCTGTTGATTGTATGTATGTATTTGTTAACTTGACTACCAGCTACCCCCCACAGGGCTCACTCTTATTCCAGGTTAAAGCGTTGCCCAGCACCTGATACTAAGTGACAAATTCAACGTCTAAAACCACCAAGAAGTGAACCTGGGTGTAAAATTGTCACCAAATGGATGATAGGGCACTAGGACAAAAAACACTACTGCAATCTTCTTGCAAAATGTTCTATAAACTGCCAAGATTCCTATTATAAAGCAATCATCTGGATTTGGACTCTAGCCCCATGACCTAGACCTAAGGGCCATGTGACCTTGGGCAAGTTATTTTCCCCTGGTAAACAGCCCCTCCCCTAAATGGGAGGGATAAGGGAGCCAGGTAACCCCGTGGCTAGCCCTTTTCTGTCCTCTCTCCTCGCCAGCAACCCAACACTCAGGCACCCCTGGAACTCCCTGACTGAGGAGTTCTTCTCTGTCCCCTCCAACACAGTGGTCAGCTCACAACAGGGGTTGTGTGTTAGTCATTTTTACTGACCCTTAGCACTTGACACACAGCAGCTGCTAGTCAGAAGTTAAACTGACTAAGAATCTAAGAGCCCAATGAATCAAATACATGTTGCATACTTCACATTAACATGCTTGCTGTAAGAAGCTCTTAGGGAGGTCATGTGTTCTGTTTTGAAATTAGAAATGGAATTAAAAGTTACTATTAAGTCACTAAAGGTTACCCCTTCTTGAAAACCCATGTCTCTTCTAGTTTATTATACTTTACTACTTTTCTCTCTACAATTACATACTAAAAGACCAACAGGTGTATCAACAATACCGGAAAAAAAAACCCCAAAACACTGGGTGCAATGAAGTCTTAGAATTTAAAACAATAGTAATGGGACTTAAGATATAAAATCATTCGATTTTGGAATAATAATTCATAATCCAAAAAACCTATACATTAGATGTCTACTTAAAAAGCCAGAGGAGTCACAAACCAAATAGACTCGTTATTTATAAGGTACAGTTAATGTGGTGAAAATTTATATTTTATACCTAGTCAAACAATTTTACTGCTAACTAGCTAGTGGGTTCACTGAAATCTAAGCAATTACATTTTGGTTTTGCCCATGTGGGTCCTGCAGCTGAACCTTCTAATGCTATCTGTAGTGGGCCTGTCTCTTTCTGGTATAGCACCAAACAACAAATCCACCACACCACCAGTCTTGCAATTTGGCCACAGTGGCTATTGATTTCTACCAGCTTCATAGAGGGGGTTTGGAGAGAAGCAGTGCAGTTTCTTCCAAGAGGCTGGCTACGTGTCCACTGTCCCAGGTACACCTTGCAGTCCTGGCCGGCATTTTAGTCACAGGGGCTATTAGTCATCAATGATCTGATCTGCCCACACCCTTCCTTAACATGGGCCCCTACTGGAGATTCAGACAGTAAAACTGCTCTGTGAAGGCAAGGCCATGATATGTTATACATTTTAAAGTGACGTGATAGTCTTTTACATTCACTTTCTCTTTCACTAAATCATGAACAAAAACTCACATTAATAGCTTAAAATACCAACTAAGAGTAAGTATGTACAACACCCTGATGCCTATAGTTTAACAAATAATTGTGTTTTAAAGCTAAATTTCAAACCCAAGATATGTATAAAGTGTAATTACCAAAATAGTGATCTATGTATACATTGAGAACACGTTGCTGTTTAAAATTTTAATGCCAAATTGCAATAAGAGTCCTTGTAAATGCTACTATGCTATGAAAATGCTAACAACCCTTTTCTCTCCCCTAACAGGTTTCAGCATTTCAAAGCATGAACGTAATTTTCTCTCTCCGGCTTCACGGCAAGAATGAAAATCCTTCCAAAGGGAATTCCTTCCTAAACAAATCTGCATAATATCTGAGCACCATCCATCCTTAATTCAGAGACAAGTCCCTGGCAAAGCCTTTGCAGTATTAAGCAACACTGGTTTAACAGAAACTCCGGGAACGGACAACTTGGCTGGCTTGGTCGGCCCGCCTTTCCTTCCTTCCCCCACCCAATGCCTTCCCCAGGCAGTGACTTCACATCCTTTGACATCAGCACAGCTCCGAAAGGGGGATGGGAGAGAGGGCAGAAAGCAGAAAAACCAGCTTTGAACGGAGCATGCAAGGCCTCTCTCTAGTCTCAAATTCTGTACGTAGTTGGTAAAATGTCCAACAGCCGAGCCACACCCCACCTGCTCAGGTGAAGTCCACAGATAAGTGGAGTGAATTCTGCTGAAAGGACTTCCTGCTTTTCCTATCGGAAGCACAATAGCCATTTATTAACTACCTCGGCAGGTTCCGGTCAGTGGAGCACACAATAACTCACCTCGAATATGGAGAAGGGCCACGGGCTGGAAAGGCCCATTGGAGCTGGCCGCATCCACCACCATCCCGCTGCCCGCCTTATTACATGTCAACATCTAGACTCCAGCGGGAAAGGCGGTGCACTCCTTAAGGCAAGAAACCAGCCTCCATTTTAGTTTAAAAAAAAAAGGCAAACTGGAGCTCTGCAGCTGGAGGGAACTGGCTGGTTCGTGATGTCAGTGGGCCTGGAGCTCGCTGATTGGCCAGGAGCTGCAACTTAAAATGACACTAAAAAAACTGCAAGCGGAAAGAGCGTTCTGTTTGGCTGTCAGTGTGCATTAAAAGCCTGGGCATTTTCCGGCTTTCTGTGATCTTCATTTCTCAGTAACTTTTAGGCAACGATCTTCACTCTCAGGGCCCAGGGCAGGAGGCATGGTTCCCATCAGCCTGTAAACAAAGGTCTCTGCGAGCTACCAGGAAAAAAAGATGTGTGTGTGCGCGCGCGCTTGTGTACTTTACATTTTAGCATTTCCCTAACTGGCACACAAAATTCCACAGTACTTTCTACTACCTTCTACTATTTAGTTCTACATTTGTTAATTGCTGTATTATATGCGAGAGTCCAGCAACCTAGTTTTTGTTTTTGTTTTTTTTTAGCAAATGGCTAAATATTACACAATTGAGTAATTTAGACTCTTATTCAACTTCCCTGAGTGATAGGGCAAGTAATAAATAAAAAATCCCCCAGCTGGTCCTTCCCGATACCTTTTATTTTCCTGAAAAAAAAATCAGGTTTAAAAAATCATACAGAAAATGAAAGCTGTATAACATTCAAGTTAGAAAATGCTACAAACAATTTCTTAGCATAGCTGTGGGTGTTAAGGCATAAAATGGAAAAAGATAAAGTGAAATTCAGAGCTCATTTTTGTGGTCAATATATTATATGCTTTCATTCAAGTTTTAGACATTTTGTTGTTATAAAATTAAGATAAATTTACTTATTTTTATTTAGGCTACTATTCAGATCTTAGTTTCCTATCTATGCTCAAAAAATGTAAATGTGGGCTGGGAATATGGCTTAGTGGTAGTATGCTTGCCTGGCATGCATGAAGCCTTTGGAAGTGGTGCTGTGGCACAAGTGGTAGAGTGCTAGCTTTGCGCAAAAGCAGCTCAGGGACAGCACCCAGGCCCTGAATTCCAGCCCCAGGACTGGCAAAAAAACAAAAAGTAAATGGGGATGGTGCTGAGACTCAAATGTCATTACTGTATAAATAAATCAAAGATAGGAACAATTTCTGGTAAAACTAAAAAAAATTCTCATTTTTTCATGTAAATATTGAAGTTCTCCCAAATTATGTCCCTATTTTTTTTATTTCTCATGCAACCTCACTCATTTGCTCCACTCATGATAAGAAAAGTCCTTCATCTCCTATAACCCCCACAAAGTTCCCAAGAATAAGAAATGCTGGGAATACAACTAGGCTGCTGTCACTGGAACAGGCCCGGTCTTCCACTTCTTCCAGTGAATGCGTGAGTGAACCCCACAGCCAGCTAGTGTGCTTCACAGGAAGAATGTAGATTTTGTGTGGCATGGTGTCACAGAATTTATGAGACTGAGGCTGGCCTGGGCAAAAACAGTGAGACTGTCTTAAAAAAGTAAAACAAAACAAAACAAATGTAGATTTTATTGTGTTGATAGCTATTAAGATAAATAAGAAAAAAAAAATCCCTCCCCCCACTCCTTTCTCCTAGAGCTGAAAATGCTGTAGTAACCCTACAGCTGGCCAGGAAGTTATTATTATTATTGCTACTATTGTTGTTGTTACTGTTTTGAGGTGATACGGGTTGAACCGAGGGCCTCTGTTGTGCCAGGGGCGCTCTAACACTAAGCTACACTCACAGCCTTTGCTGACTGCTTGTAAGTATCAGAGTAGAGGCTTTTCATGGCCTTTGCTCACATGCACACACTTCGGGCCTCACACTGGCCCAGCTGGCACTGGCACGTGAAGCAAACATGGGTCAACAAAAAGAGCTTGTGCTCCTACTCAAGGGAACTTAAATGTAGGACTGTGGCTACCTACTCATTTCTGGGTTTTCTCTACTGACCGCTGGGTTGCACCTGTCAGCAGAGGACTGTGACCAACCTGTCACCAGCATTAGGCAGTGTTGAGGACCAAGCTCATCCTCATCTCTTTTGTCCAAGGATGAAGACACAATCAGGAGCCAGGTCCTTAGGGGAAGAGAGAGAGGTGAAGAGGAAGAAAAGGGAGAGGGAGAGCAAGAGCAAGGGAGGGGAGGAAAAGGAGAGTGAGGGAGAGAGAGGGAGAGGGGAAGGGAGGATGAGGGAGAAAGATCTGCCCACCAATACTTTCTGTGACATGAGAAGAGACTGGATGTGCCTGTTCTAGGGCTGTGCTGATGAGCTGGAGTGCCGAAATCTGGGGAAAGACTTCTAGAAGCTTCATGTAAAATATATAGAAGGCAAAGGAAAAGTAAAGACACTTTTTGATGTATTTTTCAAAGGAGCTCAACTTTATTAGTAATTTCTCCCACAGTCTTTTGAAATCTTATGCATATAAAGTAGTTCTTCAAAGAACTCTGAGAGTGTGATCTAGAAGTCATTGATAAAACATACTAGTAGCATGTCTGTATTCCTAGCAATCAGGAGGCTGAGACATGAGTACTGAGGCTAGTGGGTGCTCCACAATGAGTCAAAGTCAGGTTAGGCTACACAGAGACCCTGCCTCTCTCAAACTCTCAAATATAAGCAGGAGAAAAAAAGAGAGTTGAACTAATAAGTGGTATGTTTCTGAATGGGAAAAATAAATACTATAATATGCTGGTGTTAGTTTTTCCCTAAATGGTTTGTAGGTAAAAAGTGTTTCCAACCAAAATTCAGGTGGGTTTATTTTCCTAGGTAATTAACAAAACCATTCTAAGCTGGGCTAGAGGCTCACACCTGTAATCCTAGCTACTCAGGAAGCTGAGAGCTGAGGATCGCATTTTGGAGCCTGCTCTGGCAAAAAAGTCCATGAGACTCATACCTCCAATAAAGTACTTAGAAAATGGCAGAAGTGGCATTGCGGCTCAACTGGTAGCACCCTAGCCTTGAACACAGAGAGGCTCAGAGACAGTGCCTCGGCCCTGTGTGCAAGCCGCAGAACTGGCAAACAAAACGAAACAAAAAAATCTAAAATTCACCTAGAGAAATTAAACCTGAAACTTCTAATAGAGCCAGTAGCTAGTTGTACCAACCATAAAGCTACATGGACTAATGACAATGAGAACAGGCAAAAGGGGCTAAGGAAGCAGAGAAAATAGCCCAACCAATGAATGCGTTCACACAAAATAGTGTTGTGACAAGAAATAAATTCCAAATCAGTGGAAAAGTGAAAAACTAGAAAATCAATCCGTTATTAATCTTTTGGCTACTTAATTGGAGATAAGAGTCTCATAGGTTCTCCTGGATGGGCTGATTTCAAACCACGATCCTCAGATCTCAGCCTCTTGAGTAGTGAGCCACTACAGCCACTAGTGACTGGCTAAAAGTTACCATTTTTTAAGTATAACAATTCAGTAGCACTAAGTACATTTATGTCTCTGCCTTAATTTTTTTTGATATGTTACTCCAAATTGGTGTTTGTCTCAGACTTCTGAGCTACCACACCCAGCCTATTTTCTGTTTTCCCTATGAATTTGGGATTGAATTTTTTATTTGGGGAAAACACCGCCATCACTGCCCTTAGTGTTAGACAACTGGGTGCTAGAGTCATCCCTTGCTATATGGCAATTCACTGATTGCGGCTTCACTGTATTGTGCATTTAAAAAGTATGTATCTGCCAGGCGCCGGTGGCTCACGCCTGTAATCCTAGCTACTCAGGAGGCTGAGATCTGAGGATTGCGGTTCAAAGCCAGCCTGGGCAGGAAAGACCTTGAGACTCTTATCTCCAATAAACCACTAGAAAACCGGAAGTGGTGCTGTAGCTCAAGTGATAGAGCATTTGTCTCATCTTGAACTGAAGAGCTGAGGGTCAGCACCCAGGCCCAGAGTTCAAGCCCCATGACCGACAAAAAAAAAAAAAAAAAAAAGTATGTATCTAATTCTGTATTGTGGAGTTTTCGCTATATCATGGGATTTTTTTTGGCATACAGGTATTTATATAATATTTATGATTTTAGTTATTTTTGCCTAAAATTTTAAAACAATATAAAAATCATCTGTCCATGAGTGCTCCCACACTGTGTCCATATGTTCAGAATCTTGCCTTGTCTACTTCACATTGACGTCTGGTCGCTGCACCTAGTGTTGCTCTGTGGTGTTGTGTTTTTTGTGAAATTTTCATAAAAGTCTGAATTTATTTCAAGCCCTATGATGCCACCCAAACATTCTGCACCTTTAAAGGCTTTTGGCAGTGAACTCAAGATGCTTACCATCAAAAAGGTGGACCTTCTTGACCTGTTAAAGGAAGGCAAAAGCTACACAGCTGTAGGCTGCCATTATGGGATCAACAAACCTAATGTGCACCATATAAGGAAAGATGAGAAGACTAATAGGTCTACGGCAATGATGGCTTTAAACAAGACTGAAGTAAGGCCGCTGTGAGGATGGAGCCTGCACTGGACCTGTGGATAATGAGAGCAGGAAGAAAAATATCTTGCTGGATACCAACACCATCTGGATGAAGGCCAAGAACCCTTATGATGGTCACAACAGGGATGAGGACGAGAACCAAATGTAGAAGCAGCATCGTCGAGTGCCTCTTCCACTAGGCCAATCTCACTCAGTGCCAGCAAGAGCTGGTTTGACAAATTTCAAAGACACTTTGGACTCAAGAGCATTTCTCTGCATGGCGAAGCTACCTCTGTGGATAAAGCTGTAGTATGTGAACGACACGTTCAAATCCATCATTGACAAAGGAGGCTATAAGCTTGAACAAGTTTTAAAAACACAGATGAGATGAAGTTAGGGAGTGAAGAGGGGATAGGGAACAAGATGAGCTACAGGTTGGAGGAGGAGGTTGGCCTAACACTCGACTGTCTTGCCACCATGGTCAGAATGGCCAAAGAACTTCAGCGAGTGGCTGACGAATGGGAGCCCAGATGTGTTGTTCGTTGCACTTCATAAATACAATTGAGAGTGGTGTGTCAGATTATAAAAACTGTCTCACTCAGAAGAAAAAGCAGTGCCAGCAACTCTCTGTAACTACGTTCATCACTTGGATGAAGAGAGCAGTTATGCCAGCGCCTTTAGTAGAAATACAAGTTACGGTCCAGGGGAAAGATACTGCACCACCGATGAAGTGCCCGATGCAGTGGTGCCTTCAGAAGAGCTGTACCGCGCTTCTTGGCTGTCCCGTACATTCACCTCATTGCCATGCCTTCACCACCATCAGCGCTGCACTCTACTAATTCATGATCTTTGTCATTCAAGTTGTAGTATACTTTCACTGGTGAGTACCCATATCGATATTATATGTATGTTGTTAACATTACATGAAAGTGTTTATAAAAGTGTGGGACAGGTTAATGAGAGTGGGAAGGGTTTACAGGAGAGTGGGGTTTATAAAGCCTTAAAATGCATATAATAAAATAAATATAATGCTGCTACTTCATGGATTTCCACCTATGGTGGGAGTCTCTGGAATGTAACTCCTGTGATAGGTGAGGGATCCCTGTACAGACATTCTAACAACAGTACAGGTTCATCTTCTGCTCTACTATACAACGGGTCCTTCCATTTGCTTGTAGCTGCTTTATTTTCAGTATGGTCAGTCCCTAGGGACAAACAAAGTGTTCCCCAAGACTCATTGTTCAGGGCTTGGTCCCCAGAAGGGGCACCATGTTGGGTAGTATGGAGATTTTTAGGAGGAGGGGCTTAGAGGGAGGAAGGAAGTCCCGGTGGAGGGGGGGAAGGGGGCTGTGTCTCTTCCAGGGCCTGGGTGTCTGATATGATGGAGATCCCTTGTCTACCACCTGCTCCCCACCATCACCTTCAGCCTGGACACTCCCTGTATCATAACAGAGCTCGCCAGACATGGATAGAAACCATGGGCCAAAGTATGTCCTTACTCTTTTTTTTTTTTTTGGTTGTGGGGCCTGAACTCTGGGCCTGGGAGCTGTCCCTCAGCTCTTTAGCTCAAGGCTAGCACTCTACCACTTGAGCCACAGTGTCACTTTTTGCTTTTTTCTGCTTATGTGGTACTGAGGAATCGAACCCAGGGCCTCATGCATGTGAGGCAAGCGCTCTACCACTGAGCCACTTTCTTACATCCTTACTCTTTTAAGTTGTCTCCTCAGGCATTTGTCACTGTGACAAGTGTAAGGTCCGCTCCTGGATGGCCAGCAGACTCCACCCTCCTCGCAGCAAAGTCTCCACCCAGTACCTGCGTTACCTAGGCAACTGGGATACCTGGAAGAGGTCACATCTGCATTCGCTGAGGTCACATCTGAATTTGATGTGGCCACACCTTTCCCCGCCCATACCCTACATAAGGCCTAACCCAGGCCCAGACGCTCTCTTGCTCTTGCTCTTGCTGCTCTTTTCTTGCTCTCTCTGTTCTATTCTAGCTCTCTCTCTGTTCTTTTCTTGCTCTCTCTTTCCCAGCCACGTGGAGTGCCAACCTTGCCTGGTCCCAGCAGGTCTACCCCTTACCTGAATACCACGTGAGTGCTATTGTTCTTACCCCTCTCTCTGCTCTTTTCTGGCTCTTTTCTCTCTCTTTCCTCTCTTCCCAGCTCTCTCTCATTCCCAGGCCTTTCCCAGCCACGTGGAGTGCCAACCTTGCCTGGTCCCAGCAGGTCTACTGAATAAACCTACCCCTTACCTGAATACCATGTGCGTGCTGGTGCTGTTCTAACTTGGTTACCTCTTTTTAAAAACCTAACAACAAGAATTCTAACATAATTTCTTTGGGGAGTAGTTTGTTGTTTTCAGTTGTACCAGTCTTTCAAGTCCTTGGTAAGTTAATTCCTAAGTATTTTATTCTTTTTGAGGCTATCAGATTTGATAAA
The DNA here is from genome assembly GCF_024711535.1 of Dipodomys merriami. NCBI lineage: Eukaryota > Metazoa > Chordata > Mammalia > Rodentia > Heteromyidae > Dipodomys > Dipodomys merriami. The sequence goes on from NW_027206069.1 coordinate 2,524,138, forward strand.
TATGGTAAACTACCTTAATGTCAGAGATTTTCTCTCTCCCTCTCTCTCTCTCCCTCTCTCTCACACACACAGAATGAACTTTTATACAGCCATCAAGAGTACTTACACATTTATAAACCAGAAACATGAGAGGGGCCATGTATAATTTTTCAAAAGCATTATGCAGAAAAACACAATCCCAAAATACCAACAATGGTCACTATTGATGGTATGGAAACAGGTGACTTTTCTTTTAGAAATATCCCTGTATTTTTCAGCACTGATAAAACAAGAACATATTACGTTTATGAGATTTTAAAGTACAGTTTGGAATTGGGCGCTGGTGGCTTATGTATGTAATTCTAGCTACTCAGGAAGCTATGAGGTTGTGGTTTGAAGGCAGCAAAGCCCATGAGACTCTTACCTCCAATTAACCACCAAAAAAGCCAGAAGTGGCGCTGTGGCTCAAGTGGTAGAAGCACTAGCATTGAACAGGGAAGCTCAATGGGACAGTGCTCAGGCTCTGAGTTCAAGCCTCAGGAATGGCACACACACACAAATCAACAGTTTTTAAAAAGGGATATGGATCAAGTTACAGAAAGAACCACCTTTAATAATGAATGCTGCCTTTGAGATATAGGCTAAGAACAAGGAAAGGCCTATGATAGGAGCCAAGGAAATTTGATACAAAAGAATATTGTGACAGATAAGTAAGATCATCTATGTATAAACACATAAACAGAAGCTGAAATCAGACATGAGAAATTCGTTAGGATGTTGACTCCTGATTTAAAAAAAAAAACAGTTATCAACTGCTCAACTTTTCTCATGATTTTGTCATCTTTGCACAGGCTCTGGGGTAGAGCTTCTGCCCTGATGATACAAGAATCTCACATGGCAACTTGTGGGGGGGGGGAGGGGGGGAGGACGGGTGGCGGAGAGGTTTGCAATGCTGGCTCATCGCTTGCACCCAGCCATGTTTCATTATGCTTGGGAGAGGCTGGGTGCTGAGGGGAGGGAAAGAGGCTGCCCTGAATGCCCCCAAGCTGGTTCTCTTGTCATCATAGTGTAAAGAGGGTACATGTCATACAAGGATGTCGCTCTCCCTGCTGAGGTAAAGTGGACAGTTGGTTTGAGCTAGCAAAAATGAAATTCAGGAAACAGCAGGCATTGTGCCACTCAACACATGCTGCCAGGCTGGGCGCTGGTGGCTCACTCCTGTAATCCTAGCTACTCAAAAGGATAAGATCTGAGGATTGTGGTTCAAAGTCAGCCTGGTCAGAAAACTCTGTGAGACTCTTATCTCTAGTTAACCAGCAAAGACCTCGAATTCAAAGTGTGATTCAACTGTCAAGAGTGCCAAACTTATGCCAAAAAAAAATCTAAGGGACAACACCTAGACTCAAGAGTTCAAGCCACATATAAAAACAAAACAAAACAACAACAAAAACCCATGCTGCCATCCACCAATAGAGTTCCAAAAAGATCCCCTGGCCACAGTGACACTTAAAGGGCCTCCTTAGGCTAACCCCTTCGGGAAAGACTTCCTCTTGCTTCCTTGCCGGGCTTGGCCAGAGCTGTGACCACAGGCTGTTTTCCTTGGCTGAGTGCCTATGATGAGCCTGACACCCAGGAGGTGCCCTGTCCTGAGTGAACAGGTAAGTGAGAAAGTTGAGCAGAAATAGCCAACACTGATCTGCCCTCCTGTGGCTCATGGCTAAGAGGGACACGCCATCCAGTCATCTCCAGAATACTTCCCATGCTCTGAAACAGACCCTACTCCATGCCAGCTGCAGAAGGGGACACCTTCCAATCACAAGCAATGACAAGCATCACTTGCCTTCTCTGCTAGCCTTACAACAGTCTTCTAGCGACTTTCTGGACTGAAACTGTATTGTACAGGGCTTGAGTCAACATCAAGGAAAGTAGCTGGCTGGTTAAGCACAGTGCATCTTCTACAGGGAAACAGGAAAATAGTAGAGTGATTGTCTGCATGTCTCTTTTTTTCTTTCTCTCTCACCGGGGTTTAAATTTAGAGCCTCGTGCTTTCTACATAGGTATTCTACTGTTGAGCTAATCTTCCAGCCTTCTTTTGCATTGGTTTTTTTTTTTTTTTGGGTCCGGTCATGGGGCTTGAACTCTGCGCCTGGGCACTGTCCTACAGCTCAAGGCTAGCACTCTACCACTTGAGCCACAGCGCCACTTCTGGCTTTTTTTTTCTGCTTACGTGGTGCTGAGGAATTGAACCCAGGGCCTCCTGCATGCAAGGCAAGTGCTCTACCACTGAGCCACCTTCCCAACCCCTGCATTGGTTATTTTTGAGACAGAGTGTACACTTCGACTGTGACCCTCTTATTTTGTTGCTGCCACAGTTGTAGTGACAGGTGCATACCACCACACCTACCCTCTTCTACTGAGATAGCATCTCATAGATTCTTCTGCCTGGGTTGGCCTGATATCACTCTCCTGATCTCTATATCTCTTGCAGCTAGGATAACAGGCATGTGCGTGCCTATCATCAGCTAATGGAGTCTTGCCTTATTCTGTGATCCTCTTCATTTTAACCATGAAGTAGCTAGGATCACAGGCATGAACCACTAGCACTAGGCTCAATGCTCAGCTCGATACAACCTCCTAGCAATACTGCATGCAGTATGGTAATCTTTGTACTCAAAGATTTCTTTTTTCCAGTCATGGGGCTTGAACTCTGGGCCTGGGCGTTGTCCTTCAGCTTTTTAGCTCAAGGCGAGGGCTCTACCACTTGAGCCATAGCGCCACTTCCAGTTTTCTAGTCGTTTACTGGAGATAAGAGTCTCACAGACTCTCCTGCACAGGCTGGCTTTGACCTGTGATCCTCAGATCTCAGCCTCCTTAGTAGCTAGGATTACTGGGGTGAGCCACTGGTGCCTGGTCAGTTAAGATTTCAAAAGAAATTGTCCTTTATTTTCTGGTCCCTCTGTTACTGTTTTGTTCCTTACTTACAGCAGAGCGTGTATAAATTCATCCTGCTGATTTTATTTTATTTTTATTTTTATTTTTATTATTTTTTTGGGTCCGGTTGTGGGGCCTGAACTCTGGTCCTGGGCGCTTTCCTCAGCTCTTCAAGCGCTCTACCACTGAGCCACCTTCCCAGCCCCCCGCTGATTTTATTTCTAAGTATTTTTCTGAATAAAACTTAGATTTCCATTTCTAAATTTAGCTAAAGGTTTTCATTTTTAAAAGCTCTTCAAGTAAATTTGTAGGCAAATTAAATATATTCATATTTTACTGAAAAAGTTTTACAGCAATTAGCAGAAAGCTGGTGTTTTAAACCTAGAGATCTGGGGCACTAGAGCTGTAATATGCTGACATCAAGCTGGTCAGCTCTATTTTTCAAAAGAAAATAAAGGAAACAACATCTGGAAACAATATGGATGATGGGAAGTTTTGTTGAATAAGAAATTCAACCTTGGGGCTGGGAAGGTGGCTCAGCGGTACAGTGCATGCCTTGCAAGCATGAGGCCCTGGGTTCGATTCCTCAGCACCACATAAATAGACAAAGCCAGCAGGAAATTCAACCTTTTTTTTTTTAACTTGCAGTTTAAAATAGACCTTTCCCCCTTAGATCCTAAGTACCTACTACTCAGCTATGTTTAGACGCTGCCAGTAAGTGCTGTTTGCCAACAGCAAGGACAAGGGACAGGCACTAGTGTTCTGCAGATAGGACTGATCCTGAGAGTAATAAATAGCAACTGGAGAGCTTCTCCACAGGCAGCTCAGCACAGCTAGGTGGACCAGGTGAATGGAGCCTACTCAGGTTCTGTATGCAGACCAGGGCTCCCACTGCTATAGCTTAGCAGAGGTAAGTAAAGGGGGCTTACCTAGGTCTTGAGGGCAGATCTGGGCACGTTTACACAGGTCATGTCTGCCTCACTTACATAGTTTAACACAGCAGTGGAGCAGTGAACAAGGCCTACCCCAGATCCTGTATGCAGCCTGTACTCACATACACAACTCAGCACTGGCAGGTGGAACAGCTAAAGGAGGCCCAACTCAGCTCCTGTATGCAGACTGGGCTCACTGACACAGCTCAGCACAGTAAGTGGAGCAGGTGAACGAGGCCCACCTCAGCTCCTGTTTTTGGATTGGTTCACTTTCATTCTGTTACAAGTGCTTATACCCTTCCTTGCACTGAGAATACTAGAAACCCCACATAGTATAGGAAGGATCTATTCATTCAAAACTTTCCATATCAACTGCTTTGTTTAATTTGCCTATATCCTTCTTGATCTATCATATGTCACTCAAGCAATCAACTACATTTTTCAAGAAGGATCTTGAGGGGAGGTGAAGGGAACATAAAGCCAGGCTGGCTCTGGACAATGGAAGGTAACAGGTCTCTGCGATCACTGAGGGTAGGTCAAGAACAGGCAGGGGGAAGAAGGGTAGCTTTGGGTGGGGGGTGGGGAGAGTACAGTTGTGGAGATGGGAGGGAAGGGATGGTAGGGGAAAAACAAAGGAGGAGGCAACAATACTTGTAGGACATGTACTCATTACCTTGCTCATGTAACTGTAAGCCCTCGGTACAATAAAAAACATAAAGACAAGAGGGTAACTCTTTGTGACCCCTGAGACAACAGCTTGCATGTGGTATTAGAAACATGTCCACCCTACTGCAAAATATGCAAAGGGGAAAGAGAGAAGAAAGTGTGGCCATCTTTGGAAGGAATAAGATCCGGTACCTCTGTGACCTTAAGTGGGCCTTGAGGATGTCCCACAAATGAACTGAGACAGACAGAAAAGGACTAATACTACAGGACTACACTTATATGAGGTCATCAAACTCTGGTAACAAGAAGTATACTGGGGCCGGGCACCAGTGGCTCACCCCTAGAATCCTAGCTACTCAGGATGCTGAGATCTGAGGATCATGGTTCAAAGCCAGCCTGGGCAGAAAAGTCTGTAAGCTTTTTATCTCCAATTAACCACTAGAAAACCAGAGGTGGGGCTATGGTCCAAGTGGTAGGGCACTAGCTTTGAGCTGAAGAGCTGAGGGATAGCACCCAGGCCCAGAGTTCAAGAAAAAGAAAAAGAAAAAAGTAAAAAGAAGTATAGTGGGAGCTGCAGGGGAAGGAGGTAAAGAAGACTTGCTACTTCATGGGGCCATTTCAGTTGGGGATGATGGAAGAGTTCTGTGAAGACTGGCTGGGGATGACAGGTGCAGCACTGAGAATGCACTGAATGCCACATAAATGGATCACTATGATGCTAAGTGTATTTTGCCACAATTTAAAAAAAGAAGAAAAGGATAGTCTGAGCCAGAGTAGCTTGCAGACCTCACACATAGGGTGTAACAAGGGCAGCAGGGATGGTGGACTGTGCTGCCCCTGGAGAGGCCAACTGCCATGGGCAGCAAGGTCTCTAGCTCGAGACAGTGACCTCAATAAAAGCAAGTAGCTTGGTAACTTTCTCACACTCTGTTCTTATTATTCTTCAAGGAATAGGGAAGAGGCCAGATTCATGTAACTATGTATGCAATTCATCTTTAAGCAGGAAAAAATACACTTTTATGGCAAAACGTTCAACTATGTTGGAAAGTAAACTACCATGAGTAAGGATGGAATATGTATTTTCACAAAGAGGTCAGGATATATAAAATATTCCCCCCAGAAATGCAGATTTCTTTTACCAAGGCCTTCTACTTCACAACTCTCTAGTGCTAGGGTCTCTCATTAATTGATCTTTAGCAACTATACTGTCCGATAACTTTGGCTTCTTTCTGTTTTTTTTTTTTTTCTTTCTACAACAGAGAGATCAGCTGTAAGAAATAAAGCCATGTTATTTTATTCCTCCCATAAGTCATTAAACAAATTATATTGGAAGCTGGGTGCCAAAGGCTCATGCCAATAATTTGAGCTACTCAAGGGGTTGAGATCTGAGGATTGAGGTTCAAAGCCAGCCAGGGCAGGAAAGCCCATGAAACTCTTATCTCCAATTAATCACCAAAAAGCTGGAAGCGGAGATGTGGCTGAGATAGTAAAGTGTTAGCCTTGTCAGGTTTGTTCCCAAGTGACATCCTTGAGATTTTCTTTTTTCTTTTTCTTGGGGGGGATCTGGTCATGAGGCTTGAACTCTGGGCCTGGGTGCTGTCCCTCAGCTCTTCAGCTCAAGGCTAGTGCTCTACCTCTTGAGCCACAGCCCTACTTCCGGCTTTTTTCTTTTTGTTTATGTGGTGCTGAGGAATTGAACCCAGAGGCTCATGCATGCAAGGCAAGTGCTCTACCACTGAGCCACCTTCCCAGCCCGAGTGTTAGCCTTAAGCACAAAAGCTCAGGACAGCATCCAGGCCCCGAGTTCCAAGCCTCAGGATCAGCACGCACATGTGCATGTGCACTCATGCATGTGCACACACAGATGTGCACACACACGCGCGTGCATGTGCGCGCACACACACACAAAGATAAAAATGGTGAATGATGCTAAATAGAGACAAAATAACCCAAAATAGTCCTGAGTTCAAAAGCTGAGGGATAGCACCCAGGCCCTGAGTTCACGCCTAAAGATCAACAAATATGTAGGTGTGCGTGCGCATGCGCCCACACACACAGACACAGGTAAAAATGGTGATGAATGATGCTGAACAGAGACAAAATAGTCCAAAGAATAAATGAACTCCTAAGGACACTAACTTGCACAGATGTGAAAACAATTCAAGGATGTATTAAGCAGTGCCATGTACTAGTTATCAGGTGACCCTCACTAAGCCGACCCGTGGTGGAAGGAAGACCTATAGTGGAGAAAAAAGCACACTCCCTGCTTACTTCTGCTGCAACCTTTCAACCCTATTTCATGGATACTCCATTTTAATACTTCTGAAAACCAGGTGACCAACCCTTATCATGAGATGGCAGCATGAGAGAGAGAGATGCAGAACCCTGCGACTACCTTCAGGGGAGATCTCAGATGCTGGTCCATACATCTTGGGTTTAAGATACCAGAGTACAATAAAAAAAAAAGCAGAAACAGAAAAACCCAAACCAAAAACTACTAAAGAAAAATTACATACACAAAGGGAGGGAAAAAAACCCTACAAACTAGTTTCTTTCTTTTTTTTCTCTCTTTTCTTTTTGTCGGTCATGGAGGATGAACTCTGGGCCTGGGCACTGTCCCTCAGCAAGTCAGCTCAAGCCGCTCAAGTGGCTACCACTTGAGTCACAGTGCCACTTCCAGCCTTTTCTGTTTTATGTGGTCCTGAGGAATCGAACCCAGGGCCTCCTGCACGCAAGGCAAACATGCTACCACTGAGCCACCTTCCCAGCCTATGCAAACTAGTTTCATGTAGTAAATATAGAAGATGTGTGTGGGTTTGACCTCAGAGCCTTACAATCATTAAACAGACACTCTACCACTTGAAATACACTCCCTGACAAGAAGTAAAAATTAGTAAACTGGGTCTCATTGCTCATGCTTGCAATCCTAGCTACTTCAGAGACTGAAACTGGTAGATCACGGTTTGAGGTCAGCCTAAGCAAGGAAGTTCATGAAATCTCAATCAATAAAAAAGTTGGGTACAGTATATGAACCTGTCATTCCAGCTGTTTACATGTGTAAACAGAAGGACTGTGGTCCAGGCTGGCTTGTGCATGAATGTGAGATCTTATTCAGAGAACGCAGGAATAAAGGACTATAAGCATGATTCAAATGGTATAGCATATGCTATGCAAGTGCAAAGCCCTGAGTTCAAACTTCAATAACACTAAAAGAGAAAGAGAAAAAAGAAAATCAGCAAACTGAACCAGGCAATGTAAATAATATACTGCAACAAAGTTGAAGTTTATCCTGCAGATGCAAAGATAGTTCAGACCCAGAAAAATCTATCAACACAGCATTTGTAAAGTTGCGGTAACATCTTACGGAGAAAAAAATCCTACATCACTGTCGAGGTTCAGCAGTGGCCATGCACTGGCACAACACTGCACAGCCCATGTGGCTGATCAGGGCTATGCTGCTGTGGACCCTGAACAGCAGCCATCTGGGGATGACCATGTGCCAGGACCGAGAGCCCCTTCTACATTCGACAAGGGGAAGACGAAGCCATTTACCACAGCAGGAGAAACAGGATGCCTGCTTTCCCCTCTGTTATCTGTTTAATTGGTTCTGGCTGATGATGTAATCAAATTACAATGACTGGTATGTATTCGTATAAGCATTAGTAATGACAGGACAATAGGAACAGACTCAAGTAAAAAAGAATTACTAAGGTTAATAAGAAAAATTAATGAGACGATAATGGCATATAAAATTATTTAAAAACCAAATATTTAAACTCACTCTTTAGTAGCTTACCAAAGATCAATTTGAAGAAGAAATAGGAACATGTCAAGTCAGTCTCAAGAGTAAGAAAAACTATAAAGGATTTAGGAGTAACAGTAATAGAAAGGTAGAGCTTTGAAAAAAATATAATATCATTTTATTATGCTGAACACCAGTGGCTCACATCTGTAATCCTGGCTATGCAGGAGGCCAGGGTCTGAGGATCAGGGTTTGAAGTCAGCCAGAGCAGCAAAGTCCTGTAAGACTCTTACCTTCAATTAACCACCAAAAAAAAAAAAAAAGCCAGAAGTGAAGCTGTGGCTCAAGTGGTAGAGAACTAATGTTGAGCAAAAATGTTCAGGGCCAGCACCCTGGCCCTAAGTTCAAGCCTCAGGACTGACACAAATTTTAGGATTAAAAGAAATTACCCCTCAAATGGCTAGAAGGGCAAAGAATACCACAGAAGTGTCTCTCTTCCCCAAATTAACATGTAACTTTACTGTATGCCAGTCAATACTTATTTCTTTTAAAATAGATAATATTCCTTAGTTTACACACAGAAGTTATAGAACAACTGAGAAAGAATTATCAAGCAAGATGAGGAGAGCTATTGGCTGACGGTTGTGAAATGCTCCTGCATGTAGACTGACTATGAGGAAAACCCTGGAGAAGAGTAGAAGCTTAAACGTGGAAGAACGTGGCCTGACACTCTTATGGGGTGTAGCAAGAAAAAGAAGAAACAGGGGTTGAGAACAGTAAGCATGGCAGAGCTGATGGCCATGAGCAGGTTTGGGTGAGACTCCTTGGAAAGGTAAAGGAAGACAGGAGGTACACGTGAGCCCACACTGGTACCTGTCTGGGCTCTGACATGTGCAGAAAGGAGCAGAACACACACCTAGCACACCCTTTCTACAGTACACTCCCGATGGGATGGGTACTAGGATGGGGCTTGGAATAGGAAGACAATAAAAGTTCTACACACATAACCTCTTTTACCCAGACACCCTCATCATTCTTATTCAGCCTGTGAGGGAACTAGAGGAGTCACATGTTCCTACTCAGCCTACCAGGGAACTGGAAGGAGGAATAACATGTTTCTACTTAGCCTACCAGGGAACTGGAAGGAGGAGTCACATGCATGTGTTTTTTTGTTTTTTGTTCTTTGCCTCCTTACCATCAAGAGGGTTGAGCCCAGGAGGGCATTGGATTAAGGGATTTAACACTAGGTCCCTCATAGCTACTCAATACATATGTATTAGGAGAAGATTCATCAAAAACCAAGCACTGCACTTATTCACCACAAAGCTAAAGCAAACACAAACAAGTGCTGTAAAACACAGTGAATGGAGAACCTGGATTTTGAGCAAAGGAAGGGCAAAAAATCTACCCACTCATCCATCCCTTCCCCTCTCCCCTGCTTCCTTCCCTGTCCCCAGTCATGCTGGGAGTGAGTATTCTCTACCCTGTGGTATGGAAAGCCCTGCTCCCATTGAGTTCATTATCAATAAAAATTAATCGCAAAAGCCCTGTGATTAGAAAATTAAGATTGGAAAAATATCAGATGTTTTCTATATTTAGTGTACCAGTCTTTTACCATTTTCAGTCATTCACATTTGACTTTACAATTCTTAATCTTCTCTCTCAAAGTCTCCTGAAGGAACCCAGTTAGGGGCAGAGCAACCTCGGATTCAAGGGGATGGCTGTGCCATTAGGGGGAAACTCTAGGTAAAGAGCACTTTTCCCTAGCCTCAAATAATGAAGCCTAGATGGAGATAATGTTAGGATCCATCGTGACCATCCCAGCGGACCACATGGAGGCAGGCAGGCACAGGAGAAAGATTACACCTGAAGCGAGTCTCTCAGCCCACATGGTAGCCTCTCTTTTTGCCAATTGTAATTGTCTGAGCACTCACAGAAGTTATATAAGTCCCATAAAATATTGGGGTTCCAGTGTCCCAAGAAGTAGCCACGTGGAGTTCCAAATTTGGGGCCAAATTTGATTGCATTAGGCTTAAGATTGGGCTCAAAGTTGAGTGGTTTTTATGAAGAATTTTAGTTGTGTCCCTCCCATGGTAGGGACAATGCTTGGTTAAGACCAAGCATCCTCAGAAGTAATGTTCAGCTCATATGAGGGGAACACCATAGCAAATGTGATCGTCACCACAGTTGCTGAGTCCCTGGGCCTTTGAGGACCTTGAAGTGAGGTTCAGAACTTGACAGCCAAAATTTTGTCCTAAGGCCCTGCTGCCTACATGAAGGCCCTGCACCCTATATGGAAATCTGAACTCTGAACCTCTGGACCAACTGGTCACTTACCCGAGAGTAAAAACCAATCATCCACTGTTGGATGGGTAGGAGGTAAAGCGCTTGGTCAGGAGAAAGTTACCTTGGTGGTCTTCTGGCAACAGCAATTTGGGACCATGGGCTAGGTCCCAAGGCAGCTGGCCAGACCCGTCTGAAGTGTGTGTGTGTGTGGGGGGGGGAGCAAATCCATCAGGGAACCTATTCTGGGTTTTGGCACCAAATGTTAGGGTCCATCACGACCATCCCAGGGGACCACACGGAGGCAGGCAGGCACAAGAAAGATTATTATAAGGTTTATTAGAGGGGCCATATCTCCCTGGGAGAAGGAGCAATATGGCATCTGCCTCTATCCAGGTGGGTACCTCTAGGGCTTGTAGTGAGGTAAGTGCACAGGAAGGTCTGGGTGGAGAATGGGAGTGCCCAGGAATATGGCTGGAATGCTAGGGTGGGGAGGAGCTCAGGTCTGGCTGCAGCCAAGGACTGGATGTGGGGATAATGCTAACAGAAATAACCTCCAGGGGGCTAGGAAGGTGGCTCAGGGGTAGAGTGCTTGCTTTCCATGCATGAGGCCCTGGGTTCAATTCTTCAGCACCACATACACAGAAAAAGCCGGAAGTGGCGCTGTGGCTCAAGTGGTAGAGCGCTAGCCTTGCACTGAAGAGCTGAGGGACAGCGCCCAGGCCCAGAGTTCAGACCCATGACTGACAAAAAGAAAAAAAAGAAATAACCTCCAAATGATTTATAACAGAGAGCCTCTAAAGCATTTCTTTTTTTTCCTACTTATCCCATCCCCTCTAACTCATCTTTTGTACATCTCACACAAATGTTAATATCTCTATCTATCTATCTATCTATCTATCTATCTATCTATCTATCTATCTATCTATCTATCTATCTTGTGTCTGTCAGTCCAGTCCTGGGGCTTGAACTCAGGGCTTGGGTGCTGTCCCAAGCTTTTTTACTCAAGGCTATAGCCTCTATCTCTTGAACCACAGCTCCATTTCCAGCTTTTTTGGCGCTTAATTGGAGATAACACTCTCCAGACTTCCTGCTCAGGCTGGCTTCCAATTATGATCCTTAGAGCTCAGCTTCCTGAGTAGCCAGGAACATAGTGATGGAGACACACTGGTGCCTGGCCTTCTTTACTTTTTGACCAGATCAATCACTTGGATACCTGTACATGATACTCTAAAGATTTTATCTACCCCACCTCCTGTCCCCAGAAACACTTCGCCCGGTGGCAGCTTAATACCTATTTAGGATATCAGCCGCTCATCTTCCCTATTTTGATATAGGCAACAAAGATCTTGTCTATGTCCATTGTTTTCTCACTATCCAACTCAGGGCTGATATATGTTTCTCCTAAATATTGTGGACTGAATAAATTAAACAACAATTTAAAATAATTTTTCCAGGGTTAAATAACCTTCTTGTAACAGAAGTTACCATGTGTGACTACATTTGAAAAATAGAAGGTTTTAAAGCCTTTACAATTTCTCCACTTGTAGTAAAGAGTAAGACAAACAGGAGAAAATTGCTTAAAAGAAAAAATGGCTACTTCACAACAGGAAACCTTTTTAATCTTTCTTAGTACAGCATACTTATTTTTTAAGTATTAAGTTTTATCTCAATTGCCTTGGAATAGTAGCCAAGAGAAATGAATGGCATGCAATCTAAGAAACATCTCAGTTGAGAAAAGGATCTAGAGAAGGAATAAGAAGCTAGCAAACTATTGAACCAGTATTGCTTCCACACAAATAGCCAAAACTTTAACTTTCAAAAGACAAATGGAAATTACCTTTTAAAGATGGTAGTTTTTGCAGTTCTCTATTATTGCTGGCATTAAACCGAGAAGAATTTTGCCGTTTGTCTTTCTTCATGACTGGCTGAGGGGCTGGTACTTTCATTTTAGTAGATGTTGAGGACTGGACAGACGCAATGCTATTTTTCCTGCTGGGAATCTGCTTTAGAAATAAAAACAAGAATGAAGATTTAAAATGGCTGTATTTGTAGCACAATCAAAATATTAGAAAACACATACATAAATCTCATCCTGGAACAGTGTCTGTCATTCCATTGTAGACATGAGCCCTTGTTTGGAGCTGCTAGACGATGGGTTTTATGAAACACCTCTCTGGAAGTGGTGCTGTGGCTCAAGTGGTAGAGTGTTTGCCTTGAGCTAAAAACTGAGAGACAGCGCCCAGGCCCAGATGAAAGCCCCAGGACTGCCAACAGGAACAAGAACAACAACAACAACAACAAAACCTGAAAAAACCCACCTCCAACATGTTCATCTGAGAGGGATTCACAGTCACCTATTTCTTATATCTCCAATTTTTTTTTTTTTTGGCAGTACAGGGGTTTGACCTCAGGCCTCATGCTTGTTTTTCATTTTGTTTTTGAAGGGGAGGGGTGGTTATTTTTGAGATAGGCTCTTACTCTGAGCCTAGGATGGCCAGGACTTCAATCCTCCTAGTCTGAAATCTCGCCTTGAATATGATCCTTCAATCTCCACCTCCCATTTGGAGGTGGATTACTAGGATTACAAGCTTGAGTTGCTGTGCCCAGCTCTTGAGTTCTAAAGTTTGTTGTTTTTGTTGTTGTTGTTGGTTGTGAAGCTTGAATTCTGGGTCTGGGCGCTGTCCCACAGCTCTTCAGCTCAAGGCTAGTGCTCTACCACTTGGGCCACAGTGCCACTTCCTGTTTTCTGGTGGTTTATTGGAGATAAGAATTTCACTGACTTTCCTGCCCAGGTTATCTTTGAACCTTGATCCTCAGATCTCAGTCTCCTGAGTAGCTAGGATTATAGGCATGAGCCACCAGCATCTGGCAGTTTTGAAAAATTTTAACTATAGTTAATGTGGTAGGATGAATAACAACTGCCACAAGAATGGTCATGCTGGGGGAGGGGAGATGGGAAGGTGACTCAGTGGTAGAGTGCTTGCCTTGCATGCATGAGGCCCTGGTTTGATTCCTCAGTACCCCATAAGCAGAAAAAGCTGGAAGTGGCACTGTGGCTCAAGTGATAGAGCGCTAGCCTTGAGCTGAAGAGCTCAGGGACAGCACCTAGGCCCAGAGTTCAGGCCCCACAGCTGACCAGAAAAAAAAAAAAAAAGAATCGTCATGTTGGACCATCAATGACTCACACCTGTAATCCATCAATGACTCACACCTGTAATCCTAGCTACTCAGGAGGCTGAGATCTGAGGATCATGGTGCAAAGCCAGCCCAGGCAGGAAAATCTGAGAGACTTATCTCCAATTAAACACCAGGAAACTGGAAGTAGAGATGTGGCTCAAGTCGTAGGGTACTAGCCTTAAGCAAAATTGCTTAGGGACAACACCCAAGCCCTGAATTCAAACTCCACAGCCAAAAAAAAAAAAAAAAAAGGTCACATCCTAATCCCACATATGTGACTTTACTTGATAACAAAAACTTTGTAGATTTGGCTGCATTCAAGGCCTTGAGATGAGTAGTTAATACCGGATCACAGAAGGGCCCAATGCCCTTACACAAGCATGGGAACATGCTTACCACAGCCGTGATGACTGAGGCGGCGCTCTGCCCCAGACGTGGACCCGGTGTGAGGACAGCGTCTCCTCCAGAGACAGTGCAGCCCTGTCCTACCTTCACTTTCCACTTCTGATCCCCTCAAACAGCAAGCCAGTCAGGCTGGGTGCTATTGTAAGCCACTAGGGTTGTGGCAGTTTATGTCGAACAGAAAGTCTGTCTGGGAGAATACTTGTAAGGGCTGGGTTTCCTTGCTAGCTCACCACCCAGCCTCAGGAATGAGAGCACAGGCTGCCTATAGCCCCTTCTCCTGAGCCAGGGAACTGCTCTGGCACCTGGCTTCTTTATTTGTATGCATCTCTAGGCTCCCAATTCAAGCCTCATCACAATCATTAGGACCGTATATTCCTTTGTGGTCAACTGCAATTCAGTGAAATACTTGAGTGAGAGTCTGAGGAGATATGTGGCAGAGGCACTGGAGGTACCATGTTCCACAGGCCTAAGGGGATCCTATGGTGTTCATCTGGGCCCACAGCTGACACAGCACACTGGTTTGTTACCACTGGGGTCCAGCAGTGACAGCCACCAGCCAAACAGCAAGTGAAGATGTAGAGTGTGCTTCGCTGTGCCCTGTCTACTCTAAGCAGTGGAGCTCGGTTCTGTAAAGCCCTTGAAATAGGCCTTCAAGCACTGATCTGGAGGTGCTCTCCCTCCTTCACCCCCCAAGCCCATTCCAAGTACTGGGGAGCTTGGACAATGCACACATCAACTCAGGCTCCAAACTAATCTGCTCGCATCCTTGAATGAAAATTGTGCAAAGCAGTAAAAGCTGCTTTAGTTTTAACAAGCAGCTTTAGAACACTTGAAAAGAGTTTTCCAAGATGAGATCAGCAAACAGAATTCTGACCTGGGAGCAAGGGGTCTACGGTCCCTTCTCTCTCAGCCTGTGGCTTCTTGGTCAAAATGCACTTCCTTGGGCTTTGATCTAGATATCTACTATTATCTGAATGTGGCCTTTTGGCCCCTCTTCCCAAATTTAGTCCTGAGGGTGGTGGTGTGGAAATTTAGGAGGCAGGGCCTGTTCGGTCGGCCTGGGAGAACAGCTCCTCCCCATTTCCTCTTCACCTACCTGAAACCAGGAATCACCTGGCTGTAAGTCAGCAAAGGATCCCAGGCTCTGAGGTCACTTCCTCATGTGCTGAGGTCACTTCCTGAGCCGCCCAGACAGTGAGAGCTTCCCCAGGCTCTGCAGTCACTTCCGCATCCACTGTGGTCCCACCTCCCGCCTTTCCCTAGATAATCTGGCTCAACACAAGTCCCCTCCTCTCTTTCCCTCTTTTTCTCCTTTTTCTTCCCCTTCGTCTCTGTGCACCTCCATCTTGTGCGGGCTAGCAGTTTGCTCTCCCCTCAATAAACTCTTTTCTGCCCGAACCATGTGGCAAACCTCACATCTGTTGCCCAGAACCTGGGAGGGGGCAGAGTTAGGAGCCCATGGATTCCCTCCTCCCTCTTCTCTTTCTGAGGTTTAATCCGCCTCCTTGACCACCCCTCTGTAGACCGACATTCTGGAAGCTGGAGAACCCCACCTCAGACTTCTCACCTTTATCGTTGCTGTCTGCAGCTCTCCCTCACCATTTCCTCTCTACATTTGGTGAGCGGCTCCCTTTACCATTGCTGGCTATGCATCTACCACAGGGTGTCCTCTCTACATCTGGTGAGTGACGTCCCCCCCCATACATCTGGTGAGTGCTACTTTACGAGCCCTCTGCTGTCTGTCTAGACGCAGCACCAAGCCAGAGGGTATCTATGCCTCACTGGCTGGTCATTTGGGACACCTAAATTAGGGACTCTGACCCTCACTCTGGAAAAGGTTCTGGGAATGCATCAGGACTCAGGCCATTCCTAAGATTTTAACACTCACCAGACTCCTCCCCCTGTACATCTATGTGACTCGGCCCCTACACCCTATGGGGCCTCCCATCCCCCAGTCCTCACCCAGACTCCCTGCTGTCACGCTGGGCCAGGACTCCCTTGGGACGATTCCTTCTCCTTTAGTCTCTCACTCAAGCCAAAATGCCTTATAGGCTAGAAAATCGGCCTCAATGGCCCAACCTTTTGGCTTGTGCCCGCAAGAATGCCATGCAGGCTGGATTCCAGGGATCCCCTCTCCAGGTTCTCTCTCAAAAGCTAGACATTCTGGGTTTGAAACCAGATCTAAAATCAAAACAAAAGTATCTGCTTAGAAATTTGGACTCAGTGTCAATTGAACAATCACAAGTTTAAAAAACTTAACTGCTTAGAAATTTGGCCTTCCCCTCTGTACAGTATTTTTACAATAAAAAACTTATTAAAAAAAAAGAAATTTGGCCTAAGTACCAACTGGGTAATTGCAATCACTGACCTAAATACAGTACTTTTTTTTTTTTGGGGGGGGTCTGGTCGTGGGGCTTGAACACTGGGCCTGGGCGCTGTCCCTCAGCTCTTCAGTTCAAGGCTAGCACTCTGCCACTTGAGCCACAGCGCTACTTCTGCCTTTTTCTGCTTATGTGGTGCTGAGGAATCGAACCCAGGGTCTCGTGCATGCAAGGCAAGTACTCTACCACTGAGCCACCTTCCCAGACCCTAAATACAGTACTTTTGACTCCACCATATTTGGACAATTTCTTCCATGATAATGGTATGTGGTCAGAGTTGACATATATTTAGGTTTTCTTTGCCTGTCTTCTGTCTCTCTAAGTAAACTCCCTCTGTTGACCTCCACTTCTGCCTCCCAACCATCTCCTCTAGAATGGTAACCTTCCCTATTATAGTTCAATCTTTCTCTCTGCAACTCCAGACTGGAGATCATTTAAAACTCACTCTCTCTCTGCCTTTCCTCGAGGGCACCCACACACTGTTAAGAGTGTGCCCCTTCCTTTCTGCTTGTTTGTCTGCTTGCTTGCTTGCTTACTCAATAAATCTCCACTGGGCTGGGAAGATGGCTCAGTGGTAAAGTGCTTGCCTTGCATGCATGAGGCCCTAGCATCACATAAGCAGAAAAAGCCAGAAGTGATGCTGTGGCTCAAGAAGTAGAGTACTAGCCTTGAGCTGAAGGGCTGAGGGACAGCGCCCAGGCCCAGAGTTCAGGCCCCATGACTGAGCAAAAAAATTAAAATAAAAAATAAAAAAATAAAGCTCCGCCAAATTTTCTTACCATCCTGACTTGTTCAGAAATCTGCCATCTTGGATTTGCCAGCACTGCCATGTGGCGGGTTAAGGCTTGGCCTCGCCTGATGCTCACTCACCCTTCTGCCAAGCTTACTACTCCACCCATTTATCTTTTTTTTTTTTTTGTCGTTCATAGGGCTTGAACTCTGGGCCTAGATGCTGTCCCTGAGCCCTTCAGCTCAAGGCTAGTGCTCTACCACTTTGAGCCACAGCGCCACTTCTGGTTTTCTGGTGGTTAATTGGAGATAAGAGTCTCACGGACTTTCCTGCCTGGGCTGGCTTTGAATCTCAATCCTCAGATCTCAGCCTCCTGAGTAGCTAGGATGACAGGAATGAGCCACCTGCACCCAGCTCCAACCATGTAATCTAATGTACTTTGCTAACAATAACAAAGTTGCTGTCTCTCTTCACAGGCCCTGGAAACTGAGGCCAACCATCTTCTGTGCTTTGTTAGCAAAGATGTTTAACCATACTGTTTGTTTTCAAATTTTTTGAGCTTTTCCTTGTATTTTGTTTGGTGTTGTCTGCTTTTTCTAGCCTTGACCACATGGTTCTATCATACAATGGGCAAAAATGTATTGCCACTGGAATTCCAGAAAACTTAAATGGCCAATTAAAAAAACCTAAGCAAGCCAGTACCAGTGACTCATGCCTGAAATCCTAGCTACTCAGGAGGCTAAAATCCTGAGGATTGAGATTCAAAGCCATCCAGGGCAGGAAAGTCCATGAGACTCTTAACTCCAATTATCCACCAGAAAACCAGAAGTGGTGCAGTGCCTCAAGTGGTAGAGCACTTGTTTTGAGCTGAAAAGCTCAGGGACAGTACCCCAGGCCCAGAGTTCAAGCCCATAACTGACAGAAAAAAAAAAAAAATTCTAAGCACACCCTGAAGCTTGTGCACAAATGTCTGTATCTAAAATATGTAAAAACTGTCATCATGGTTTCAAAATTACTTGTTTTTTGACTATAATTGACTAATGTAAACTTTGTGTTAAATAGCAAGTGTTCCCAGGCTAAAGGGTAAAAGCTGACAGTTTTAAAACCCAAACAGCAAAGAAGCTGCCCACATCAGTCTGTGGATGGAATCACGGACAACTGCCTTGTGGCAATTATGTGACTCCAGACCAAAGGAAAAAAACAGGCAGTTTTGAACCCAAACTGCAAAGAATCATCAGATATGGGTGCAAGTAAATGTGTCTAAGAGTTAATCCAAACACAAATTAAGGAAAAACCAGTAAGGAATACATTGACATAAAACCAGCATGTCATTCTTTATGTCCATCTAAAGTATGTACTAGCCTTCAAAAGCCAGTGTACTCAGAGAAAGTGATCAGGAAAATACGGGGAGATTGCAAATGTCTTTAGCCAGTCTGTGAAGAAATTTTCAGGCAACCCAGCAGGAGGTGTGACAATCCACCCAAGGACACAGCCTAGCCCATACCCAGTCCATCTCTTTGAATCTGAAAGACAGCCTCACTCCTGCCTGGACCATCTCCACCGTGGTAAAAGCAGACTGGACTCCTACCTGACTCCATTACATGCAGCTGATTCCTGGTGAAAGACTGATTTGGATTTGCAAAAACTAAGACTTGTGTGACATTATTCCTGTAATCTTCCCCAGGCTGACCTGGAAAAGGCTATGTTGTTATGCTAGAGAAACACGTGTAGGCCAGGAGTCTCTTGTGAACTTTGGTTAAAGTAACTTGCTTAATTTAGGCATTGTTAGGGTCACCAGAAATCAATACTATCTCTGTGCTAAAACCCTCATCATAGGGGCTGGGAAGGTGGCTCAGTGGTAGAGCGCTTGCCTTGCATGCATGAGGCCCTGGGTTCGATTCCTCAGCACCAGATAAACAGAAAAAGCTGGAAGTGGCGCTGTGGTTCAAGTGGTAGAGTGCTAGCCTTAAGCAAAAGCAGCTGAGGGACAGAGCCCAGGCCCTGAGTTTGAACCCCAGGACCAGCACAAAAATAAAAAAATCAAGGAGGAGAATTAATACCTCTCATCATATCTACCGAGTTTTGCCATTGCAGAATTCTGGCAAGTATTTGTTGGTCAATTCTTGACAAGGGGCGGGTATTTATTTCTATTTGATCTCCTTGTTGCTTTAATTGGAAATAATAAAGGATTTTGTGGCAAAGACTGCAGTTTAAAGCCAGCCCAAGCAGAAAAATCCCTCTGACACTTCATCTCCTAACTAACCAGCAAAGAGCCAGTCTGGAAGCCATGCTCAAGAGACACTTATCTCTGATTAACAAGCCAAATACTGGAAGTGGAACTGACTCAAAGTGGTAGAGTGCTAGCCTTGAGCAAAGCCCATGAATGCCAACTGGGATGAGCTATCCCAGCAACAAGCACCTAAACCCCCAGGATGGGGCTAGTCCTAACAACAAGAAACCACGGAGAGGAGTTAGAGGAGATGATGTCATATCAGCCATTTTGTGCCTGCGCTTTCAAAATTAACCAGAGCGGGAGGTCAATAGCAATAAGTTAAGAAGCTTGCCCATCTAATGTTCATACTAGTCTACCTTCACCTGGACAGGAACTTACATTCTTGCATTTGCTACCTGTTATTTGTATTTATAGTGAGTCTTAGAGTCAGGACTGTTAGCCTTGCAGCTTCCTAGGTCTCCCATCTATACATCTACCATCCAGACATCTATCAAGGCCCCCGGTCAGGAACCTTAACCACTCCAATCAAGCCCCAACTTCTGAATGTTTACCAGCCTAGCAGCTCTCCCCTACCTAGTCACCAGATGTCAGAAGTAGGAAGGGACATTTCCCACTAACTCCAGGACCACCTGGAATGCAAGAGATAGGAAGTAGCCCAGTCATTCAATTTTTAAGTTTCTGCCCTGAACCCGTCTTTCTGCCATTTGTGTGCCCTCTAATATTTTTTCTTATTGCTCAACCCCTGCCTTGTAAGATTTCTTTGATTTTATCCAAGGACACATATATCTGTTCACCACCAAGAAACAGTTGGTGCTTGCTGCCTTCTCCCAGACCGGACAACAACTCTGCCCCTAATGTCATTGCCCCTTGCCAGCAGGCAGTAGCCAAAGAAAATCATCACCCATGTATAACTACCAAAAGCCTGGAATGTTAGGTCTGCCTGGAAGACCAGCCCCTCCCCCCTTCCTCTTCACCAGCCTGAAACCTGGAATCACCTGACTGTCAATCACCTGACTTGGAATCAGCAAAGGATCCTAGGCTCTGAGGTCACTTCCTCATTTGCTGAGGTCATTTCCTGAACCACCCTGGTCATACCTCCCTCAGACAGTGAGAGGTTCCTCAGGCTCTGAGATCACTTCCACATCCAATGTGGCCCTGTCTCCTGCCTTTCCCTATATAATATGGCTCAACATGAGTCCTCAACTCTTTCTCTCCCTCCATCTCTGCATGCCTCCCTCTTATGCAGGCTGGCAGTTTGTTCTCCCCCAATCAACTCTTCTGCCTGAACCATGCGGTGGGTTTCCTTACGGGCTACTGGGAAGTCTGTGCCATTGGGGGTGTGCCCTCATAAGGAGGCAGGACACCAGTACAGGGATTTGTGCCAAGTATTTTGTTATAGTGCAGAAAGTTGACTAATATATCTGTCATTCTTTCTAGTCACAAAACCCTGAGACTTCCTTTCTTAAAAACCCCATCTATAACCCACTTATTTACAGCTAGAACTTACCTGCTCAGCTTTCTTGGGGGTATGCCTTAAAAAGTGCTAACTGTCCCTGTTTTAAACATTATACTATATTGGCCAGGCACAGTGGTGAATTTCTATAATCCCACCTTCTTGGAAGGTGGAGATACAGAGGAATCAGCATGAGCAAAAGTTCTTGACACCCCATCTCAATCAAAATTTGGGTGTGGTAGTATGCCCTTGTCATCTCTGCTGCATGAGAAGCATAACAAGGAAGATCATAGTCCAGGCCAGAATGCAAACAAATGGAAGGCATTTGAAGGTATTTGAAAAACAGCAAAAAGAACTCAGAGCATGACTTAAGTGGCAGATAGACTGCCTAGCAAATATAAAGCCCTGAGTTCAAATCCCAGTACACCAAAAAATTATATATACATGTGTTCCAGTATATAACTTCCATCTCCTTTCATTTCCTACAATGCCCAACCTAGTGCTGCACATATCATGACCCTGAACAAACAACTTATAAAGAGATAAACAGACATAGCCCCACAGATGCTTCCTACCCCGACAGGAAAATAAACTGTGTAGCTTATGAAACCAGATTTGTAAGACTGGGATTTGGTGATCTAGCTAACCCACAAAACGGCCTCAAATGTTCTGTGACTTCCCCAGTTCTTCCAGGTGTCTGGGTCTGCCCTCTGCTGTCTTCAGATCAGGGTGGCCTTCCTTACTGCTCATGTCACCCAGGTGTCTACACACAGCATGCTGCATTGTGGGCACATAGTAATTTTACACTCTTCTGTCAATTATGAAGTGGACATCTTTTTTCCTGACTGGGATCATGAGCCCCTGAGGACTTTTCTGAGAAAAGATGCTGTGCTCCCTGCCACAGGCTTGGCATGGTTGCAGGCCAAAAGCAAAGACAGGAAAGGTGCAGGTGCCTTTCAGATAAGCAAGCCAACTAGCCTAGGCAAGGAACTGTTCTTCATCTGAAGAGCAACCAGAAGTTAAGAGATCTGATGTGGGGAAATGATAGGGCAGCTCTTCTTTTCCTTTTCCTTTTCAAGGTATTTTGGTGGTTACTGGAGTTTGAATAGACCTTGTGCTTTCTAGGCAGGTACTCTGCCATTTAAGCCATTACCCTCACCCAGTTCTTTTTTAGAAGACTACTCAGAGCTGAGTGCTGGTGGCTCACAGCTATAATCTTAAGCTACTCAGGAGGCTGAGACCTAGAGATGGAGCTTTGGAGCCAGCCCACACAGACAAACAGAAAAGACTTTTTGTTGTTGTTGTTGTTGTTGTTTTGTCGGTCATGGGGCTTGAACTCTGGGCCTGGGCGCTGTCCCTCAGCTCTTCAGCTCAAGGTGAGTGCTCTACCACTTGAGCTACAGCGCCACTTCCCAGAAAAGACTTTTATCTCCAATTAACTAGCAACAAGCTGGAAGTGGAGGTATGGTGCAAGTTGCAGAGTTCTAGCCTTACGTGAAAAAGATGAGAGTATGAGGCTCTGGATTCAAGCCATAGGACTGGCGCACATGCAACACACACACACACACACACACACACACACACTCTCTCTCTCTCTCTCTCTCTCTCTCTCTCTCTCTCTCTCTCTCTGCTTGGTCTCTTGTGTAGACTACAGAAGTGGGAGGGGAACTATCAGAAGACAAGAGTTGAAGATGCTGGCTTGGGACAGGGCAGTACCAGGTAGCTGTGGTAAATGACTCAGGTGCTGAAGGACAGGAGGGCATGTGGGATAACAAGTGAAGAAAAGGGAGCCAGGAAGGATGCCCCGCTTCTGGCTCAGGTAGACAGGTGGACAGCTGGACAAGCCATTGAGGTGGGAAAGGAGTAAATTCAAGGGGGACTGATTTGTCTGAGGTCCCAATGTAGTAATTCCAATTTACACAGAGTGGGGTATACAAGGGTGCCTCTCCCACTTCCAGCACTGATTCTTTGTTGAGTGATGTAAGTTAGCAGCTGGGCTTTTGTTTCTCTGCCTGCTTTCTTGGTTATTGGCTTTCCCATTCTGCCTCTGTGTCCTGGACCTCATGACAGTCTTGCGGGCACACATCCCCATGGGTGGACATCTAACATCGACATGGTTACTGAAGTCTTGGGAATGAATACCTACCTGGCAGAGGAAAACAAAGGGAGAATGCAGGTAGAGACAAGAGGAGGATTGAATGAGGCATTGAGGACAGGCAGCCATGCAGGAAGAACCCCAGAGGGCATGGTCTCATACAAGGAAGGAGAGTGACTTTCTGGAAGACAGCATTAACCCTGTCAACTGTGTGACAGTGACCAAGTTCAACAGCTTGGAGAGGGTGCTAGTGAAAGCAGTGCTCTTGAGCAATGCTGGGAGAAGTGATGAGAGCTCACCTGAATAGAAGACCTGCGCTCAGCCATGCCCTTGAGAAATTCTGTTAAGAGAAGAGGAAGCAGAGGGGAGGCCACGCCATTTGGGGAGAGAAAGGCCGGATGTATGGGAAGGCTGGCAGGACAGGGCTGGCTGAGCTGGGCAGGAGCTGTGCCTGCAGGGACAGCAGGACAGAAGAGGAAAAGATATTCAGAAGCCTCGATGTCAGCAAGTCTGGTGTGTGTGTGTGTGTGTGTGTGCGCGCGCGTGTGTGTGTGTGTGCGTGTGTATGTGTGCATGTGTGTGTGTGTGTGATGCCAGCAAGTCTGGTGTGTGTGTGTGTATGTGTGCGTGTGCGTGTGTGTGTGTGTGTGTGTGATGCCAGCAAGTCTGGTGTGTGTGTGTGTGTGTGTGTGTGTGTGTGATGCCAGCAAGTCTGGTGTGTGTGTGTGTGTGTGTGTGTGTGTGTGTGATGCCAGCAAGTCTGGTGTGTGTGTGTGTGTGTGTGTGTGTGTGTGTGTGTGTGTAAACAACATGAGGTCATCTGTCAGGAGTTTCTGTAAAAGGAGGTAAAGGAAGTGATGAGAGAAGGCAGAAGAGGTCTCTGGGAAGAGGACACAGGCAAGGTGCCTGTTGAAGTGGGGTGGCTATGAACACATGCTTTTCCCTAGCTGCCAACACACCTGCAGCGGGTCAGTGCCAAGGAGAGCTGCCACGAAGAACTCTCCAGACACCCTATTTCCCTCCCATGTGTCCTCTGGCAGTCTCTATTATTATCATTATCATCATTATTATTATTTTAGTGTGTGTGTGTGTGTGTGTGTGTGAGCATGCTGGTACTGGGGCTGGAATCCGGCCTTGCTGGCAGTTCCTATTTACTCTGCAAATTTACCATCTGTGCCAGACCCTGGCAGTAACATAGCTGTGATTCTGTTCCCATGGGGTCCAGAACTTAGAGGCAAGCAGGGAGCAGCTGCTCTAGAACGTCAGGTGCCCTCCAAGTGCCCCATAGTGTTTCCACATCCTTGTTTCAGACGAGAAGCTCAAGTTCAGAGTGTTTGGCTCAAGAAGGTGAAGTTGAGAGGTGCAGCCACTTCAGAAGTGGTATGTCAATGTCTGTACCTCCAGCCTGAGCTGGGTGCTGGTAATGCACACCTAGAGTCCTAGCTAACTCAGGAGGCTGAGATCTAAGGATTGTGGTTTGAAGCCGGCCCAAGCAGAAAAGTCCATTACTCTTTATCTCCAATAAACTACTCAGAGAAAGTCAGAAATGGCATTGCGGCTCAAGTGGTAGAGCACTAGCCTTGAGCACAAAGAGGCTCAGGGACTGCATCCAGGCTAGTTCAAGCCCCAGGACTGGCACAACAAATAACAAATAAACAAACATAAATAAATAAATGCAGGGCACATACAAAATGTAAAAATGTAATTTACATAGCTTATATGGTTCTTAGCAGGGGTGATTTGAATGTTGGTTTTTTTTGTGTGTGATAATACTATTTTGGTTCTTTTTTATTCCAAAGGCATGGAAAACAAAAGCAAAAATTGATTAACGGAATACTTCAAATTAAAAAAAAAACCACTTCTGCACAGTAAAAGAAGTAATCATAATGAAAAGATAATCTCCAAAGTAAGAGAAAATATCTCCCAACTATTCATTTGACAGAGAGGTAATATCCAGAACACATACACATACACACACACACACACACACACACACACACACACACACACACACACACACCCCTAAAACAAGAAATATAATTTAAAAATGGTCATTTATCTGAAAGATTCCTCTTCAAAGAATACAATGGCTGATAAACATAGGAAAAATGCTTAGAAACATTAGTCAACTAGAAAATGCAAGTCAAAACCACACTGAGATACTATCCCACCCTTCAGAATGGCTCTTAATTAGTACACCTATGAGAATCTTTAATAAGCTAAAATAGATCTACTATATGATCCAGCTATTCCACTGTGGGTATATATCCAAAGGAAATGAAACCAGTGGTCCAAAGAGATACCCACACACTCAGGTTCAGTGCTGTACTATTCACAAAAGCTACAGAACAGAATCAGCTTAGGTGCTTATCAACAGATAAACAGGTACAGAAAATACAGTATATACATACAATGGAATATTATTCAGCTATTTAGTAAGAATAGACTCATTATTTGCAACAACATGGGAAGGCACTAGAAGACATTGTGTTAAGTGAAGTCAAGTCAGAAACGGAGACAGCTACCACATGCTCTCTCTCATAAGTGGAGGTTATAAATAAAGTTGACCTGGATGCAGAGCAGAGATGACTTGAGGTAAGTAAAGGGTCGCCAGATCTAGTCAATGTGTGCTGTCTGTATGCACTCAAGGATCACTAATGGAGCTGAGCCTCATTCATATGCTTATTGAACACACATTAAAGAGTCCTATAAACACAGGCTCAGATTTCCTTCAAACCAATGTGAGGAGAGGGAAGTGGGGGAGGCTAGGTAAGTCTGGCAGAGTTCTCATGATGCAAAGCTGGATGATGGGACCTCTAGTTTAATTTAATCCTATCACCTCTAGACTAGAGTGTAACAACTAGAGCCTTTCCCTATTTTATTCTGCTGCCAGACTTCCCTTTTTAAAAACTCCAGACACGGGCCCTTTATTTCAAGGCCTTCCACCCTACTGCCAGATTCTCAAATGTCTTCTGGACATGTCCTGTGGCAAGGCCTGTTCCTTTTACATGAGGTGCCTTCTACATTTCCCACCAACCCCACTTCTCCATGCTTAAAGGTTTTCAAATACTTAACCTTCCATCATGGCTCAAATGTCAATAGTTTATCAAGTTCTCCCACTTCCACACTCTTGCAGCCGGGCTCAACCACAGCCTTGATATTCTTAAGGTATTTCCCTTAGTCTTACATCATGCCTTGATCGTGTCTGCCTCTACAAAAATGGTATACTTTTTGAGATCTGGACTATGTCTCAGCACCCTTTTACCTTCCAAAGCGCTCAAGATGGCCCAGAACTTCTTAACTCTTCTCCACATCACTGACTCAACTTCTGATTCTCCCTTACATAACTGTTCTGTGCATGAACATTTACTTTATGTTTTGGCAATGCCAAATGACTTGTATTCCCAGACAAAGCCTATTTTTGAATGTCTATTAGTATCCTTTCAAGGAGAATTGTGATCAAGTAGCGTGACCTAACATACGGGTCGGTGAGATGGAACCAAGAGCCAAGACCACTGCATGATAAAAGAATACCGGCACCCTTGTTAGTAGACTGTCATGACAATGGGACAGTCACATGGAAAAGAATGAAGCTAGACCTCTATCTCATACCATAGGTAAACAACTCAAAATAGATCTAAGGCCTAAATATGAGTTAAAACCACATAATCCTCTGGTTATGATAGTCAGCACCTGTAATTCCAACTATTTAGGATCACATTTCAAGGTCAGCCTGGCAGAAAAGTTGGTTAAACTTAATCTCAGCCAACAAGCTAAATGTAGTAGATGGTGCCTAGCATCCCAGTTATATGGGAGGCATAAATAGAACGATCATTGTCCAAGTCCCAGGACAAAACTGTGAGACTTCTCTGAAAAACAGAGCAACAGAGGGCTGGGGGAATGGCTCAAATAGCAGAGACCCTGCCTAGCAAGCACAAAGCCCTGAGTTCAAAATCCATCATCCTCCCCCAAACAAACCCCAAACCAAACCAAAATAAAAAGCTTTCATAAAATTCTTATAAGTATACAGAAGTAAAACTTAATGGAAGTGAATTTAGCAATAGTTTCTTAACTATGACACAAAAAACCCACAAAGAACTAAAGAAAAAACAGGTAGGTTGGACTTCACAAATATTGGAAACTTTGTGTAACAAAAGATATTATCAAAAAAGGCAGAGGTAAGTCAGGCAACCAGTGGCTCACGCCCATAATAATAGGTTCTCAGGAGGCTGAAATCTGAGGATCATAATTGGAAGCCATCCCAAACAGGACAAGACTCTTAGCCACCAGAAAACCAGAAGTAGAGCTGTGGGCTTCACTAGTTTTGAGCAAAAAAGCTCAGGGACAGTGCCCAGGTCATGAGTTCGAGCCCCATGACCAACAAAAAAAAAAGGCAAAGATAATTTAACAAAATATGACAACGTATTTGAAAATTATATTTCTGATAAGGGTCTAATATCCAGTATACAAAAAGAACTCCAGCAACCCAGTAACAGAAAAAAAGAGCGTAGTAAAGAAGGGGGGGCAAAGGACTTAAATGGACATTTCTCCAGAGAAGACAAACAAGTGGCAACAAGCACGTGAAAAGACACCCCCAGGGAACTGCAAATGGAAACCACAGTGATATACCAGTTCACACCACCAGCCCGGGCTTCATGCTTTGTTGTATTTTTTGTTTTGTTTTGTTTTGTTTTTGAGGGGGGTTGGTCATGGGGCTTAAACTCAACCCCTGGGCACTGTCCCCAAGCCCATTTTACTCAGGGCGAGAGCTCTACCACTTTAAGCCACAGTTCCACTTCTACTTCCAGTTATCTAGTGGTTAACTGGAGATAAGAGTCTCACGGACTTTCCTTCCCAGGCTGGCTTTGAACTGCGATCCTTAGATCTCAGCCTCTTGAATAGCTAGGATTATAGGTGTGAGCCACGGGCACCTGGCTTTTTTTTGAGGCAATTCTCTCTCTCTCTCTCTCTCTCTCTCTCTCTCTCTCTTTTAGGGTCCGGTCGTGGGGCCTGAACTCTGGGTCTGGGCGCTGTCCCTCAGCTCTTCAGCTCAAGGCTAGCACTCTACCACTTGAGCCACAGCACTACTTCCAGCTTTTTTCTTTTTGCTTATGTGGTGCTGAGGAATTGAACCCAGGACCTCATGCATGCAAGGCATGCGCTCTACCACTGAGCCACCTTCCCAGCCCGAGGCAATTATCTTTCTACACAGCACAGACTATCCTTGAATTTGTGATCCTCTCTCCTCAGCCCCGTGTTCTGGGATTACAGGTACCTGTCAGTATGTCTAGGTGGTACATTGTATTACAAATGGAAAATAATGGTTGTTAGTAAAGACGTGGGAACTTGGAGGCCTGTGCATTGCTAGTGGGAATGTAAACAGCAGCAGCTGTGGAGGACGTCTGGGTCCTCAGTAAGCACAAAAAATTACTGAATGACCCAGCAGTCATTCAGTATTACACATGTGCCCAGGTGTACATCAACAAGAACTGTAAACAAAGTTAAACTAAGGCACATTGTAAAATGCTCATAGGAGCACTATTCACATAGCCAAATTCCATCAGGATGCCCATAGAATGTCCATAGAAGGAAATATAATTCAGCCACAAAGAGGAATGGTGTATTGACAGATGACAACATACATGGGCCTTGAAACATGATGCCAGGTAGAAGAAGCCAGACACAAAAGGCCCTGCATTACATATTTCCACATACAGGAATATAGAGGGGAGGCGAATCTACCGAGAGCACATCAGCTGTTGGGGCAGGGTACACATGGGGAGTGACTGGAAAAGTTCTGGAACAAGAATGAGGTAGTGGCCGGGCGCTGGTGGCTCACGCCTGTAATCCTAGCTACTCAGGAGGCTGAGATCTGAGGATCCCGGTTCAAAGCCAGCCCGGGCAGGAGAGACCGTGAGACTCCTATCTCCAATAAAACCACCAGAAAACCGGAAGTGGCGCTGTAGCTCAAGTGGTAGAGCGCTCGCCTTGAGCTGAAGAGCTGAAGGACAGCGCCCAGGCCCAGAGTTCAAGCCCCACGACCGACAAAAAAAAAAAAAAAAAAAGAATGAGGTAGTGGTGAGCTACAGTACCCTCTCATCGGAAACATCCTTTAGGGCTTGCTGTCACAAACAGCGAGGGTGCCATGGGCAGCAGCGGGGTGCATAGGAAGCATTAATGTCATCTGGACAGTGAGAAATGGCAGGTATACTTTTGTACTTTAAGAGTTTACACATTCAATAAAAACAGGATATTGATCTTTTAACTTCTGTCAAGAAGTATGACACTATTGTTCAGCGGCATGACTCGGGAACCTCTACCAAAGACTTGATTCTTTCTTTCTTTCCACTCTGCTAGACTGGAGGGAAAGGGTAGTTTTGCTTTTATCTATTCATTCAGTGAGGCAAGTCATGCCCCTGGAATGACTTGAGCCTTCTTGTGTCTGGCTCAATGGTAGGAAATGGCTTCTCAAAAACAGTATTTACTAAACCCAAACCAAAATAGCTGATCTCCCTTCACTTAGAAGCCACTGAAGGTCAGTAGCCTGCAGAGCACTAAGGCTCCCTACCTATCTACAAAGTACCTGTGTTTCTGGGGACCCCCAAGCTGTGTGTGAGGAGCTTAGAGGCCAAAGGGAAGATACATAAAGTGGAAGGTGTTTGCTCAGGGCTACCTGACTGGGGAAACACCAGGAACCGTGTGGGAGGGGCAGCTAGGTCACATGGGGCAAGTTAAGCAAGGCCCAAGTAGCCCCTTGACCCTGATCCCATGTAGAAGCTCTGGTGCTCAAGATGGTAGTTGGATCACTGCTCCTGGGTCTGGCCCCCCCTACCTTGCTAGGCTCACAAGAAAAGTATCGGGGGAAATGGCATTGCTTGCCTTGGGAATACAGGGCCCACTCCTCAAGTCTTCCTAGAAGCCATCAAGTATGTGGACACTTCCTAAGACAGAGAAACAAGATGCCAGAGATGTCCTTCACCCTCAGGAAAGGTGTGCAGTCTCCCATAGCAGAACCCACCAAAATGTGGAGCAAAAAAATCTGGACAGAGCAAGCAGGGCACTGGTGGTTCATATCTGTAATCCTAGCAACTCAGGAGGCTAAGATCTGAGGATGGGGATTTGAAACCAGCTGGGGCAGGAAAGTGGGGGAGACTCCAACAAACTAACAAAAAATGGGAAATGGAGCTGTGGCTTAAGTGGTAGAGCACTAGCAAAAGCAGCTTGGGGACAGCACCAAGGCTTTGAGTTCAAGCCCCAGTACACCCTTTTTTCCCTGCCCCTTCTCCCTACACACACTCCAAATCTGGTCAGGAGATATATGGGTGCTTATTAGTCTCTGACCTTCAAAATTATTCATTCGAACGGCAAAACAGGCAAGTAGTTTTGTGACAAATCCTTACTCTGAGAAGCATTATGATATAAGAGATTACTACTCTAAATAAGCAGCTTGTTTCCTTCATTCAAATGCTGTTACTTCTGAAGATTTAAAATGCCATTGGGTAGAGCCAAACTTTAGGTCTTGGAGCAGCTTCAGAGGCGATGGAAATAAGCAAGGTTGGTTTCAGGTAGGAGTTCAAGGGTAGAGCCTGAGGACAGCGACATGACCGCCTCTTACCACTCTAAGTGCTGAACCTCATTTGGGTCCCCCTGGACCCTACCGCTCCCGGGCCACTTCTGGCCCTACTTTGTAAATGAAGTTTTGTTTACTAGAGTAGCATTCATCTGCTTACCACCGTCTAAGGCTGTTCTCTTGCTACAACAGAGCTAAGTTGTTGTGTCAGAGAACAAGACCTGCACCTAGAATATTTCCTACCTGGCCCTGCACAGCAAGTGTTTTTCTAGGCCAGCATTTACTGGTGAGAGGTAGGAGGGATGCAGGAGGGAGGATGAAGGTTGACTGTGCACTCCAGTCCACATGAATAATGAAGGAATACGAGAGCTCTGACCTGCACCCATGACAACAGTACTGGACAGTGCAGCTTGGCAAGGGAAAAGTTGAGAGCTCAAGGCCCCCTAGAGGTCTGGACCTGGAAACTCAGCTGTAGTGGACCGTAGGAGCAAAATCAGGAATTATTCAGCTGATACTCATCTGTTCACAGCCACTTTCTTGCCCTTACCATTTCTGCAGAGCACTGCTGAACTGGGTGTCTATCAAGGGAAGCGTATATACTCCATAGACACTAGACTGTCTAGGAAAATTAAGGCTGCTATGAGCGCCCTTAAAATCATCTAAAAATGAAGGCAGCCTTTGTTCCCCAGCTCTCCGCCCTGTGTGTGAACATGGAGACATGCCTCTGGGTGCTCTACCTGTTCTACTCTGCTGTGCTGGAAGAGAGAAGTGTCATGTGTCCCTATTATTTTTTCTTTTAGGGTGGTGCTAAGGATTGAACACAAGCCCTCACTCATGCTAAGTTTGCCCTTTCCCACTGAGCTAACTCTCCAGGGCCTGTACTATTCTACTTTTTAGCCATAGGTGTTTTGATCTAAAACTAAATATGTAAGAGAAACTAAATGTCTAAAAAGCCATCTGGAAGGATGTGTAACTTCTCCCCTCCTATGACAAATGATGTCTTTGTGTAGGCCTCCTAGGCAGGCCCAGCATGAACCTAGAGGCAAAGGTGGCCTTCTCCCCATCTCCCCAGCATACTCCCTCCTCTTGATTTTTTTTTTTTATTGTGAAAATACTATACAGAGGGGTTACAATTACATGGGCAAGGTAATGAGTACATTTCTTATCAAGCATTGTAGCCTCCTCCTTTGTTTCCCCTTCCCATCTTTCCCATCCTCCTCCCACCCCCCCAATCATCCCCCCCCCACCAGTTGTAAAGTTCGTTTTTCCACATAATGACTTGTACTTCTCATTGTTGCAATGGATCCACCTGTATCCCTATTTAAACAATTTGTTTTTTCCCTTCCCCTCCACAAATTATACCAACCTCAAATACAGTGAAAGCAGGGGTTATACCATGGGGGAGGGACATACAAAGCAACGAAGAAATAATCTTATAAATGTGTTAGAAACAATCACCTGAAAGAAAAAAACATTTGAATACATATCTTAGGGCTCGTTTCCCTAACATCAACTTATCTGACCTTTTCTGCTTGACTCAGACATATACTAGTTATTGCAAATAAGGGAAACCATGGGAACTAAGTTTCTTTGGACCTGGCTTACTTCACTTAATATAATTTTTTCCAAGTCTTTCCATTTCCTAACAAATGGGGCAATGCCATTCTTTCTGATGGAGGCACAGAATTCCATTGTGTATATATACCACATTTTCTTGATCCATTCCTTTTGATTTTCTTGTTCCAAAATTTTACCTACTTCCTTCTCTCTGGCCAATTATCTTCTTTACCTTTAAATTTACCTTAAACTTTGACATGTCATAT
Organism: Dipodomys merriami; assembly: GCF_024711535.1. NCBI lineage: Eukaryota > Metazoa > Chordata > Mammalia > Rodentia > Heteromyidae > Dipodomys > Dipodomys merriami. Next base: position 2,556,541 of record NW_027206069.1, read on the forward strand.
TATAAAGAGTGACAACTAGCAAAGCTAAGTTAAATTCACTCATGTTAGGATTGGTTTTGGGCAACAGCTCTAAGCTCCAGAGGCTCTGGGGAGCTGGACACTTACCCATCTGATAGCCATCAAGTAGCCACAAGCCACTGGGGACTATGGAACTAGATTTTAATTTTTAGTTTCATTAATTCAAATTTAAATTACTTGATATGGCAACTGGCTAGCATATATCCAGGGCAATTCTAACACTTCAGAGTTCCCAGTCTTTTGATATTATCACTAAGAAAAATCAGCAGTTGGTCAAATGAATGCTCTTTAGGGCCATGGGCATAAATCTCATCTTTAAAAAGATATACATGATGAAAGAAAATCCAATATGTCCTCAAACCTTTGTTTTTCCCCTGGAATTTAGGGTCTAGGCTTGTTCTCTGACTCCCCCAGGTGGAGACATGAAGACTGCAGCACTGTATTGAAAAGCAGCACCTCACTGTGGCAGCTGTTCTTAAACCTGCCCAAGAAGCAGGGAATAGGGAAGTCATTGCTTAACACAACTCACTGATAAGAAAACACAAGATGATTGCGCACTATGTGTGCCTGGCCTCTGACAGGCTCTCATGCATTATGTAAAGTCCTAATTGCAATCTTCTAGAGGATTTCCCTAGTAATGTTGGAAGGCGGGTAGACTGCCTAGTTATACCATAAAGGCAGGGGGAAAACTTCACTACTGTGTGGCAGGATGCAGGTCTATGCTCAGCCTACAGGAACTTGGAGTTTTGACACCTCCCAGACCAAGTTAGATCATTTCCTGTCACTCATCTGATGAACTCTTTTTAGAAGAGGAATGCTTTATCTACTTGCCTAATGTGCCTCCTGGAACTTGACCACTTAGTGGTAAGCCTGTGCCTGTTTACGTGCTTTCCAGTACCTGATGTTCTAATTCCAAGCTCCAGTTGGCTTTCCCTGAGATGGGCTCCATCTTGTCCCCTCCATTCAGCAGAGATGAGATCTGACTGAATGGGGTCCAGGTTACTCAAATACTTGACTGTCCAGAGGCAACAGGTGTCATACAGCACAAATGGTTAGGACCATGTTATTCATTGTTTTGATTCTCCCCAGTCAATAGGACAAAATGTTTGCATGAGATTTGATGTGCTCATGACAAACTCTATTTTACAAAACACATTCAAAGTATATTCTACTAGAAAGCATTCTCCAAATATTTATTTATTTGGCAGGATGTTCCTCTGATTCTCAACTGGTCTGAAACTTGCTATGTAGCACAGGCTGACCTGGAACCTGCAGTTCTCCTGTCTCAGTCTCCTTAGTGCTGGGATTATAGAGGTATGTCACTACACTTGATTCCCTAAGTAAATTTAAACTATGAAATCCTAGGCTGTGAGTGGTGCTGTATGTTTGTAGCCTTAGCTACTCATAAGGTGAGATAGGAAGATTAAAGTCTGCTTGAAGCACATGCTTCAAGGCTCCCTCTGAAAAATAATGAAAGCAAAAGAACTGGAGGTATATAGAAAACATATTTGAGTGGAAATGAAAATAATATGTTGAGACTTCTACAGAATTGGAATTCAGGTGGTTGAGCATTAGGTGTGGTAGAGATGTTTTAGCAAAATCTTGAGACTACTCTTTTTTCTATGTATGTTGAAGCAAACTAAGAATATTCTATTTCTTAAAACGTTCACAACATCTTTTTAAAAAAGTCCTGGTGTTAGGTGTGGTGGTGTAGGCTTTTGATCCTAGCACTCATGAGACTGAAGCCAAAGCATCTTGAGTTCAAGGCTAGCCTAGCCTACATAATCAAGTTCAAGTCCAGCCTTAGCTACATAAGGAGACCCTGTCTCAATAACCCAAACTCAGTCATGGGCTTGTGGTTCACTAATGTAACCTTAGCTACTCAAGAGGTTGACACCTGGAGGACCGTGGTTTGAAGCCAGCCTGGTAGAAAATTCTGTGAGACTATCTCCTACTAACCAGCAGAAAACCAGGCTTAAGGGGTAGGGTGCCAGCTGCCCAAGCAAGCCAAGCAAGAGAGAGGTCTTGAGTTCAAGCCCTAATGGCAGCAAAACAAACAAATGAACACCCCCCCCCCCCACATACCACCACCAACACCACAACAACAACACAAAAAAGCAGGCAGCAGACTCCTGAGTACCTTAATCTCCTATCTCAGTATGCCATTTAGTTAAAATAAATATTGAATAAAAACTCTGCATAAAATGTCTTTAAATCATCTGGGAGATGGTGGCTCACGCCTGTAATCCTAGCTACTCAGGAGGCTGAGATCTGAGGCTCATGGTTCAAAGCCAAGAAGGGCAGGAAAGTCTGTGAGATTCTTGGCTCCAATAAACCACCAGAAAGCCAGAAGTGGGAGAGTGCTCGCCTTGAGCTGAAGAGCTAAGGACAGCGCCCAGGCCCAGAGTTCAAGCCCCAGGACTGAAAAAAAAAAAAGTCTTTAAACCAAAATAAGAGATAATCTTAAAACAAAAAGCAACTTGTTTTGAAACTTTTTCCTTATCACTTTTGAAATCCACTAATCAAACAGAATCATGTTAAATTATATCCTATAGGGCTACATCTAGTGAGGGTGGCAAGTTGAAACAATATGAATGAAAATAAATGGTACAGCAAATTACTAACAAGTTTAGAAAGTCGAAAAAATATGGCCCAGATGGTGAAAACAGGTTTCCTTAAATTTAAAAATAGATGAACTTGAGTTGGAGCTAAAAAGATGAAGCGTTTAGTCAGAGGTTAGTCAGAAGTGTTCTAAAACAGTGGTCTTTAGGTATGTTCTTGGGACCACAGGGGGTCCCTCATTTGCTTTCAGGAGTGCAAGAAGTCAAAGCTGCTTTCCTATCAGGAAGACACGATGTGGCCTTTGTAGAATCGTGATGTGGAGTTATTCACAGACTACACATGATATCAGAATGGACTGAATACAGAGGTAGACAGTTGAAGAGATTTGTACGAACATAAAGCAGTGCTGCTCTTTCTGGTGATCAGGTTCATCTTGGATAAATTCAGTTGGTAGATATAGCTTCCCTTTGGGGTTCTAACTTCGGTGAGTGAACAGGAGAAACTCCCTTCATCTGAGCACTGCAGTTTTGCAGGCAAGTGCGGCAGGGTGAGTTATATGTTGCTCTATAAGTAAACATGTGCTCTGTGGAGAAGCTTAGCAAGGTGTGTGTGTCCTCCAGACAACATTTAGCAATGCATGGATGCACTCTGGTTGCTAATGGCCTTCAGTGCGTAAGTCCAAGGATGCTGGTGAACCTCCTACAAAGCATAAGACCCAGGACAGCCTTCAAATGAAGAATTGGGCCTCCATGTCCAGGGGTGGGAGATCACAAGGGGTCTCCTGAAGGTCCATCTATGACACTTACAATTGGACAGGAGGGTGGTTAGAGGAGGGTGGCAGTTTAAGGAAGAACCAACTGCTTCTTTGAGGTCTTGAGAGCAGCTGGTGCAGGGACGCAGTGGCTGGTTCCTTGCAGCCTGGCCACCTTTCTCCAGTATCTGAGCAAGGATGGTTAGGGGAAGGAGCCTGGGAAGAGCCATCCAAGACAAGAAATTCAAAGCAAGGAATGGCATTTCCTATGTAACAATTACATATGAATTCCAATGCCCTTGAACAGTATTTGATTATACTGCCACATATCTTCCAGAGCCTTTTATCTGTAGTATTTCCCAAATACCTCTTCTTTGATTTGGATTTACTGGCGTTTCCTTGAGGGTTGTATGGAAAAAAGCTGGGAGAGAATGAAAGAAAACAAGGTACAGGAGGTCCAAATAGAAGACAAGTGCTCAGAGATGAGCATACAGATGGAGGCTATAGTCTTGCCAGGGAAGCAGGGGCCAGATGTCCCCCTGCGGTGGCCATGCCACCACCCACTTCTCCTTGAACACTTCCCACTGTCTTCTTTCAACTAACTCAGGAGAAAACTCCTGCCAGCATATGAACAGAAAGTAAAAAAATCTTTGAGAAGACCTTCTTTTAAAAAATTTATGTTAATATAAATATGTGCTATCAGATTAATAAAACATTTGTTTTAACTTATAGAAAATTATTCCACCACCCAGTGCAATATGACCTTAGGCAGGTCTTTGTTTCTCTGCTCCAGAACACCATGGGGGTGGTGGCAATGGAACTGCAAAGGGACTATCTGTAAGGATGTTATTCCTAGAGGTAGACGGTGTCGCGATAAGATACCAGGTCCAAGAGAAGGCTGTTCAGCTTTCTTTTCAGCAATAGATGTTATATAAGAGTTGCCGTAAAGGCTTCGAAACCAAACTAAGCAGAGCCGGACACGCAAAATACATAAGCAGAGAACAATACTCAAATCACCTTTAATGTGCTGAAAACAAATCACTTCACAAATGCATTAACAATTATTTAAAGCATAACTTTGGACACAGTACACAAATTCAAAAGACAAAACAAAACAATACAGCAACACCATCCTGCAGTCTGATCTTGCAAAATGAACTTTAGGGTTTGAGGAATTTATTAAGATTTTAAGTATTCATAAGATGTGCCTAGTCATGCTCCCCCAGACTTGAATGCTACTGAGAAGAGCTGCACAAGAATATAGTTCCTTGTCAATCTCCACATTTTTCCATTATCAAGTGGCCTATTAGTCCAGCTGTGTTCTTGTTCCTTAAATATGTGCTGCAAAACCAGCAGTGAGAACTGGACAGAAACTTCCATTTCCAGGACACATGTGGATAAGCAACAAGTCAAATTTTAAAATTCTATTTGGGAGAGGAGAAAAATAAAAGAAAGAAAAAAATGTATCAGTGTGTCATTGAAGAAGTAGGCCTTGTTAGGATAAGGTACAAGTTGGCCACAATAGTGATGGCCTTTAACAGTATTTTGTTATTCTGAGATATATCCTGCCATATAGCTTTTGGGGTAAATTTCTTATCAGAATAGAGCCTATCTGTTCCACGTAAATAAAAATGGAAAAATCTTAAACTCACCAACTTATTTTAGAGATGAGGAAATAGAGTCACACAAGTATATGACTCATAATTTATGACAAGCAGGAAGCGGCGTTTCAATTTTGTAATTCCTCAGGTGAATGAAAATCTTTCCACTTTGCTGGTGTACCTTTTGCTCCATGACTTTATCTTCCTTAGGGAAAAAAGGTCCAGGCTGTCAAATATTCCCTTGTTGTAGCCAAAAAAATGTGATCTTCCATGCAGACCACTTGCTGCCTTGTCTTCTGTAAGGCTAGAAGACAGCTAGCCAGCGTTTCCTCTATAAGGACCTTTCACACAATTGAAGTAATGTGTTATGGCAACCTCATGCCAGGATCCTGAATGATTCCTCTGCCAGGATTACTTCTCAAGCCTGGAGCAGGCACCCATCCTCCACCCACTACAGGCTGTGAAGGGAGTGTGTGGTAACTCCATGCTCACAGACATGTTCATAGGGAACATGAACAAAATTACTTGTGAAGGTGACATATTCCAAAGGTGACATGTTCCAAAGCAACATGGGAATATTAAACCTATTTAAATCCCTCAGGTTAAGGTATTCTAGTTCAGAGTAACACTGAGAGACAGGAGAGGAAAAAATGTGTGCAAGAATGGTTTAAGTCACCTGTGTGAGTCAATCATGCTTGGTAAGTGGGCGGAACTAGAAGAGAAGAAGAGAGCTGAAAGCTGAGGGGAAGAAACAACGGAGTAAGGGTCAACTCAGAGTTCAGATGAACTCATGTGCCTCAATCTGTATTCCTAAACAACAGATTACACAGTGACCTGCCAAGTGTCATGCTTAAAATGCCATGTTGCCTCTGGGGTCCTTATGAGAGGTAATGAGGTGCTCAACATCTGTGTTTTGCAGTGGAAATTTCAAGCCTTGTGGTTCCAGCTCTTAAGACAGTAGCACTAGAAAAAATACAAAAAGACAAGTGGGGCATCACACTCAGACACTACAGGCCATGCTCAAGATCCTAACTCAATAGACAGTCCAAGAATCCAAGCCACCTTACAAACACATTTCCACATAGCACTGATTTGGGAATTTTTGAATTACTGATGGACTTTTCAGGTTCAAACTTAGCAATATTTGTCCTTATGGCCAGGTTCTTTCCTCTAAAATAGAAGCAGATGACGCATATACATTTATATCCCTTGGTAGACGTAGCAGTAAGTAGATATAGGCATGTTAGCAACAAAAGTTTAAGGACAGTAGGAAGTCTTAGCAGTTTTAATGAAAGAGCAACAACCCTAAAAGAGAGTGTATACCCCTGCAAAGGTAACTACTTCTCATCTAAATTGTCAGAAGAGTGACCCAGGAAGTAAGCAAGTGAAATGCACATAAGCCACAGTAAAAGTGGATTATCTGCTATAAAGAAAGAGCAGAGAAAGACAGGTACAAATAATCCTAACTAAGCATATTTAAAGAACCTTTTAGATTTCTGCTTTTTGCTCTAGATAGGGCAATAGATTTGTTGGAATAAGCTACCTGCTGTAAAGGAGGGAGGCTTAGAATACACCAAGGACAAGGAAAGATAACCTGGGGCTAATCAAAGTCTACTGCATCTGATTACCAGTTAACTGTGTTTCTCAGGCAGAGCTCAACTCTTCTAATATGATGTACAGGAAGGAATCTGAGAGTCACAAGTCAATGTGTGATAAGACCTCAGTGATCAGTTCTGGAGCCCCGATTGAAGGAGGCCCTTGTCAGCATCTTCTGAGCTCACAGACACTTGGACCCTTGGCCTCAGTAGCTACAGTTCCCCGATTAGTCACAGGAAGAAAAGGCCAACGTGGTGATTCTGCGAACACTCCCAACCTACAACTGTGTCAAGGACCAAAGATTCCACCAGGTAGACAAAACTACACAGAGCATTCCAGCTGTTCCTTAAATAAGCCCAAAGCCAGGAAGAAGGAAAAGTCACAATTTGCCAATTGCAGGGAGGTGAGGGCAAAGGTGGGAAGGGGGCGAGTGGAGAAAGTAGAAGACTACACAAAAAAAATACCCAAACTAGGTATCAAAAATACCAGCACTAGACATCAAGAGAAAAAAAAAGCTTGTTCAGAACACCAGCTGCGGAGACAGCACCAAAGAAAGCAGGGTGATAAGGAAGGAGCCACTGAAAAAGCCACCTGGTAGCTGGCACAAGAAGGAAGCTAGAAGGAACAGAAGTCCAGCCAGAGCCCCTGTATGACTGTGTGCAAGGGAGCACTTGGTAGGGGCAAGGAGGTGGAATAAACTTAAAAATACCAGCTTCGAAGCAGATGCTGGCAGCTCAGGCCTGTAATCCTAGCTACTCGGGAGGATTTGGGGAATGTGGTTCAAAGCTGGCCCAGGCAGAAAAATCTATGAGTTGCTTATACCCAATTAACTGCTCAGAAAGAGCTGGAAGTGGCACTGTGGCTCAGGTTGTAGAGTGCTATTCTTGAGCAAAAGAAGCCCAGGGACAGTGTCCAGTCCCTGAGTTCAAACACACACACACAAACAAAAAACAACACACACACACACACACACACACGCACGCACAAAACCGTTCCTCAGGTCAGCATAACATTCATAACATCATTGCTATTTTCCAAAGCAGAAAAAAAGAAATACCTGAAAACCTCCAAATGGTGAGACCTCAAAGTCTTACATAGGAAAATATTTTGGAAGACCCAGAATTTTATCACTTAGGGCTTTTCCACCCCCTTATTCTCTGTATTAGAAACTGTTCATGGGGGAAAAAAAAGAATCTCTGAAGAGAGTTACCTCTGTGTCTACCGTGTCTTGTCCTTCTTTTGAACTTTTCCCACTTTTCCCCGGTTTTGGTGGTTCCTGGGAAACATCAAAGGCATGCAATTAGTCTTCTCAATTTTTTTTCGACAGCTGAACATCAGATAAACCAAATGCAGTTTCGAAATTGATTTATATAATTGAACTGGAGCTTCTGGTGGTTTCAATCCATACCGGCAGGAGATCTACACGGTATTGTGGAAGGAAACCGTGCAGCCATGCTGCACCCCACCCCGCGCCCCACCACCCCGATTCTGATCAAGGCGCTTTCGTTCTCCTCAGTATCGGGGGGCTGAAAACTTTAAGCGGTGTCAGATGAGCCCGATTGCATGCAGCGCTCTCGGGCATTCTGCAAGCGCCACATCACACCCCTGGCTTCCCTCCGCGCCAAGTCCCGGGGAAGGGTTTCTGGGGTGATCCTGAAACCTTAAAGCCAGAGCCTTGGCCGCCCCCCCCCCCCCCGGCCCCGTGCAAACGCAACGCGCCGCACTGAGCCGCCGCCGCCCCGCACAACGACCCAGGCAGCGTGCCACCCTGTCAGCCGCCCGCTTCGCCCCCGCCCGGCCCGGCCCGGCCGCCGGGTCGCCGCCCCGCCAGCACCTGCCCACCTCCGAGCTCCCGCCGCTCCGCCGGGCCCGGCGCTCCCCGCCCCCACCGGCCTGCGGGGCGCCCGGCCCGCCGCCGCCCAGGGGAACCCGCCGAGCCCCCCTGCCCCGGCCAGCCCTGCCTTCCCCCTCAACCCCCCGCCCCGGCCGCCCGGACCCGGGACTCACTTTCTCCTTCTTGTTTTTATTCGGCATGGCTGGTGCGGACCGCCGCCGCCGCCCCTGCCGCCGCCGCCGCCGCCTGCCCCCGCCGCAGCAGCGCCCCCACCCCGGCCGTCGCGCCGCCCCGGCCGCCGCCGCCGCCGCTGCCGCCGCTGCCGCCGCCCGGGGACTGAGTCGCTCGCTCGCTCTCGCTTCCCCTTTTCCAGGCTCCCAGAGGCTGCGGCAGCCGCGGCGGCGGCGGCGGCGGCGGCGGCAGCGGCGGCGGCGTCTCTCCGCCCCTCCCCTGGCCCGCCCCTCCCCTGCGCAGGCCCCGCCCCCGCGCCAGGCCCCGACCCGTGCCGTCCCCACGCCGCCCCTCGCCCCGCCCCTCCGCCCTCAACGGCCCCTCTCCATTGGTCGGCGCGCCTTCACGTGCCCTAACGCTCCGCTGCGCCGCCACGCCCCCTGCGCGCCCAGTCCCCACCCACTTCTCGTTGCTCCGCCGGCGCCGGCTTCTGCCGCTGGGTTCTGAGGGAGGCGGGCGAGCGGTGGGAAGCGAGGCGTCTGAGGAGGCCTGTGGCTGCGACTTAGGTGACAGGGCCGTGGTCGCTGTGGAGGTGTGTGTCAGGGTAGGGGACGAGTAAGGCGTGTAGAACGCACGTTTGAAATGTATGGTAACAACGTGGGCGGCCAGCGGTGTGCTGAATGGTGACTTCTCGGCCTCGCCCTTCACCGCGGCGGCTCTTGCAAAACGAGGGCACTCGTGCGCGGTGCACGTGGGGGCCGTGGAGGCCCGGGAGCCGCGCGAGCGGCGGTTTCGCAGGGCCCCGCCAAGCCCCGCCTGCCGAGCTAGCCCCGCCCCGCCCCTTAGCGACCCTGCCTCCTCCGGCGCAGGCCCCGCCCCAGGCCCCGCCCTCCGAGGCTGTGCTTATTTTAGCACGGGCGGCTGCTAGGCTGGGTTTTTGTTTTTGTTTTTTAAACAATATGATTTTATTGTTATCGTTAAGGCGTGGTTCGGAGGGGATACCGTTTCATAAGTCAGATAAAGAGTACGTTTATTTTTTTTTTGGACAAGTCACCCCTTCTCTCTCCCATAGTTTTCCCCCTTCACGTCCCTGCCCACAAGTTACGTAGTTCGTTTCCCACATAGTGTATACTGAATAGCACAAGTACGTTTGTTCACCTTTATTCTTTCACTTGGTTTGATGGTAAGCCGTATGAGAAAACTTAAGTATGATGACCACCTACTTTTCTCATTCACTGATAGCTCTGGGGAGCCGAGTTTTCACAGGGGGGGAAAAAGCATCACTTTTTAATACATGCTTCTTCAGTCTGTCTAGGGTTCCTGATGATTGGAGGTGCTAATTAAAGTCATCCTAGAGTGCAGCAGTGCATCAGGTAGTGAGACTAGGAATGAAGGATGTGAGCGGTATTTCAGGCTCACCTTGTTTAACTAAGGGGCTGTAATTTTTTTTGTGTGTATGTGTGCTAGACCTGGAGCTTGAACTCAGGGCCTGGGTGTAATCCCTGAGCTTTATTGCTCAAAGCTAGTGCTCTACCACTTGAGCAACCACTTGGCTTGTTGGGGTAATTAGTTGCAGGTAAGAGACTCACACTTTCCTGTCTGGGCTGGCCTGGAACCTTGATCCTCAGATTCAGCAACTTTTAAAGCTAGGATTAGAGGTGTGATTCACCAGTAGCATACTTCAGTAGACATTTTTTGGGATGCTTTCTGTGTGCAAAGCATACTGCAAGATGAGCAAGGTACTGCCTTTGTCAAGCAATGCATATACCTGGGTGGGAACAGAAAACCCACTGCTAGCCATGGCACAAGAGAAGTCTTCAAGGACTAGGATTAGGATGTCAGGCTTGCAAAATTGTGAAGGACTCTGCATAGGATGTTTTGTTGTGGCCAGAGAGATACAAGGAACAAAAGCTCTTGATTAAGACAGGTATGGGTTGCCAAGTAATTGGACTTGTTTTCTAGTGCATTTTAGGGTCACTGAAGAATATTCAATTGGAAAAGTGATGTGATTACATTTGCATTTTCAAAAGTATCTGTGTCAGGAGTGTGGCAAGTGTGGAGGTGATGGTCCAGGTGCTGCTTCTCTGAGAGTAGCAGGGGGACCACAGGTAGCAGGTGGTGGACTTGCTCAGATGGAGAGCGCCAAGATCTTAGCTAAAAAGCTAGTGCTCATGTTTGTAGTTTGGGTACTAGAGTGAATGATGAGGAAGGAAAGCATATAGAGAGCAAGTTTTCTCAGAAGCATGATGAAATCTGTGTGGGACATTGTGTTCGAGCCGTGTCTCTCCAGAACATAGGTAGAGTGACAGTACGGCAGAGTTCTAGTTGTAGGTTGTTAGGGAATTATCAGGTCATTTTGAGTTTGAGAAAAGGAATAGAAAAGATACCAGACAAGCTGCCTAGTTTCCATCCAGTGACCTTGAAACCATAGTAACCAGAGAAGTCTGACTACACCATCATGTAACATGCGGGTACCTCACTGGCTACTAAACTGGTTTCCATTTGTCCACATTAGAAGAAGCCATCCCATGACCATATGAGCTGACGGTTACCTCTCCCTGAGGACTTTGTGCCCTGGGTGTTTGTGGTCTTCAAAGGAATGCTGGATGTAGATATAGCTTGCTCTCTAAAGAAGGATTTAGAATGGGATGCCAAAGAGGATACAGAAACAGTGTGTGAGTGCACATGTACAGTGTGTGTATGTGTGCCTGAGGGGCACCTCTTCTGGGAGGGCCCTGGCTTCCATGTTCATAAAGCCATCTTCCATAGCACACAAAACGTCGTTACCCTTCTGAAATGCTTTATTTTCCCTTTAAATAATTGTACAGAAAGGTTTTAATTCAGCATGTTAATTTATGTACACAATGCTGAAACACTTCTTTGAAAAGGTCTCTAGCAATTTGGACATACTCTGTCCATGTCTAGCTCTGGAGAAATGGCTAAGGGATTGCTTTGTTTATGCTCCTGGGGTCTTTCTAGAGGGTTGCAGAGGTTCCCAGAGAGCCCAACCAACCACACAGTGGCAGGGGTTTTCCACCCTGGCCCTCAGCTGCACTCAGCCTCTGCAACCTTCTCTTCCCAGTGTCTCCTCTCTTAGACACCCATGGCACTTGAGGTCCTGCCTCCTGGTTTACGCTGAGTCTAGTATGAATTTTTCCTGGCTGACACATTGCAGCTTGGGCCTTCCTGTCCCAGGATGCCCTCTTGATCCTGACTTCCAGGACACCAGGACACCATGGGCTCAGCTTGCTTCACGTCCCTTCTGCCCAGCTACCTCCAGTGAGTGTCAAGGCAATCTTACTGTGTGGATTTTCAGCTGAGCTTCTTAAGAGGTGGTGGTTATGGTTTAGATACTCTGTTTCTTAGTGCCTCACTGGAAGGAACTGATGCTGGCTTGCTCCTTATTGCAGTTTGGCCCGACTTGTTCCCAGACTTGTCCACTAACCTATGCCTTCTGCTTTTAAGCTATTTTCTCTGTTAGCCTCGTGGTGTAGCTATAGTCCCCTTCTGTCCTTGTCCCCGGCCCTTCTCAGGCTCCCAGCCTCCACCTCCAGCCAGGGGTTGCACGGATTGGACAGTAACTTCTTTTAAGGCCAAACCAGGTCAGCTCATCTAACCACCTTTTAACCCTTTCCTTTGAAAAGTCTTTCACAGTCATTTTAAAAATTGAATCTGGATATATTTATTCACACACTCAACTCTCTCTACTCACAGTGGCCTACAGGCTTAATAATAGATTTAAGTTGGGTTGGGAAGGTGGCTCAGTGGTAGAGTGCTTGCCTTGCATGCACGAGGACCTGGGTCGATTCTTCAGCACCACATAAGCAGAAAAACATGGAAATGGGCGCTGTGGCTCAAGTGGTAGGTAGAGTGCTAGCCTTGAGCTGAAGAGCCGAGGGACAGCGCCCAGGCCCAGAGTTCAAGCCCCACAACAGACAAAAAAAAAAAAAGTAGATTTAAGTGAAATTACATTTAAATTGTCCACATATAAATTGTATTGATCCCAGAGCCTGGCAGAAAACAAGTGCTCAGTGAGTTTAGTTGTCAACTAGTGGACAGTGATTTGGTGTAGGTACCATTTAGTTTTGAGGAGCAGGAGGAAAATCCCCAAGTTTTACCTTTAAGGCCCAGGATAGTTAACAGCTCTGTTAGGCTAAGCAAGGCTCTTGGTTGGCCAAGTGAAGAGCCTTGATAAACACCACTAGCTAGTTGCCCTGAATCTCAGTATAAAAACCATTCAGAGCTGGAGTAACCAGCCTTAGGTGCTGACCCCATGAGAACCAAAGGGCAAAAAACCATGAACTTTAGAACTTCAAGTCTTGTACATTGACCTTAATAAAATTTTGAATCCAGCTCTTGACAAATGTAAAACACAAAAAAAACATTATCAGGGGCTGGGAAGGTGGCTCAGTGGTAGAGCACTTGCCTTGCATGCCTGAGGTCCTGGGTTCGATTCCTCAGCACCACATAAGCAAAAAGAAAAAAGCCGGAAGTGGCGCTGTGGCTCAAGTGGTAGAGTGCTCGCCTTGAGCTGAAGAGCTGAGGGACAGCGCCCAGGCCCAGAGTTCAGGCCCATGACCGGACCCCAAAAAAAAAAAATCATTATCAGGTGAATAGGATGAAATACAATCCCTTTTCTTTTTCTCTCTGAAATCCCTAAGTCCAGGGGAGGATGTAAGAAGGGACAGAAATAACCTGAGGTGGAGAGAATACCTTAAGAGCATTAGAGACTAGATTACGAGGTCACAGAGAGAAAAGGGCACATTCAGATGGGGGCAGCAGAAGCTTGCTGGGAGGGAAGGCCTTGCTGAACAGCCACAGTATTTTGACATGTGGATTTCAGTTGTTTTTGTTCCCTTGGATTTTTGGAGACAGTCTCATTATATAGTGCAGATGGGCCTGGAACTCAGTGTGTAGTCCTGACTGGCCTCAAGTTCACAATCCTCCTACAAGCCTCCTGAATGCTGAGATTGCAGGTTTGAACCACCATGTCCACTTTGATTTTAGGTCTTAATCAGGTTTGGAGTTTTTGGTCTTAACAGACAAGAAATAGATGGCACCATCAAAAGGGTCTGATTGCAAATAAATGAATGAAAGGCCCAAGCATGGAGACATGCAAAAGTCAAGTACATGGGTGACAGTGAGCAAAGTGTTCAGGGTGAGTGCCCAGGTGCGTTTGCTGAGAGTGGGATAATGCAGAATCTGTTAGGACTACTGTCAAATGACAAAAGGGAGGAGGGACAAGTGGCCACCCCCTCCCTTCTCTCCTTTCTGTGACCAGCGCTCTTTTGTCCTGAGCCACATGACCTTGAGGACTCTGGGGCAGTGAGATGGGCCTAGAAGAGTGGAGAGTGGCTCTCTGGTGGAGTCTAATCTAAGCTGTGGGAGAATGGAAGGTTGAAATTAGTCTAGCTCTGTGTGTAGACTCTGAGAGTCCAACCCCTCTGAGTGCATGGCTCCCATATAGGGGCAATATTGTGCCTATATAGGGACAGTTGGCGTGTCACAATTGGATGTATGTGGGTACTGTTAGCACTGAGTGAAGGTTAGGGCAACTGCAACATCTTACAATATGCAGAACAGCCCCCACAAAGGATCCCCCAGGCCCCAAAGTCACTTGTTTTAAGTTGGAGAAACTCTGGTCTTACATAGATAAAATGGATGTGACACAGGTTGCCTGCCCTTGCCAGTGGCCACTGTGAGTGTCAGAGATGATAGTGGTGTGAAAACCAGAATTCTGCTCACAGACTCCATTTGGGAGAAATCCTCCACCTGGACAGAGCTCTGCAGCAGGCTTGGTGTACTCTATGCCCATTGTTGTCATCTTTCCTGGCCTTGGAAAGATGTAGCCCCTCAGCTGCCCCTACCTGAGTGAGCAGAGTTCTTTGCCAGGTTACTGCTCCATCTTGGGAGGCCTGGAAGTACCCCTCCACATACAATAAAATCCAGATTGTAATGGAGAGGCAGTGAGGTGGCATTGAGAGTACATTGAGAGAAAAGGCACATGACATAGCGTCATCTTAGCCATTTTCAGGTATGCATTTCAGTGACATTCAATGAATCTACTTCATTGTGCTACATCTATATGTACTACTGCAAACATCATTTTGTTTCTTCCTTTCCAATTGGGATGCATTTGTTTAATTTTTTAATTTCTCTGGCTGTGACTTCCATTGTTGTGTTTGATATAAGTGACAATGATGAGCCTTTTTTTTTTTTTTTTGTCGGTCGTGGGTCTTGAACTCTAGGCCTGGGCACTGCCCCTCAGCTCTTCAGTTCAAGGCTAGCACTCTACCACTTGAGCCACAGCGCCCAGTTCTGGCTTTTTCTGTTTATGTGGTGCTGAGTCATGCATTCTACCACTGAGCCAACCTCCCAGCCCTCTGGTGAGCCTTTTTGTCCTATTCCTAATCTTAGAGTAACATCTTTGTGCCACAGTAGTTTCCTTCCAATTAAAGTTTATTGAGTTTTTCCCCAAAGAAGTGTGTTGAATTGTGTCAGATGCCCTTTTTATATCAACTAAGATGATCCCCTTTGTTTTGCTAATGTAGTATGTTCCATTAAGTAATTTTTGCATATTGAACCATCCTTGCATTCCAAGAATAAATCCTACTTGGTCATGATATAAAATCTGCTGAATGTATTATTTTATTTTCTAGTGTTTTGTCAAGCACTGTTATATATTTATCAGAGATAGATAGGTTTATAGCTTCCACCCCCCCTTTTTCTTTCTTACACTGCTTTTCTCTAGTGTTGATTTCATTCTAATCTTATAGAATTAATTTGGAAATCCTTCCTCTTAAATGTTTCTGAATTTGAGGAGGATTGGTGTTACTTCTGCTTTAAATGCTTGGTAGGGTTCCCCAGAATAGCCCTCTACTGCTGGGATTTTCTTTTTTTTTCTTTTTTTTTGGGGGGTCCGGTCGTGGGGCCTGAACTCTGGGCCTGGGCGCTGTCTCTCAGCTCTTCAGCTCAAGGCTAGCGCTCTACCACTTGAGCCACAGCGCCACTTCCGGCTTTTTTCTTTTTGCTTATGTGGTGCTGAGGAATTGAACCCAGGGCCTTAGGCATACAAGGCAAGTGCTCTACCACTGAGCCACCTTCCCAGCCCCTAATGCTGGGATTTTCTATGTTGCCAGGCATTTGATTTCTAAGTCTATGAAGCTACCCCTTTACAATGAATGCTATAACTTTTATATCCAAAAATTTCCTTTCAGAAGAAAGTCCATCACTTTAGAAGGAAATGTGCCTTTTATATGTGATTTTTTCAGAAAAAATTTTAAACTCCTTACTAGAATTGCTTAATTTTGATTACTTGATTAGCATAGCTTGTTACTATTGTTTGATTGCATTGTTTTTTTTTGTTAAACAGAAAAAACAAGAACAACAATAAAAATATTGGACATTAGCCTTGATCTACCCAACTTGGCACACATAAAATTGAACATCCAGATATACACCCTAGAGTCGGAAGATAAAGATTTGCTACCACTTCAGGTATGTGCTAGCTTGTGCCAAAGGCTTATGAGTAAGTTTTATTTCATAATATATGAATTTACACTTGATGACAGATGGGCTGTTGCATGTCCAGAGGTGTCCACAGTGCCTGGCAGCTAGAACTTTTATGGAAGGGCAGAGAATCAATGTAGGGAATCATGCACAAATATGAGGCCCAGTTAGTAGCTGTCCATCCTTTTCCCTCTATCCCCTCAGAGCTCTCTAAGCCCTGAGAAGCTTCTGGAAGGCACATGGGAAGGGCATCTTCAGAGCTTTAACCACCGTAGCCCGCAGCTCTATCTTGACCACAGCATGTGCTCATTGAGGTGTGAAAGGCTAGTGCGTAACAACTCTGTATGTACTGCCTCCTTGTTTCAGAACAAATTTGTCTCTCTGCCTTTGCTTCATGTGAGTTCTGTTTTTGTTGCTGTAATGAAATTCCTGGGGCTGGGTACTTTATAAATAAAAGGAGATATATCTAGCTTACAGTTTTGAAGACTTGAGAGTCCAAATTCAGGTGGCCCGTCAATTCAGCCTGGTGAGGCCTTCCTAGAGGTTGGTACTGAGACTGCAGAAGCATCCCATGGCGGGACAGGAAGCCAGGGGAGCCGGGATACAAGTGTTAATGGAGCAGCTGTCAGAACTCCCTACAGCAGTTACAGCAGTTTCCAGGTCAGTCCCATCTCCTCACCACCCTCCTTGCCTGCTGACTCCCCTGGCTTCCCAAATTCTGCTCACCTCCACCCAGCTTGTACATCCCCTCTGGCCTCCCTGTTGGAGCTGCTCCTTTTCTTGGCTCCAAGGAGGTCCATGCCCACCTCCTCCACTTCCTAACCCCCACTGCAGGGACGTGTCTGCACTTCTCTCTTCCCCCCCTCTCATATTTCCAGTGAATATAGGGTTTATCCGATCCTCGACTTGCTGGTTTCCCTGTCTTTTCACACTGTCTCTCCTCTTACATCTGTCCTTCAAAATTTGGGCTTAGTCGGGGCCAGTGTGGTCTCTCTTGCTCCTAATACTTCCTGATTCTTTTTCTTCTGCTGTATTCCATGGCTTTCTGCTTGTTCTCTCTTACTCTCTTAGGCCCTGTGGACTCACCTATCCATTTGCACCAAGGTCTATCCTAAGTTGCTGCTCCAACCTCTGGTTATCTCCTTTACACAGTAGTCTTGCTGTATCTGCAGTTTGACTTTCCATAGTCTGAAGATATTAAATAAAAAATTCCAGAAATAATTCATAAATTTAAAATTATGCATCATTCTAAGTAGTGTGATAGAATCTTGCACAGTTTGGCTCCACATTGGACGTGAATCACCGCTTTGTCCAGCACACCCACACTACACATCAACATGCCCCCTACCTAGTAGCCATTTCTGTTATCAGGTCAGGTGTATCTGTATCTATCACCCTGCTTCTATACACGATTTGGTGCTGTGTGCTCAGGCATCCACTTACAGGGTTACTTCTCATATATCAAATAAGATTAAGAGATGAGTTTTGGGAATGCTTTGGTGACATAGCATATTGGGCAATAAATATTAGACATAATAGAATTACTGAACTGAAGGCCTAGGTAGGCAGCCTTTTGTCCTACTATTTGATCATAATTTATTACCCACCTAATATATGTCTTTGGAATTAGGATTATATTGGTAGAGACAGACAGAACACTTTCCTTATAGACCTGCATTCTAATGGGGAGAAACAGATAATGACTTCATGAACAAACAGATAAGTGAGATCATTTTAGATAACAATATGCTACTAAAGCCAAAACTGGTGGCGAGGGATTGACCCATACTGTCATAGCCACTGTCCATGTGGATATTTCAAATTAATTCCTTACAACGAAATAAAATGTAAAATTCCATTATTCAACTTCACTTACCACTTTTCAGTTCTTTTCAGCCACATGTGACTCATAACTACTGTACTGTTCAGCATGGAGATAGCACATTCTCAACATTGCAAAGGATTCTTTGGACATTCTGGTTGGGTACTGCAAAGGGTCTGGCAAGGGAGCAGTGGCTACTTCAGCTACAGTGGTCAGAGACAGTTTCTCTGGGAAGGTAGAATTTCAACTGAGATAGGGTCACAGAGTGAACCATGTAAGCTATTGAGAAACAGCTTTGCAACTGAAGGGCCATCTGGTGGAAATGCCCCAAGGCCTTAATGCATGTGACTTAGACCATCTAGAGGTTGCTCTGGCAAAGGGTGGGAATAGATTTTCCTGAAGGCAAGAGGAAGGCTGGATGTTACCTTCCATCTTTACAGTGGTCTTGGCTGGGCATATGACTTGGGCTGTTCATTTGATCCCGCTAATGTCAGGTTCTCATCACTCCTGGCCTCGTTTTGCTACTGCTGCCAGGGGAGCCAGCATGTAACACAGTGTTCACAGCTGCTGCTTGGCTCCATTCTGCCACACAGGTGAGGGACTTGCTGCATGTGTATACATCTTGTCAAAACACTATCACTCCAAAAGTGAAATATTTATTGCATCAACTTGAGCAAGCCTCGGTAAGCAAGGAAAAAGCTAAAACTTTAGTAATCCCATCTCCTAAAAATAATAATCATTTATGCTCTATGTCCATCTTTTCCAGTTTTTATCCTAATCATATTACTTTTATTGGCAGAAACTCAATTATGATATACCTGTAGTTCTGTAGTTGGGTTTCACCTCCTAAGACTTTGCTGTGGGCAAGTTGTGGCACTTGTATCTTGCTCCCATGGGTCTCTGAGGAGGTCCTTCTGAGAGGACATGGTTGCTACTGTTGAATCTCCTGACCTATAGTAAAGGTACAGCTACCTTGTGCTTTCACCTCTCTTGTTTCCCTGCTCTCTCTCTCTCTCAGTCTCTCTCTTTCTCCTCCCTGTCTCTGTCTGCTGGACTCCCCTGAGACTTTCAGCCCCCCTCAAGCCATCCACTGCATTGCAAAGGACGGCAAATAGAAGACAAAGATTGCCTGTACTGTGTGAGATTCTTGTTGAGGTTTGGTGTCCAGCTCTGTCTATCTTCTGTCTCTTCCAGGTTTCCTTTTTGTCTTTGAGCCGGTGGATATGACTTCCCTGATATAACCCTTGGTGACCTCAGAAAGTCTTTCCTTGGTCTCTGCTCCTGGATCTTTCTGCTACTACCTGCCTTAGGGAGAAGATGTGCCTTGTGTTGGCTTCCTGCTTCAGGGCCCTGGTTTGGTCATCTTACTGCCCAGGAAGAGGAAGTACAATGTCAAAACTCTTCTAAATCCCTTCAGATCTCCATGATTTCTTTCTGGACTCTTTCTCTGACCAACAGTGCTTACTAGCCAGCTACCACCTTCACCACAGCTATGCCTGTCATGTCATTTCCTCCTCAGAGACCCAGGGGTAGCAACATGCCTGATTTCCTCAACCTCCTCTCAGTCTGGCCCTGCTCCCTGACAGCTCTCAGGGCCATCCTCCCGGCCTCTGCCTCCTCACCTGCCGACACTCTCCTAGATCCGCAGATCACACTCAGACCCTCCTCTAGCCTTCCCCTCCTTTTGGCTTCTAGGACTCTACCCAGCACCTCCAGGAAGCATTCTTGTGGCTGTGCATCTGTCTGCCTCCTGCTTACTTAGCCCAGTGCATGGAGCTGGGTGAGGTCTGTGCCTACCTCCTCCCTTTCCTAACCCCACTTCAGGAAGGTGACTGCCACTCTATGTTGGCTGCAGGTGCTACATCTGTAAAGTAGGCATGATCCTGGTCCCTCCTTCCTACACTGTTTTCTCCCCACGGCTTAATCATCCCCTTGGGTACTTATTTTAGTGCCTCCATCTCCATCCAAGCCTGGCACAGTGCTGGGACTCAATAAATGATTGTGAGATAGGACTGTCAGGTCATGGTGTTTACGCCCTGTATAGTGGCCCCTTTTTGTATTCCCACTGGACCTAGAACACTCATTGAATGTGTTCAGAATGAACACAAGCATGAATATAGAACACGTGTTCCCCTGACTAGAAAGCCTGCCCTCCCTAATTTCTCACAGGTCAGGCTGCAGTGGGCAGTGCTAAGTCATGCTAGTTTCTTTGGACCCTGATCAAGCAAAGAAAAGTAACATGAAGGCAAAAAGGGGACAAATGCTCAGTGGATTGTCGGTGTGACACTTGGCATCTATAATTATTCACTGTGTGCAGGGAAAAGATGGCATTTTAATTTATGCACTTGGTATTCTTGGTTTTGTGCTGAAAAACCTTCTGCCCAGCATCTCATAATGTCCACAACTGCAAGGACTAACTTTGCCAAATATATTGCTTGCCTGCCATCCCTCCCTCCCTCCTTCTTTCTTTCCTTCCCTCCCTACCTCCTTTCCCCTTTCCCTCCTTCCCTCCCTCTTAGCTGCTGTGAGGACTATAATTCTTGAGGTGTCTCTTCCTCCTGCCTATCCTTCCTCTTTCCTTCCTTTCCTCTCTTCCTTCTCCTTTTTCTTTTCTTCTCTCTTCTTCCCTTCCTCCTCCTTGTTTTCCTTATCAATGCAGAGCTTTCAAAAGGCTTGAAACAACCTACACAGTTATCAGAATTATTCATCTGCATGATGCATTGCAGGACATCCATTTTGTCCACACACAGCTATAGCCAGAAGGTATTTACCTCACCTCAGAACATTTCCAAGAGCCACGATCTGCATCCATGAAGGTGGGGTAAAGCTCATCCCACCAGCCTGGTGCCCTACAGAACAGGACAGCCTAGACATGGTACAAAATAGAGGTTACTTTGGACTCAAACAATTGAATCTGTGGATACTGCTTAAGAATACAAATTATGGGCTGGGAAGGTGGCTCAGTGGTAGAGCGCTTGCCTTGCATGCTTGAGGCCCTGGGTTCGATTCCTCAGTACCACATAAGCAGAAAAAAAAAAGCCAGAAGTGATGCTGTGGCTCAAGTGGTAGAGTGCTAGCCTTGAGCTGAAGAGCTGAGGGACAGCGCCCAGGCCCAGAGTTCAGGCCCCACGACCAGACCCTTCCCCCCCCCAAAAAAAAAGAATACAAAATATTCAGCACCAATGCTCACATTCAGGCTTGTATATTTAGAAACTTACAGCTATTCAAACCCACATAAAATCAACTCTTGCCATTTATTAAGTACCTACTATGTGCTTAATGATTCCCTAGCTTCTATGTGGACTGTAACTGAGATGTCTCTCACTTCAGAGGAGGCCAGAAGAATGACTCATGAAAAGAAACAGACAGAGGACTTTGCAGATATTTCTCATATGGACCCCTTGTACCCAGACACACTCCTGCAACAATGTGTTCCATGATTGCATATGGCATGAATGAATCAAGGGCACTGGTTCTTTTTTTTTGTTTTTGTTTTTCTTAACCATCTCCTCCATGTAAGTCCCATCTCAGCAAGTCAACGGGACAGGTGGGTTTGTTCCCAGGATTGCCACATCCAAGTCTCACAGACTAGAGTACTTGAACCCCCACATCTAGCACTGGCAACGATGGTTGATTGCCTTAAAGTTCAGAAGACTGGAAGTCCAAGATCAGTATATAAGAGGGTTGGTTCCCGCTAGGGGCTTTGGGAAGGGTCGGTTCCAGGTCCTTCAGCCCAATAATGGTCTATCATCTTCCTGCTGTGCCTCTGTTTCTGGTTCCAAAGTTTCCCTTTTTATAGGGACACCAACCATATTATCTTTGATTACTTCTCTAAAGACCCTCTACCCAAATGAAGTCACTTTCTGTGATACCAGAGGCCAAGACAGCCACAATTCAACTCACAACAGCCAAAGGGCTCACCTTATGATGCAGAATCCGAGGTAGTTCACACTGGGGTCTAGGTTTGCAGGATGGAGATCAGACCCAGTCAGGGCTTTGCTTCAGAACCTGTGCTTTTCCTCTGCCCCATGGGGTGTGTCTGCACCCGCACAGAGCAGCCAGAGGAACAGCAGGGACTGTTGCATGCCCAGCGGAGAGGACTGAGTGGGGAGATGCAGAGCCATGCCTGAAGGGAGCCACCAGGAAGAGGGTCAAGGATCCTTCCAGTTGAGTCTCTGTCAAAATCAAGATTTTGGAGCAGTTTCTTTCAAGGATGAAATTCTAAAATATGTGACTGGGAACTTGAGTGAGAGCTGGACAGTTAAAATCGAAGGAAAGGGAGGGAGGGATTGACTGTGAGTTCAAAGGCAGGGAAGGGGAGTAGCATACTGAGAAAATAGGTCACTCCCTGAAGCTCTAGTGCAGAGTCTTGGAAAAGTTCAAAGTCGTGAATCTGGGCTGCCGGGAGAGGTTTCCCAGAGGTGAGAAATCAGAGGCAGAAAGGACTTTCCGTGTGTGGTGGCAGCTGGGGAGGCAATGAATCATGCGCATCTCTCTAGGAAGGCCAGGCCTACAAAAGGAAAGCTGGTGAGTCCCTGGAGTCCAGCTTGACAGGCAGCCTGCCGCTCACCTGCCCAGTGCAGCTCGGTGCATGGCCCAGTCTTCCCCCTCCTCTACCAGCAGGGCACCATGGGCAGAAGGGAAGATGATGGCAGATCCGTATCTTCTCAGCAGTCTTGTGCCCGATTAAGAAAACAGATAGTTTGGAGGCTGGCAATGTTCTGGGCAGCATCTGGCCAAGCCTTTATAGGGCTCGACTCAGCTTCTTTCTCCCACCCCTCACCACAATAGAGCATTCATTTTGGTGACAGCCAGGCAGCCATACCACAGGCCTTGTGGGTTTCACAAGTCAGGGGCCAAGTAGACATGGGTGGGTCAGTGTTATATGCTCATTTCCTTAACTGATTAAGGTGAGTGAGTGCATAAAGCTATCTTGAAAACAGTTGCTAGAGCGCAATGTCCTACTCTGCAAGATTTCCAAAGATGAAGTAGCACTCTTAAACCTGGGTGTCTGGGGGACTATGTCCAGAGCTTCACTACGGTGGGAGGGACGAAGTACCACGTAGAGGCCATCCTTTGGCCTTTTTGGTATCTGGAACCCTAGAATCCCTCTTTCCTAAACCCCAGGGGCTATGCAGGCCTCTTCCTGAGTCTCCCAGGGTAGACCACAGCACTGGCATGGTGGTCTCTTGAAGGGGAAGGATGGGTGGAGCTTGGATGTAGGAGCTGGGATGGCCACAGTTGTGCAGAACCTGTCCTCTTGCCTGGCCTCACCAGGGTGGGGAGTAGACCTGCAGGTATGCACATCAGTTGTGGAAGCTTTTATTCGCAGCCAAAGAATCAAAAAGGAAATACTAATAGTAATAATAATAATAATAATAATAATATACCTTCCAAATGCATCTTCTAGCACATCATTCCGTGCCGGTAGATGAGCAGATTTCAGTGTGTAGACTAACTGGTACCTGCAGTGCTGGTAGATGAGCACCTCCGTGTGTTGACTGACTGGCGTCCATAGCGCTGGTGGATGATCACATTTCAGTGTGTAGACTGACTGGTGTCTGCGGTGCTGGTAGAGGAGCACATTTCAGTGTGTTGACTGACTGGCGTCCATAGCGCTGGTAGAGGAGCACATTTCAGTGTGTTGACTGACTGGTGTCCACAGTGCTGGTGGATGATCACATTTCAGTGTGTTGACTGACTGGCGTCCGCTGCGCTGGTAGAGGAGCACATTTCAGTGTGTTGACTGACTGGTGTCCATAGCGCTGGTAGAGGAGCACATTTCAGTGTGTTGACTGACTGGTGTCCATAGCGCTGGTGGATGATCACATTTCAGTGTGTTGACTGACTGGCGTCCGCTGCGCTGGTAGAGGAGCACATTTCAGTGTGTTGACTGACTGGTGTCCATAGCGCTGGTGGATGATCACATTTCAGTGTGTTGACTGACTGGCGTCTGCTGCGCTGGTAGAGGAGCACATTTCAGTGTGTAGACTGACTGGCATCCATAGCGCTGGTAGAGGAGCACATTTCAGTGTGTAGACTGACTGGCATCCATAGCGCTGGTAGAGGAGCACATTTCAGTGTGTTGACTGACTGGTGTCCATAGCGCTGGTAGAGGAGCACATTTCAGTGTGTTGACTGGTGTCTCAGTGCCTTCAGCTGCCCAGGCCCCCATGCACCACAACTCAGGCCCTTTTCCTCCAGTGCCAACTTTTTGTTTGGTCTGTCCTCAAACCTTGATCCATACAAGCATCACCTCCTGAGTAGCCAGGACTACAGACATGAGCCACCACACGGCTACGACCTGCTCTTTTTTTTTTTTTTTTTTTAATGTTCCCTTCCCTGGAAACTAGGGAGGTCTGTGACTATGGCAGACTTAATGCTGTGTAACTGCTGGGATCAAGCGCCTCTTGCAGGGTGCTAAGACTCAGAGCCAAGTCCCATGCTAGGAGGAAGTACACTAGGTAAGGGGCCAAATGGAGGCAGCACCCACACAGTTGTGTAAGTGAGCAACCAACTGTAAAGCACTTACCGCTGTTTGAAGCCAGTTCGTTGGATGACCCCTGAGCAGCAACAAGTAACGGGAGTAGGGCACAGAGGGTGCAGTAGGGTGCTTTCTGGGCAGGGTGCGCGGTGTCCAATGGTTTACACATGGCCTGCTTCGGCGTGCTTGGGTAATGTTGCATATTAGATGCACAATTACATCTGCCCCACTTCATTATCGTCAGGGCTCTCAGAGATGGGTGGGCGGTGGCTGCTTGAAATGCAGAACATCTTTGGAGCCGAGGCCTTCCAGACAATGCAGTGCTCATTAATTAAACCGATATTATTAGATGTGTTTACCTGGAGGAACGCTGTGCAATAATAAACGTGCTGGTTTCTAGCCTTCTCTCTTTGCAGACTGAATTTTTATTGTTTTGAGCCCAGCACCAATCAGAAAACAGCAGTGTCTAAATATTGAAATGCTTTGCTTCCACAAGCTGTGAGGATGTACTGGCAAAGGTAGCTCTGTGACATGGGGGTCTTTATCTTGTGTTCTGTGCTGTAGAGAGACCACCAGGGGCTGTCAGCAGCCATTCAGCAGTGCTGGTGCTCGGTAATAATCAGAGGCATGGAGACTGTGATGCCTATGGATGTGAGATGCCTTGTTCTCAGTCCTGCTAGTGCCTGGAATAACCCTCAGAGGGGCCACTAGTACCTTCATGTTGTAGGGGTAGATTCAGGACATGTGAGGCTTTAAGCTGTTAAATCTGGGCATGCATATGGAATGAGGCTGATAGAAGCTTTGGGAGGAGCTGTATTTGTTCAGACCCCCATCCATGTGCCTTGTAAATGCTCACTGACACCCGAGTCTGCAGGGTGGGATGTCTGAGGTCCTCCTGCTGTGTGACAGTCTCCCTGCCCAGCCAAGGTCAGATACCTCAGCCTACAGTTTGTCGAGGACTGGTGTCCGTGGGTCCTTCCTCACCATGCTCCTTGAGGGGAGCTGCTTCCCTGGGCTCACAGCCCCACTTCAGAGTCTGCTCCACACCCCTCCTCTTACTTCCCTCACAAGCCTGCCATGCTTTTCTTTTCTTTTCTTTCTTTTTTTTTTTTTTTTGGGTCCGGTCGTGGGGCCTGAACTCTGGACCTGGGCGCTGTCCCTCGGCTCTTCAGCTCAAGGCTAGTGCTCTACCACTTGAGCCACAGCACCACTTCCAGCTTTTTTCTTTTTGCTTATGTGGTGCTGAGAAATCGAACCCAGGGCCTCATGCATGCCAGGCAAGCACTCTACTACTGAGCCAACTTCCCAGCCCCCATGCTTTTCTTCTTTAGAGGGCATCAGGGTATTCATTCTAGTTCCCGCTTCACACCCCACAGAAGCAGGGAGACCTGATGGTTTGGCTATTGACAGGTAACTTTTTTATGGGCTGTGGTTCTGGTCTGAAACTTCTAGGGCTCAGTGTGGCCTGGACAAAGCTGACCACCCTCTGCTATGCAGGGCACTGGAAGGCTCACATGGCTCCTGCACTGTTCAACCTACTATCTGTGATCCTGCTTCACATGTCGCAGCTAAGGTGCATACAGATGTATGCTAAGTACTTGCTGCTTCTAGCTTCTCTCAGCCACCACAAAGGGAGAATGGACAGTTTACTTCCATACTGTGTTGTGGAGAACTCTATGATCAGGATTGTGACTAAAGATCACAAGGAAGGGAATGAAACATTTATCATCTCTTGGGAGGACTGAATCTACTGAAGAGGTGGGGTTTTTGGTTTGTTTTTAAGAAGGCTTGCTGTGGGACTGGATACCTGCATTTGACAAGCTTCCTCACGCCCTTTGGTACAGAGTCACTACAGTTTGCAAATGCCTGCTCTGAGGCATCACTAAAGACTCAAGCAGTGGGTTAGTGTTCTTTGGAGCTATAGCCACATCCAAGTACCTGGGTAGTCAATGTCTCTGGGAGGAAGCTCAGTGTCACTAGATGCAAAATAGTGCAGCACATCAGGGCGCTGATGGCTCACACCTGTAATCCTAGCTACTCAGGAGGCTGAGATCTGAGGATCTCAGTTCAAAGCCAGCCCAAGCAAAGAAGTCCCCATGAGACTCTTATCTTCAATCAACCACTCAAAAACCCTAAGCATTTTATTTTTTTGCTCTACCACTTGAGCCACACTTCCATTTCTGGCTTTTTGGTAGTTAATTGGAGATAAAAATCTCATGATCAGGCTGGGAAGGTAGCTCAGCGGTAGAGTGCATGCCTTGCAAGCATGAGGCCCTGGGTTCCATTCCTCAGCACCACATAAACAGAAAAAGCCGGAAGTGGCGCTGTGGCTCCAGTGGTAGAGCACTAGGCCTTGAGCTGAAGAGCTGAGGGACAGCGCCCAGGCCCAGAGTTCAGGCCCCATGACTGGCAAAAAAAAAAAAAAAAATCTCATGATCAGTTGGTTATCAGTGGCTCAGACCTATAATCCTAGCTATTCAAGAGCCTGAGATGTGAAGATTGTGGTTCAAAGCCAGCCGGGGCAGGAAAGTCCATAAGACTTTTATCTCCAATAAACCACTCAGAAAACCAGAAGTGGCACTGTGGCTCAAGTGGTAGAGCACTAGCCTTGAGCTGAAGAGCTGAGGGACAGCGCCCAGGCCCAGAGTTCAAGCCCCACGATCACCACCACCAACAAAAATTAAATGCAAAGAGGGCAGAGCTTGGTCTTAGCCTCTAAGAGGGCTTAGACCTCTTAGAAATAAGTAAACCTGATCCTTCCTTCCTTTTTACTTTCCTTCCTTCCTTCCTTCCTTCCTTCCTTCCTTCCTTCCTTCCTTCCTCCTTTTTTCCCTTCCTTCCTCCTTTCTTTTTTTTTGGTGCTGGGCCTGGGGCTGAGCTCTGTCCCTGAGCTCTTTTGCTCTAGGCTAGTGCTATCCCAGTTAAGCTACAACTCCATTTCTGGCTTTTTTGATGGTTAATTGGAGATAAGAGTCTCATGTACTTCCCTGCTCTGGCTGGCTTTGAACTGGAATCCTGAGATCTCAGCCTCCGGAGTAGCTAGGATTACAGATGTGGGCCACCAGAACCTGTCATAATCCTGGTCTTCTATACACAAAATTGCAGCTGAGCCCCAAGTGCCCCCAGTCCCTCTTCCCCCATCTTGTTCCCCTCTCTTTTCCAGTTTGGAAAGCCTGGGCAGCCCTCAGGGGCTCTCAGCACCCAGCGGGGCCATCCAGTGGCACAACAGTTAGGAAAGTAGATTTGGGTTAAGGGAAGCCCAGGCCCCTTCAGACATGTGGTGAAGGGAAGTCTGGCGTTCTTCTGGCCACAGACAGCTTTACTAAGGACTCACATGCACTCATCTGTGTATGTTGGGTTTTTTTTTTTTTTTTGTTTTCTATTCTTATCAATATCTGCTTTGATCATTTTTGTTTCTTATCTTTAGAATCAGTTTGTTTCTTTTAAACTTTTTTTTCTTTTTTGGTTGGTGGGGCTTGAACTCTGGGCTTGGGTGCTGTCCCTGTGCTTTTCAGCTCAAGGTGAGCCCTCTACTGCTTGAGGCACAGCGTCACTTCCGGTTTTCTAGTGTTTTTTGATTGGAGATAAAAGTCTCACAGACTTTCCTGCCCTGGCTGGCTTTGAACTGTGATCCTCAGATCTCAGACTCCTGAGTGGCTAGGATTACAGCCATGAGCCACCGGTGCCCGGCTGTTTCTTTTAAACTTTTAACCTTTAAAACTTTCTTAAAGTAGATGCTTTAAGAAGTTGATCCAATTGCAGCTGGGCACTGGTGGTTCATGCCTGTAATTCTAGCTATTCATAGGTATTGAAGTTCAAATCCAGCCAGGGAAGAAAAGTCCCCAAGAGACGCTTATCTGCAATTAACCACTCATAAAAACTGGAAGTGGTGGTGTGGTTTTAAGTGTTAAAGCTCTAGCCTTGAGCAAAAATGCTCAAGAACAGCACCCAGGCCCAGAGTTCAAGCCCCACAACTAACAAAAAACAAGAAAACAAAAGCCCATTGTAGCAGCTCACACTTGCAACCCAGTTAATCCAGGTTTGGATTGGGAAAATTATGGCTCAAGGCTAGCCCAGGGAAAAGTTTATCAAGATCCTGTTTCAATAAACAGGGCCTAATGTGGGTCAAACCATAATCCCAGCTGTATAATGGACTGTAGGTAGGAGAATCTTGGTTCCAGTATGACCCTGGGTAAAAAAAAAAAAATAAGTGAGATTCTATTTGAAAAATAAAGCAAATTTTAAAAAGGCTAGAGACATAGCTCAAGGGATAGAGTGTCTGCCTCACAAGTACACATTGGTAAGTTCAAATCCAAATACTGCCTAAATAAATAAATAAACAAACAAACAAATAAATTAAATAAATGGATGGATGGTTAGATATCAATTTGAGATCATACTTCTTTTCTTTCTTTTTCCTTTTTTTCTTTTTATGCTGGTACTGGGGCTGAAATTCAGGGCCTTTGCTTTTGCTCAGCTTTTTTTTTTTTAAAACAGGATTGATTCACTTTATTATTTTTGTATAAAATTCTATGTTGAAAAAAATTCTATGTAGTAGCACAGCTGGAGCCTGGGTCCTCTGCATGGAGACTCTGGTGTGGGTTTTCACCAGTGAATTCCTGATAAGGAGATTTGGTGAATGTGGTCTCTTTCCAGAGGTCAGGGGTAGGTAACTGTAGGTCTTAGAGATGGCAATAAAGATGGCTTTGGTGAAGTTGTCCAAGGTAGCAGTACAGCCCTGGCTGAGATGGAGCAGTCATGATTCCAGCCATCAGCAGCAGCTTCTTGGGGACAGGCGCTGATAGGATCCCAGTGCCTCTGAGGGTAGGAATGAGGCCACCAGTGCAGAACCGCAGCAGCCTGTCACCTTGCATGGGACAGTGTGAGGCTTGCCCATCTTGTTCCCCCAGTAACCTTGCCGCACAGGGACGATGGAGAACTTGGCCAAGATGAAGGCCCCGGATGGCAGTGGCCACCTCCTTGGAGCACTTAACCCCTAGATCAACATGGCCGTTGTAGTTGCCAGTGGCTACGAATGCCTTGAACCTGGTGTGTTGGCCAGCTCGAGTCTGCTTCTGCCTGGGCATAATCTTCAACCCCTCACCCTGGATGATACCCCCAGGAAGAAGTCAACAATCTCAGACTCCTTGATGGGCAGGGAGGATAGATCGCCTCCGGAGACTTGATCTTCATTCTTCATGTCCTTAACCGGGTGGCCCAGTTTGATGACAGGGATCCAGCCTCCCAAGCACGCCGGGGGGGGGGGGGGGGGGGGGGGGAGTAAGAGGGGGAGGGGGAGCCTGGGCCCTCCCACTGGTGTTTTCCTGGAGGAGAAGAAGGTTTGCTCAGCTTTTTTACTCTGGTTCTCGTGAGCCACACTTCCAGTCTAGCTCTTTTGTTAGTTAATTGGAAACAGAGCCGGATAGATTTTGCTGCTGGGGCCAACTTCAAACTGAAATCCTCATAATCAGCCTCCTGAATAGCTCGGATTACAGCTGCAAGGCATGGGTGCAAGCTCATTTTTCTTTTCTAGTATAGGAGATACTGTTTGACATTCCACCCCACACACTGCGGTAGTAGCATATTGGTCAGGTTGTAGCAAGGTACCACAGAGGGGTGCTGTCAACTTCAGAAATTCCTTTTCTCATGGTTCTGGAGGCTATGAGACCAAGATCAAGATGCTGGAAGAAGAACTGGTGTCAAGTGAGGCTTCTCTTTGTGGCTTTTCGGTGGCCACCTTCCTTCTGTGTGTTCATCTGGTTTCTCTGATGCACCTGTGTGCACACGGGCACACACCTAGCTCACAGATCCCCTCCTCTTCTGAGCAGTCCTCCCTCCCCCAACCTCATTTAACCTAACAAACTTCCCTAAAAGCCCTGTGTATATGCATCATGTTAGGGGTTAAGATTTCAGCAGATGAATTTTTTTTTTTTTTTGGGTCCGGTCGTGGGGCCTGAACTCTGGGCCTGGGCGCTGTCCCTTAAGCTCTTCAGCTCAAGGCTAGCAATCTACCACTTGAGCCACAGAGCCACTTCCGGCTTTTTTCTTTTTGCTTATGTGGTGCTGAGGAATCGAACCCAGGGCCTCAAGCATGCAAGGCAAGCGCTCTACCACTAAGCCACCTTTCCAGCCCTCAGCAGATGAATTTTTATGTTTTAAAATTTGTACATTGTGGTGGGATATAGAAGTCTCTGGATTTTATTCTTCTGTGAATTTCCTATATCCATTCACATATTCCCTCCCATTCCTTCCCCATTATCTCATTTTTGGCTTTTATTATAAATGAGTCAAAGGATTATTTTGTGCTGGTACTGGGGCTTGAACTCAGGGCCTGGAGCTCTCACTTAGTTTTTCCACTCAAGACTGGTGCTCTAGCACTTGAGCCACATCTCTACTTCCAGCTTTTTCTGGTTAACTGGAAATTAGAACCTCTAGGATTTTTCTGCTCAGTCTGTCTTTGAACTTGATCCTCAGCCTCCTGAGTAGCTAGGATTACAGATATGAGCCTCAAGTGCCTGGCTATTATTTTTAATTTAGTTAATTAAATTAAATTAATTTATTTATTAATTTATTTTGTTGGTCATGGGGCTTGAACTCGGCCTAAGAACTGTCCCTGAGCTCTTCAGCTCAAGGCTAGCGCTCTACCACTTGAGCCACAGCACCACTTCTGGCTTTTTCTGTTTATGTGGTGCTGAGGAATTGAACCCAGGGCCTCATGCTTGCAAGGCAAGCACTCTACCACTGAGCCACCTTCCCAGCCCAATTTAGTTAGTTAATTTTAAAGTAGTTATACAAAGGGTTTTCAATTCTACAAGTCAGGTTCTGAGTACAATGCATCTTGATAATATCACCCCTTTCATCATTCTCTCCCCACTTTCCCTCAAGTTGTGTAGTTCAACTATTACATAATATGCATGGAATATAATGACTGTATTTGCTCTCTCTCCACTCATGTCTCCCACCCTCAGCAAAACATGTTTCAGCTTCCTGGTATCATTTTGTTAAATGGTCTATTATCAACATACAATTATTTTATTTTATTTATTTATTTTTAATTTTTAAAAATTAAAAAAATTTAAATATGTTTTTTTATTGTGAAAATACTGTACAGAGGGGTTACAATCAGATGAGCAAGGTAATAAGTACATTTCTTATCAAGCATTGTTGCCTCCTCCTTTGGTTTACCCTACCATCCCTTCCCTCCCACCTCCACAACTACATTCTCCCCTCTCAACATACAAATTTTAAGGGAACATGATTTGGTCTATAGTGAATGACATTCCCCAAATTCTGGTACTTGAAGTTTTCATTATTTTCAGTTCAAAATATGTTCTAATTTCCCTTTTTTCTTTTTTATTCATGGTTATTTAGTAGTTATTTAGTAGTATATTATTTGACTTCTGAATAATTGTAGATTTTTTTTTTCTTTGTCAGTCTCGGGGCTTGATCTCTGAGCCTGGGTGCTGTCCCTCAGCTCTTCAGCTCAAGGCTAGAGCTCTACCACTTGAGCCACTGCACCACTTCTAGTTTTCTGAGTGGTTTATTGGAGATAAGAGTCTCATGGACTTTCTTGCCCTGGCTGGCTTTGAACCGCCATCCTCAGATCTCAGCCTCCTGGGTAGCTAGGATGACAGGCGTGAAACACTGGTGCCGGGCTAATTGTAGATTTTAAAGGCTTTTTTTCTATTACAGACTTGTTATTTACTCTCATAGTCAGAGAATTTACTTTGAATTACATGAATCCTTTTAAATGAATTATACCTGTTTTCTGGCCCAGAATATGATCTACCTTGATAAATAGTACTTGTACATTTGAGAAGAGTGGGTATTATACTGTTGGGTAGAGTGATAAATGTCAGTTAGGTCAGATTGGTTGATGATGGTGCGCAACTTTGCTGTATTCTTGTTAATTTTCTGTGTACTAGTTCTTTCAAGAAAAAAAATTTCTGAGCTGGGCGCCGGTGGTTCACGCCTATAATCCTAGCTTCTAAGGAGGCTGAGATCTGAGGATCATGGTTCAAAGCCAGCCTGGGCAGGAAAGTCCGTGAGACTCTTATCTCCAATAAACCACTCGAAAACTGGAAGTGGTGCTGTGGCTCAAGTGGTAGAGCACTGGCCTTGAGCTGAAGAGCTGAGGGACAGCGCCCAAGCCCAGAGTTCAAGCTCCATGACCGACCAAAAAAAAAAAAAGAAAAAAGAAAAAAAGTTTCTGAAATTTCTATGATTGTAGATTTCTGTTTCATTTTTCAGTTGTAACTTCTTGTGTTTTGTATTTTGATCTATTACTAAGAATGTGAGTGTTTAGGATTACTGAGTCCTTTGAGTGAGTTAACTCCTTTATCATTATCTTCTTGTTCCTGGAAATATTATTTGATCCAAAATCTGCTCTCTGTGTTGTTGCTATAGTGATGACAGCTGTCTTTTGACTAGTATTAGCATAATACGTCTTTTCCTTTTCTTTTGCTTTGAACTTGTTAATATCTTGTATTTGAATTGTGGTACTTAACAGGCATCAAATAGTTTTGTATTACTTGACAATTTCTGCCTTTAAATTGGGGCACTTACATTTAATGTAGATTTTCAATATACTTAGGTTTAAATCTATCACCTTACTATTTTTATGTATCCTATTTAGTCTCTGTTCTCTTTTTTTTTTCCTGCCTTCTATTATATATATATTTTTTTGGTGTGTGTGGGGGTCTGGTCGTGGGACCTGAACTCTGGGCCTGGGCGCTGTCCCTCAGCTCTTCAGCTCAAGGCTAGTGCTCTACCACTTGAGCCCCAGCGCCACTTCTGGCTTTTTTCTTTTTGCTTATGTGGTGCTGAGGAATCAAACCCAGGGCCTCATGCATGCAAGGCAAGCGCTCAACCACTGAGCCACCTTCCCAGCCCCTCCTATTATATTTTTATATTTATTGTTTTTATGATTATAGTTTTATATTTATAGTGTATGATTCCATTTTAATTCATTTGTTGACTCTTAATCCGTAAATCTTTGTTTTGTTATTTTAGTGGCTGTTT
Source organism: Dipodomys merriami (assembly GCF_024711535.1). Taxonomy (NCBI): domain Eukaryota; kingdom Metazoa; phylum Chordata; class Mammalia; order Rodentia; family Heteromyidae; genus Dipodomys; species Dipodomys merriami. The sequence goes on from NW_027206069.1 coordinate 2,589,910, forward strand.
TAGGGCTATGGTATACATACTTAACTTACCTTCTTATGTTACTTCACTTCATTTATTTTATTTTTATTTTTATTATTATTTTTTTTATTTTTGGGTCCGGTTGTGGGGCCTGAACTCTGGGCCTGAGCGCTGTCCCTCAGCTCTTCAGCTCAAGGCTAGCGTTCTACCACTTGAGCCACAGTGCCACTTCTAGCTTTTTTCTTTTTGCTTATGTGGTGCTGAGGAATCGAACCCAGGGCCTCAGACATGCAAGACAAGCACTCTACCACTGAGCCATCTTCCCAGCCCTACTTCACTTCATTTATGATATAAGACCCTTGTCATGTTCCTCTGTGATTCCTCTCCCAGCCTTTCTGCTACTGTCATGTTTTATTGGTGTATATGTTTTGAGACCTCATGTTTAGTTTGTTTAAATAGAAAAGTATATGTTAAAGGAATTTAAATAAATATATAATCAATTATTAATCATTAACATATAGTTATAATTTTCAGTCTGTTCTATTGTTTAGATCCATATTTCTATCTGGCATCATTTTTAAAATCTACATTAAGGATATACTTTAACACCTAACATTTCCTGTAGTCTGGCTGTTCAAGTGATGAAGTCTTTAAGCCTTTGTATGTCTCAAATTGTGTTTATTTTGCAATAAGCATTAAAAACTTGCTGGGTATAGAGTTATGGGTCAGCAGGGTTTTCATTCAGTGCTTTGAAGGTGTTTTCTCTTTTGTCTTGCATGTTTTATTAATGGCAATAAGTCTGTTGCTGCTTTAATTTCTCTTCTGTCCATTATATGCTTGCTTTTTCTCATAGATTTTAAAGATAACTCTCTTTCTTATTGGTTTTGAGAAATTTGAGTACAATATGCCTTGGTGGAATTTTTACCAGGTTTTCTGTGCTTTGGGGTTGCTAAGTTTCCTGAGTCTGAGGGTTCACAGTTTTAATCAAATGTGGAAAAGATGTTGTTGCTGTTTTTTTAAATGTAAGTTTCACTATGTAGCTCAGGCTGGCCTGAAATTTGTTTTCCTCTTGCCTCAGTCTTCTCTGTGCTGGGATTATAGGTGTGTATACTATGCCCAGTGATAGGAATTTGGTTTGATCTTTATGCCTCATGGCTCTAATATTTGGACACTTGGAATACTCCTCCTCCTCTAGCTTCTTTTTCTTCTATATTGGGGACTGAAATCAAGGTCTTGTGTTTCTGTGACAGATGTCCTACCACTTGAGCTACATCTCTAGTCCTTTGGCTTTTTTGTTTGTTTTTCAGATAGGATCTTGCTCTTCCTTTGATTGTGCTGGTCTTAAACTAAGTAGCTGGGATTACAGGTCTATGCCACCGTATAGTCCTGTAGTACATTTAATAACTATTTTAATGACTTTGCTAATTCTAACATCTTTGTCAGTCTGAGTTGGTTTGGTTTGACTCATTCTTCTCCTTATATATTCTGGCTTTGTTCCATGTTCAGAGTATTTAATTGGACACCACATATGATCTTATTGGGTGATGGAAACTTTGTGTTTCTTATACATATTCTTGACCTTTGTTTTGGAATCCTAAAGTTAAGTTACCAATTAAGTTTGATGGCCTCTGGGCTTGCTTTTATAGTAGGTGAGTTGACAGTAGCTTGTAGCCTAGAATTTGTCATTTCACTTCTGAAGCAAAGCTTGCCTCAGTCTTGTGAGCCAGGAGCCATCCAGTCAATCCTTGTACAGAGCAGGGCGCCGCCGCCGCCGCCTTTCATCCTTTCATGTGGGGTCTCTCTCCTGCCTGTTGCGTGCTGGATGCCTGCAGGGGTCTTGCACATCTCTGGGTTCTGTTTGTGCAGCTCTCTCCTCTTTGGAACTCTGCCCTGAGCATCTTTACTACCCCAGTCTTCCCCAGACTCTCAGCTCTGTCCCGTCCCCTCAACTCAAGGAGTCTAACTAGTTCCACCTGGCCACCTGCCCTGGGGCTGTGGTGTGGGTCCCTTCTCAAGGAAGTAAGCTGGAAGGACGGCAGGGCTCTCCTCCTTTGATTCCACATTCTCCGGGATCATTGTGTGTTGTCACTGGCTACTCACTGTTTTGAGCAGTCTCACTCCATGTATTTGGCCCAGTTAATTTTAGTTATTTCAGCAGGTGGGTAAATCCAGTCTCTATTACTTTATCTTGTTTTAGAGTGAAAGCTCTCTTGATTGAAAATACCTTTCCATTTATAAAATCAGTTCACGTTTGTTGTGAAAAAAATCAGGGAATAACAAAAGCATCAAGAAGAAAACAGAAAGCATTACTAATGTCATCACTTCGCCACAACCACTGTTAATGCTCAATCTATGCTGTCATCTTTCATTTCTTGTGCATATGTGCACATATAGCAGGGTCACAAAAATCAAATGTGCAAAGAAAATAGAGCATCTTTATTTTCCTACATAATCTGATCTTTCTTGAGTGGTACCATCTGCTGGATAATAAATCGGGAGGGAAAGAGTCCATCTGAGTGACTTCAGTCTAATGCACTGAAAGAGCTTCTTGAAACACTTTTGATTTGTTTTCATAGGCAAAAACATCTATCCAGTCAGATGTCTGACTGCTTCATCCTCTGTACTCCTACTTCAGAGCGTGAGGACTTGCCTGTAGGATTTCTGGGCTCTCCTGCTAACCTGGAAGGAGAGGTTCTCTGGTGTCTGCATGCTTTCCAGTCTTTGTGTGACTCTACAGAGCTGTCAGCTGACTCGGGGGGCGTGGCTGGGCTGAGAGGGTGGTATGGGGAATGAGTGGTAAGGGTGATTAGATGAAGACTTTGGGGACTGAAGGTGTTGATTAAATGGTGGAACACCTGAGTTCAAACCCCAGCAGGAGCCCCTCCAAAAGCCCACATTTGGCTTTTATCCCTTATGAGTTAGGGCAGCCACTGGAAGGTTTCTTCGCCCCCCCCTTCTTCTTTTATATGTACATATACTGGGGCTTGAACTCTTAGCCTAGTGTTTTCCCTTGGCTTCTTTTTTTGCTCCAGGCTGGCATTCTACCACTTGAGCCACATCTCCACTTACAGCTTTTTTTTTTTTTTTTTTTTTTTGTAGTTAATTAGAGATGAGAGTCTCATGGACTTTTTTAGCCTGGGCTGGCTTTGAACCTTGATCCTCTGATCTCTTTCTTCTGAGTAGCTAGGATTACAGGTGCAAACCGCCAGTGCCCAGCGATGTGGAAAGTTTCAGTGCAGTGGCCTGACTGACATGAGAGGAGAGGAACCGAGGAAAGAACCAGTTGCTGCTTTCAGGGTGGAGCGTCTGTAACGGGGAGCAGAAAAGGGATGAGGAATCAAGTTTGTAAGATTTGAATTAAAATGGAAGATAAAGTGAAAGATCCAGAGAGGACAGAGAGGACAGATGGACACGGATATACCACTTTTCATTCCCACCAACAGTGTACAAGGCTTTTTATATCACCACTCACGCTACTTTTTCTTAACCAGTAGCCACCCTACTGGGTATGAATTGATACCTCATACTTCTTTTTTTAATTTTAATTTTTTTAATCAGTCCTGGGGCCTAAACTCTGGGCCTGGGCACTGTCCCTCAGCTCTTCAGTTCAAGGCTAGCACTCTACCACTTGGGCCACAGCACCACTTCCAGCTCTATCTGCTTTTGTGGTACTGAGGAATCGAACCCAGGGCCTCATGCATGCAAGGCAAGCACTCTACCACCGAGCCACCTTCCCAGCCCCTCATTGTACTTCTGATTTGCATATTGTTATTTTGCTTTTTGAGATGGGGTCTCCCTATACAGCCTAAGTAGGTCTCTAACTCGCAGGCTGGGACTTTGTTTTTGTTTCGGCAGTACTGAGGACTGAACTCAGGGCCTTGCACCTGCTAGGCTGATACTCTATCACTTGGTCCCAGTGAATGTACATTTTTCCCCCTCTATGCCACTGTGGTGATCCTTCTGGATTGTTCTCCCCAGATGGACTTGACATCCTGGATACCTGGGGTGTTCCAGCTGTCAGTCCTAACTGCAGAGAGCTGTCCCGCCCGAGGTCACCACTCTGCCTGGACGGCCTCCTCCAGGGACAGGTCAGTGTGGGGCCTCTCCGCTCAGCTCAGAATAAGGCTTCTGGACCAGCACCACCCAGCTCCCGGAAGTCACTAGGACTGTCACTGAGTCTGTAGCAAGGTTCCTTCTGCTCTCTCCCCATTTCTTTCCCTTTTCTTCCATAGCTCTTGGTACTAAGGCAGGTCTCCAGTAAACACCTGCACCTGCTAGCCTGCCCCTAAAACACCCATTCTTTCCATCTCACAAGGGCTCATCTTTACATCCCAGCCTCCTTGATGGGGTGGGGTGGGGGGGCTCGCTTGTGTTACATCCCTGTGATTAGCTGGTAAGGCTGTGCTGGGCTGACAGGTATTGCCAGAGTGACTTTTGTGGATTGCTTTTGCCAACAGCTTCTTTTGCCTGCATCTCCGCCATCTGCTTTTGAAGATGGTTCTGGGTGTGTGGTGTGTCTGCTGCCCTTGTGGTTAGGAGCGCGGCATGGTGTCCGGCCCCCGCACCTCGCTCACCCTCGCAGCTTCCCTCCCTGCCAGACCTCCATTAAAAACAATCTGCTTTAGGGCTAACATTACTACTTTGTACACTGGTTATGGAGATTAAATGAGTAATAAAGCACTTCTAACAGTGCTGGGGTGCATAGAGAATGGCATCATTACTTTCTATTTTTTGTTAGTATCTATATTATTTTTTCCCACTGGCCATCCAGAGTATTGCACCCCGTACAGTCAAGCCCGTCTGTGTGTTGCCTTCCCAGTGATGTTTAGGAAGAGCTTGCTTGTTTCAAGGTTTTATAAATATGTACCACCATTTCCTCTCAGTGGTTTTTAGGCTTTCATTCACCTGAAATCCAGAGCCTCTGAAGTGAGATTATGTAGATTATTATTATTAGATTATGTAGAAGACAGATTTCTTGAGTGTATAACATTGCTTTAGGAACCCAATTGGTTTCCTTTCCTTTTCTTCTTAAACTTGTTTTTTTTGTGTGTGTGTGTGTTTAAAAACCTGTCCTTCTGTAGTTGTACATAGGAGTTCCCATTTAACAAAGCGGTTTGTGAGCACAGTGCATCCTGACCAGTGCCACCCTCTCAGCGTTCTCACCCGTTCCCACCAAGCCCCTTCCAAAACTTTTCTTAATTTTGGATTTCTTAACATTGGATTCTTGGCTGCATTCTCTCTCCCTTTCATTTAAAGTTTGAACAATTCCTTTTCAATTGACATAGTTCAACAGCCACAGCCACTGTGGGGAAGTAGAGGCTTCTGGTGTGCTCTTGATTGACACCTGGCCGTCGCCGGGTACACTGGCTTCAGTGCAGGGCCCTTGCTTTGGCCCTCGAGTGCTCATTCCATGTCTCCCGGGCCCTTGTGCCATCATTGTGGGCGCTCTTAGAGCACCCCATCTATTCTTTTTTATTTTATTTTATTTTTATTGTGAAAATACCATACGGAGGGGTTACAATTACATGAGCAAGGTAATGAGTGCATTTCTTTTTTTTCCAAGATAAGAAAAAGTTTATTGCAATAAGTTAATCCAGAAAATGTCTAAGGAAACGCCTCTCAGTCGGTTAGGGCAGTAAGAGCTTCTCCACATTGCCGTGTGTTCCCGCAAGCTCCTCTGTGCTGCTGCTCTAGAGATCTCCATCGCTGTCATTATCAGCTCCACATCTTCCTTTTTGGTTGTGACCTTTGCCAATGCCTTCTCCCGCTCCTGTTCGGCTTTCTGCTCCGGGACCGTCTATCTCCGATGACGGACGTGGCGTCCCAGGTTGCAGCTCTGGATCTCCTTCTCCTCCGCGTGGTCGGTGACCGGCTCCAGGTCCGCCGCACCGCTGCCATGTCTCCGGGGCTTCTGGGGGGGGGGGGGGCTCTGGGCCGCTGGTCGCGGTCTCCAACTCGAGCTCTACGTCTCCCTCGGTCGCCATACCGCTCGCACCGCGCCGCCACATGAGTGCATTTTATCAAGCATTGTTGCCTCCTCCTTTGTTTCCCCTTCCCATCCCTCCCCATCTCTTCCCTCCCTTCCTTCCCCCCCCATCTATTCTTAAGTCCCTTGTTCTGGTGTTATGTGACCAACCAGAGTGGAGTCTCGCAACATCTGCAGCTTGCTTGATGTGGCCTTTCTGGCTCTTAGATGGCCATCTTTGTCCTCACAGGGCAGAAGGCAGGTGGCAGCTCCCTGGAGTCTTTTAGAAAGGATCCTGATTCTGAGTGTCACTGTCATAGGACCCTAGACAGGGTCCCACTCTCTAAACTTGAGTCTTAATCTGTGCAACACCTCAGAGGTGAGTGTGAGAACTGAGTTAACATAAGCAGCAAGCCTGTAACAGTGGCTTGCTGGTGTGTGCTGAGTGATGGATACATTTCCTGCAAACGCTGGTATTAAAAGCAAAGCTGAACACTGAGTGCCATCTGGTGGTCACAATCTAACACTGCACCTTGGGTAGCGTGCACCCGGGAACTTTTCCCCCTGCTGGTCCAAGGACTGCTCGCCATTGCTAATGAACTGCCTCCTGGAGCCTATTGCAGCTCCTTGGCCTTGCTATAGGCAGTGTCCCAGGAAAGATGACAAGATGTGCCTGGACAGGTGGCTTCACTCCTGCCCTGGATGCTTGAGAACAGGCCCTTGTCCCTAGTGCCCCATGGGCTGACCTGAGGATGCTGGGTCTTCATGTTAAAAAAACTCCAGCTGTTAGCCAGGGGCTGGTGATTCATGCTTGTAATCCCAGCTGTTCAGGAGGCTGAGATCTGGAGGGTTGTGGTTGGAAGTCAGCCCAGGCAGAAAAATTCCCTGGACTCCATCTCCAAAATTACCAGCAAAAAAGCAGGACTGGAGGCATAGATCAAACAGTAGAGTGCCAGCAGAACTAGCAAGCTGTTCAAGCATGAAGTCTTGAATTTAAATCTTGGTACAGGCTAAAAAAATCCCTCAAAACACAACACTTTCCCACCTACCCCCAAATGAAAACAAAACAAACCAGAAAACCCCAAATAGTGTTTGTTCCTGGCGCAGCTCTTCAGATCCCTCCTGCCCCATGCCCTGCCCACCTGTCTGGAGATGCAGCCAGGGCCTGGCATATGGTTGGGGTGGACAGAAGCCCATTTGGCTGCAGAGCTCCCCAGGCTTTTCTCACCACTGGGCTGGGGGGATGGGGGCCGTTAGCTGTGTTCCCTGTGACTGTGCGTGTTCAGGCTTTTCTCACCACAAGTTAGCTGTGTTCCAAGGGCCCTCCGACATTGGCATACCTTGTGGTCAGCAACATCCCCAGAGAGAGACATAGAGAGGCCAGGCCCAGAGACTGACGGGTCAAGCGAGGGCTCTTGAAGATTGTCCCATAGCCACCCATGGACTAGAGCCGGGAGCTGTGAAGGAGCCTGGACTGAAATGGAAGTGCTGTCCAGGCAGTGGATGGAGAAGCCAGAAATCAAAGAAAGTGGGCCCTAACTTTCTGATTTGATACTTTGCACCCTCACTGCTGGGATGAGGGTCAAGGGTCAGGAAGTCTACTTTGCCACGCTGTCTAGTGCTTCAAGGTCAACGCAGACAAAACGTTTTTGAGATTTTCATTTCAACAACAAGAAAGTTGGTGTGGTGGCTCATACCTGTCATCTCAGCCACGTGGGGATGATGAGCAGGATTGTGATCTAGGCTGGTCAGGGTAAAAAAAAGAGACAGACCTGACCTGGAAAATAACTAAAGCAAAAAGCCCTAGAGTCATATAGTTCAATGGTAGAGTACCTGTCTAGCAAGTGGAGATCCTGAGTTCAAGACCCAGGACCACCAAAAACTTAAAACATATCAACTCTGAACACCTAGAAGCAGTGGTTACTAATTCCTCCAATGCAGGGAACATCTCTGGATGCCTAACACTACAGATGACCGGTCTGCATCAGTGAAGGTTCTACAGTGTTACTAGTGCGTCTAAACTTAGGAGGCTGTTGATTCCAGGTGCACCTGTGCCGTCAGGTCCTTCTTAAGTTGTTTGTCATTTCCTGTTAGAGTTACACCTGCCCTTTTCCTCTCACATTGGCAAGTGTTCCTCTTTCTACCTCTTTTCTTTCAATCTCTTTGTGATCTCATATTTTACTTAACCTCATAACTCTTCTAAATGACACCCATTTGAGTACTTTTTGATCCTGCCTGGCAAACTTAGTGTTTTTCTTGCATACTTACACAGTTAGGTTTGTAACATATTCAAATTTACTTTTATTTAGTCTGTATTTTACTCACCTCTTGGGTGTTCTTTTTTTCTCCTCCCTGGCTTTCTTTTAGTTTTAAAAATTATTATTACTACTGTGCTTTCTTATAAGTTCCATGTTCTTTGCTGTCCTTAAAGGTTGTACTACAGAGAACAGAATATAGTTTTTACTCATTACTGTGGAAAACACATTTTTATGTCTCCCATTTCACCAATGTGTTGGGTGTTGAGCATATTTTAACTTTGTCTGTGCCTTATTGTTGTAATGTATTTCACATATAGAAGCCTGACATACCTCGTCATTTTCCAGGCACATTTGATGGGATCCCAGGCCTCCTCCGCACACAGTTCACTGGGCTGATGTGTTCCACCATCCTTGCACTGAGTGGGTGGCTTCTGCTTGGGCTGGCGTGCACTGGCTCCTCATGTACTGTCAAATAGAGTTTGCTTGTATTTTGTTGCAGATTAAAAAAAAATCTGTGCTCTTCAGAGATATTGGTCTGTAGTTTTCTTTTCTGTGTTTAATATCAGAGTAATGCTGGCCTGGTAAAAGGAGTTTGAAGTAGTCCCTCTTCTCTAATTTTTTGGGAGAGCTTGAGTAGGATTTGTATTAATTTTCTCTAAATCTTTGATGGATTAGCAGTGTCATATCAGATTCTTGCCTTTTCTGGAAGGCTGATTCAGTCACCTAACTTGTTACTGGTTTGTTCAGATGTTCTGTTTATCCAGAATTTATTTTTAGTACATTTCAAGCACCTAGAAGTTTCTTCTAGTGGTCTCTGGTGATCCTCTGTATGTATGTGATGCCTTTTTCCCATTTACTTTATGTTAGACTTTGTTTTTTTTTTTTTTAGTTTAGCAAAAGACTTGTCAAACTAGTTTATCTTTGAAAACACTAACTCACTTTCATTGATTTTTTTTCTATCATTTTTCTAGTCTATTTTATTTATTTTCTTTATTGTTTCCTTCCTTCTCTTGTAGGATGTAGTTATTTATTTATTTATTGTCCTGTGGGCTATAATGTAAGCTTGCTTGTTTGGCATTATTATTTTTTATTTTTATTTTTGGTCGGTTGCGGGGCGTGAACTCTGGGCCTGGGCGCTGTCCCTGCGCTCTTCAGCTCAAGGCGAGCACTCTACCGCTTGATCCACAGCACCACTTCCAGTTTTCTAGTGGTTTTATTGGAGATAAGAGTCTCACGGACTTTCCTGCCTGGGCTGGCTTTGAACCGAGATCCTCAGATCTCAGCCTCCTGAGTAGCTAGGATTACAGGCGTGAGCCACCAGCGCCCGGCTTGGCATTATCATTTTTTGATGCAGGCATTTATAGCTGTGACCATCTCTCGTAGGACTGCCTTTGCTACATCTCATCACTTGCTGTGTGTGTGTGTGTGTGTGTGTGTGTTTGGTCTCAAGCTCTTTTCAAATTTTCCTTTTGATTTCTCCCTTGGCATATTAATTGAAAGGAGCACCAACTGTTTAATTTCTACATATTTGTGAATTTTCTGAAAATTTTCTATAATCCATTTCTACACTCATACCTTTAGCACCAAGGGATGTATTCCGTACGAGTCCAATTTTGGTGAATGTGTTAACATTTCTCTAGGCTAACATGTAATATGTCCTGGACAATGTTCCATGCTTGATCTTGATGGCTGACAACTTCAGTATCATAGTTCTTTTTTATTTTATTTTTGAGACAAGATTTTGACACATAGCCCAGGTTGGCTTCAAACTTAGAATTCTCTTTTCTCTTCCTCCTGAGTGTTGGGATTACAGGCATGTGCCACCATGCCTGGCTTTACTTAGATATTTATATTTCTTCAAGTTTCAAAAGTATTTTTGCTATTTCTTTACTACTAACCAATTACTTGAGACAGGGTCTGTCTCTATGGCCTAGGCTGGACTTGAGATCTACTTGCTTTTGATTCTGGAGTAGGCTAGAATTACAGGACATACGACCTGGATTATTTCTTTAAATAAACATTCTGACCCCTGGGGTCTTTCTCCTCTTTCTTGAATTCCTGGGACTTAAACAGTTGTTCTCTTAGTACTGGACTACATATCCTATACAGTTTCTTTATTTCTTTCCTCTTCTCCTCCTCCTCCTCCTCCTCCTCCTCCTCCTCCTCCTCCTCCTCCTCCTCCTCCACCTCCTCTTCCTCCTCTTCCTCCTCCTCCTCCTCTTCCTCCTCCTCTTCCTCCTCCTCCTCCTCCTCCTTTTCCTCCTCCTCCTTTTCCTCCTCCTCCTCTTCTTCCTCTTCCTCCTCTTCCTCCACCTCCTCCTCCTCCTTCATCATCATGATTTTGTTGGCACTGAGGTTTGAACTCAAATCCTCTCATTTTTCTTGGCCAGCGCTCTACTGCTTGAATTATGTCCTCGGTCCTTTTTGCTTTAGCTCCTTTTTGGACAGGGCAAGATCGTATCCTGCGGCTGGCTTGGGCCCTCAGTCTCCCGGATGATGGTTGTTGTGTAGCTGGAATGACCATTATTCCCAGTGTCTGTGTTGAGATGAGGGTCTCACTAACTTTATTCTCCAGTATTATGGTTTGAACTCAGGGTCTTGTGCATGCTAGGCTGGTGCTCTACTACAGAACCGTGCCTCCAGCCATATCTCACTAACTTTTGCTCAGGGTTGGCCTTGAACCATGATCCCTTCCAGCCCTGCTTCCAAAGCAGATGAGATTATACCTGTACTTGATACTTGGCTTCAGCATTTTGCTCTTCAATCTGGTGTTTGTTGTGGGCCTTTGATAAACAGACTATTAAATTTAGGAAGTTGTTCCATATTCCAATTTAGTTCTTAAAGCTCTAATTTTGCATGTTAATGAATTATATGCATTATCCCCTTGATAGTGATACATCATTGCTTTCTTGGAATGAAAAACACTTGACCATAGTGCATGATTCTAATGTGTATTTGATGTATCATAATGCTTACTTTCCATCTATTTTAATAAATGAACATTGTTCATTCTCTTTTGGGAATAAATTAGAAAAATGGTATTAAGGATATGTTAACTTTACAAATTGAATGGAGAGAATTTCTAACTTTTTCTATGACTTGGACTACTTTTTTTTTTTTTTTTGCCCATCCTGGGGGTTGAACTCAGGGTCTTGGCACTGTCCCTGAGCTTCTTTTGCTCAAGGCTAGCACTCTACCACTTGAGACACTGTCCCACTTCCAGTCTTTTTTGTTTATCTGGTACTGAGGAATTGGACCCAGAGCTTCATGCATGCTAGGCAAGCACTCTACCACTGAACCTCATTCCCAGCCCCTGACCTAGACTACTTTGACTAAAAGAAATTATCCTTATTTGAATGTAAGCTAGAATTAATTTGTAAAACCTTCTGTGCCCAGAACACTTTTATAGGGTCCGCAATTTTTTTTTAGCACTTTAAATATTAAAATTAATTTGGACTTTGGCTATGGTAATCCCCAAACTCTGGTAATTTGGAACAATTCACTTTTGGAAACAACAAGAAAACCCAGATAAGAGAAACCCATTGAAAGTTTTGAGGATAAAAACTATAGTACTTTGCTTCAGATCTGCAGCAGTGGCTCATACCTGTAATCCCAGCTGTCATCGTTTATAGCCAACCAGGGAAAAAAAGTGAGACCCTATGTCAACTAATAAGAAGGGTCCAGTGGATCACATCTGTGGTCTCAGCTATGTGAAAGGCCCTAGGCAGGAGGATTATGATCTGATGAGGGCTGTAGGAAAAATACAAGACTGTACCTGAAAAAGATAGTTGATGCAAAAAGGGTTGGAGGTGTTGCTCAATGGTAGAGCACCTGCTTAGCAAGTATGAGGCTCTGAGTTTAAAACCAGGTACATTAAAAAGTAAAGAAATAGTGACCGAAACTTGGCCATTGCTGCCAATGCTTCTCCCACAGGGCACGTCTGTAACTCTGTGCTACGTGCTAAGAGGCCAGATGACGCTGGGTTTGAAAGTAGTCTTTGTCTTTTTGTTGGTTGTGGGGCTTGAACTCAGGGCCTGGGCTCTGTCCTGAGCTCTTTCATGCAAGGCAAGTGCTCCACCATTTTGGGCCACAGCTCCACTTCCGGCTTTCTGGTGGAGTCTCCTGGGGACATTTCAATCGAATCCTCAGATGTCACCCTCCTGAGTAGCCAGGATTACAGGTCTGAGCCACCAGCGCCTGGCTGGTCTTGTCTTTTTTTTTTTTTTTGGGTCCGGTCGTGGGGCCTGAACTCTGGGCCTGGGCGCTGTCCCTCAGCTCAAGGCTAGCGCTCTACCACTTGAGCCACAGAGCCACTTCCGGCTTTTTTCTTTTTGCTTATGTGGTGCTGAGGAATCGAACCCAGGGCCTTGAGCATGCAAGGCAAGCGCTCTACCACTGAGCCACCTTCCCAGCCCTGGTCTTGTCTTTTATAGTCTGTTTTTGATATGTTCTTCTTTCTTGAGGTATTATTTTAATAATAAGTTTTGCCATAATCTACTTAGAAGTACAGTTTATTTTTTTTTTACTTTCCCAGTGTGCAGCTGGGGGGTGTATCAGGTGTGCAGCTGGGGGGTGTCTCAGGTGTGCAGCTGGGGGGTGTCTCAGGCACGTGCAGCTGGGGGTTTCTCAGGTGTGCAGCTGGGGGGTGTCTCAGGTGCGTGGCGTGCAGCTGGGGGGTGTCTCAGGCGTGTGCAGCTAGGTTTGTCTCAGGCACGTGCAGCTGGGGGGGTGTCTCAGGTGTGCAGCTGGGGGGTGTCTCAGGTGCATGTGCAGCTAGGGTTGTCTCAGGTGCATGCAGCTGGGGGGTGTCTCAGGTGTGCAGCTGGGGGGTGTCTCAGGTGTGCAGCTGGGGGGTGTCTCAGGTGTGCAGCTGGGGGGTGTCACAGGTGTGCAGCTGGGGGTGTCTCAGGCACGTGCAGCTGGGGGGTGTCTCAGGTGTACAGCTGGGGGGTGTCTCAGGCATGTGCAGCTGGGGGGTGTCTCAGGTGTTCAGCTGGGGGGTGTCTCAGGTGCATGTGCAGCTGGGGGGTGTCTCAGGTGTGCAGCTAGGGGGTGTCTCAGGTGTGCAGCTGGGGGGTGTCTCAGGTGTGCAGCTGGGGGGTGTCTCAGGTGTGCAGCTGGGGGGTGTCTCAGGCATGTGCAGCTGGGTGGTGTCTCAGGTGTGCAGCTGGGGGTTGTCTCAGGTGTGCAGCTCGGGGGTGTCTCAGGCATGTGCAGCTGGGGGGTGTCTCAGGTGTGCAGCTGGGGGGTGTCTCAGGTGCGTGTGCAGCTGGGGGGTGTCTCAGGTGCATGTGCAGCTGGGGGGTGTCTCAGGTGTGCAGCTGGGGGGTGTCTCAGGTGCATGTGCAGCTGGGGGGTGTCTCAGGCATGTGCAGCTGGGGGGTGTCTCAGGTGTGCAGTTGGGGGGTGTCTCAGGTGCGTGTGCAGCTGGGGGGTGTCTCAGGTGCGTATGCGGCTGGGGGGTGTCTCAGGTGCGTGCAGCTGGAGGGTGTCTCAGGCATGTGCAGCTGTGGGGTGTCTCAGGCACGTGCTTGATTCCTCTGAACATTTTGGGTGAGTTCTAGAGTCCACTCTCACCCCCTGTTGTTCTGCTCCGTGGACATTGCCTGCGCTTCACGCGTCTCGAGGCTGTCCATATACCACAGATGAAGCCTTTCTTTATCCTACATTTCCTTTAGCGTCTCTTCTGCCTTGTTCTGTGTCCTCCACTAATGTGTTTCTCTTCCTGTGCTGTATCTGGACGCTTTCTTTCAGTCTGTCTTTAGCTCTGTCAAACTTGCACTTACTTCCATTGACTTTGGTTGTTGTTAATCGTTTTACTGTTATTTGGTATTTTTTACTTGGTTCTTGCTGGGATTCTCTGGTGATATATATTGAATTGTGTCTCCCTGAGTCCCCCCAACTTGGTGGGGTGTGACCTTCTTTGAGACTGGAGTCTTTACAGCGGCAACTGAATTAGCATGAGGTCACTGTGATGCTTTTAACCCGCACGACCGGGTCCTTTCCCATTTAAAGGGGAAAATGTGGGCACAGAGGCAGATGGGGGGAAAGACCACAGACAGAGACAGGCTGGCAGGTGAGAAGGCCGCCGCAGTGGGGCAGAGCCGGAGAGAGTGCCGAGGCGGCCGGCGGGGCAGCGGGGAGGCGAGAGAGCTCTGCGGGCCTGGCCTTGCCCGGGAGCCCAGCTGCCATCCTGGATTGCAGGCTTGTGGCCTCTGGAGCGTGGACATACACTCCTGCAGCTCGGGGCCCTGCCCTGTGCTACTTTGCTGCAGATCTTTAGAAAACAAACCCACCTAATGAGCTGAGCACGAGGCCAAGTGTTGGTCTGCTGCGTTACTATGGAATGGAATCCGGGAGTCAGCAGTGGGAGGAAGCAGAGTGACACAGGACACAGCAAGATCCAGGGTGCAGATGAGCGCGGCTCGTTGCTCATGGTGAGCACATCTTCCTAGGGGCTGCAGGACAGCGGCTATCTGCGCACCGTGGAGGAAGAGACACAGGGAGTAGTTTACCAGCCATCCGTGGACTATTTATTTCCCCACCCAGGCCGGAGTCTGGTGTGAGTCCTCGAGCTTGCCATAGCTTTGTGGCAGAGGGAAGGCTGGACCAGGAACACGTGGGGCCCAGCGTGGGCCTGGGGTGTGGTGTCACAGCTGCGTGGAGCCAAGTGGCTCCCCTCTAGGCCTGGGGCCCTCAGGACAGCTGGAGCCACGCAGAGCATGAGCGCTCCAAGCTCCAGTCCTCATTGGGAGGTATTTGGGTTTGATGACGTCGTGTAGGTGGAGGCCCGGTGTTAGGATTAGTGCCCTTCTAGAAAGAGGGAGACCCAGGTTCCCCTTTCCTCTGGGCCGTGTGGGACACAGACAAAAGGTGGCCATCTGCAAACCACAGCGAAGGTCCCTGGAACAGGGAGACGTGTGTGTCTGTGCTAAGTCCCAGTCAGTGGCTGTTGCCAGGGCGGTTGGGCTGAAGAGGCGACAGAGGCCCTCGGTGTGCTTTGCTTTCCACAGACACAGGATACAGCGCTACTTTTTTCTTTTTTAAAAATTGTTTTCAGATCTCTGCCCAGATCTTCAGTCTTGTCTCTTATGTCCAGAGACAAACAATTCATATTTATTTTGAGATCTGAGTAAGATATTTCCAGTATCTGGCTGCCTGTGGGCTTGTTACTACATTGTCTTATTTTTCCTTGAATGTTTACTGTGTGTCAGCCTTGTGTTTATTACATGTAGGAAGTCTCTTGTAGCTGTGATCTGAGTTTGCTCCACCCGCCACCAGGGGGCACTAGAACCCCATGGTTGCTGTCAGTTGTCAGTTGTCATTCCAAAGTAGGAAAACAAGGATGAACTACCCCATCGCCAAAACGTTGGAATGCTTATGGTCTCCTTCACACCAGGTTCACAGTCCCCACCCAAAGCAAAAGGGTCCAGGATTGACCTTTGCTCGGCCCCAGACACTACCCTTTGCTTACAGCTGCTTTTCAAGAGGAACAGAGTGAGTAAAAGGCTTTAGAACAGTATGTGTTTTTTTTTTTTTTGTAAAGGTGAAAGAAAAATAGCTCTGAACTAGAATTTCCTATGTAAAGAAAAATGTCTTTCAAGCTGAAGTAAAGATATGTTCAAACAAATCTTGACACAAGAAGAAGCACATTAAAAAATAGTAAATGGGGCTGGGGATATTGGTGGGAGGGGGAGTGGAAATGGAGAGAATGAGAAGGGGTGTGGTCCAAGTACTTTGTATGCAGGCATGAAAATGAACAATGACACTACTTGAAATTGGTTTAAGAAGTGAGAGGGAGTTGATAAGAGGGATGAGGTTGATGGGTATATTGTATGCATTAATGGAAATGTCACAATAAGCCTCCCTTGTATAGATAATGCATGCGTATAGGAATCTTAATAAAAATTAGAACAAGTAGTAAATGACATTTTTCAGGCAAAAAGGGGAAAGCAGGCAAAGAAACATAGGAAGGAATGAGGAGCAGCTAGAACAATAAATCCCTAGGCAGATTGAAGTGAGTATGCGTAGCACAGGACAATCATAACATCTTGTTGCATGAAGTATAGATATAATGAAAGTGCATGACAAAATTGCTCTTTGTGAAGGACAGAGTTAAAATTTGCATTGTTCTGAGATTATCATTAACGTTAGACTTTGATAGGCCCGGGAAGCATGGTATCTTTAGGGTAACTACTAAAAGACTTCATACTTTACAAACAGAGTTTGTAAATGGAATAATAAGAAATTAAAAATGATAACAAAAGGAAAATCAGTTATTCTAGGCTTAGTGGTCTGTACCCGTGACACCCACACTGAGGAGTCAGAGGAGGATTGCAGTCTGAGGCTGCCATGGCAAAAGGGTGAGATCTGATCTGAAAACCTACAAGCAAAAAGACTGGCCCCGTGGCTCAGGTGGTGCAGTGCTCCCTGGGCTTTCCTCCCCAGCACAGCATCAAGAACTAAAAGATAGAAGGTGCTAGTGCCTGTTGCCAGAAGAAATCAAAAGGACAATGTCTGGCAGCCTCATTTCCACCCACAAACTGGACACACATGGCTGTAGATCAAATGATATGAGTGTTCAAGATTATTTAGTCAATTAACTAATATTTGTAAAGCATCCTCTAAAGTTATTACCAAATATTTTTTGGTGCTTCAAAACAGATTAATCTTTTTTATTATATTACAGACAACATGTATATGCAAATTTCTTTGCTCAAAGAAATCCTAGAATACCTGTAATCCCACCTATGTGGATGGTGGCAGTGTGTTCCAGGTAAAACCTGAGCGAAGGCACGCAGCACTCTGGAAAACACAGCAGGGCAGGAGGCTGGGTGTGGTTAAGTTCTTTTTTTTTTTTTTTTAATTTTAATTTTTATTGTGAAAATTCTGTACAGAGGGGTTACAATTACATGGGCAAGATAACGAGTACATTTCTTATCAAGCATTGTAGGCTCCTCCTTTGTTTCCCCTTCCCATCCCTTCCCATCCTACCCCCATCCCTCCCCCAATCCTCCTCCCCCCCCATCAAAGTTGTAAAGTTCGTTTTTCCACATAACGACTTGTACATCTCATTGTTGCAATGGATTGGTTAAGTTATTGAGCAGCGGCCGTGAAGTCCTGAGTGCAAACCCCTGGTACGGGCAAGGGGCAGGCAAGGGTCCATGTAAACCAGCTCGTAAGAGATCAAGCGGGAGAGTGAAACATTTCTAACAATGCACATGGGTACATTATCCGTTATTTCTGATGGTACATATACCAAAGACTGTATTAAAGCTGGGTGCCAGTGGCTCACACCTGTAATCCTAGTTACTCAGGAGGCTGAGATCTGAGGATTATGGTTCAAAGCCAGGCTGGGCAGGAAAGTCTATGAGACTCTTATCTCCAATGAACCACCAGAAAACTGGAAGTGGTGCTGTGGCTCAAGTGGTAGAGTACTCTTCTTGAGCTGAAGAGCTGAGGGACAGCGCCCAGACCCAGAGTTCAAGATCCACGACTGACCAAAAAAAAAAAAAAAGAAGAAAAGAAAAGAAAGAAAGAGAAAAAGATTGTATTAAATGTGAAGAGCTTGAGGCTTCTACTTGTAACCAACATAGAAAAACAGAAATGGATCTGCACTAGTGCTTGGTTAGCTGAAGGTAGATCAGTACAACTCAGAGAAGCAGCTGAGGAAGGATGGTGCCCAGGGGGCCAGAGGCACACAAGGCAGCGCTAGCGTGGCCCCAGCTTGCTGCTCTGAGGTGGCCCCCGTGGACTCGCTGAGCCGAAGAGCTGCTGAGAGACAGAGCAGGACAGGTGAGGACACCGAGCCTGAGGACAGAGTTGTACTGAGTGAGAACTCCGGAGAGCCACCTAGTGTTCCCCTGGTGTGTTCAGCCCAGTGCTGCTCGGTGTGTTGGGGAGGAGCTGCCGGGGGTGGTGGTGGGGAGGGTTGGGAGGGAGATAAAGCCAAAGCTGAACCTGCTCAGTGCTTGCCCAGGGCTGGGAATGGTGTTGCTTCTCACCAGCGACATGAGCAAACACTGCGATTGAGGAGAAGTGGGGAGGAGTTCCAGAAGGGTTCATTTCTGTAGTGGGAGGGACTTGTCACAGACGGAGCCGCGCTATCATGGAGTACGCTGTTCTTTCTTGTGGTGCCAGGTTTGCTGCCAAGGCAGGCACTCTACCCCTTGGGCCACGGCACTAGACCACGCTCCAGATCTTACAAGAAGACTCACATGGTCACAGTAGTTTTGAGAACCTTAATAGAATCTTAGAAGAAATATTGTTTCAGGTTATTTATAGAAAGGCAAAACAATGTCTAATATTCTCCTAGGCAGAATTCACAAAGGTTGCCATCTCAGTAAAAACCCTGATCAGAGGAAAAATAGGTAGAAAAAAAATGCAAGCCATACTGAGGAGAAGAATCAAGCAGTTGATACCAACCCAGAACTGACTAAATGCTAGAATTAGACAAGGATGTGGACATCACAATGAAAACTGTATTCCGAATATGCTAAAAGGTAAATAGAGGCCTAGAGGATACCAATGATTTAGGTTGCACCACTTCTGGAAACAGTAATAGGGAGATGAAATGTACCCTGGGTGCTGTTAGCAGAGACTTAGGCACCGAAGAAGAAAGCACAGCAGTCCACGCTGTCCAAAATGAAACACAGAGCGCAAAGACAGCGCAGCAGTGAGGAAAGGAGGTGCTCTGAAAGGTGGTGGGAGCTAGTAGCATTCGCCTCTCACCCAGATAACAATGGCATTGGCATTTGATGGGACGATTGGGAACCTGTGGTCTGTGGAGGGCTCAGATGACAATCCCAGTTAACTTTGATCTATCTCAGGTCTTAGCTGGTGGTGCGTGTGCACCCCAGCCCACCACCCACGGTGGGTATTGTTCACCTGTTACAGAAGCAGCTTGTGACTGGCAGTACCAGTGACTAAGAAGTGTGCTGCCCTCCAGATACCCAGGATCTGTGCCCCGTTTGCAGGTTGTTCTTGGGATCATAGTGGTGGCAGTCACTGCTGCATCTACCCCAGGGCTGAAGTCCCTCTCCTTCCAGCAAGCGAACTCCTGGGGATGACAGGGTCGGTGTCCTTTCTTACTCCCTGCATCTTTCTATTTCTGAGAAATAGACATGAAAGCCCAAGGGATTCAAAAGAAACTGCATAGCTGAAAAAAAAATTACGAAATAACCATGCACACGCAAGGAAAGGCCTTGTTCTGAAAAGACCTGAAAAACCCGAAGTTTCACCTCAGGCTGATCTTTGACTCAGGAATGGCCCATGCCATTAAACAAAGCTGGGCGCTTGTGGCTCCTGGCGATGATCCTAGCTACTCAGGAGGCTGAGATTTGAGGAGTGAGCTTCAAAGTTAGCCAGGGCAGGAAGGTCCCTGGTGGACTCTTGTCTCTGAGTAATCACCCGAAAGCCCGGTGTGGATCTGTGGTGGTAGAGTGCTACCTTTGAGCAAAAAAGCTCAGGGACGGCACCCAGGCCTGGGTTCAAGCCCCAGGACCAGTATAAAATAAAATAAAATCAAACAGGAATAATATTTAAAAAAGCAACAACTCCCATACAAAAAACAGGTCCATAAGCAAGTAAACAAAAACAATAATAAACCTGCCATCTCTAGGAAGGAGAGCCTGATTTTTAAAGTTACCACAATATTTGGCTGAAATGTCCAATTCAGCAAAGAACTAGGAAGTATATAAAGACACAGGAAACATGATCAAATAAAGGGGAAACACTAACAGGAAGTCCTCGAAAAAGAGCTGGTGGCAGATCTACTAGATAAGGGCTTTCAAACAGTTTTAAAAATTCTGGAAGAACTAAAGGAAGATGCAGAAAAAAAAAAAAAAAGATAAATGAGCCAGGCGCCGGTGGCTCACGCTTGTAATCCTAGCTACTCAGGAGGCTTAGATCTGAGGGTCACTGTTCAAAGCCAGCCTGGGCAGGAAAGTCTGTGAAACTCTTATCTCCAATAAACCACCAGAAAACCGAAAGTGGTGCTGTAGCTCAAGTGGTAGAGCGCTTGCCTTGAGCTGAAGAGCTGAGGGACAGCGCCCAGGTCCAGAGTTCAAGCCCCACGACCGACCAAAAAAAAAAAAAAAAAAGATAAATGAACAAGTGGACTGTCAGTATAGAGACAGAAAACCTCAAAAGAAACCAAAAGAAGTTCTGGAGTTGAAAACTACATGAATTCAGTATAGGGATGAAGAGACATCTCTGAGCAGGCAGAATAAATAATGAATCTAAAGATAAGACAGTAGAAATGACTGAGACTGAGGGACAAAAAAATAATTATAGGAAAATGAGTGTCTCTAAGGGACATCCACCATTTAGCTAACTGATGTATAAATTGTGGGAGTCTCAGAAAGAGAAGACAGAGATAGAGGCAGAGAGAATATTTTAAGAAATAATGGCTGAAAATGCCCCACATTTGTGAAAGTTGTAACTATAAACTTCCAAGAAGCTCTGTGAATTCCGAGTGAGCAGCTGAATGACACACAGTCCTCACTGACACACAGCGGAGCAGAAGCCGAAGCCACACGGAGCACAGAGTTGTAACTATAAACTTCCAAGAAGCTCTGTGAATTCCGAGTGAGCAGCTGAATGACGTCCTCACTGACACACAGCGGAGCAGAAGCCGAAGCCACACGAAGCACAGTGCAGAGGGAGTCTCGAGATGGTCAGAAGTGACTTTTATCCTCCTCAGAAACCGTGGATCAGATCGTAGTGGCCAAAGTGCTAAAAAGAAAAACAAACAAAATAAAACAAGGAAGAAATCAAGACATTCTCAGATAAACACCGGAGGCAGTCTGTTCCGGTTAGATCTCGCCGGCAAAACATAACCCAGAGGAGGCCGGTGGGGGGGAGGGATAGGGGAGGGTGAAAGGGTGGGGGTCGAAAGATCCTAATAAAAGTAAATACACGGACAATTATATTCTAACATGATTTAATTGAGTAATACATTAAAATATTAGTCTAAAGACTAAGATTGTTATCAACTGGGTAAATGACTACACATAATGTTTTCTGTATGATTTAAGAGGCAAATGTACTTAAAAGAATAATTAGGGTAATTATTGGTTTATATCTTAATTCTCTCTCTTTTTTCATCAGTCCTGGGGCTTGAACTCAGGGCCTTGGCACTGACCCTGAACATCTTTTGCTCAAGGATAGTTTTGAGCTACTACTTGAACCACAGCACTACTTTTGGCTTTATCTGTGTATGTGGTCCTGAGGAATCGAATCCAGGGCTTCATGCATGCTAGGCAAGCACCCTACCACTAAACCACATTCTCAGCTCTTAATTCTCTTTTATTCAGAGTCGGGTATGTAAGCGAAGCTCGCCTGTGGCTGACTGTACAGTCCAGGCTTGCCTTGAATTTGTGGTCGCCTTGCTTCACTCACCCTGGTGCTGGGATTACAGGCATGTGCTATTATACGTAGTATGTTTTCTTTTAATTCTTTTTTTTTTTTTTTTTGTTGGTCGTGGGGCTGGAACTCTGAGCCTGCGCGCTGCGCTGTCCCTCAGCTCTTCAGCTCAAGCCAAGCGCTCTACCGCTTGAGCCACAGCACCACTTCCAGTTTTCTAGTGGTTTATTGGAGATAAGAGTCTCACAGACTTTCCTGCCTGGGCTGGCTTTGAACCGTGATCCTCAGATCTCAGCCTCCTGAGTAGCTAGGATTACAGGCGTGAGCCACCGGCGCCCGGCTTCTTTTAATTCTTTTTTTTTTTATTTTTATTTTTGGGCCCGGTTGTGGGGCCTGAACTCTGGGCCTTGGTGCTGTCCCTCAGCTCTTCAGCTCAAGGCTAGCACTCTACCACTTGAGCCACAGTGCCACTTCCAGCTTTTTTCTTTTTGCTTATGTGGTGCTGAGGAATCAAACCCAGGGCCTCAGGCATGCAAGGCAAGCACTCTACCACTGAGCCACCTTCCCAGCCCTTCTTTTAATTCTTAAAGGAAATTTTAGTCGTGGCTGCATACTGTATAATGTATAATTTAGCAACATCAACAGCTGAAAGGGAGAGGGGCAGAATTGTAAGGAAACAGATTATACGTTACTGAAGGGAAGCTGGTATGAACTCCAACTGAACACTGTAACTGCAGGCAGTTAAACATAACCCTCATGGTAACTACAAGAAAAATAGCCAAAAAATTACAAGGAAATTTAAATGTGTTATCATAAAAAAACAAAACAAACCCAACAAAAATAGGTACAGAAGAAAACAGGGATGTGGGAAGTGGGGGGCAAAAAAAGCTATAAAGCATATAGAAAATAACAGAGTAAGTCCATTTAAAAAAAATCAATGATTACTTTAAATGTAAATGGACTAAACTTCCAAACAAAAGACAGAATGGCTCAGCGATCCAAATATATACACTGTCAACAGGAGA
Source organism: Dipodomys merriami (assembly GCF_024711535.1). Lineage (NCBI taxonomy): Eukaryota > Metazoa > Chordata > Mammalia > Rodentia > Heteromyidae > Dipodomys > Dipodomys merriami. The sequence continues at coordinate 2,612,481 of NW_027206069.1, forward strand.
TGCTTCATGTCCAAAGGCACCAACAGATGGCCCGAAGAAGGCAGTACTATTATACTAAGACCATAAAAATAGCTTGCAAGTCAAAAAGTTCTTAAGACACAAAGGACATTATGTGTTAAAAAGTTCAATAACAAGAAGATTGAACATTTACATACTCAGTAACATCATAAGAGTAAAAAAATTGACAGAATGGAGAAATGGACAGCTTTATAGTAATAGTACAGGATTCCATACCTGCTAGTAATGGATAGAACAACCAGACAGAAGATAGGTAAATGAACAGGTTTGAACAGCACAATAACCAACGAGAGCTAATGTACATCTTCTGAAGATTTTGCCCAACAAGAGTGACAACAACACAATCTTCTGGGGTGCATGGGACATGTTTCAGGATGCACCATGTGTCCTGCCACAGCAAGGGTAGGGGATTTAAAAATACAGATACCATCACGTGTCTTCTCTGACCACAACAGGGATGACGTTAGAAATCAATACAATGATGAAAACTGGAAAGCTCATAAAGAAATGAAATAACATATTCTGAAACAAACAGTGGATCAAAGAAGAGATCATAAGAGAAATTAGAAAATAGAGATGAATGAAAATGAAAAGAAAACATTCCAAAATTTATGGGATCCAGGAAAAGCAAAGCAAACTACAATGAAGGTGTACACCTGTTCCATCACCAGAACTGTCTGTGGATGTTGACATTTTAGCAGCTTGATTAAAATGTGTCCCTCATCCCTGGGTAAGTCCCTTTTCCTTTCCCACTTGTAACGGAATTGCATTAAGACCAGTTCCTTTATTTCTCTGAGATTTAAATCAGGTAATCTATACTTTTTTTGCTTTCATAATCAAATATAATTTCGAAAACTCAAGAGAGAAGGAATTTAGTTGAATTTTCCCGTATTTTTGTTCTTTATTTATGTTTAAAGTTTCTTCCTGATTTTTCACCGTTCTGCCTTTATCCTTTCAGTTCTGTTTCAAGAACTTCCTTTGGTAAATCTTTTAGGATAAATCTTATCCCATCACATTTTCTTAGTTTTCCTTCATGTAAGAATGTTTTATTTTTTTCTTTACCCCTGAAGGATGATTTTGCTTGATATAAATTCAAGCAAAGTTCCATCAATTCAAGGTTGATAGTTCTTTACTTTCAAGACTTGAAAAATGTGGTCTAACTTCTTTGTGGCCTCCAAGGTTCTGATGAAAAATCCACTGTCATTTTAGTATTTTTCCCCTGTAGGTTACATGTCATTTCTCACTGCTTTAAGATTTCTTCTGTGTCTTTGTGGTTTTCTGAAGTTTGACTGTGATGTATCTTGGTGTGGATTTTTGTTTTTGCATTTTTTTCTTGAGTTTTTAGGCTAATGTCTGACCAAGTTTGAGAAAGCTACTCCATATTTCTTTGAGAAATATCCCACATTCTTGTAGTCTAGGTGGTCTTTTTTCTCCTCCAGTTTATTTTTATTTTTTGTTTTATTTATAGTTCGATTTAAAACAGTCAGATTCAAGTTGGTTAATTTAGTTATGTACCAATCTGACACAGTGGAGGAAAACAAACTTTAAAGGGACTGTGTCCATTATTTGAATCAGAAAATTTTTTTTCTTATAATTAAGTTCAGTAAAATGAGTTTTTTTTAATGTTAAAAAATATCTCATGCCAAGTGCTACTGGCTTATGCCTGTAACCCTAGTTACTCAGGAGGTTGAGATCCGAGGATCACGGTTCAAAGCCAGCCTGGAAAGGAAAGTCCATGAGACTCCTGTTGCCACTAAAACTACCAAAAAAGCCAGAAGTAGAGTTCTGGTTCAAGTGGTAGAGCACCATCCTTGAGCACAAAAGCTTGGGGACAGCATCCAGACACTGAATTTAAGCCCCAGGAACAGCACAAAAAATAAAATATGATAAAATAAATAAACTAAAGGACTCAACAAATATCCCATGTTCTTTTGCTTTTCCTTCTGGAACTCATTATAAAAGTGTTAGGTCTTTGGTTATTACCTGACGAGTCTCTAAAATTCAGGGTTTTGTTTTTCTTTTCATTCTGTTTTCTGTATGTTCCAATTCATTGATTTCTATTGTTCTATCTGTTAGTTCACTAACAATATTCTTTCTCCACTCCATTTTTCTGTTGATCCCTTTCACTGAGTTCTTAAATTTTTGCTAATATCCCTTTTAATCCTAATTTTTTTTGTTTAGTTCTACTTTATATGTTTTTACTTTTATTTTTTGCTGGGACTTTTTGTGTCTTTTCATTTGTTTGTATGTACTTGTAATTGCTCATTATAATGAGCTACTTTAATTTCTTGTTGGAAAATTCTAGCATCTGTGACATCTCCCTGTTAGCCTCTACAATTGTAGATGTTTAAATATTTACTAGAATCGCAGATGAAACCATTTGTCTGGGACTTTTCTCTTTTTCTTTTTCCTTTTTGTCGGTCGTGGGGCTTGAGCTTTGGGCCTGGGCCCAGTCCCGCAGCTCTTCAGCTCAAGGTGAGCGCTCTACCTCTGGAGGCACAGCGCCACTTCTGGTTTTCTAGTGGTTTATTGGAGATAAGTCTCATGGACTTTCCTGCCTGGGCTGGCTTTGAACCACGATCCTCAGCTCTCAGCCTCCTGAGTAGCTAGGATGACAGCGTGAGCCACCGGTGCCCGGCTCATTTTACTTTTCTTACTCTAGAGTATTACCAGCTTTCAGGTCACTGTTGTGGGTGGAAATGAAAGGTAAATATTTGAAAATTACTTGATGTTAGTACTTCTCATTTCATTTCAACATCTTGAGGTTTTTCTCTTCGACTCCATTTTTGTGTTTTGTATCTCTCTTCTCCCCCAAACCATCCTGGTTCACAGAAATGTTCACTTGTTTGCATATGTAGAGAGATACACATCTATAACCCTCTATACGTGTACACACATGTGGTATGAACACAGGTGGTTTGAACGCAGAGCCTTGAACTCACTCAGCTTGTGCTCTACCAATTGGGGTATACCTCCAATCTAGCGTTTTACTGGTTATTTTGGAGACTGAGTCTCATGGATGTTTTTCCCCCTGAGTTCACTTTAAACCATGATTGTCAGACCTTTGCCTCCTGAGAAGCTAAGATTACAGGTATATGCTCTGGCTTGCGTATTTAGTTTTTGCTCTGTCTCACAACACACAGAACATGATATGAGAATTGCAGCCCTACATTTATTGCCAATAGCAGATTTTTAAAAAAAGAAGTCCAGGAGTTTCCTTAGTTCTTATTTTTACATAAATAATATGTCCAAAGGTACCTGGATTATTTTTTCTTCTATGTGGCTATGTCATCGAAGTAGTTCTGTCCACTTGTCTCTGCTTGTGTGCAATTTGAGGGGTTCTCCTTTAAATCTTGCTGATTTTGTTTTACAAATGTGTAATATTTTAACACATGTGGCTCCAAATTTAAGGTTGTGTGTGTGTGTGTGTGTGTGTGTGTGTGTGTGTGTGTGTGCTGGTAGTAGGGCTTGAACTCAGGCCCTGGGTACTGTCTCTGAGCTCTTTTGCTCAAGATTAGAGCTCTACCACTTGAGCCATAGCTCCACTCCACCTTTTTTTGGTGTGTGAATAATTGGAGATAAGAGTTTCATGGACTTTTCCTGCCTGGGCTGGCTTTGAACTGTGATTCTCAGAACTCAGCCTCCTGAAATAGGATTATAGGTGTGTGCTACCAGCTCTTGGCTTAAGATTAAAAACAAATATATCCAGAGAATTCTTATTCCTTTCCTTTTCCTTACTCTGGCTAAAAATATTTTAGGTTTTTACTCTTACAATAACCAGGTTAATTGGCTTTTGCTTTATTCTATTTTTTCCTTACAGGTATTTATAATTTTTCTGTCTCTCTGTGGAATTTTCCTATGTATACTTACCTTTGCAGCCAACAGTTTGGCAACCAGTGTTTTCTTCGGAAATAATCCGTTGCATGCAAATCTTTCACACTGTTGCACTGTTGCACAGAACAGCTTATTGTGATTTTCTTTCTTTCTTTCTTTCTTTCTTTCTTTCTTTTTTTTTGGGTCCGGTTGTGGGCATGAACTCTGGGCCTGGGCGCTGTCCCTCAGCTCTTCAGCTCAAGGCTAGCACTCTACCACTTGAGCCATAGCACCACTTCCGGCTTTTTTCCTTTTTACTTATGTGGTGCTGGGGAATCAAACCCAGTGCCTCAGGCATGCAAGGCAAGTGCTCTACCACTGAGCCACCTTCCCAGCCCGCTTATTGTGATTTTCAAAATGTCTCTTTTCCTTCTTATCATGGCTTGTTTCAGGCACGAGTGCTTTATCCCTTTTTTTCTTGATAACTAAAGACTGTCTCTATTAGATTTTCTAAAGGACCAGAATTTCAAGTTATTAATTAATTCTATGGCTTTTCTATTTTCTACCTCATTAATTTTTTTCCTTTTTTCTAAATTGAGGTACAATTCGCATAACATACAATTAACCTTTTCAAAGTAAAATTCGGTGGCATTTAGTGGATTCACAATATTGTGAAACTACCATTCTGTTTAGTTTAAAAGTTTCCATCACTCTATAGAAAGATCTTGCGCCCATTTTTCCCTTGTGGCATTGGGGATTGAACCCAGGGCCTTGTGGCATTGGGGATTGAACCAGGGCCTTGTGGCATTGGGGATTGAACCAGGGCCTCAGTTGTGTTAGACAAGCATTCTACAACTTGAGCCATGCACCCAGCCCTTGTATCTATAGTTTGCTTTTGAGATAGTTTCGCTCTTTTTGGGCTAGCCTCAAGTTCACAATCTTCCTGCCTCCCCTTTTCACTCAGCTGGGATTATAGGGCATGTACCACCACGTTTGGCATAAATAACTGTTGTATGTTTTTATTTTTATTGTACTGTGATTTGAACTCAGGGCCCAGGCTTTGTTAGGCAGGCACTCTGCCATTTGAACCAAGCCTGTAGCCACTGGTGCTTTGGTTCTTTTTGCAACAGGGTCTCATATTTATGCTTGGGCTGCCCTGGATATGATCCTCCTATTTACACTGGGCACTGTAGCTAGACTGACTCCATAGCCAGCTCTTGTTGATGGAGGGGTCTCTTGAGCTTTAGTCTGCTCACATTGGCCTTGAACCACCATCTGCCCAGCCTCCGCTTACCAAGTAGCTGGGATGACACATGTGAGCCATTTTGCCTGGATATAAATTATATTCACCAAGTGTTATTTGTATAATTTCTACCTTATGAAGTGTGTTAGAACTTAAGACGTATATGTGGGGGCATGGGGATTGGAGAATATTCTATGTATACCAGAGAGGAAGGCAACAGTTTTGTTGGTTTTGGGCGCTAGGGATGGAACCTGCGGCCTTGAGTGTGCTAAGCACGTGCTCTGACACTGAGCGGTGGCCCCGGGTGAGGTGGATTTACCTAGAACCACACGGTCTCTCTTGCTAACACCAGTGCATGTGATCTGCCCACGCGTGCATGATTTAGTTTATCTGACTAGGGTGGAGTGGAAGGGTCCTGCCGGCGGAGTGAGGTGTGGGTCCTCCTGGCTTCCTGCAGGGCTGCGGTGCCCCTTGCCGCCTCCATCAGTGCTCATCACGGTGCGGTGGCTCCATTGGCCCAAGAACTGGTGTGGTTTTCACATTTGAAGCTCTGGAGGCTGGATTCCACCTTGTCTGATAGTAGCGCCAAATCCCTGCTCGTTTACCGTTTCCATTTCCCCAGCTTTTCTGCCTCTTAAATCACTGGCTTCGAGCTGTGGCTTGCTCTGTCAGCTGATTTGAAAGTCCTTCTTTCTTAATGCATGAGCTTAAGCCCATTCCTACCGCCGCGCCGCCAGTGCTGCTGCTCTGTCATTGTGTCTCATTTACCCTGGCCATCGCATTACCTGTGTGCTGTCTCAGTCTCCCTGTGGTCTGCTTTCCTTCTTTTCTTTAGCATAGCTTCCTCTATTATTGTTTTTTATCACTTAAGGAACAGCTTCATCGAAATCCCTTTCACATCCTACACAGTGCCCTGTGTGTACGACACAGCCCAGTGGTTCAGGGCATTATCAGCGTTTTAAGCTTGGGGTGAAGCATACATTATATAAAACCAATCATTTCAGCCAGCTTTAAAAGTGCAGTTCAGTGGCATTATGGGCATTCCTGATCTTGGGCCATCTATCACCACCATTCCAAGGACTCACCACCCCCAGCAGAACTGCCTGGAATGGCTGGCTGCTCCTCCCTCTCCCCTCAGCCCACGCTCCCCTCAGCTCTGCTCATTTTCTGCCCAGGAACTCACTAGTCTACCTGCCTCATGCAAATGGAGCCACAGTGTCTGTCCTTTTGTGTCTGGCTCATTTCCCTAAGCACAGTGTTTGCAGGTTTACGCACATGATTGCACTTTCTTGCATTTCATTTGTAATTGAGAGAAGTTTGTGTTTTCGTCTAAGTGACTATCTTTATTCCAGTACCTTTAACAATGTTTAATTAGCTTGAAGAATATAGACCCTGAGTTTGTGTAGGTAAAAGGGGGTTGGGTCTTGGAATTTCAGGTGGTGCCAATGAATCCTGTTGCTGCGTCAGCCTGAAGCCTACCTTTTATTTATGACTATCAATGAGCTTATTATTTATGCCTCTTCCTCCTTCTCTTACCCTTCTAGGTTGCCTTATTTCTATTTTGTCCCAACCCCAGCAGCTGTTTATTCATTATTCTCTCTCTCTGCTCTGTCTCTACACTTAACCATGTTTAGCTCTCTCCACCGGCCTTCTAGCAGATTCCTCGTGAAGGGCTTGTGAATATATTTCCTGGGTTTTTGCACATTTGAAACTGCTTTCCATAGCCTGGGCGGTTGAAGGACAGCTTGGGATGGCGGTCCTTGCAATTTCCAATTAAGTTCATTGAGGTACTCAAAAGTGTCAAGTTAAGTACGCCATTTTTTGAATCCAAGTGCGATCTGCTAAGTGAGAATCATTTGCACTTTTCCGCCCCCGTCTCATCTCTTAGCTCTTAAACTCCCGACAAATCTTATTCTTTGGACAGCCACTTTGGCAGGGCACAGCTAAGCCCGGTACACGGATGCAATTTTTTTTCATGTCACGTTGGAACAGACGGGACTGTCAGAGCTTGGGTTTTATTAGAGTCACCGTTGGATCATATCATTTAACGTGGGTGTCAGATCTGTGCGCAAGCTTTCCATACAAGAGCTGTGACTAATCCCTTGCAGGCCGTGCAGCTCAGGGTTTTCTAGAACAATCTTAATGGAGAGCCGTTAACACCTTCTGTCATTCCAGCACATCTGTATGGGATTCTGCAGCCTCTGTAACAAGCCCTGCATCTCCAAGTGTTAATTTACCAGTTTAAATGTCTTATTCCCAGTCATTCATGTTGGGACTGCTTTAAAGAGCAACTGTGTCCTCCCTAGCCATTTCCTTGAGGAATTCTAATTAGGGCAATTAATGGGGTCCAATTAGGGATGTATTAATACAAAGATTCATCGATCTGCAATAAATGCTTTTTTGGGGGCTTAATAAACCTTTGGATCCCTGTTGTCCTTGTCATCTGACATGTCGTCAATTCGTTTACTAATAATATTATTCGAAAATGTCACCTTTTCCATTTCCTTTGCTTCATTAGTCTCAGACACAGTGTTGACAATTTCCAATCAGGCTGTTAAAATGAGCGATTCTGCAATTATGTGAGTCATTTCTGCTTTAGCTCTTAATTGCACGACCTTGTAAGCAGCTCCTTGGGCTCCACCGGTACCAGGGCGATCGATCTAGCAGAGGACCAGGTTCCTTAATTCATGCTTGCGGGTGCTTGTAAAAGGTCACAGCTTTTTTTGTCCTGGGTAGTGCGTGCGTTATGGGGTGGGATGTGGCGCCGTCTGCCTGGCTCCCTTGCCTGATTGGAGAAGTTCTTCATCACAATCCGACTTCTAAGCTGGGGGTGGAGGGGATCATTGTTGGGGCACACAAAATCCAGTGTGGGGTAGTTCTCATTATGTTATATTGTCCAATGGATACCTTTGACTTTTTTTGGGGGGGGGGGTGGGGAATGACTGCTTGTTTTGTGACTATGGTAACTTTCCAGCTTTAATTAAAATGTCAGTTATAGGAGGAATAAAAATATCTGTAAAAGTACATTTATTTAGACATAAAATTCTTAAGGAGACCCGAGACTTTCAGAGCTTCTGAAAATCAGTTTTAAAGAGTTTTTAAGAAAAGGCTGTCTGCATTGTTAAATGTTTAAAATATACAAATAAAATTAAAAAATCTTAAGCATGAGTAAACAAGTTAGGATACAGTAATGTATGGATCAGTAGTTAATCCAGGGATTAAATTTCTGACAACTTCACAAGATGTGACTGTTACCTCTCCAGATAGACAATAAAGTACATTTGGGAAGATGGATTTCTGCGTAGCTAATGCCTATGTCTCTTTAATGGATTTGCTTAAAGTCTGTTAAATGGCTATTTGAAAAGAAAAAGCATTATTTTAACTTATCAAACCATTAAATTGTTTTCAATTTCTAAAGTAGTAATTTATTATAAAATTTTGTTATGAATCAGACTTTGATTAATTGCAAATATAAATTTAAAATTTTAAGAAACAAATTTTAAAAAGGAATCAAGAAATTGCTGTCAGGACAATTAGTCACAAAATCACTTGTGCTTTAATTGGAAACATCAAATGCTGAGAGTCTACACCATTGACAGAAAAAAAGTATCTGATGATAGCATTAGAGATGGTGTGTGTGTATGAGAGAGAGAGAGACATGTTTTCACATTCTTCAGAATGAGGGACTTTGCTGGTAAACAGTTGGTAAACTAGATATAGCTGACTGCTATCGGAAGGTTGGAGCTATGCCTCGGGGCCACTGTAGTGCTGCTCATGCTCTACATGAGGAGACTGTGCCCGCAGTCTTTAGAGACCAGAGTAACAATGGTGGAACCTGGGACAGGCTCCTCCTAAAGGGAAGGAGTCACTGAAAGAGGTAGGGGCCACCATCTTGGATGTAGCTGACATAAAGAGATGACATCTGCTTTCTTACTGTAAAATAATTGCCTGAGACTGGGTAATTTGTAAGGAACAGAGGATGTTTTCATACAGTGAGGCAGAGCAAGTGTGCCAGCTTGAGTACCTCCTCTCCTTAGGAGGCCATAATGCCATTCTGTGGCTCCACATTGATGACCTCAGCCAGGCCTACCCATCTCCCAAAGGCCCCGATCGCCAGGTGCTGCTAACACATGAACCCTGTGTCACACACACAGGGAAACACACACACTTCTAAAGATTCTTGTTTGAGATAACAATTGAACTCCTTTATGGGGCACAGGCATTATTAAGGTAATTTAGTCTATAAGCACAATGTGCAATAATCAAGTCAGGGTAGTAATTACTCCTATCTATTCAACCATGGATCATTTTTCGGCACTGGGGATTTAATATTCTTCTTTTCTAGCCATTTTAAACTATACCATCGATTGTTACCATACTGTGCTAAGAAGTTCATCTTGTTCTTCTACACAGTGATGACTGGCTTCCACACAAGAGGAGCGACGTGGGGTATTTGTCTCTGTGTCTGGTTTGTTCCGCTTAACATGGAAATAGCCTACTCCACCCAACATGCAAACAGCATCATTTCATTTTTTTTTTTGATGAATAGTACTCCACGGTGTGACTATACCACATTTGCTTTATTCATTTACTGAAGGGAATCTGAGTTGATTCCATATTTTGGCTGTTACAAATAGTAGTGCAAAAAAAGAAAAAGAAAAAGAAAAACCTAAGAGAGTGCTGAATGTTTCTGGTGTAGGGGTTTCATTTCTTTTGGACATACACCTACGTGGCACGATGGCTGGATCCGGGCGTGAGGAGCCCTCAGAATGTTTTCTATCTTGCATATAGGCCAGCACATGAATTTGGGGGGGGGCGTGTTCAAATTTCAGTATATAGGAACAGTGCAGAGAGCTGTGTCTTTGAGGATGACCCCTTGAGCGGTTGATGGGCTTGGCCTCCAGCCTCCTGCTGTGTGGGGCACTGCATCTGGCATGAAGTAATGCACATGAACTTTCAGTGGGTCTGCAAATTTTTCTTTGTAGCCGATGTGTAGAGCTGGATGGAAGTTGGGTGAGAAGGGTACGCAGGGATTGAACTAGAAGCTAAGTCTGCAGGGGCTGGAGTCCCTGTTATGGGTAGTGGTGGCTAAGAGGGTCTCTGTCCACCGGCCTTCCCCACCATGCAGGCCACCGGGCCTCCCCCTCCCCAGCCAGCCTGGTGGCTCAGCTCGGAGCGTGACCCAGGGGCGGGGCACAGCCATCAGTCCAGACTCAGGCAGGTGTCATCTTCAGTCGGAGGGTGAGTGATGAGGATATTAAACGCTTGTCTGTAAAGGTCAGAGCGGCAGACAACGGGCCGAGCGGGCCAGACGTGCGCCTTGGGTGCCCGCGGCAGAATTCATTAACTTGTCACCACCACCAGAGCTGTCAGAGGCCTTCCAGGGACAGCGGGACGTGGGGCTGCAGAGCCCGGAGCGGAGCTGCTGACCGGCCCCTTCTCTATGCCACGCCCCGCAGCAGCGCAGCGGTGTGCGGGAAGGCCTCAGAGGGGAGGCTCCACGGTCTGAAGTGTCCTGATCCACTCTGGACCCGAGGGGCCAGTGCTCTCCCATTGGGGAGCCCATGCTGGGTGCCAGGACAGGCAAGCAAGTCGCCAGTAAAGGGGGGGTTTACTGTTTTTGGGTTGCGGGTCAGCTCCCAGGCTAGAGTCACATCTGTGAGCAGAACCAGGTGTTCCAGAAGGGCCTGCTACTCTCCCTGGGAGCAGGGAAGGTGTGTGGGGTGAGGCCGCGGGGGAGGCGCAGCCAAGCAGCCATGCTGACAAGGTGCCAGCACCCCTTTCCTGCTGGCAAACTGGAGCTGGGCTCCCCTGTGCCACGCGGTTTTCCGGAACAGTGACTCCCCCGCACGGTGGTGACCGTCACCAAGGCCAGGGTGTCATGGAGGGAACCGGGATTGCCGGCTGGAGCCTGTGTGGCCTCTCACTCCCGCTGCGGCCTCTCACAGATCCATTCCTCCCACAGTATTATTGAGTAGCTACTACATCCATGCACTGCCTGCTACCCCTGGGGCGGTGACCCAGTTAACCCCCCACCAAATGGCACAAGGGGCTGTCCGGCACAGGAGGCAGGAAACAGGAAGCAGCCACACCACCCCTGGCTATCCCTGAAAGAGGCCAGAGAAGGCCCTGGAGGCCCCGGGAGCAGTGTCCTGAACAAGAGCAGGAGCAGAGGCAGAGGCCGGGGACCCCAGGCCCCAGTTTCCATTGAGGGCTTGGGTGCCCCCCAAGGGTGGAACAGGGGCACACCTGGGGACTCCCCCCACTGGGGGGCCCACCCTCCTGCGCACCTGGGCATCTGTCAGAGCCCACCTCCTGCCAGGCCTGGGCCTTCTCCTCCATGCAGCCTTCAAAGCACCTGGCCTCCAGGGCCTCTCCCTGGAACTCAGAGCCATCCTCCTTGGTAACCCCCGGAGCTCTGTGCCTCTGTCGAACCAGGACCCACCGATTGCTAAGTCCCCCCACCCCCATCCCATCTTCTTCTGGGATCATCGCTGGGCACTCGAGTCTGATGACACCTCCCCCCCCCACCTCGGGGAGCAGCTGTCGCAGACCCAGCCCTCCGGGGCACCCCTCACCTCCCCAGTGTAGACACTAAGTTTTTAAGCTACACACTTCTGATCGCTCGACTCTGCTTGAAACCTTTCAAAGCTAGACTTCCCATCGTTCCTAGAAAAATGATCAAAATCCTCAACAAGGCTCCCTGACAAGTGCTCTTAAAGTGGCCGCACAGCATCACCTGGAACCGTAATGAATTAATCACTGCTCCCAACTGCAGCAGATTAGTGGAGTGTGAGTGTGGCTTTAATCTCCTCTCCACTGGCGGTGGGCTCTCACCGCCTCTCCCCAGCACGGAGCACAGCAACATGTTTATATGCAGAAGACTGAGTGAATAAAAACAGCGGCCACGGGGCAGGTATTCTCTCCTACTCAGTAAGCCGAGCGCTGGGCATGGATGAACTTCCATCCCAGCAGCACCGTGACGCAGGCCTGTCCCCATCATACAGTGGGAACACAGAAGACAGGGAGGTTAAGGAACTTGTCCAGGGCACACAGAAAGGACCTCCCAGCAGCCTATCTGCAGGGCGTGTGGAGAAGGAAACAGAAGAGAATTATTAGTTCATAATGGGAAGTGTCTAGAAAGGAAGAGAAATTTAAAAAGAGACGCTGTCCACAAATGAGCACCATTAATGTTTTGGTGTACTTCTTTCTCCAGGTAGCCATATTCTGTTTTGGCATCTGCTGTTACCATGGACGGCTTGGAGACACAGCCTTCCCACAGTGCGGACTTGCCTCTTTATTCATACTCTTGTGCGAAGCCCTTCTCTGGAACCTGAGGCACTTTCTGCTTTAACCATTTGTCATGTTGGCAGTCAGTACATAAGAGCAAAATCATGGTCAGTGATCAGTTCCTAGAAATGGAGTTCCTGGGTCAAAGGTCATGCAGGATTTTTAAGACATCCCCTGCATGGGGCCAGATCCTACCCCACCCCCTTTAGCGTGGGTAGAGGGGCACACTGGCCAGGACAGGGGGGCCTGTCTCTAAGTCAAGCCTGCCCCTGGCTCCCCGCACCTGCCGGGCGGGGTCCCTGTGACCCAGCTGGGGATGTCTGTCCCCGCTTCCCTGGCTGTCCCTCTGGGGCTCCTGCTGGCGGGCTGCCCTAGGCGGGGGCAGGGGGTGTGGTGCCCCTCTCTGTGCCCTGTGGCTCCTCTTGAGCTAGACTCCGGCCAGGAGATGTCTGCCCTCCCGCTCCCAGCTACTGGTGATCATTGCCCCTCTATGTCTTCTTTTTGTTTTTTTCAAGCCTAAAAAATTCTTCAGTGGTTGAGTTGGGGCTGCAAAGGAAACTGGATTTCTGCTAAGGAGTGGCCTTTGAGAACATCAGAGTCCCTTCCCAGAGACCCTGGACAGTCAAACGGCCAGAGGAGGCCGTTCCCTGGCTTTACAAGTGGGTGACTCCTGTACTTGAAGGGGACCCCCCCCACACCTGCAGGAGAGGCGAGAGGAGAGAGCTGGCACTGGCTGCCTTTTACAAGGAGCCATGAGGGAAAAGAAAGGCCTGGGGTGCCATGTGAAGGCCAGTCACACCGCAGCCACGGTGCCCTCAGCCAGCCATACTCCAGCCACGGTGCCCTCAGCCAGCCACACCCCAGCCACGGTGCCCCGCAGCCAGCCACACCCCAGCCACGGTGCCCCGCAGCCAGCCATACTCCAGCCACGGTGCCCTCAGCCAGCCACACCCCAGCCACGGTGCCCTCAGCCAGCCACACCCCAGCCACGGTGCCCTCAGCCAGCCACACCCCAGCCACGGTGCCCCGCAGGTAGCCTTCCAGGCTCATGTAAACGGTATAAACTATATACATCAGGAAACTGAGGCAGGAGAGGGGAAGGGACATGCCCAGATCACCTTGGTGATCACCAGAGTGGGAGTCTGCCAAACCCATCTTCCCAAGCAGCCGCCCAGCCCTGAGGTTAAACTTGCCAAGGAAGAGAGTGAGTTCCTGCTTGGCAGGGCCAGCTCTCTATAGAGCGCTCCTTGTGTCTCAGGCATTGGCCCCAAGAGGAGATTGGAATGCTGCCTCTGTGTGTGTGTGTGTGTGCATGTGCAGCATCCCCCCACCCCCAAATGCGAGTGTACATGTGTATTTTACCCTCAAGTCATCTGGAATAGAAAATGGAGCATTCAACGAGGGGTGATTTGGGGGCTCAGCTGGGGTGTCATATGAAGCGGGGCCTCCTGTGGTAGCATTTACTGAGCACCCACCATTGCATGCTGACCTCTTTCACAGACACCCCTCTTCCAGGGTCTTCAGGAAGGGAGGGGTAGCACTGGGAGCTTGCTGGTGATATGACTTCATTGTATACAGTGTTCATATAAATTACCGCTTATGCACCCCAAAATTGGCAAAGCCAGTCTCTTGTGCTCCTCCATGTTATGGCCTTGCACACTGGCTAAGACAGACACAGTCCCCTCCCCTCCAAGTCCCATGCTCCAGGTGACTTCAGCTGCTCCGAGTCCAGGGGGCAGAGCACCCCAGCTTCCAGCCATCTGGAGCTATGGCAGAGCATCTCCATGGACATGCCACAACAAATGTGAGTGTCCTGGTGGGGAAATGACCACAAGCGGAGTTGCTGGGTGCAAACTCATCTGGCAACAGGCAGTTGCAATTCACACTTCCTCCAGCAGGGTGCACACTTCCTCCAGCAGGGTGCCATGTCCCAGCCCATCCTCACCACAGAAATCAGCATCTTTATTGCCAAAGCAACAGTTACAATAGGTACCCTGATCTGTACCTGTACCTGTACCTGTACCTGTATCTGTACCTGTATCTGTATCCATATCTGTATCTGTACCTGTATTTGTATCTGTATCTGTATCCATTATCTGTATCTGTGTCTATCTTGCTTTTCCACTGAAGACTAACACATTCTCACTGGACAATTTGGGGGCAATGTAGCAGGTAGAAAGAGTTGCTGTTTCCCTAGTGCCTTGAAGGGCTGTGGATACAGTAGGTGCTTACTAAATATTTGGTGACCAAGTGAACAAGAGAATAAAGAGATAGCGGCTCCACAAAAGCAGTTCTGTGGACTCTCCTCTGAGCCTCCACATGGGCTTGCTTTGCATCTGTTCTAACTGCCCATAGGGCTGCTTCTCACAGTGGGCATCCTCCTCTTGTTCTCTCCCAGAAGCCGCGTTTTAAATATCTCTAGAATGCTTGTCGCTGTAGGAACTGTAGTTTCTTTGAAACCTCTGTTATTGTCCCTGTAGGCTGTTTTCAATTTCTCTTTATAAATGATGCTGCAGCTGATATCTTTAAGAGAAGCGACTTTCTATTTCAGCTTATTTTCTAAGGAGAGAAGTAGTACTCAGAAGAAAGATTCACTTGGTCAGAGATTTGGAAATCTGATTTTGTCTTTCTTAAGAGGGAGGCGCCTTATGAAACGGCTTTGTATCTGTTGAAAACCTGCTTATGTTCTTTTTTAAATATTATTTTTAACAATGACTTGTTCTGAACAATATCTTGTGCCTTCAAGAAAACAGCTGCCGATTTGAAAGGACAGGCATTCTGTCTGCGCTCTCAGGGAAGTGATCAGCTCGGGGAACAGACAGCCAGGTCCCTGCGTGTATCTGATGGTTGCTATGGGAACGAGTCATTTCTTAGGACACTTGACTAAAGGCTTGATCAATAAGGGAGGGGGTAAAATGGAAACAAATTAGCTGGTGTCTGAGCAGCCCTGACAGATGACGGTACTAATGGGAGCCCTGGGAGCCGGCCCCGGGGCAGGAAGCAGGGGGAAGGCAGGCCTGCGGTCCCCACTCAGCTCGCGTGGGACAGCGTGGGACAGCGCACGGGGGCACAAGGCCTGCGGGGCTGCGGGGACGGGGCCCGGTGGGGGCTGCGGTGCAGGGAGGCCCGGCCCGGCCCGGCCCGAGGCGGGTCAGTTCCGTTGCGGCCCAGCCGCACTTCCTGCCAGGCCGGACCGCTGGTCCGGGCCGACCGGGCCTGCCTGACCGCAGCCACGGCTGGCCAGCCGGGGAAGGGCGCAGGACGCTTCATGAAGGCCGAGGGCGCGCACAGGCCGGCGGCGGGCCGGGCCCCGGGGGGGGGGCGGACCTCCAGAAGGCCGGGGTGGACCCGTGTCCTCGCGTCCCACCCGGACTGGACTCGGGGGCTGCCCTCCGCCGTTAGTGCGGGGAGCCTCCTCTCTCCGGCCTCCCCACGCGTGCGGCCTCCTCTCCCCGGCCTCCCCACACGTGCAGCCTCCTCTCCCAGGCCTCCCCACGCGTGCGGCCTCCTCTCCCCGGCCTCCCCACGCGTGCGGCCTCCTCTCCCCGGCCTCCCCACGCGTGTGGCCTCCTCTCCCCGGCCTCCCCACGCGTGCGGCCTCCTCTCCCCGGCTTCCCCACGCGTGCAGCCTCCTCTCCCCAGGCTCCCCACGCGTGGAGCCTCCTCCCCACGCGTGGAGCCGGGCCGCCGGGCTGTTCTTCGACCGTCAGGGCCGTGCCGCTGCTTCGGCCCCCGTCTCTGCCCTGGGGTCTCTCCCGGGCTCCCTGCGTGGCACAGCCCCGTGATTGCACCCCAGAGGCCCTCGCGGGGCCCTGGGTAGGGACGGGCTTCAGAGGGCAGGGCTGTGGCCGGGCCGCGGTGAGGGCGGCTGGCGTGGCCCCGGGGGTCGGGAGCACCTTGGACCCCACGGGTCCCGGGTCTGCCTTCCGCCTCCGCGCCGGGGTCCGCCCCCGGCCGCGCCCCGCGCCCCGCGCCCCGCACGTGCGCGCTGCTGAAGTGATGCGCGACGTGGGCGCGGCGCCCGGGAGCCAGGCAGCGGCCGCGGCTTCTGGAAGGATCGGGGAGGCGGCGCGCGGGGCGGCAGTGCGCGCGGCCGCCGGCAGGGGGCGGGCCGGGCCCGCGAGCCGCGGTGTCCTCGCCTCACCCCGCGGCCGCCCCGCGCCCCGGGCCCGGAACGCGCCCTAACGCCTAGCGGTTGAACGCCGGGCTGGAGCGACCCAGCGCCCAGTCAGTAAACAGCGGCCACGCTCGGGACCAGAGGCCCGCGCCGTGCTCCGCTCGGGCCGGTCCAGGCCCGGGCCGCGGGGGGGGGGGGGGTCCTCCCCTCCACCCCGGGACCCGGCCGGCTGTGCGGTGGCCCGGCCATCCCCGGTCTGCGAGTCGCTGTGGCTCATGACGGCACGCGTGGAAGTGGGAAAACACGCGGAGGGGACGCGGGCGCCCGGCAAGCCTCCGGCGTCCCGGCGGAGGGAGGGCCGGGGGGGGGGGCGCACACCTGGTGTGGGGCGCGCAGCTGGGGCGTGAGAGGGGGGTGGGAGAGGAGGGGTGGGGGGGAGGGGAAGCGGGGGGGGGCGTGGAGGTGGGGGGAGGGGGGCGCGTCCCCCGCCCGCCCGGGCTTTCGGAGGCAAGGTCAGAGGCAGAGGCCCCTTTTAGCTGTGGGCATTTCAGATAATAAGGAAAATTGGCAGGAAAACTAAAAAGGGTGGCTCCCAGGGAGCCAGGCACTTTGGAGCGGGGGAAGGGGGAGAGGGGACGGGGGTGGGGGGGGCGCTCCCATAGGCAGTTTGCGTTCTTTCACTGAGGGGCATGGAGTCGCCCACCTGATGTGGACCAGCAACTTGTGTGTGCAGGGGTGCTGATCACCTCCTCCAGCTCCTCCCTAGAAGTGCAAGACCAGGTGGGAGGGCCCCTGCGGGCCCGGCACCTGTGCTCACCCTCAGGGCAGGCCTGGCACACCTGTGCTCACCCTCAGGGCAGGCCTGGCACACCTGTGCTCACCCTCAGGGCAGGCCTGGAACACCTGTGCTCACTCTCAGGGCAGGCCTGGTACACCTGTGCTCACTCAGGGCAGGCCTGGCACACCTGTGCTCACTCAGGGCAGGCCTGGCACACCTGTGCTCACTCAGGGCAGGCCTGGCACACCTGTGCTCACCCTCAGGGCAGGCCTGGCACCTGTGCTCACCCTCAGGGCAGGCCTGGCACACCTGTGCTCACCCTCAGGGCAGGCCTGGCACACCTGTGCTCACCCTCAGGGCAGGCCTGGCACCTGTGCTCACCCTCAGGGCAGGCCTGGCACACCTGTGCTCACTCTCAGAGCAGGCCTGGCACCTGTGCTCACCCTCAGGGCAGGCCTGGCACACCTGTGCTCACTCAGGGCAGGCCTGGCACCTGTGCTCACTCAGGGCAGGCCTGGCACACCTGTGCTCACCCTCAGGGCAGGCCTGGCACACAGTGCTCACTCAGGGCAGGCCTGGCACACAGTGCTCACTCAGGGCAGGCCTGGCACACCTGTGCTCACTCAGGGCAGGCCTGGCACACCTGTGCTCACCCTCAGGGCAGGCCTGGCACACAGTGCTCACTCTCAGAGCAGGCCTGGCACACCTGTGCTCACTCAGGGCAGGCCTGGCACAACTGTGCTCACTCAGGGCAGGCCTGGCACACCTGTGCTCACTCTCAGGGCAGGCCTGGCACACCTGCGCTCACTCAGGGCAGGCCTGGCACACCTGTGCTTACTCAGGGCAGACCTGGCAGACACCCCATGCTCACTCTCAGAGCAGGCCTGGCGGGTCCTGCCTCTCCACTGTACCTTGGGCATCCCTACCAGGGTCGGTGTGATCTCTGACAAGCTCTAGGGAGAGCTTGCCCTTTTCAGAGTGCACCTGGGCCCATCCTTGCCTAGATCACTGTAGGGTCCTGGAACACAGGCAAGGGGGGCTCAAATGGAGACACAAAGGCCCCTCCCCCCCCCAGGTCATAGGCATTCTTCTCAGAAGATGCCCTTTTGATGGGGTCAGGGCCTTTTACAGCCCAGGCAGGCATCCTGGCTGGAAGCCACACTGCAGTCCTTGAGCCTCTCGCAGATCTCAAGACCTGGAAGCCTCGTGCTGTTTGAGGTGATGGGAAAGGCTGGTGAGATGCTGTATCTCAGTGTAGGTGCCAGCTCTGGAGATCCCTAACTCCCAGCATTTGCAAACCCATCCATGCACCTGTTCACTCAAGAACTCACCCACCACTGTCCACTTTCCTGTTCTCCCAGATCTGCCTAAACACAACCGTGCGAACCTATCTCACCTCCCCACCCTCCCTTGCTCAATGCATATCTACAATAGTCAAAGCCATCATGAACAAGAAGAGGAATTCCTGATTCCAAGGTTTAAAACAACAATGATGGTATGCCATTGGCACAGAAACCAGCACAGACCCTGGTTGCTTAGAACAAGGGGCCAAAGCCCACTCCCAGCCCTCCAGCCAGTAGATACCCCACAGACACCAAAACATATGCTAAGAAAGAAACATACACTGAAAGGTCCTAGGGAATGCAGAAGGACAAAAATTCAACTAAAAATTGATCAGAGATCTAAATATGATCACGAAACTGTGAAACTACTAGAAAACACATGGGAAACACTTGACAACATGGGTACAGGGCATGATAATTTTTTTAGGTCTCCAGAGCACAGACAGCAATGGGATTCAGTGAGAGGTAGGAACATGCACACGGCAAACAGTCCACCGAGAAGAGACAACCTACAGAAAGGGAGAATTTTTTGTCAACTATTTATCTAACAGGTGTGATATGTAGGAGATACAAGGAGCTAAAATGCCCAATGGTGAAACCCAAATAATTCAATTTAAAATGTAGAGATGATTTGGATACTTTTCAAAAAATTCAGATGGCCAATATATCATTAACTGTCAGGGAAATGAAGACAAAATCCCAGATGAGGTACCACCTCACTTCAGTTAAAATGGGCATTGTCAAAAAGATCAGAACAATCCCCCCTCAAATGGTGGCACATGCCTGCAATCTCAGTACCTGGGAGATTGAGACTTAAGACTTACAAACTGGAAGCCAGACTGGACTACATAGTGAGAGACCCTATCTCTAAACTCAGATCAAACAAGAAGGGGTTGTGAGTTTAGCTCAATTGCACAGCACTTGCCCGCCCATCACTTTCAAGGCCCTGGATGCAATCCCCAGCACTGAACAGTAAGTAAATGAAGATAAAAGTATCTACTGGTGAGGACAGGGAGGGAAAAGAATGCTCATGCACTCTTGGCAGAAATGTCACTGATTGTAGTCATTATTGAGACTAGTAGGGAGGTTTCCCAAAAAGTACAAGTAGATCTGTCAAGTAGTTTAGCACTCCCACTTGTGGGTTCACCCAAAAGAGACAAAAGCACATCAAATACTGCCCATGTTTACTGCGATAGTATGACCACAAGGTAAGACATGGACACAACCCAGATGCCCATCGACAGAGAGCAGATAGAGAACATAAAGGAATATTATCCAGTCATAAAAAGGAATGGAACTCTATCATTGTAGCAAAATGCATGAAGCCAGATGACTTTAGGTTAGGTGGAACAGGTCTGACACAGCCAAATACTGCATGCTTTGTCTTGTAGATGGAAGCTATCAAAAGCTCAAGCTGGATGTGGAACAGTGATTCCTGGAGGCGAAGGTCTGCTGAGGGAGGTTGGCTAACAGGCTCCAGCTCAGTCAGTGGAATGAGTTCTGATGTTGTAAAGCCCCTCAGGAGTTACTGCAGATCATAGTAACCATTGGTTTATGGGGAAGAGCTAGAAGCATGAAGGTGCCAAGCATTAAGTCACTTTGAGCAGAAGGAAATGCTAATGAATAATGATGTGGTCAGGACAGGTACACATGGGTGAACTAGCACATTGTGCTGTGTAGATATGTATAACAAGCAACAACAACCACCATAGATGAAATGCAAAGCAAAACAACAGTGAGATTCCACCTCACCCCAGTTAGAATGGCTAACTAAGAATAACAGATGCTGGTGGGGATGTGGCTGAAAGGGAACGCTATTATACTGTTGGTAGGAATGTAAAGTTGTTCGACCACTCTGGAAAGCAATATGGAGATTCCTTAAAAGACTAATCATAGAGCTTCCCTATTTCCCAGTAATTCCACTCCTGGGCATTTATCCAATAGACTGCAAACCAGACCACACTAAAGTGACCAGCACAGCCATATTCATTGCAGCATTGTTTACCATAGCCAAGATATAGAACCAGCCCAGATGTCCCTCAGTGGACAAATGGATCAAGAAAATGTGGTATAACAAGACAGTATGTTGGAAATGATCTGCACAACTTGGGGGTGGGGGGGACTGGAGGAAGAGAAAGTAGGAGAAAAATGAGGGAAGAGGTAGGTAACAAGTTTGACAAGAAATGTCCTTATTACCTTACTTATGTAACTGTAACCCCTCTGTACCTCACCTTGGTAATAAAAAAAAAAGAAAATGTGGTATATATTCACAATGGGATTTTATGCTTTCATCAGAAAGAATAACATTGCCCTATTCATAAGGAAATGAAAAGACTTGGAAAAAATTATATTAAGCAAAGTAAGCCAAACCCAAAGAAACATAGGTTGCACGTTTTCCCTCATTTGTAGTAATTAAAGCGTGTCTATAAATCTACAAGTAAAAACACAATGGATGGTAAAAGACAAAAAAAACTACACTTGGACATGACAGAACTCTAAATATTCACACAGTGAGACCAACTGAGGACATTCTTAGGAGAGGATCACAAAGGCTCAATAGCTATGTGCAAATACAAAATGTTTATCAAAATGAACTCCAAGAAATGGAAACAGGAAGTTTTTAAAACATTATTTTACCCTCCCCGCCCCACTTTGTCACTTTTTTATTTCCATACTTTTTGTCTTGTATGTTAGTTTGTCAGTTCTGGGGATGGTAAGGGGAGCATAGAAATGGAGGGACAAAGGGCGAATTATTGCAGCAGTGATACCCACAGACACCATGTTGAAAATGAACTATACAACTTGTGGGTGGGGTGGGGGAGAAAAACAGTGAGGGAAGGGGCATTTAGAAAGAAATGTACTCTTTACCCGACTTACGTAACTTCAACTCCTCTGCACATCACCTTAACAATAAAAAAATGACAACATTCTCCCAAATAACAACTATTAAAGTCTTACAGACTATGAAAATGTAGATGAAATGCTTCATGACATATGACCCAAAAGGACAGGCAGCAAAACAAAAAAAAACTGACAACTGCACAGGGCACTGGTGGCGCATGCCCAGAACGCCAGCTACTTGGGAGGTTGAGGTGGGGAGGGTCAGGCTTTGAGGCCAGCTGCCAGGACAGGGTAGTTCTTGAGTCAGCCAGTAGCTGGATGCGGTGGCTCGGGCTGTCATCCCAGCTCAGACGGGCTGACTAAATTAGGCAGACTGAGGTGCAGGCATGCACCAGGGCAGAAGGCCAGACCCTATCTCAAATATGCCCAACACAGAGAAGGGCTGGAGGTGGGGCTCAGGACCGAGCACCTGTGTAGCATGCATGAGACCCTGAATTCAAGCCATAGAACTTAAAAAAAAAAAAAAAAAAGGTTGGGAATGTGGCTTAGTGTTAGAGGGCTTGCCTTGCGTGTATGAAGCTCTGGATTTGATTTCTCAGTACCACATAAGTAGAAAAAGCTGGAAGTGCTCAAAGCTAGTGCTCTATCACTTGAGCCCAGAGAGGCTCAGGGACAGCACCCAGATCCTGAGTTCAAGGCTCAGGACTGGCAAAAAAACCCCCAAAAACAAAAAACTAAACCGTTTCTGTACAGCAAAGGAATCAACCAACAGCATGAAGAGACAGACAAAGAATGGGAGAAAATATTGGTAAACCCTATCTCTTATCAGCATAGGTAAGGAATCCAGGGTACTTAATGGTACCTGTGCTAGGTAAAAGTACTCAGTAGTAAAATTCAAACAAAATCAATTCTGATGTAAAGATGCACAGTAGATTGAAATAGACATTTTGCCTTCTCAAAAGAAGACATGCAAATGATTAACAGAGGCAGGGCACATGCACAATGGTGCACGCCCGTCACCACAAGAAGTACAAATCGGAAGTTTTCAGTTTGAAGCCAGCCCAGATGAAAAAAACCCAAAACTAAAACCCAAACAACAACAAATCCACCAAGACCCTATTTGAAAAAATAATTACAAAGCAGGAAGGGGCTGGGGGCCTGGCTCAATTGGTAGAGCGCCTGGCTAGTAAACATGAGGCCCTGAGTACAAACCCCGGTTCTGCCCAAACAAAAACAAAAAATAAGCAAATAAAAAAGATGAAATGGTCTACAGGCACATTGGAAACAAAACCCTCAATCTCACTATTCATTAGGGAAATACAAATTAAAATCCCATGATGACATATTGTCTCGCTTCAGTTCCAATGCTTAGTCTAAAAAGACAAAAGATAAGCCAGGCACCAGTGGCTCATGCCTGTAATCCAAGCTACTCAGGAGGATGAGAGCTGGAGGACTTCAGTTCAAACCCAACTCAGGCAGGAAAGTTCACCAGCCTCCCATCTCCAAAAACAACCAGCAAAACACAGGACTAGAGGTGTGGCTCAAGTCAACCAAGCAAGCCAAAGGAGTGAGAGCCCCGAGTTCAGGCCACAGGGGAGCCACTGCCCCTTAAAACAAAACAAAAACCCAAAGATATCAAGTACCTTCAAAGACCTGGAGACTCCCACTGCTAGGGGGAATATAAATTGGCACAGCCATGCCATGACATAGAGACTCCTTAAAAATACAACCACCATGGTCCCATTATTGGAAAATACAAGAAGAACTGGAGCCATGGCTCAAGTAGCAGAGCAACTGCCTAGCAGATGCAAGGCCCTGAGTTCAAACCCTAGTATCTCCCATCCCCCTGTTGTAAAAAGAAAAGAACTTTGTGAATGGGAACATGCCAAGAACAGGAGCTGAAAGAACCCTCCCTCCCCACTCCCTTCTTCTCTTCCTCTCTTCCTCTCTTCCTCCCTTCCCCCCTTCTTCCCTCTCTTCTCTCTTCCCTCCCTCCTTTCCTCCCCTTTTCCACCCCTCCTTCCCTCCATTTCTTCTTCCTTCTCTCCCTCTCTTCATTCCCTCTATTCCTAGATTTTCTTTTTGAGAGTATCACAAAGGGGTGTTGGCACAAGCATAGGTTTTCTATTTTTTCCCTTTAATATGGTAAATGTTATAGTTTGGATCTCATTTTTTAGGATCCAGAAGCCATGCTTTGGTCATCATCTGGGGGAGGTGGTGGACCTTGAAGAGGCGGGCCCGAGAGGAAGGAAGGGGAACACTGGGGGTGTGGCTTCCTCTAAGGTGATTCTCTCAGGCGCTTTGCCAGTGATGAAAAGTTGACTATACAGTAAATTATATTTCTTTAAAAATGGTAAAACGACTTTGTTTTGAACCTTTTTAATATTGTTGGATTTTACTTGATAATATTTCAAAACTTTTTTGTGCTAACGGAGTTTGAACTCAAGACCTTGAAGCTTGCTGGAAAGGCACTCTATTACTTAAACCATAGCTCCAGAGCTACTTGCCTATATTTCATTAGTAATTTTGAATGTATATTTTCAGGAAAGATTTTGGTCTGTAACTTTTTAATATTTTGTATAGCTTTTAAAAATCATATATTTATTAGGTGTTAGTATTAATAAAATAGTATTATAAAATAAAGTTGAGAAGTACTCTCTTTATCCTCTGAATTTGTGTGAACTTTGTATTTTTTTTCCTTCAAGGTTGATACAATTCATCACTGAAAATCTCTGGACCTTCCTTGAGTTTTACTTTGAAGGGTTTTGATAATCAAAGGACAGACTCAATTTCTTTTTTAGGACTGTTTAGCTTTTTGTTTCATCTTGTGTTAATTTGGCAAGTTATGCCATCCAAGGGGTTATCTCATGTAGGCTGTTGAATTTGTTGATGTGAAGTTATCTGTAGGCTCTGTAGTGATATATCTTTCAATTTCTGCTTTTAGAAATTTGAGCTCTCTTTTTCCATCATCAGTCAAGCTACAGATTTGTCAATTTCGTTCATCTTCTCCAAGAACCACCTTGTGACTTTATTAGTTTTATGTCCCGATGTATTGCTTTCTATGTAAATATTTAAAGTTATAAATTTCTTTCTCAGTACTCTTCCAGCTGTTTCCCATACGTTTTAATATGTTGGTTTTCCTTTATTCTATTTTTGTGATTTCTGTGATACACTGATTATTTAGAAGTTTGTCATTTGACTTTAAATGTTTGAAGGGTTTCTAGATATTGTATTGTTTGGTTTAATTCTGTTGTTGGATACTCTGGTTAATTCTGTTTATATTTCTGAATCCTTATAGCTCAGCATATGGAATATCTGAATGACAGTCTATAAAAAGAACGTGGAGGAAGTGGCACTATGGCTCAAGCAGTAGAGCGCTAGCCTTGAGCACAAAGGAGCTCAGGAACAGTGCCAAGGCCCTGAGTTCAAGCCCTAGGACTGGCAAAAACAAACAGTAACAACAAAAAACATAATAAGCTTAAAAGTACATGGACTCTGTAGTTGTGACAATCCATAAATACAAGTTAGGTTAGGTGATTGATAATCTTGTTCAGCTCAATTATGTCACTTACGACTGAATTTTTAAATCTATTATTCTATCAGCTACTGAAGTGGAGTTTAAGTCTCTAATGAGATAATTAAAGAGTTGTCTATTTCCCCTTTAATCTGTCAACTTTTGCTTCCCATATTTTAAAAATTGCTGTTATATGAATATATATTTATATTTGTTATATCTTTCTGATGAATTAGCCCTTTTATCTTTATGAACTTGTCTTAATTAATGGTTGTAATAAAACCCCTGTCTCTGAAGTCTCTTTTATCTGATATGAAGATAATTATTCCATTAGGAAATAATTATTTTCTTCCCTCCCTACATTCTCTTCCATTGAGTTTTAGGCAGTCTGTGCCTTTGCACAGGAGCTTTTAGTTGTTTTTTTGCTTTTGTATCCACTCTGACAATCTGCCTTTTAGCTGCAGAGTTTAGACCATCTGTGTGTCTCAATTCACAGTTTGTTTCCTGGATCTACCCATCTACCCTTTGCTTTTGGTTCCTTTAATCCTCTTTTCCAGCTTCTTGTGCAAATTTGAATATTTTTTTAGGTTTGTTTCAACTGATCTGTGCATTATTAGTTATACATTCTTGCATTAACAGTTTTTAGTAGTTTTTCTAGGAATTAAAAATTAAAAATTCCTAGCTTTTTCACAGTCTACTTAGAATGAATATCCTACCACTTCATGTAAAATGTAGATGTCTTGCAACCATAGATATTTGTTCTTTATGCTGTCACTGTTATATGTAATAAGTCTGTGTGCATTATAAACTACATACAAAAATGGGGATGCTTTCTAAAATACAGGAAGAAAACTTTTTATATTTACCAGATATTTATCATTTCTGAGGCTCCTTATTTATCCCTGTAGATCTATCTAAGTTCCAAGTGGCATAGTTTCCTTTTAGCCTGAAGATTTCTTGTTAGTGTTTCTCACAGTGCAGATATGATGGATATGAATTCTCTTAGTTTTCTTTGTCCCCAAAGTTTGGGTGTGATGCATTCTCTTCGTTTTCCTTTGTTCTAAAAGTTCATATCTCACCATCATTTTTAATATTGGTGTAGAGAAGACCAGCCTGGCCCTGTGTGGCCTAAGCTGTTACTCTCCAACTTACTTGTCTATCTTTATTCTTGAGGATATTTTCTTTGCACATAGACAGTTCTGAGTTGAAAGCTTTTTATCTTGGAATTTTGGAGATGAACAGTTCTCCTGTATGTGTGGTTTCTCCAGAGGAGTGAATGGATGGACTGGCTCTTCCACTCCATAGAACTCTCATTCCTGGCCACTCAGGACAACTTCTCTTTTCTTTACTTTTCAGTGATGTGACTGTTGTGTGCTTAGTGTATGTGTTTGCTTTTATTTTCGTTTCATTTGGGGCCTGCTAAGCTTCTTAAATTCTTAAACGTTTTTGGTGGTACTGGGCTTTGAACTTTGGGCTTGTTGCTTGCTAGGCAGGTGTTCTATTACTTGAGCCGTTCTGGCAGCCCTTCTTGCTTCTGTTAATATTTTGTATAGACGTTTATGTTTATGTCCTGGACTGAAAACCCCATATTCATACATTTTGGGCTTGGTGTATGGTCACTTGCCACTCCACCCAGCTTTTTTACTGGTTGGGATGGGATTTCACTAAATGTTGCCTGAGCTGGCCTTAAAAAGTGAAATTTTCTGCATTTTTTTGTAACTCCTCCAATTTACTCCTCTCTCCTCCCCCCTCTCTCCCCCCTCCTTTGTAGTTTGAACTTAGGGTCTTTGCACTGTCCCTGAGCATTTTTGCTCAAAGCTAGGTCTCTACCATTTGAGTCACAGCTCCATTTCTGGATTTTTGGTAGTTAATTTGAGATACGAGTCTCATGGACTTTCCTACCAGGGCTGGCTTTGAACTGTGATCCTCAGATCTCAGCCTCCTGAGTAGCTAGGATGACAGGCGTGAGCCACCAGTGCCCAGCTCCACTCTTGTTTTAGTTCTGCTTCTCCTCCATTCCTTTTCTCTGAATTCGTCAGATTTGAACTATAACATTTGCTTTTCAACAATCAATTTGAAATAATTTCCCTGTTTTGATAGCCTTTCCCCATTTATACTTTCCTTTGATCTATGAGCAGACCTTTTCTCCTTTTTCTACCTCTATTCCTTATTCCTAATACCTCCTCATTTCCTACTCTATTAGCTTGTAACTTGATGCACTTTATTTTCTCACCAACATCTTCTACCAAGCTTAGCTCTGATCCCTTCCTTCCCCATATAATCACACACATGGTATTATGAATTAGTGTTATGCCTGCTCTCTCTTTCCTGTTACTGTCCTGGTTAGCTAAGGTCTTCCTAGGCCATGAAGATATTGCTTTATAGAAGCAATAGAATATATAGAATAAAGATATGGAAGCTGTAGTAGTGACTGGTATTTCTTAGGGATCCACACATACAATAGCTTTAATTTTTTACCCAGGGCCTCAAGCATTCAAGGCAAGGGCTCTACCACTGAGCCACCTTCCCAGCCCCGCTTTAATAACTTTTGAAGCCAAGCTTCTTCAGCCCTAGTGGAGAAGTCTACTACTGTGTCTTAACCATTGAAATGGTTGGTTTGACTATTGAACTATAACCTCTCCTATCTAGTAACAGGCACTACTTAGTCTTAACAAGCACTTAACAATCACTACTTAGTGTAACAAGCACTACTTAGTGTTAAGTAAACCCTAAGAAATCACCAGCTAAAAAGACACAGGAAATGGAAATCACCACAAAAATTGTCCCCAGATGTATAAATGCCAGTAAAAAAATCACCAACTTTGTGAATAAACAAGACAACATGTCTCCCTAAAAAGCTGACAATTACACAATAAAGGACTTGACTGATAGTGAAGAGAAAGAAATTTCAATTAATTTAACAAACCAATGACAATAGAGATTAATGAAATTAAGCAGGCAATGTGTAAGGAGCTGAGTGAAATCAAAGAAGATAAAACAACTAATTGAGCTCAAAGAGAATACAAACAGCTGAATGAAATGAAGACTGCAGGATATGATGGAGGAATTCAAAAAGACAAATTGGAAAAAACCCAACTGGAAACTTGGAAATAAAGAGCTCAGTAGCTCTATAAAAACTCGTTGAGGGCTGGGAATGTGGTCTAGTGATAGAGTGCTTTCCCTGGGCTCAATTCCTCAGTACCACATAAACAGAAAAAGCCAGAAATGGCGCTGTGGCTCAAGTGGTAGAGTGCTAGCTTTGAGCAAAAGAAGCTCAGGTTCAGTACTCATGCCCTGAGTTCAAGCTCCAGGACTGGCAAAAAATGAAAACAAAACAAAACAAAAACAAAAACAAAAACCTCAATTGAAAACCTATGTCATAGAACAGAACAGTTTGAAAATAAGGTATCGTGGACATAGTTAAGCAGAGGAATTATATCATACAAAGTCATTGGAAAAAAAACTAAGAAAATATGAGTGGGATTCATAAGACCTCTGTAACACCATCAAAAATTCAACTGTACAAATTATGGGAACTAAAGACATAGGGAATTTTTTAAATAGAATAATAAAAAACTTCCTTCATATTGAGAGTCACCCAGATAGAGGAGGCTTATAGAACACCAAACAGGTTAAATCAGAGAAGAGAACCTCCTAGATATATTAGCAGTAAACACAAAATATACACAGTAAAGAATATTGAAAGCTACAAAGGAGAAGAGATGGGTTACATATAATGACAAGCCCATTAGAAGAATACAGTATTTTACAACCCAAAGTCTAAATATAAGGGTGACTTAAGAGGACATGATCCAAGCCCTAGAAGATAACAGTTTGTGAGATTGGTGTACCTAGTGAAGTTCTTCATAACTGAGGGAGAACAAAAATCTGTCAATGGTAAAGGAAAGCTAAAGGAATTCATTACCACTAACTCTGCACTACCCATTGAAAAATCCGTTTAGTGTCCTTTTCTTGCCTTATTTGCTCTGGCTAACAATTCCAGAACTATACTGAAGAAGGGTGGAGAAGGGTTCTTGCCTTGTTCTAATTTTAGGTGAAATGCTTTTATTGTTTCCCCATTTAGCATGATGTTGGCTGTTGGTCTGTTGTATATTGCCTTTATTGTTTTAAGGAATGTTTCTTTTCTTCCTAGTTTCTCTGAAGCTTTAAATATGAATTGATGTATTTTGTTGAAGGCTTTTTCTGCATCTATTGAGATGATCCTATGGTTCTTGTCCTTGGCTTTGTTGACCTGGTGAATTGATTTGAGCATGTTAAGCCAGCCTTGCATCTGTGGGATGAAGCCTACTTGGTTATAATATATGAATTTTTTTGTTTGTGGATTCTGTTAGCTAATAATTTATTGAGGGGCTTTGTATCTGTGTTCATCAGAGAAATTGGTGTGTAGTTCTCTTGAAAATAAGGTATCATGGATGTAGATAAAGCAGAGGAATTATATCATACAAAGACATTGGAAAAAAAACTAAGAAAATATGAGTGGGATTCATAAGACCTCTGTAACACCATCAAAAAATTTAACTGTACAAATTATGGGAACTAAAGACATAGGGAATGTATTAAATAGATATTAAGGATATTAAGGATTCTTACCTGGGTTTGGTATAAGTGTGATAATGGTGTCATAGAATGAGTTTAGAATTGCTCCCTCTGTTTCTGTTTACAGAAAAGCAATGAGGAGTATTTTTTTTGGGGGGGTGGGGGAAGTCCGGTTGTGGGGCCTGAACTCTGGGCCTGGGCACTGTCCCTCAGCTCTTCAGCTCAAGGCTAACGCTCTACCACTTGAGCCACAGCACCACTTCCGGCTTTTTTCTTTTTGCTTATGTGGTGCTGAGGAATTGAACCCAGGGCCTCATGCATTGCAAGGCAAGCGCTCTACCACTGAGCCACCTTCCCAGCCCTGCATGAGGAGTATTGGTACTAGTTCATCAGTGAATCCATCTGGGCCTAAGCTTTTCCTTGTTGGGAGACTTCTGATTACCTCCTCTATTTTTTTTTGCATGTTATTGGCTTGCTTAGCTGTTCTATATCTTCTTGGTTCAGTTTGGGCAGTTTGGGTATTTCTAAAAATGTGTCTAGTTCTGCTTGGTTTTCCTCTTTATAGATTTTGAAAGTAGTCCTTTATAACCACTTGGATTTCTTGGATATTTGTTATAATGTTTCCTATGGCATCTCTGATCTTATTGATTTGAATTTCTTCTTCTTTTTTTCATTAATCCTGCAAGTGATCTGTCAATTTTATTAATTTTTTTCAAAAAAACAGCTTTTTGTTTCATTGACTTTATGTATAGCTTTTAGTTTGTTTCATTGATACATGCCTTAGTCTTTGCTGTCTCTCTGCTTAGTAGTTTTAGATTCGATTTTTCTTATTTTTCTAGCAGTTTTCATTGCATCATGAGGTTATTTACTCAAGCTGCTTCTGTTTTCTTTATTTGTGTACTCCCCCCTCAGCACTGCTTTGTTGTATCCCAAGGTTTCATTGTGATGTGCTTTCATTTTCATTGAATCGTAAGAACTTACTAATTTCTTCTGTGACCCAGGTGTTACTCAGCCTCCATGTGTTTGAGTGATTTCAGCAGTATGTTTTGTTGTTGAGAGCTAGTTTGATTCCACTGTGGTCAGATAGGATGCAAGGAATGATGCCAATCCTTTTGTATTTGCTTAGGTTTGTTGTGTGTCCTATGATATGATCCATTTTGAAGGAAGTTCCATGGGGTGCTGAGAAGAATGTGAATTGGGTCGTTGTTGGGTGGAAAACTCTGTAGATGTCTGTTAAGTCCATTTAAGTTATAGTGTCATTTAGTTCAGAGGCTTCTTTGCTTGTCTTTTGTTTGGTTGACCTGTCCTTTAGTGAGAGTGGGGTGTGAAAGTCTCTCACTATTATTGTGTTTGCGTCCACCCTGTTCTGTAAGTATGAAAGTGTTTAATGTATTTAGCACCTCCATTGTTTGGTGCACAGATATTGACCACTGTGATTTCCTCTTCATGAGTCATTCTCTTTCCTAATATGTAATGACCTTCTTTGTCTCTTTGTACTGATTTCAGTGAAAAGTCAATTTTATTACATATCAATATGGCTACTCCTGCCCTCTTGGAGGGTGCAATTTCATGGAAGATCTTTTTCTATCCCTTCATTCAGAGTTCGTTTTTTTCTGACTGTGAGATAGGTTTCTTGGAGACAACAAATGGATGGATCTTGTATTTTGATCCAATGTGCTGTTCTTTTTCTTTTGATTGGGGAATTGAGTCTGTTAATGTTTAGGGTTATTATAGAGACATGTGTCATGTTTCCTGACATTTTCTAGTTTTCCTGTATTCCGCTTCTTCCCTCTTCCTGCTTACCAAATTGGTCCTCTAGTGATTTTTGTCTGATGTGTTTCATTAATTTTGATTGTTTTCCTCAGATTGTGTTTGCCCTTTAGTATTCTTTTTAATGATGGCTTAGTGTACATGAATTCTTTTAATTTTTGTTTGTCATGAAAGGTTTTAGTTTCACTGTCAAACGTGAGTGATAGTTTTGCTGGGTACACCGATTTGGATTGGCAGTTGTTGATCTTCAGGAATTGGATTATACCACTCCAGGCTCTCCTTGCATTGAGGGTTTGTATGGAGAGATCTACAGTGATTCTGATTTTCTTTCCATTGTAATATAGTTCCTTCTTTGAGTTGGCAGCATTTAAAATCAATTCCTTGCTTTTCAAGTCTAGTATTTTTGCTATGATGTATCTGGAAGTGTTTCTTCATGGATCCTGTCTACTAGGGCTACTATATGCTTCTGTTAGGCAGTGGAGATTTTTTTCTCTTAAGATTGGGAAGTTCTCTGTTATTATTTTACTAAATAGGTTTTCGATACCTTTAATATTGAATTCTTCCCCCTTGTCCATCCCATTTATGCATAGATTAGATTTCTTAGCAGAACCTGCCAATTCTTTGAGTTCCCTTTGATAGGTTCTGAGTGTTTTTTCCATACCTTTGACCTGTTTTTTTGATCCTCTGTTTTATTGATATTCTATTTTCCATTTCACTTATTCTGTTATGTATGGATTTCACTGTGATTTGCACTATGGAAATTGAACTTTTTATGGTTCTGAAATCAGTTCTCATAGTGTTAATTTTGTCTTTTCATGAGGCAAATAGTGCTTCTATTTTTGTCTCCATATATTTTTGGGATTCTTGGATTTTCTTTGTCATTTCTTATTTTTTTTTTCTCTTGAAATTGTTTTTGCATCTCCCCTTTAATTTCATTGGCCCTCTCTCTCTCTCTCTCTCTCTCTCTCTCTCTCTCTCTCTCTCTCTCTCTCTCTCTCTCTCTCTCGTCAGTCATGGAGTCTGAACTCTGGGCCTGGGTGCTGTCCCTCAGCTCTTCAGCTCAAGAATAGTGTTCTACCACTTGAGCCACAGTGCCCAGTTCTGGCTTTTTTTGCTTATGTGGCCTCATTCATGCAAGGCAGGCACTCTACCACTGAGCCATCTTCTCAGCCCCTAACTATTTCTCTTATAATTTCTCTAATGATTCTTCTGTCCTCCATCTCTTCTTCACTCTCACTGGGATCCTTTCCTGGATTGTTGTTGGCTTTTGGATTTGGTTTGTTGTCTTGATTGTTCATGAATCTTGGAATCTTATTGTAATTTATGCATTTGGATATGAGGATTGTCTTGGCCTATTTGTGCCCAGGCCAGCTCACACTGGGTTGAGTAGCTCACACTGGGTCCCTGGGCAGCAAATGCTTGTGCTTGTGCTTGGCCCTGGGCTAGTTGAAAGGAGCTTTGTCAGGTCTGCAGTGGGGGTTGGGAAGGTTAGATTCTGGCCTCTGGGATAGGCACACACTTCAGAAGGCAGAAGGCGTGGGCTCCCATAGGTGTGTGGGATCTTGTCTGTGTTGTTTTCAAACAGGCCAGGGCTTTGGAGGACACAGTGTCCTAGTCCTAAATATGAGTTCTGGTGGTCTCTCATTGGAAGCCAGAAAGTGGGCTGAGGGGCAATGAGTTAGGGCTCTGTCCTCTGTCCTCTTCAAGTGTGGTGCTCCTTCTAGGGGAGGAGGGAGGTGTCCGGATAAAGCTCTATGGGATACCACCAGTGCTGGTCTCCCATGGTGGGGGTCATCCCAACAGGGTACTCACTGATACTAGAATTGGTTGTGAGCTGTGTAAATCTCTGTTGGAACACTGCAGTCTCACTGGTCTGGTCTGTATTCTGGGGTAGCCATGCAGCTGCATTAGCTGTGTTGGTTGTGGCCTGGATGGTGGTTCTGTGGAAGATCTCCAGTCTGGATGCCTCTGTCTCTTTCTGCACTGTCTGGGTCCAGCACTGTGGAAGTTTTCTGAGTCTGGATGTTGCAGTCCTACTGGTTGGCATGAGATGGGGATATTGGGGAAGGGTTCTTTGAGATTTTCTGTTCTTATGTGTACAAGCTATGAGTTGTTTTCTGTTCCTGTGATTCATATTTTTTTAAAAATATACTTGTTGTCAATCTCTAGGGGAGAATTAGGTGTTAGGACTCTAAAACTCTGATTAGAGAGAGCTATGGTGATTCCTTATTGTTTTGCTGCCATCTTATTCTGTTGTCAAGAAGTGATATTTTGAAAACCTATACTCAAAGGAGAAAAATCTAGAAGAAATGAAAAAACTTCTAAATATAGATGACCTATCAAAAATGATCAATGATGATATAAACCACTTAACAGATCTATAACAAGCAATTGAGATTCTTCAACAAAGAAAAGACCAGGACCAATTGATTCATGCCAACTTCTATCAGACCTTTAAAGAACTAGTCACACTAATAGTCCTCAGACTTTCTCATGAAATAGAAAAGTGAAGGAATGCTATTAAATGCATTTCATGAAGCTAGCATTATGCTCATTCCAAAACTGCACAGAAATAACAACAACAACAATGGGAATTACACCAATATCTTGAATATCATGAATATTAATGCAAATATTCTCAATAAAATCATGCAGACCAAATTCAACAACACATTTAAAAGATCATACATCATGATCAAGTTGGTTTTATCCCTGGAATGCAAGGATGGTTCAACATCAAATCAATAAACAGGATCAAGAACAAAACTTTTTTTATGATATAAGTTTTGAAGAAACTAGGAATAGAAGGAAGACCTGAACCTAATAAAAGCTGTATATGTATGTGTATATGTATATGTATATATATGTGTGTGTGTATATATATGTGTGTGTATATATATATATATATATATATATATATATATATACATATATACATATATATATATATATGACAGATCTATAGTGTCACTTTTTTTTGGTGTGCTGGTATTGGAGCTTGAACTCAGGGCCTCATATTTTTGTTAGCTGTTTTTGCTAATGGCTGGCACTCTGACACTTAAGCCACAGCTCCACCATGGGTTTTTACTAGTTCAAGATAACAGTTTCTTGGATTTATCTGCCAGGGCTGGCTTAACTGAGATAATCAGATCTCAGTCTGGTGCCAATGCCATATTAAATGAGAAAAATCTGAAATAAGTTCTACTAAAGTTAGGGAAAAGACAAGTATGCTCACTCTCTCTCTTTTTTTTGGGGGGGGGGTCTGGTCGTGGGGCCTGAACCCTGGGCCTAGGTGCTGTCCCTCAGCTCTTTAGCTCAGGGTGGCGCTCTACCACTTGAGCCACAGTGCCACTTCTGGTTTTTTTCTTTTTTGCTTATGTGGTGCTGAGGAATCGAACCCAGGGCCTCATGCATGCAAAGCAAGTGCTCTACCACTGAGCCACCTTCCCAGCTCCTATGCTCACTCTCTCTACTCTTATTTAATGTTGTAGTAGAATTTCTAGCCACAACAATAAAGTATGAGAAGGAAATCAAAGGGATTGAAACAGGTAAGGAAGAAGCAAATTATTCCTATTTGCAGATGATGATCCTCTACTTAAGAGATCCTACAGACTCCTTCAAGACATGTCTAGATTTGATAAATATCTCTAGAAACAGAGTAGAATATAAAGTCTACCCTCAACAATCAGTAGCTTTTCTATATGCCAATAGTGAATAGGTGGAGAAAGACATCAGGAAAACAACTCCAATCACAATAGTTTTACAAACACTAAAATATCTAGGAATAAGCTTAACCAAGGATGCAAAAGACCTGACAATTAAAACTATCAAACCACGAAGAAGGAGATTGAAAATACCAGAACATGGAAACACCTCCCATACTCATGGACTGGCAGAATTAGTATTGTGAAAATGACCAGACTGCAAAAAAAAAAAAAAAAAGCGTTCTGCAGATGATTAAAAGCTCAATATCATTGTTCACAGAAATAGAAAAATCATTCCAGAGACTTATATGGATATTGACTATCCAAAGCAATCCTGAGTAAGAAGATCATCGACTCTTGGGATAGAACATTATCAGACTTCAAATTTTACTGTGAAGTCATAGGAACAAAATCAGCTTGGTAGTGACAAAAAATCCTGAAAACCAATGGAACAGAACAGGGGAATAAAACACAGCTACAATTTTTGATAAAAGATAAAAAACATACACAAGACAAAGTACAGCCTTTTTTAAACAAATGGTGATGGAAAAACCAGTTATCTACTTATAGGAGTCTGAAACGACATTCTATCTTTCACCTTGTTCAAAAATCAACTCCAAATGGATCAAGATACTCAAAATAAGACTAGAAATTTTAAATTTACTCCAGGAAAGCACAGGAGAAACTTTGAAAATTATAGACACATTTTCTGAATGGAACTCTAATTGTACCCCCACCCCAAATAGAGCAAGAATGAACAAATATGACTACATCAAATTAAAAATTTCTTCACAGCATTTCTTCACAGGATGGGAGGATAAATATGGCCGAATTAATTTATTTGAATACCTTAGAATAGAACTATGAAACTGGAATTATTTAGAAAGGGGTGGGGCTTACTGGAACCTGACAGTGTGAGGCTGGATTGTATACACCTATGGACATGTCACCATGATGTTCCTCTCTTTTGTACAACTCATGTGTGCTAATAAAAAAATAACTTAAAAAAGAACCAAACTCTGGCACCGGTAATCTCAGCTAAATAGCAAGTTTAAAGCCAAAGTAAGTAAAGCTAAAGTGAGACCCTATCTCAAAAAACAAAATACAAACAAATACAAATGAAAGGGCTGGGGCATGGTTCAAGGTGTAGATGACTTGTTTCGCAATCAAGTGGCAGTGGCTTCAATTCTCACTACTCCAAAGCAAACAACAGAAAATAAAGAACCCCACACAGATTGGGAGAAAAACATTGCCAGCTATCCAATAGATAAAGATGAATATCCAGAACATCCAAAGAGCTCAAAACTTAAATGGCAAAAGAATAAATAATCCAACTGATAAATGGGTAAAGGTATAGACAGTTCACAAACGTACCAATGGCCAATTAATACAGGAAGAAATGTTCAAGATCCTTAATCACAAAGGAAATGCTACCCCAAATGACACTGCACTTCCATCTCACCCCATTCAGAATGGCCATCAATCAAAATAATAACATCTAATTCTGACAAGGATTCAGGGGGAAAAAATGGCACACTGTAGGTGGGAACCTAAATGAGTGCAAGCACAATTAGAATCAGTTTGGAGGTTTCTCGAAAACTAAAAGTAGCTCCACCTTAGGATCCCACCATCCTTTTACTGGGTACATATTCAAAAGGATGTAAATCAATATACAAGATTCTTGCATATCTATGTTTTTTAAAAATTAAGTTTTTTATTGTGAAAAAACTGTACAGAGGGGTTACAGTTACATGAGTAAGGTAATGAGTACATTTCTTATCCAGCATTGTTGCCTCCTCCTCTGTTTTTTCCCTACCATCCCTTCCCTCCCACCTCCTCAGCTATTGCCCCCCACCCCCCCCCCCCCGCCTAAATTATAAAGTTCTTTCGACATAGTGTAGCATCTTGTAATCTCATTGTTGCAATGGGTCAATCTGTATCCCTATTTAAACAATTTGTTTTTTCCCTTCCCTTCCCCAAATTATACCAACATCAAATACAGTGAAAACAGGGGTTATACTGTGGGGGAGGGTGCATATCTATGTTTATTGCAGTTTTTCTAACAACAGCCAAGTGGTAGAATCAGCTGAGGCACCTAACAACTAATGAATGAATACTCTGTGTGTGTGTGTGTGTGTGTGTGTGTGTGTGTGTGTGTGTGTGTATGCAGGTTTGTGTGGGGATCAGTGGGGAAAGAATATGGTACTGCAGTAAAGAGGCTCAAAGTACACTTAATATGTGTACACATATGTAGATGTACATATGTGTGTATATACATATATAACTATATAGACATATATAACTATGTAGACATATATAAAGATATCATGATGAAATGCACCAAACACTGTTTGGTGAAGAGGAAGGAATGGGGTAAAAGAATATAATAGATGGGGTGAACTTGCTTAGAGTATACTGTGTACATCAAATAGAATTATCATAATGAACCCCCCTTGTATAACTAGTGTATGCTAATTAAAAATTAAATTAAATTTTAAAAAAGACCCAGATGCTGGATGTGCTGGGTGCTTTTGGGTTTCATCGCTGGTAGTTAGTGACAGAACAAGAGGTGGTGCTTGGGGCCTTGTGTACTCACATTCCCCCCCCATTGTCTCTACACGTGATCATCGAGTCTCTGCCCAACTAAGCCCAAGTGGATATGGATGTGTTCCACTGAAATCTTTCACCTCCCCCTTGTACCTATATCCTCTACCATCATGAGAGCCCTGGACTCTACCATCCAGCATGTTTGCTGAACTGCTCCATTCTGTTTTACTCCAGTGGTACGATCGGAGTTCTTAACTCATGTTGCCATCTGGCATCTGGCATCAGCTATGAACTTGAATGGTATGGTCCATTCAACTTGTGTATGGTCCTTTGTCTATACTCATTTCCAAAGCTGCCACAGTTAGCGTCCTTCCCCTGCCCCTAAGACAGTTTCTCCACACGTGTAAGAATCTCCCGTTAGAGTGTCTCCCTCTCTCAGCATCTCCTGATCTTCTCAATGGCTTAAAACGTTTGCATGTGTTAGCTTACATTACCTGTGCCACGAAGTTCTGTAGTGGCATGTCTCCTACAGAACAGTGCCCCTGACTCATTCTCTTCCTCACTATTGTAATCCCTGCAAACAATAGATTTGTCTTTTTTACCTTTCCTAGAGTGTCGTATAATTGGAGCAGGCCGGTCGCAGCCTTCCCAGTCTGGCTTCTTTTCCTGATCAACATGTGTCTAATGTTTCTCCAAGTTTTCAATGGCTTGATAATTTCCATTTGTCATTGAATGCTAGTCCATCATGTGGGTGTATCACAGCTTTTCTGTTCACCCACTGAAGGAAACTGTGGTTGATTCTTGGTTTTGGCAATTAAGAATAAGGCCCCAGCAAACATTTGCATACAGGTTTTGGTGTGGACACAGGTTTTTATCTGTTGAGTGCCTGTGGAGTTGTTTTTCTGGATCAGATGGTGAGACTTTGAGGGACAAGAAATTGCCACAATGTCTCTGCATGGAGTTGCACAGCCATTCCTCATCCCTACTTAATGAGTAAGAGTCTGTATTGTCCTGAAGTTTCCAGCACTTACCCTTGGCAAGTTTGTAGATTTTAGTAATTCTGGAAGCTATGTTAATGGTACCTCATTATTTGAATTTGCAATTCTCGAGTGATAGTTTTTTTTTTGGGGGGGGGTCACTTGTGGAGCTTGAACTCTGGGCCTGAGCATTGTTCCTCAGCTCTTCAGCTCAAGCTAGTGCTCTACCACTTGAGCCACAGCACCACTTCCAGTTTTCTGGTGGTTTATTGGAGATAAGAGTCTCATGGACTTTCTTGCCTGGGCTGGCTTTGAACCGCCATCCTCAGATCTCAGCCTTCTGAGTAGCTAGGATGACAGGCATGAGCCGTCAATGCCTGGTGAGTGATAGTTTTTTGTTTTTGTTTTTGTTTTTTTTTTAGCATCTCTCATATATTTGTTTTCTGTGTGTATATGTTTTTTTGGTAAAGTTGTCTGTTCAGATTTTTTTTTTTACTGTGGAATTGTAAGACTTCTTTGCATGTTTTAAGTGTTAGTCCTTCATGAGATACAAATTTTGTGAATAGTTCTGCTCCCAGTTCTGGCTTGTGTTTTCATTCTCTGAACAGTGTCATTTACAGAGCAGAAGTTTTTAATTTTAAAAACGCCTATCGTGTTCACTTTTTTCATGGACCATGTTTTTGATGCATCTAAAACATCATCAAATCTAAAGCAGCCTAGATTTTTTTGTTGCTTGCTTTGAGAAGTTTTGCATTTATGTTTTGTTTTATAATCCATCTTGAACTGTGTGTGTGTGTGTGTGTGTGTGTGTGTGTGTGTGTGTGTGTGTGTGTGTGTGTGTGTGTGTGTGTGTGTGTGTGTGTGTGTGTGTGTGTGTGTGAAAGACCTTGATCTAGATTCTTCTGGTCCTTCCCTCCTCCTTTTTCTCTTTTGTATACAGATTCTCAGTGGTTTCAGCACTGTTTGGTGCAAGACTCCACTTTCTTCGGTGACTTGCTTTTGCTGCTCTGCCACAGATCAGTTGACATGGCACGGCTGCTCATGTGGTCTCTAACGTGCTCCATTGATCAGTTTGTCTAGTCACTCACCATCACTGGGCCATCTTGATAGTGTAGTTTACAGTAATCTGAGAGTCAGACAGTTCAATCCTCTGATGTCATCTTCTTCAGTATTGCTTTTGGCCTTTGTCTTTTCATGTAAACTTTAAAGTTGGTTTGTCAATATGTACATAAGAGGCAGTTTTTCTTTTGAGATTGCTCTGGATCTACAGATAAAACTGAAAAGAACTGACATCTCAGAAGGAGGAACCTTTCAGTCCTGAGCAGGGCATCTTTCCACTCACTTGGGTGTACTTCCATTTCTTCACCAGAGATTTGTCGTTTGGGTTGCACAGATTCTGGGTATAAGCTGTGCCAGATTTATACCTGATTTACACCAGATTTTATCTTTCACTTTTAATGCTATTATATGTGATGCTGTGTTGTCAATTTCAAATCCCAACTGCTCATTGCCAATTTATAAAAAAAGTCACTGACCTTGCTGCACTTACCATAATGTCCCAAGCTATGAGAATTCTTCTACACAATCACATTGCTCATTTCTTCCTTTGTGTTACACACGTCTTGCTTTCTTTCCTTACAGTGCTAGCTGGCATGGCATGTGTGGCTGATGAGGATGGGAGCAGGGACCATCCTGGTCTTCATCTCAGTCTTAGAAAGCAGTTCGCGTCGCTCTGTGAAGCATGAATCAACAGCTACATTTTTGCAGCTTCTTCAAAATGAAGTTCTGTTCTTAGTTTTCTGAGAAGATTGTAAAATTAGGACTGAGTGATGGACTTGTTGAATGCTCTTTCTATGTAGTTGGTATAATCATTATAGTAGTTAGAAGCCGATCTATCCAGGCAGCTTCCATAGGTATATGGGGGTAACATATATATATATATATATATATATATATATATATATACATACATACATATATATATATATATACACACACACACACACACACACATATATTGAATTTGATAATGTTTTACTGAAGACTTCTTTTTGAGATCAGGGCTTGATGCCACCTTTGTCCTAGCTGGCATTGCACTTGAGATCCTCCTACCTCCACTTCCCAAGTAACTGGGATTATATAGACATGGACTTCCATGCCTGGGAATTGATCTTGGCTCCAAATTTTTCCTACAGTGTCTTCCTCTGACTTTGGTGTTAAGTTAGAATAAGTGTTCTTAAGGAGGCTGTATTAGTATCATTTCTTCCTTAAATGTTTGGTAGATGTAGCCAGTGAGACCTCTTTTAGGTCGTCATTAATTATCAACTGAATGTTTTATAGCAGGCAATCCTATTGAGCAGGGTGACTCAGATTGTCCTGTTTCCTTGTGTGAATGGTGGCAGATTATGCCTTCCAAGGAATCAGTCCACTTCATCTAAGTCACTAGGCTGTGGGAGTAGGGCTGTTCTCAAGATCCTTGCTATGCTTTTGGTGTCTGTGAGATCAGTGCTGGCATTGGTGAGGTTACTTCTGGTATTAATAATTTCTTATCTTTTTAGGGGGTCAGTTGTGTTAGGTGCATCCATTGTATTCATCTTTCTCGTGAACTAGCTTTTAGTATTGCTGATTTTTCTCTATTATTATCCTTTTTTATTCCATTGATTTCTGTTCAATTTATTATTATTTTTTTCATCCTGCTTGTGTTAGGCCTAAAATGCTCTTCTTTTTCAAAGTTTCCTAAGATAGACACTTAGGCCTTTGAGTTTAGATTTCTTTTTTGTTTGTTTCTTTTTGTTGTGGTGGTACTGGGATTGGTCTCAGAGCCTAGCCTTGTGGTTCAACTCTACCTCTTGAGCCACATCCCTACTTCTTTTGCTTTTGGTTTATTTCCCCAGATATTATCTGTCCTAATTGTCCCTGGGTTAGCCTTGGCCTCTGGAGTAACGGGGCTACGGATGTGCCTGCCACTCCTGGACGATCACCTGTGCGGGCTCTCTCTCTCTCTCAAATATTTGTATGCTTTCAAATGGACAAATCTAAACTGCATTCATTATGCACAGCACTACACATTGTGTGGAAGGGCTGAATTGAGCTAATTAACACATGAATTATTTCACATGCTTATCATTTATTTGTGGTGAGAACCTATTGAAATCTATTCTTTGCAATTAAAAGCTATTCTTAGCAACTTTCAAGAGTACAAAACATTGTTCTACGCTAGCTATTATGCTGTGTAATAGATGTCTTGAACTCATTTTTCCTGTTTAGCTGAAATTTTCTATCCCTTGACATCATTAATACTAGATATCTGGAAAATTCCAAAATATTTGGAGATTCAACCACTCAGTCCTATATAACACACACATCAGTCTCAAGAAAAAAAATGGCTTAACATTGTAAGCTAACTGCAAGCAAAAATATAACTTTTTAAGATTTGTGGGAGGCAGTGAAATCAGTGGTTGTGGCCCTGAGCTCAGGGGATGGAACAGAAAAATCGACAGGAAGGAAGTAGTGAGAGGTTGGCAGACATGGACAGTGCCGCTGCATCTCCCTCGTAGGTAGGGTGGGACGGTGGTCAGCGGGAGGGCTGGGGACAGATGACCATGGCTGTGTACTGGCAGGTGGCCTAGGAGCCCTGGCTGAGGAGGAATGGGGGCTCACCTGGCCTGGGAATGGAGGCCTGGGCTCATTTAGACACTTCAACCACAGCCTTGCCCCTACGTGCTGCCACGGTCAGCCCTGCCAAGTCTACCATCCCCTCCTGGGACCCGAGAATACTCCTTCCCTCCTTCCCTCCTTTCTCCTCTCCCTTTCTCCCTCCTTCCCTCCCCCTTTGCAGGTTTTCTGGCCCCCTTTTCCTTGCAAGGCCTAAAGCCCAATTATATAGTCCTCCCATGGTGAAAGGCAAGAGAGCTTTACCTTGTCCTTTCTACAGGCTGCCTCTGCTCTGAGTTCCTAAATGGAACCCCACGCACCAGAAACAGCCCAGGACAAGCACAATCCTTCGCTGTCCTGCCCTCGCGCCTCTCCCTTGCCCAGCCTGGACCGCCTCCCACGCAGCCTCAGCAAACGCGCCCTTCTCTACGCTCCCTCATGCTGCTTCCACTTCACGTGTCCAGTCCCATTTTATCTATAAACAGACTCCTCTGGAAAGCCGTCCTGGTAGTACGTTAATTACCAGGACCCAAACACACCTGGCCCTAGTTAGCAGGGATCGTTTCTGCCCTCTAGGGGTGGAGAAGAGGCCCTTTTGGGGGAAGGATTAGAAGTAGCTGAGCACCCAGGGGAGCTCATCCTGGGAATTCCAGAATCTAGAGGCAGGTCCAAAGAGACTGGGGGTGGGGGGCAGGGAGAGGGCACTGTCTCCAGGTGGATCCCTGGCAATGGAAGACCTCTCTAGACCTACATCCTGGTACTAGCCAAGGCTCTCCTGGTTGGGGTAGGTGGGTTCTACTCCTCCTGTGGTCCCTGCCCCCTCCCCAGTGGGGAGCTGAGTGGAACTGGTCTCTCCTAGGAACTGTGGCAGGAGCAGAGGAGACCCCGCAGGCCCGTCATGGGCACCCATTTCTGTAGGCCCCCTTGTGACCAGGGTGATCTCCATAAGTGGGGAAACTGAGGCTCTGAGGCCTGATGGAGTCTCTGCAGAAGGGAGCGTGGGGCCTCCCCTACTCCTGAACCAGGTAACAGGGAAAGTGAGTGGACTCGAAGACGAATGGCCCAAGGTCACGTGGCAGCTGCGAGCCCTGGGTCAGCTGCTCTGGCTTTGGAGCCTCAGCGCCCGCATCTGTAACATGGCCAGCAGCCCCTTCCCCCAGGGGCTAATGGAATGGGCTCCAAGGTTTCCCTGGTATCCTCTTCAGGACCCAGCGGGAGCTAAGCGGGCTCTGGGAGGTAATGGTCTCTAGACTGGAAGCAGGCCTGGTCCGGGCTCTGAGGTCTTGAGTGTGGTGGTGGAGTCCTGCCTTGTCCAGAGGTAGTGGAAGAAATGCTCTCTGAAAGGTCATCCTCCAGAGGCCTTGGGAAGCCTTGCTGGCGTGGGATGGGAGGTCTGGAGATGGCAGAGGAGAGCGGTGCAGCGCTGGGGTACGAGGTGGGGCAGGCAGCCTCATGGTGGCCTCTGTCAGTCACCAGCTGTGTGATCTTGCAGCTTGCTCCACCTCTCCGGGCCTGGCTCAGCTGTTTGGTTCGAGGCTGTCGTGAGATGCCCATGATTTAAGGGCAGTTGACAGCTAATTTTGGCCCCTTTGGAGCAGACTCCCTAGAACTGCAGCCTGTCAAGGATGGGGATGAGGGGACCAAG
The DNA here is from genome assembly GCF_024711535.1 of Dipodomys merriami. Lineage (NCBI taxonomy): Eukaryota > Metazoa > Chordata > Mammalia > Rodentia > Heteromyidae > Dipodomys > Dipodomys merriami. The sequence goes on from NW_027206069.1 coordinate 2,656,292, forward strand.
TGGCCTTCCGTCGAGACTTATTCCTGGGGCCAGAGACCGGGTGGCATATGACAGACACACACTGACCATTGGACAAGATAGATGTTTCCTTTCTCTCCTATAGAAACCTGGGTTTCAGGGCCCACTGTTCTGCGAAGCTCAGGAACCGAGGCCCTGTCTCCTCTGCACCTGCCTTCTACTTAGTCCAAGAAAGCTCTCAACTGGTCCCAACTGGGGGAGGAAAGGAGTAGCCTTTGAGCTGACCAGGAAGTGCAAGATGGCCCTTAGGCTCATGTTTTATTGGCCAAAGTGTAGTAACACAGTCACTCGACCCCAGGGAAGGCTGGGGTGTGTGGTCCTCATTGTGGACCACCATGCACCCGGCAAACCTCAGGGGTTCTATTCCCCAGGAAAAGAGAGAACTGGTGCTTTGCCAGACATGGGGGTGCTGTAGGGGACACTGCGGGTGCTGAGGGGGAGGTGCCAGGCTCAGTTTGGGGTGGAGTTCATTGTGGAGGAGACACTTTGCTCTTGAGGTCTCCAAACTACGGTGCTGCTCCTGCCCCGGCCCCGTCCACACATACTTAGTTGCACAGCACTTGCTGCTTAGTTCACACCCCAGAGCCACACATCTCCAGATGGGGATCCAGATCTGCTTGGACATCCTGTGCTGCCACTGTGCCTACGTCCTACTGTAGACGCCCTGATGAAGGGTTATAGCCCGATGAACCCATTGCAGATCAAAAATAGCGCAAGTGGAGACTGCATCAGGACACCTCGCCTTGGCAGTGGCACCCGGGAGACGTGTTGCCCCTCGTGACTGCCAGGCTAATTGCGCACCTGGGCTTCCTCCTGCAGCCCAGCATCCCAGAAGAGCCTGGTATTGTGTAGAGCTTGCCTGGGAAAAGATCCCAGTTCAAATCTCATACTACCCCTTCCACGGAGAGCACGTGCTTCACACCCTCGCGCGCTGACAGCTGTAGCCTGAACCCTTCGCTTGGAGGCCGCCTGCATCTTCTGCGAGGGAGGCCAGTGGTTCTCCTCCAAGTGTGGCCTTCCCTGGGGCAGAGGCTGCAAAGCAGGACGCACTGTCAGGTCTGAGGTGAGGCTCTGTCTCCTTGGCTGTCCCTCAGAGTCAAGTGCTGAGGGAAGCTGGGTCTCCAGGTTTCCCTCTTCCCACCTCCAGGGACCTTAGGGTGTTAGGGGTCCTTGGTCCCCTACACACAGAGACTGTGCTCATTGAGTACCGTGGAGTCTTGGCTTGGCTCTTTTGCTTCTTTGGTCTAACGCAGAAATGCCCCTGTATCTACTCCCAAGACACCAGCTTGGGTGCTGGGTGGGAGCTAGCCTGGGGACCTCCAGGGGAGAGGATTTTACCTGGCTGCCTGCGCTGGCTCAGAGCCTGTTGGTACAGGGGCTTAGCCAAGCATCAGACAAGTTCCTGTGGCTCTCCACAGACCTGGGATTACGTTCTTCCCTCTCCACTCCCTGCCTTGGGGCTTACAGGCAAGTTATAACCTCTTTTCTCTCCCGAGACCCTGACACGGCTCCATCTTTAGGGCAGTATGACTTTTTAATGGTACTGGGAGTTTGAACTCAGGGTCTTGCACTTTCTTGGCAGGTGCTCTACCACTTGAGCTATACCCACAGCCCTTTTGAAAGTTATTTAACAGGGTCTTATGCTTGTTGTCTGGGGTGGGCCTATGACAGTGATCCTCCTTCCTATGCCTGCTGGGTAGCTGGGATTACAGAGGGGTGTTACCCTACCCAGCAGGATAGTGTGAATCTTGTAATAGGCATGTGTCTGGTTTTGTTGTTGTTGTTGTTGTTGTTTTTTGCTGCAGTTGCTTAGGAACTCAGTGCCCAAACTGAAGTCTGACGTTGGGTATCACACTCTTAATGCTTTCCTGCTATTATTTCTTTATCTTCCCCTTTACTCCCTTGGGAACAAGGTGGAGGGCCACACTGTTTGGATGCTTCTGAGGTCTGAGGAAGGAGGCTCCGTGTGGAAGAGGCTGGCAGCTGCGTGCCGTGCCGGCGGTGGCCACGTCCAGGGAGAGCTGCCCCCCCACCCCCTGCAGGCCCGCACTAAGAGGGACAGAGCCAGAGACTTGGCCCAGGAGTGTCCTCCCTTGGGGGCCGAGGGAATCGTGGCTCCTGCGCCGGGGAAGGGCGCTCAGGCCCCCAGCACACAGCCGGTGGCGCTCCTGCTCCTCACCCCAGGGACCCCTCATTCGGGGTGTGACTGAGGGGTCCCATCTAGGCCCCAGGTGGCCTCCTTCCCAGCTTCCCCTCCAGAGGCCCTCCTCCCCTAGCCTGCTGCTCTCCCTGACTCCAAAAGGAAGGTGCCCGAACTTTCTGGAAAGGATTGGGATGTCTGGTGTTTGTAAATTTCCCTGTCACTGCTGTTGTGTTCTATGGTGCAGGAGGGGGAATGGGTGTGTCCACTTCATTGCTTCTCAAAGGTCTTGGGGTATCCATGAACACAAAGGGCCTCAAGACCGTGGCCTAGTGGAGAGATGGGCGGGGGTAGGGTGGGTGGGGTGCTGGGAGGGGACGGCGGGGGGGGGGGGGAGCAGGTGCCATGTCATCAGTTGACAACTATTGTATTTCCTTTCAGTCTGCTTTCTATGCAGGTGCACAGCACACATGTATGGGCATGTGTGTGAGTCTGTCTTCCTGCAGCGGAGACCAGGCAGATTTTATCTTGTCTTCAGATTTTCTGCAACTTGGTTTTTTTTTAACTCCCATTTTCTGGTTCTGTCTTCTTTCTGCTTGCCATGAGCATGCCCCTACCCCTCAGCCATTCAGCAATGTGTCTCTCCATTCTGAAGCCCTCCTCACCAGCTGCTGTACCCAGAGGTCATAACCACTGTTCACAGTGACCCCGCCCCCCCCACAGATGCCCGCACCTCACCCTGCTGGACTGCAGGCCCACACCGGCTAGCGGCTGTCCAGTTGTAGCACTGTGATAAATGTGTGGGAAGGGGCTGGGAAGGTGACTCAGTGGTAGAGCGCTTACCTTGCATGCCTGAGGCCCTGGGTTCGATTCCTCAGCACCACATAAGCAAAAAGAAAAAAGCTGGAAGTGGTGCTGTGGCTCAAGTGGTAGAGCGCTAGCCTTGAGCTGAAGAGCTGAGGGACAGCGCCCAGGCCCAGAGTTCAGGCCCCACCACCGGACCCCCAAAAAAAAATGTGTGGGAAAAATGGATGAAAATGAGAATGATCGCTGGCTCAGAGCTGTGCCCGAGCTGTTAGCTCCCCTGGTGAAGAGGACAAACATGTGTTCTTTGTGGGGGGGCAGAATGGGGCTTGCTCATTTGTATGCCTCAGTGCCCTGCATGGACCTTGGCATACAAAAAATACTCACCCCCTAAACGTCAGCCGAGTGAGCCTGGCTACGTGCGTCATGCAGATGTTACTGCAATGACAGAAACACAACTTATACTAGTTTAAGTGAAACATTGCTTCTCACGCTGGGAAGTCCAAATACAGCCCTACCTTCAGGTATAGCTGAATCCAGGAGCTCAGAGAGTGTGGGGACTCAAGACTTCTTCCCTTTCCGTCTCCCCATTCTCTCTGCCTTGGCTGTCTGAATGTCGGGTGAGGAAGGTCTTGAGAATGTATTTTTTTTTAATGTTTTAAGGTCACAGATAAAGAGAGAAGACCACCCCCCCCCTTCCCCGCCAAAGCTCCATACAACAAAACTCTCACGAAATAGGAAGATCTGGGTCTGGGTCACGTGCCTTGTCCTCTTAAGACAAAATTGAATGTGATGGCTTCTGACAGGAAAAGGGGCCGTTATTGGAAGGAGAGGGAGGAGTACTGGCAAAGTGAAAACCACTTCCTATTGTTCAATAAACTGTCCAATGTCAGACCCAGATAATGAGGAGGGAGCAGAAGATTTCTCCCCCATCATTATTGTAATGGAAAAACCCACCACGAGTCCAAGTGAATCATCATCATCCTGATTTGCAAGCACAAGACTGGCTCTGAATAGTCCTGTAACTCAGCACGGACAAGGAGATGGAGGACTGTGAAGGGGTTCCACACCCTGAGGTGCCATGGGAAGAGGTGCCTCTTCTTCCTTGGTGTTACTGAGCTGGGCTATGGCAGCAGACAGCCTGTGTCCTCCTCCCCCTCCCCCTCCCCCTCCCCCACCCCCGGGTGTGGGTGTGCCAGCTATGGGGTGAACATGGGGGAGGGGGGTCTGGGGGAGGGGGGGCAGGGAAAGCTCTGTGTCCTGCAGGACTCCCCTCCGGAAGCACCAGCATTCATCAGGAAAATCTGTTGGGAAGGGAACCAGCAGCTTCTTGGGGCAGAAACACCCTAATTGATAACAGCTGTCATGTTTCCTGTGGCACCGAACAGAGCTGAAACTTATGTTTCACAATTTACTAGCTGAGTTCACGAGCTTTTGACAGTTCAGTCATATTTCCTGAAGTTATAAAAAATATTTTCTTTTCTTGGGGTGTGGCCACTTCTATGCCTTCACCCGCTTGCGTGGCTTCACCCCACCATACAACCTGGGTGGAGAAAGGATTCTGCCATCAGACAGGGTCCCCGAGATGTGTCAATTATATTGATGTGAAAAGAATCCATTTCCTTGTTAGATCTCATGGAATTTCACGGATGCTCAGACTGACAGTCCTGACTGAGCTGCAGCCCACCCAGGTACTCTGGGTTCTCGAGTCCCTCAGCTGGGAGACCAAGAGCCTGGGTAACATTTGGGGACTTGAAAAAGAGACTTACATTGTTTGTGCTAATTATTTGAGCCGTAGGCACTCAGATCGAGGAGTCCTTAATGTTAATTGTCTTCCCCACTATAGCCAATTGATTTTGAGTTGGGTGAGTGAATGGATGGGTGGGTGGGTTGTATATGGATGGTAGATTGATGGATGAGTGAATGGCCGGATAGAGTAGATGGGTGAATGGATGGATGGGTAGGTGGGTGGGTAGATGGACACAAGAGTAGAAGTTAGAATGGATGTGTAGATGGTAGATGAATGGCTAAGTGGATAAATGGGTGAATGGATGCATTAGTAGGTGGATGATGGATGAGTGAATGGATGGATGAATGAGTGAACAGATGGATGGATGAGTGGACAGGGGGTGATTGGATGTATAGATGAGAGTGTAAGTAGGAGAATGGATAGTGGGTATATGGATGGACACAGGAGTGAAAGTTTGGACAGATCAATGAGTGAATGGATGGATAAGCGATAAGGAGGTGGATGAGTGAAGGGTGGATGAGTGAGTGGATGGATGAGTGGATAGGTAGGTGAGTGGGTTGGTGGGTAGCTAGATGGATGATAGGATAAATAGGCAGATGGGTGGATACAGGAATGGAAGTTTGAATGGATGGATGGATGGATGGATAGATAGATGGATGGATAAGTAGATAGGTAGGCGGGTGAAACGATGCAAAAATGAATGAGTACGCAGATGAATGGATGGGTGGACACAGGAATGGAAATTTGAATAGATGAGCAAGTACATGAATGAGTGAGTGGATAGGTTGATGAATGGATCAATGGGTGGCTAGATGCATAGATGGATGAATGAGTGATTGATGGATGGAAAGGTACAGGAGTGGAAGTTTGGATGGATGGGTGTGCATGGATGGATGGATGGATGGACACAGGAATGGAAGTTGGGATGAATGGGTGGGTGGTGGATTTGGGATGGGTGAAGTTTTCTGAGCCAAATTAAAATGGGGATGGTCAAGTCTCCCTCTGGCCCTCCCAAGGGTGCCTCTCAGCACTATCACCTCTAATCAAGGAGAGAGTGGGCCCTCTCCCCCATCCTGTCCTCTGGAAATTCCCACAGCTTGAAAGTGAGGATTCAGTTTACTCACTCAGGGCCCAGCAACCTCCTCTAGATGCTCAGGCGGGAGAGGAAGGTAGGGGAGAGAGGAAGACAGAGGCCTCAGTGCTGGAGGCTGTGACTTTAAGCAAGAGGTGTGTGTGTGTGTTTGTATGTGTGTGTGTGTGTGTGTGTGTGTGTGTGTGTGTGTGTACATGAGGGAGTATGAGCATGCTTGCATGTGCATGTGTATGTGGGTGTGTATCTGTGCACATTGTGTGAGGAATGCATGTGTGTGAGTGGCTGGCCGTGCTGTGGTCTCTGTGCACAGGTGGTCTGGGAGCTGTGGCTCTGGATGCCTCTGTGTGTGTTCAGGAACACGGCCTACCTGGGTCCTGGGAACACAGTACCCTTCTTCAGGGGCTCTGCATCACATGTGCCTTCTTTTCAAAACCCTGAACTCTGGTGTAGTCAGATGATGTTAGAAGCTCACCATGGGTATCTTGCTGAGAGGCCAAGACAGGGCCTTTCCACTGTCAACCCTCCTTGTCCCCTGCTTTCCCTCTGCTGAATACCCAGTCACCTTAGTACCTGCATGTACTCCCAACTCTCACGTGCAGAGAAGAGACCAGAGAACAGGGGGTTTCAGGCCTTGGCCAATGTCACATAGCTACAAATAGCAGTGCAGAGACTTGAGCCGGTACAGAGCAGTGTCCAGGGGGTGTGGCGGACCATGCTCGGCTTTGATTTGAGGGCCCCATGCCGCTAAGCCGGCATTCTAAGCTGAGCCACACTTCCAGCCTTTTCTTTTTGTAAATTAATTTATTTTTATTGTTATTATAGAGTTGATATACAGAGGGGTGACAGTTATATGAATCCAAGCCTTTTTGAACTATGTCTTCCCTTCCCCGTCTCTCTCCCAGCTTCTCCCTCCCATTCCCACCATAAGATGTACAGTTCATTTTCCACATAGTATCTAGTGAGTGCCACTGTTGTATTTGTTTACCCTTTGTTCCAGCTTTTCTGTGCTTCCCCTTCCCCTCCCAAATAAAGCCAACTAACAAACGAGATACAAGGAGAAGAAAACAAAAACAGTAACAACAACTACGAAAAATCATCTCGTTTCATTTTCTTGGAGTTCATTTCACAGATTATTATTTTATATGATCATCTGCACATAGCTATTGAGCCTTTGTCAACCACTCCTATCCATATCCTCCTTTGGTGTCAGGATGTGAACGTCTAGAGTCCTATATAATTTATCATGTCCCTGTGTGTATGTATGTGTGTATATATATATATATATACACACACATACACACACATAAATAAATAAATATATATATTTAATCATTCAATGTGTTTCTTGTAGATTTATAGGCATATTCTAGTTACTACAATTGAAGGAAACCATGGATCCTATATTTCTTTGGCTCTGGCTTACTTTGCTTAATATAATTTCTCACCAAACTGCTTGAGTTGAGCTGAAACTTTGGCAAAATGGCAGGGTATAAAATCAACCCTCAAAAAATCAGTAGCTTTTCTATATGCCAACAACAAGAAGAGTGAGTCTAAAATCAGGAAAACAACTCCTGTTGTACTAGCCTCAGAAAAAAAAATACTTAGAAATTAACTGAACCAAAGATGTGAAGGGCCTCTGTTGTGACTTTAAACTTCTGAAAAAAAGGGGCTGGGAAGGTGGCTCAGTGGTAGAGCGCTTGCCTTGCATGCCTGAGGCCCTGGGTTCGATTCCTCAGCACCACATAAGCAGAAAATGTTGGAAGTGGGTGTTATGGCTCAAGTGGTAGAGCACTAGCCTTGAGCTGAAGAGCTCAGAACAGCGCCCAGGCCCAGAGTTCAAGCTCCATGACCAGCAAAAAAGAAAAAGAAAAAAATAAATAAACTTCTGAAAAAAAGAAACTGAAGCAGGTTTAAAGAAATGGAAAAACCTCCCATGCTCCGGGATGGAAGAATTCGCATGGTGAACGTGGCGAGACGCCCAGCCTTTTCTTTCACTGCCTGCGCCTCAGTCTGCCTGATGTCAGGGCTCTCCGTGGAGCTGGGCTGACAGGCCTGCGCTACCACACCCAGTTATCAGTTGTAAAGGGTCTCAAGAACTTATCTGCCTGGCTGGATCCAAGCTGGGGCTCGCAGCGAGTAAGGGGTCTGTCCCTCTTGTCTTTCCGAGAGGCTGCTGGCAGGTTTGTAGACACAGGCCTTGGAGCAGGGGGCTTGAGGAAGGGGGGCAGAGCCCTGTTGGAGCCCAGCTGTCGGCCACCTGCTTGGCTCTGCCTCTTGCTGATTGAATCATAGAGTCTCCCGTGCCTTAGTTTCTCCATCGGCAAAACAGGGAGTTACAATGAGGTCTTCTTCAGAGTGTTGATGTAAGGTGTGTAGATCGGGGTGCCAGCCAGGAAGAGGTGGCATGCCAGCCCTTCCTGGAGTGAGCGCTCTCAGGCCCACTGGCTCTGATGCCAGTGTCATATGCCACCCTGGATAAGAGGGGACCCAGTGCCTGGGGACCACGGGAATGACCTCTGGAGGGAACCCCACCACGTGACAGCAGCTGTGGCAGGAGGGGCTTCGGAGGAGTTGTGCTGGAGCCATGGCTTTTCCTCCTGTTTGGGGAGAGGGAGGGGGACAGAGCGGGACGAGTGGGTTCTGTTTTTATGCTAAATTATGAAACATCCCAAACCTACAGAAAAGGACAGAGAAAAATATAACCACATCCACACCCACTGCTCAGATTCAGCACAGAGCAACATTAGTTTTTGGATTTTACACATGAAATAAACATTAGTGTTGGCTAGAGGCCTGGTCCTCCTCAGGACGCCCACCCTCCCTCCCTCCCTCCCTCCTCCTGGGGACCTCCTTGGGATGTGGCCCACAAATGTACTTTAGGTGATTTGCGTACCTTTCATAAATTCAGTATCCTTTTGTATATTTCCTTCTTGGGCAACTTGCTTTTCCACCTCGTGTGACTCTCTTCCGTGGAGGAAATGGTCACAGACATCAGCCACTTTGAAGACTCCAGGGCTATGGGGGTGCCAGGCCCTTTCCTTCTCCGCATAACCACTCCACATGGCAGCCCTAGACCCCCAAAACAGGAAAACAGAAGCAGCAGGCCCCACTCAGGCTTGGAGCCAGTGTGGGAGTGGCCACAGCAGGTGGTCCCCAGACCACTGCTGAGGACAAGCCAGCTTGCTGGACTACCCTGAGCTGTAGCTGTGGTCTGCCATTTCCCGGGATGCTATGAAGCCTGTCCGTTCCCAATATTCGTTTTCTGTCCATGCCCTGACCAAGAGCCCTAGGGTTTCTCCATGTCTGCCCCTGTTCTGCCTGGTGAGGGTGGTTGATGCGGTTTCAGTTTGCCTTTCCTTGCTGTCTTCAAAGGTGGGGGCAGTTTAAGTTGCTGCTGTAACAAAGGATTGCAGCTTAGTCCTTAAAATTCTGGAGGTCTAAGTCAGACATGGGGCTGAGCTAAAATTAGACAGCTCCTCAGCCAAAATCCAGGTGCCTGCAGAAGACTCTAATGACAGCCTTTCTCTCTTTTTACCTTTTCCAGCTGTCCTTGGCTTGTGGTCCCTTCTTCCACCTTAAAAGCCAGCAGGGGAACATCTGAAATTCCAGACTCCTCCGACTTCCTCTCTCTCTGGTAAGAACCTCTGTGATGACATTGTGCCAGGTGGAGGCCAGGTGGCATATCCACTCATGGTTTTGGGGATTAGGGCATGGATGCCCCTGGGGGGGATGTCTTGCTGGCCCACAGGTGGGTGCCCCTTGTGCTTGTTTGCTGCTCCCTTTTCCACGTTGGGCAAGACCTGCGCCCATCTTTGTCCTCTCTGTACCACAGTGAGATATTCACATTTTTCTGATGGTCTACGTGCCATGAACACACTTCCAGTGTCTGATTTCTTATTTGTTTTTTTATTATTTATTCTTTGGCCACATAATCTTACTGTGTAGCCCAGGCTGGGCTTGGACTCGATCCTCCTGTCTCAGCCTGCTGAATTTGGAATTACGGGTGTGTGTCACCACACCTGGCTGCTTTGTGTCTTTTTTAATCACCAAGATGAAATGGCTCTTGTCAAACTGGGTATTGAAGGAAGCTTAACAAAGGTGCAAAGAGACCAACAGGGGCTTCCGGGCAGCCAAGGCGTCGCAGCTGCCTCGAGGCCTTTGGTGCCAGGATGGAGGCAGAGCCGAGCAGAGAGGCTCACACCACAGGCAGCATGTTCTATATCACAGGCCGCAGCCATGCTGCGGGAGAGGCGTGGGGTGATGACATCTCCTCCTGCCTCCCTCAACCCTGTGTCTTCTCCTGGGCCCCGGCTGGGTTCCTGCTGCTGGCCCTCAAAACCCAGAAGACAGTCCAGTAAGGGGGACTCCAGGAGAGCTGCTCTGCTGTCATGGTGGAGCACAGGCTACCCCACAGCCGCATTCCGGAGGACGGATGCAACATTTCAGCAGGTGTCCCAACTTTGTGAAGGCTTCTCCTGCTGTAGAGTATTCAGTTTATCATAGAGCACTATTTCCTTGATGTTTTAGTGTGTGTGTGCGCGTGTGTGCACACGCCGGTACTGGGGCTTGAACTCAGTGCCTATACGCTGTCCCTTAGCTTTCATATCCAAGGCTGGCACTCTACCACTTGAGCCACTCCTCCACTTCCAGCATTTTGGTGGTGAGTTGGAGGTAAGAGTCTCACGGGCTTTCCTGCTTGGGCTGGCTTTGAACTTTGATCCTTAGAGCTCAGCCTTCTGAGTAGCTGGGATGACAGGTATGAGCCACTGGTGCTTAGCTAGATTTTTCTGTTTTGAATGGAGTGTTTGCCTTTATCATAAGACCCCGGAGATACTCTTAACTATTTTTTGTGTGTATACACAATAGTAAGTATATATAACAAGCCTCCCTCTTTTATAGCTCAGCAGTGTTACGTGTACTCATGGTGTTGTGCAGCTGATCTCCACAGCTGTTTTTTATCTTGCAAAATTAACACTCTGCATCTAGTAAGCAGCACTGTGCCATGCTGGCCCCGCTGTGTCAAGTTCTACTCTGTTTTCTGTGTCTACCTGTTGGACAGCACTGGCTACTGCATGTGAAACCAGATGTACTCAGCCTTTCGTAACTGGCTTATTTCACTCAGCATTGTGTCCTTGGGTTCATCTACATGTGACAAATGCCAGAATTTCCTTCCTTTTTTGTCGGTTGTGGGACTTGAACTCTGGGCCTGGGCACTGTTCCTCAGCTCTTCAGCTCAAGGCAAACACTCTACCACTTGAGCTACAGCTCCACTTCTGGTTTTCTGAGTGGTTTATTGGAGATAAGTGTCTCATGGACTTCCCTGCCCGGGCAGGCTTTGAACCATGATCCTCAGATCTCAGCCTCCTGAGCAGCTAGGATTACAGGCGTGAACCACCAGCACCCGGCTTGGGATTTGAACTTGCCTGGCTTGCTTGGTCAGCTGGTGCTCTATTCCTTGAGCCATGCCTCCACCTCCAGCCCATCTTTTCTTTTTAAAGCTGGGTAGTTTTCAGCCAGAAGAATGTGCCATGCTTTCTGTTTCCCCATTCATCTGTCAGGAACCCTGGGCAGTTGTGAACACTGGGCGCTGTGAACGTGGGTGTACACACTGCCTTCCTCTGCCCCCACTGCAGATCTCGCTTTCTGTTCTCTCCATTATCTCCCCGGAAATGGAACTGCTGCATCTTATGATTGTCCTGAGTGAGAAACATGAACAGACACATTTGTGTATTTCCACAATGTCTGAATGTACTGAAAGGCAACGAAGTCACAAGCCCATCAGTTTCAAAGGCATCAGTTTGCTGGGGATGATTGAGTACGTTGGATGGCCAGGTCCATGGGAAATACAGCTGTTTTTGTTTTTTGTTTTTTGTGCCTCTCTTGGTGACTAAGTTACCTCTTAGATCCTATATTACACTTCACATAATAGTAAGATATAGGTTAGAGAATGGCCAAGAGAGGGTTAAAGCAGTGCAGAACTCAGGGCCTTGCTGGAAGGTTGGAGAGCTGATAACCTCCCAAGAGAAAGTCTCTGTGGAGACCAGATAGGTCTATCAAACCACAGGTGCAGAGCTGTTCAGCTGTGGGTGCTGGCCATTTTGGGTGTTAGTTGGAAGTGTGCTGTGTCTTACAGACTGGAGGAAGTGCTCAAGCTGGAGCCCAGGGACGGAGGCAGAGGTTCCCTGTGCTCAGTTTTCCTAGACAAGGTTTGTGATAGGTGACAGGGTGAGATCTGCGTGCCTGGCACACCTCAGTCTGGGGTGCTCCTCCTCCGACAGCCCCAGATGAGTGGGTTACACCTGGTGCGATTGATAAGTTCTGATGGGACATGATATATTTACAAGTGTAATTGTTTATTGGTGGAAATAAGTTATTTATCAGTTTGTGCCTCATGGTATGCTGGCAGATGGTGGTTGTTTACTTGTATAAACAAGACATAGTGTCATCCTGTCTTGACGCTTAGACTAAAAATGGAGTAACTCAGGTCAAAATTGTCACTTGAAGAAAGGAGTAAGTCAGAGCTAGGCATCGCCTGCAGGTGCTGTTTATACAGCACAGCGGGGGGCTGGCAGGGCCAGGCGACCCCTGACCCCTGACCCTATTTTTAACTTTCTAAAGAATCACTGTATTGTTTTTCACAGAGGATGCATGGTTTACATTCCCACCAGCCACACCTCCCATGTTGCACACCCTGACCAACTCTTACCGTCATGCATGGAGCTTGGTGCTGCTCACTGCGACTCTAGGGTATGCTTCACACTCTCTTAGCCCTTAGTTTGCAGGTCTGTGCTGCACTGGCCGCCAGTGCTGGTGTTGTGTGCAGTGAGGATGGGTGATATGATGTTCTTTCTGGTCCCAGCCCTCTTGACCATCCAGTCCACCATTCCGTTCTGCTGTCTGCTTTGTGCTGTGGTCCGCCGGTCCTCCCTGTGTCTGTTTTTTATATTTTGATTTGGTAAGTCGCTCTGTCCCCTTCCCTGCCACGATGCGCACAACCTCCCCGCAGTGTGTGGCCTTGGTCCTTCTCCCACCAGGTGGTGGGCCTGCGTCCCCAGGCAGACCTCCGTGACTGCCCGGCACTGGGTAACTGCTGAGCGTCAATCACAGCATGCCGCATGAGCACTCGCATGTGCACGCCCCTCCTCCCCCACTACACATAGTTCTCTTGGGCTGCTCGCTCCTGTTCCAGAGCCCACTGGCATCCTCAGAGGAAGCCCAGCTACCACAGGCCACAGAGCGTCCCCAGCCGACATCTGCAACAGCCCTGGAAACCTGCAAAAGGAGGCTGAAGAGGACATCGGGCACCTTCCATCCCGCTGCAGCCCAGAGAGCCCTGGAACAGCTTAGAGGACTCTCAGCAGAGCCCCACCTGCTCCTACAGCACCATGGTCACTCACCACCTCTGACTGAACTGCGAGCGTGTGCCACGCTGCCCAGGCTCCACGTTCCCACGCTGTCCGCCTTCGGGTCACCCCTGGAACTCTACTTTCCTGGGAACACCTCCTCCAGGAAGCCCCCCTCAACACAACCACCCTGCCAGGCTTTCTGAGTCGCTGAGCTGTCCTTCCTCCAAGCAGGGGAGCAGGCCTTTCCCGGGCCTCATGCAGGCCCGGGATGCCAGGGCCACAGGGGTGTGGAGAATGAAGTCCAGGTATGCCCGCATGTATACTCATGCATACACACAAAACATTCATGTCACACACATGCATGTCCACATGCTGACCTGTACGCACATGGAGCACGCGGAGCACCTCCCACACTGGCCCATGCATAGACACACGCAGTTACACTTAGATCCATGCACACACAGACACATGCATACACACAAGCATGTCACACACACCCATCCATGCAGACCCACATCACAAGCACATACACACAAGCATTTCTTTGTAGACACACATGTACACATGGGCACACATCTGTGCTGCATCTCTGGACATAGCTTCCTCCCATGCAACTCCCTTGCTGAGCCGGGCGCCCCTCCTGCGGCCTCCAGAGACAACAGAGACGGAGAACAGTGTGTTGGCAAGCATCTCCAGCACGTTCACAGTGCCCAGGCTGGGGACGGGGAAGGGCTCTCCCCTAAGAGCTGTCAAGTGACTGAACTGAGCCAGAGTCCGAGAGCATGTGTCTGAGGAAGGCCCCTGGCATCTCAGCCCCGCTTGCTTCCTAATGGGTGCTGCCGATTCCAGAGGTGCCAACCTGTGCTTAGCATGCTGCCGGTGGAGTGTCTACCTGGGAACCACTCTGTGTGTGTGTGTTGTGAATCCTTGTGTTTCTGGTGTGGGATACATGTCTGTGTGTGCTGCGTCGTGTGCGTGTGAGCCTGTGCTCGTGGGAGGTGTCAGTGGCATTGTGTGATTGCTTGCATGTCTGGCATATGGCATATGTCTGCACAGGTGATCATAGAGTGTGTGAGTGTGTACTCTGAAGTGTGTGTCTCTGCATTGTGCACTGTGTGTTGGAGTAGGTTATGTGTGTATGGTATATGACAGCTTGTGTGTCTGTCATGTGTCTGTGTGCATGTGGGGTGTGTCTGTGTGCATGTGGGGTCATCTATGTGTGTATGAAGAGCTGGACAGGTGCAGGCTTGCTCCAGGGCATGAGGAAGGGCCTAAAACCTGGCTATCAGGGTTGGCTACGGTGGCAATGTCCTGGGGCCCTCAACATCTCCTTGCGTGGAGACCACTTCCTTGGCATAATGGTATCCTGGGGGCCCCAGTGGCTCCACTAGTGGGGTTTGATTGTTTAGATTCCATATATAAATTTCTTTTTGTGCCTTGATTATTTCACCTAACATAATGTCTTCAGGTTCATTCATCCACACTGTCACAAATGTAAGACTTTATTCTTTTTGAAGGCTGAGTAATTTCCCACATATATAAAATATAATATGGCATTTTCTTTACTCAGTGGAGGGCATGGAGGTTGGTCTGAGGCTTGGCTGTTGTGAACAGGACGGCAGAGATGTCCCTTCCCCATCCTCTGTCCAGTTCCCTTGGGTATGCTTCCGGGCTGGGATGGCTGGTCACCAGGGAACTCCAGCCTTCATTTTTGGAGGAACCTCCACACTGCTCTGCACTGATCCATTTTCCATATTAATCTCCCTCCCTCCAGCAGCGTACAGGGTGCCCTGGCCCACACCCTGGCCCACGCCTGATGCCTTTGTCCTGCTGCTCTGAGCTGCTCTACCAGGCGCTTCGGTTTGGATTTGTGTTTCCCTCATGCATTAGTGAGATTAGTTTGTCCTCCTTCAGAAAATGTCTGTAAGGTCCTTTGCCCATTTTAAAATCCAGCTGTGTGTTTTCTTGCTATTGAGTTGTCTGAATTCCTTAGATATTAGCTCCAATGGAAATGCATGGCTACAAACAGGTGGCCTCCTCACACTTCCTATGTTGGCTATTTCTTTTCTTGACCATTTCCTTTGTTGCGTGGAAACTCTTGCAGCTAAGGCTTCTTATTTATTTTTTGCTTCTGCTGCCTGTACTTTTAGTGTCTTATCTAGGAGCCAATTCCTTATTGTATGTATGTAGGTAGGTAAGTATGCATGCATACATTCATGCGGGTGTATTTGCATGCATGTATGAATGTATCTTGTCTCTATCATCTATCCAATCTACCATTGGTTCTCCTGAAGAGAGTACCCAGACTAGCATATAGTTTAAAATGTTACCTTTTCCTTTCGCATACTGACATTAATTAGCAAATACTATACAACAAGCTGAGACACCATGGGAAAGAGAAAAGTAATTTATATTTTACACTGTCAGTGGTACCCTCCCCCTGCTGGAATTTTTTTTCTTCAACTAGTTGTACAAAGGGGTTTTAGCCTCTGCTTCCCCCCCGCCCCCTGCCCCAAGTCCTGGGCTTGACCTCAGGGCCTAGGCGCTGTCCCTGAGCTTTTTGTGCTCAACCCTAGTGCTCTACCACTTTGAGCCATAGCTCCACTTCTGGTTTCCTGGTGATTAATCAGAGGTAAGAGTCTCATGGACTTTGCTGCCCGGAGTTGGTTTTGAGCCACGATTCTCAGATCTTGGTGTCCTGACTAGCTAGGATTACAGGTGTGTGCCACCAGTGTCTGGCTCTGCTCCTGCTTTTTTTTTTTTAATTTAATTTAATTTCATTTGTGAACATACTGTACAGAGGGGTTACAATTGCACGGGCAGGATAATGCGTACATTTCTTACCAAGCACTGCAGCCTCCTCCTTTGTTTACCCTTCACATCACTTCCCAGCCTCCCCCCTTCCCCCCCATCCCCAGCCTTCTCCTTCCCCCTCCTCCTCCCTCCCCCCCCCCCCGCCCCCCCGCACCAACATTGTAAAGCTCATTTTGGACATGACAACTTGTACTTCTCATTGTTGCAACAGGTCCACCTGTATCCTTAAGCAACTGGTTTTTCCCCATCTCCTCCACAAGTTATACTGACATCAAATATAGCAAAGAGATAATCTTATAAATGCATTAGAAACACATGCATGAAAGAAAAAAACATTAAAATACACATCTAAGGGTTCATTTTCCTGACATCACATTATCTGACCTTTTCCGCTTGACTCATACATATACTAGATATTACAAATAAGGGAAACCATGGGACCTATGTTTCTTTGGGCCTGGCTTACTTCACTTAATATAATTTTTTCCAAGTTTTTCCATTTCCTAACAAATGGGGCAATGTCATTCTTTCTGATGGAGGCATAGAATTCCATTGTGTATATATACCACATTTTCTTGATCCACTCATCTACTGAGGGGCATCTGGGTTGGTTCCATATCTTAGCTATGGTAAATAATGCTGCAATAAACATAGTTGTGCTGGTAGCATTAGTGTGGTCTTGTTTGTAAACATTTGGGTAAATGCCCAAAAGTGGGATTGCTGGGTCATAGGGGAGTTCTATGTGAAGTCTTTTGAGGAAGCTCCATACTGCTTTCCAAAGTGGTTGAACAAGTTTACACTCCCACCAACAATGAAGTAAAGTTCCTTTCTGTCCACATCCCCTCCAGCATCTGTTGTTGTTAGAGTTCTTGATTTTTGCCGTTCTAACTGGAGTGAGGTAATATCTCAATGTTGTTTTGATTTGCATTTCTTTTATGGCTAGGGATGTTGAACATTTCTTCATGTGTCTATTGGCCATCCTTCTTTCTTCTTCAGAGAAGTTTCTCTTTAAGTCTTTCGCCCACTTATTTATTGGGCAGTTGTTTCTTTGAGGATTTGTTGTTGGGGGGTTTAATTTTTTGAGTTCCAAGTATATTTTAGATATGTCTGCTCCTGCTTTTTAAACAAGGGTACTACATTTTCTTTTGTCTTTCTCTTCTGATTGAACTCAGAGCCTTGTCCTTGCTAGGCAATCACTCTCTCTCCCACTTGAGTTACAGCCCTAGGTCCCCTTCTTATTTTGTTTTTGATACAGTTCTGCTCAATATATTTGCTTGGCCTGGCCTCAAACTCGAAATTCTCCTACCTCTGCCTCCCTGGTGGCTGAGGTTACAAGTGTGTACTACCAAGTCTGGCTGGGGCTTGTATTATCGTGTTGTATGGGACCCTGCAAATCACTCACTTTTTCCTTGGCTAGGGGCCCGAGATGAGTTTGGGGTCTGGAGTCTTCTGTCTGACCACAGGGATCCTGGCATTCCCTGGAATTTCAGCACTGTAGGCAGATCAGAGACCGGGGCTTCCTCTTTCAAAGAGCCACCCTCCTTTGAGCATTATCCCTTAGCAGGACATCTCAGAGACTGTCCTCCACTAGAGCTGTCAGATTTAGAAAAGCAAATAACCCAGGTTGTCCAGTTCAATTTGAATCTCAGGTAAAATAGTGAATTAAAACTGATTTAATGTAAGCATATCTGGTGTCGTATTTGGGACACGAGCTAAAAACTCTTTTGCTGAAATTGGTCATCCTGTGCTTTATTCAGCAGCACTCCCCACGTCCTTCCTTCCAAATTCTTCTCCACGGTCTAGCTAGAGCTCACCTTTTCCTTCCAGACCTTCTGCCCTGTGACCTGGTCTCCTGGACACAGGCCTCTGCTGTTTTCAGTTGCATTTTTCTGTCCTAAGTGTAACGAGTGTTGATTATACCAAAAGCACAGGCTAAGCAATAAGAAGAAAGCAAGAAAACAGAATCCCACTCACAGATGGCTCCTCAGTGGGACCTGTCTAGAGCCGTGTGCGTATGTGGATGCGTGCACCTTTGCAGAAATGTAGAAAAGGGCGCCTCCACCCTGAACCCCAATCTAGGCCCGCCGCCCTTCAGGCGAGCTTCATGAGTCCACAGAGGGAGTTTTCCCACAGCCTGGCTGGTCTCAGCCACCTGGGAGGGACTCTGTGCAGTCTGAGGTTGAGCTGCAGCTGGCACTGGGCTCAGAGAGACCCTTGTCCAGGTTGCTTCCTGGCTCTGGGCCTGAAGTAGTCAGGTGTCACAGACCCTGCGGTTTACCCAGCAAAAAAGAATTCCTCCCAGCTGCAGAAGCCGCAGGTGGTTGGGTTGGTTTCTGCTGAGGGGTGGCTCCCCAGCTTGGTGCAGGCCGCCATATATGGCCTTTCCCCCGCGTGTCTGTATCCTAATCTCTTCTCCTGAGGACTCTAGTCAGGTTGGATTCGGGCCCACCCTAATGACCTCATTTTAACTTAATCACCTCTTTACAGGCCCCATCTCCAAATAAGGCCACATTCCCAAGAACCTGAGATCAAGACTTGAGCATAGGAATTTGGAGGGAACCAGATCAGCCCCAAATGCCTTGGCCTGGCTGAGCCCTTTCCTCTTCCACGAGATGGCTCTGGGACCCCATTGCTCTGAGCCTGTCCAGGAGGGCCCAGCCACCCTGTGGGGCCCTGGCCGGATATTCAGACCTCATGTCCTCCACTCTGGAGGACCCTGCAGATGGACAATGAGGAGCTCGCGGCCTTTGGTCCCTTCCTCCTCCTCTGCCGGTAGCTCTTTCCCTTCAGGTAAATTCCTGGAGGAGAGTTGCTGGGTCAGAGGGACAGAGGTCAGTACCGCTGATCCCATCCCAAATCTTTGATGACTCCTGTCCCCTTTCTGACGCCTGCCCCATTCCCACCTGAGTTCCTGTGCCAAAGCTCTGCAGAGGGGTGAGGCTGGTTCCCAGGCGACTTCTTCCTCTCCACCTGGACACCTTCCTGCTCTGCAGCCTTGCGGAGGCTGCTTTTGCCTTCTGGACAGATACATTTTCTCAGCCCACCGCAGCTGCGCTTGTCCCCCACCAAAGACACCAGGACACCTTCCCTTGCATGTCTTCCCGGGGGGAGGGACGCAGCAGACTGTGGACTCTGTGGACTCTGAGTAGGATCAGTATGCTAGGCCCATTCTGGCTGGGCCTTGGGTAAACACTAGTGAGGAGGATGACAAACCCCACAGGGCCCCACCCTGTTTCCACCATACACCCCAGCAGACTTGAGGACAGAGTCCTGGGGGGTGGGGTGGGGGGAACAGGCCAGGGAGGGCTGCAGGCACAGACCTGCTCATACCAGACAGGTTGTCAACAGAGGGGGCCAGGGAAGGGCTGGAGGCAAAGCATGAGGGTGGGTTATAAACACAGTGTGCATGACCCGAGAATATGACAGGTATGATTGTGCAAATATGAGACAGGGCCTAGAAGGAGACCCCCAGCAGTTCAGGGGGGATTGCGAACGCTTCTATCCAAGGTTTCAGGCCAATGACCTGCACACACACACACACACACACACACACACACACACACACACACACACACACACACACACGGCACTACATCACTGAAACTCAGGTTGCAGGAACTACAGTTCTCTAGGTGTAATTTTTTTGTGGTATTTGTAGTACGTTTATTCTAGTTCAGTTCTCCAAAATGCTTGACCTGATGGGGTAAACCTATTTCATGACCCCCGGCATGAGGGAAATCTTGCTATTAAGGGTTTTTTACTTTCTGCTTTCTATGTTTCTGTATTTAAATTTTCATATGGATTTAGGTACCTCCCTTCTGCTTTTCCCTGAAAAAAGAAGCGATGAGATGCATAGGAATACCCGTCAGACTTTCTGGAAGGCAATTTAGCTACATAGGGCAAAGCAGGCCTGTTCAAAGATGTTCTGGCCTAGTTCACTTGAGGGAAGTACCACGGGGGGGTGTGTGGGGGGGAGGAGCAGAGCCGGCTCCAAGCTTCCTGAGCCCCCAATTTGCTAATGAACATCCTGATGTGCCCCCCCTTCCTGGGGACCTTGTGCTGTGGCCCCACCCACTCTTGCTTATTGACATGGAAATTGGGGGGGGGGTACCTGCCGGCAAAAGTAGCCGGGCACAAAAGGGCAACCAGCTCATGTTTTTAAGATGCGCACCTATTCACTCACAGCCTGGGGCAAGAGGTTTGAGAGTGCAGGCGCGGGAAGTCACCTAGGCCTGACTGCGTTTTCACCTCTGGACTTGCGGGGTCTGCGTCTGGCGCGTGTTTTTATAATAAGGGAGGGGTTGTAAAGATCGCAGGGAAAGGCAAACAAAAGAAAGGAGAAACCAAACAGGGAAAAGAGGGAAGGAAAGGAGGAAAGGGGAAGGGGGAGATGGGAAGGGAAGGGAAGGGGGGCGGGAGGGAGGCAGGGGAAGAAGGGAGAAAGAAAAGGTGTGTGTGTGTGGGGGGGCCCGAGTCCCGGACGCATGGCCTCCGAGGGCAGCGGGCGGCGCTGCCGAGAGCACGCGTCCGGTCAGGGCCGGGCACGTCGGAGGCGCTGGGGCGCGGGCTCCCGCGGGAAGCGAGGTTGCGTGGCGCGCCCGGGAGACGCCATCCGTCTCCGGGCCGGGGCGGGGTGGGTGCGGGCTGCGAGCGTCCGCGCTGCGCCACGCCGCGCGCCCCGTCCCGCAGCCGCGGGGGCCGGAGCTGGGCGCGTCTGGCGGGGCCTGGGGCGGCGGCCGCGGCGCTTCTTCCTCCCGGGGGTTTCGTGGCGTCCTTCCGAGCAGCCGGGCTACTTCGAAAGCCACTCAAACTTTCCCGTGTTTAGGGCGTCCGTTCCAAAAAGTTCTCCTGGAGGGGAGCGTGGGGCCGGGCTCGGAACTGGGGGGCTGCTTCGGGGTCTCCGCCAACCCACCTGCCGCGTCCCCCCTCTCCCGCCAGCGTCCCGTGCGCAGCACTCCCCGGGGTGCGCACCGCCCCGAGGAGGCCCGGGGTCCGCGGTCCCCCCCATCCCCGGCCTCGGCTCCCACAGCCACGTCGAAACTCCGTCCAGGTGTCCCTGGGGGCGTGCATCGCCCTCACCCCGGGGTCTGCGGGGGGCGCGCGGGGCGGGGCGCGGCGGCTGCCGTGAGGGTGCCCACCCCCCTTCCTGGGCTCCACCCTTCCACTTAGCCCGCTCCCCGGCCTGCGGCGGGCGAGGGTGTG
This sequence comes from Dipodomys merriami, assembly GCF_024711535.1. Lineage (NCBI taxonomy): Eukaryota > Metazoa > Chordata > Mammalia > Rodentia > Heteromyidae > Dipodomys > Dipodomys merriami. The sequence continues at coordinate 2,677,459 of NW_027206069.1, forward strand.
TGTGGGGGGGTCGGTTCCTGTTTTCAGGGGCAGAGGAGGGGGTGCCCGGGGCAGGGGTCCCTGTGATCTCCAGCCCAGCCGTGGAAGCCGCCGTTGGGGCACGCCGGGCTGATCGTGTGCCCACGGACCCCAGCCGCGGGCCGGGCCTGCTGGGGGCAGGTGCGCCGTGGGCGGGGGGGGGGGGGGAGCGAGGAGCTTGATGGGTGGGCCAGGGGTTCTAGAAAGTTCGAAGCTCCCTGCGCTGTGTCTCCTTATCCACCGAGGCTGGGGGGAGGGGGGGTTAGACGGCGGGAAGTCCTGGGCGTGCGCGCAGGCACGCGGGGCAGCGAGGGGAGGACCCCGAGCCCCTCCCGGCCCTCTGTCCAGGACCGCGCCCTCCCTGCGGACCCCTTCCCGCCCCGCCCACCGCCCGCGCCGGCGCCGCCTCCTTCCAGGGTCACAGTGGGGCGCGAGGGGAGGACCCGGGCTTTAATTCCCATCGCTGTTCACAGGCGAGAGAAGGAAGAGGACCAGCGGCCCCCGGCAAACAGTGTACTCCAAGTCTTTATTTTTGCAGCTCAAAAGAACTTTATATACAAGGAATCTTTCCATCCAAACCCGCGCCGGATGACCGTGGGATCAGGCCCCCCGCCCCCGCCCCGCGATCGGCAGCTCTGCCTTAGGAGTCCCAGACTGTGCCCCACCCCTGGCCTCAACTCCACCTTCCCAAGGAAAACCACCTGGGTCCCTCTCTCCAAGGAGTTCCGGCCTCCTCTCCTCCCCTGGCGGCGCGCCCAGCCTCGCCAGCGCCCCTCAAAGCCACCTTCCTCCGGTCCCGAAGCCGACCCCCCTCTCCCTCCCACCCCATTTTCGGCGGTTCCCCGCAGGGACCCAGGGCACTAGCCCCCGCTTGCTTTAGGCGCTGTTCCGAGCCCTCCGCGGTTCAGAGCCGGCTCGTGGACAAGACCAGTTAGAGTCGGTTCGTCATCAGCAGCAGGGTTCGCGAGAGCCCAAAACAAGGGGGGGGGCGCTCTCCTGGCCGGGCTCTCCCACCCCTCCCCCTCCCTCAGGGACGAGACGTAGACACACTAGCAGCAGGGCTCCTGCGCGCGACAGGTGGGTACCAGGCAACTAGCGGCGAGCTGGCGGCGCTGGCGACACCCAGCTGCGCGCAGGGCGCGCGGGCGTGGCCGAGGTGCCCGCGCGCCCGGCCGAGGAGCTCGGGGGAGGTGTGAGGAAGAGGAGGGGCAAGGCCCGGGGACGCAAGGGCAGAGCGCGTCCTGCCTGCCACCCCCAGGATCCCGAGAGGCTTTCAAACGAGCCAGGCAGGTACAGGTGAGTCCCAGGGAGGTCCCTGGCTCAGTATGGCCGCGACGCCGAGGTCCCACCAAACTTGACCTCGGAGGTTTGGGCCTCCTGCACGTGGGATTCAGAGGCCCGAAGGCCCTGCCCGCCACGATCGGTCTGTGGTCCCTTGGCGGTCTACAAACGACGGGGCGGGGCACCGTGGAGCTGTTGGTCGTAGTGCTCCAGCCAAGTGCGCAGTTCCGAGACCTGGTAGCCATCCGGGCCCCGGCCGCCCTGGTACATGATGGTGCCACCCTGGATGACGTAGAGGCGCTCGAAGTAGGCGCCATAGGCGGAACTGCTGGAGTTGGTCATGGTGTCCAGGACCAGAGCGCAGCCAGGCGCGCCTCGCTGCAGCACCCTCGCCGCACTGACCCGGTCCTCCAGGCTCCGGTGCTGAGGGATGACGTAGGGCGAGTCCGTGGTGACCCAGCCGTCGGAGGGGTGCGCTTCCTCTATGTAGATGATGAGGAAGTCCACGTCGCGCCGGTATTTGGTGACCAGGCGCTGGAAGGCGCTCATGCGCGCCATGAACGGTGGTCAGGTGCAGCTGCCGAAGTTGAGTACCAGCGGGCGATTCCCGCGGGCATAGTCCAGGATGCGCTGGCTCAGGAAGCCCTCGGGGAGGACTACCTCGGAGTTGGGGGCCGGCCCGCCCTCGTGCGCCTGCTTGAAGAAATCCAACTTCTGTCCGTGCCACACGGCCTTGAGCGACGCCAGGGTGCACAGGCGGTTGTCGTCGGACACGCAGATGGGTGGGTCGTCGGGGGGCGCCTCCTCGCCCTCACTGCTGAGCTCCACTTCGGGCTCGGGCTGCCCCCGGTGGCTGCGGCGCAGGAAATGCTTGCGGATGCACAGGAAGTCGAGGAGCCACAGCATGAAGGCCGTGCCCAGGAAGCGCGGGAAGAGCACGAGGCACGAGGCGGTCTGGGCGCAGAGCCTCAGAGAGTGAAGCAGCAGGGAGCGGAGCATGGTGGCTGCGGGCCCCGAAGGCCCCCGGGCCCCGTCGCCTTCCTGGACCACCAGCCTCGAGGCGGCCTGGCGAGGCATCTGCGTTGCGACCGCGCGGGGAGCTCAATTTATAGCCACGGCTGGAATTGGCGGGAGACTCCACCTCCGGGCCCGGGCCCGCCCCCCTGCAACTTGAGCCCGAAGGGATCACCCAGCGGCGCGGCCAATGCCCTAGAAACCGCGAGCCGGGGGCGGGCGCAGGCGGGCCGAGGGCGGAGCGGGCCCGGGCCGGCGGGGGCGGGCCTGAGCCCCGCAGCCGGCGCTCGGGGGCGAGGGGGGGGGACCCCGGCGCCGCCCGCCTCCCGGGACTTGGAGTCGGGTCTGGGACCCGGGCGCCCCAGGCGGAGGTCCCTCCGGCCAGCGCGGTCGCTGCGCGCGGTCTCGGCCCCCGCAGCCCGGCACCGGCCCGCGTCCCTCTCGCCGCGCACCTGAGCTGAGTTCCCCGGCGGCCGCCGCGCCGCGCCGGAGCTCCGGTTCGCTTCCCGCGCGCCGCCGCCGCCAACGCCGCCCGCGCCGCTGCCGCTCGTGCGGGGCCGCTGCCCAGGTATCGCGGAAGGCCAGGTCCGCGGTCGCCGCCTCGGTGGCCCGGACTCCAGCCCCGCGGCGGACGCGGGCCCGCGGGGAGGCAACTTTGCGTCCCCGCCGCCTCTCTGGCTCGCCCGCGGGCGCCGCTCGACTGCCGGAGCCCGTCCGCCCGCCTCCCGCGCGCGCTCACACTCGCGCCTCGCACACGGCCGCCCCCCGCACCGCCCCGCCACGCACACCGCGCTCGGCGCCCCCCGCCGCTGCCCGCCGCTGCCGCGCGCCGCTCCAGCCCGCGCAGCCCCGGCCGCGCCCGCCCCGTCCCATCTCGGTCCCCCGGGCGCTGCGGTTCCCCGGCCAGCGGCCGCCCGGGGTCCCGCGGAGGGGTGCCGGGGCGGGGGGGGCGGGGTCCGCGGACAGGCCCGCTGCCCGGCGCGGGAGCCCGGGGGCGCGGGGGGGAGGCCCCGCAGCCCCGAGCCCGCCGCCGGCTCGGGAGCGCCCCGGGCGTAGGGCGCTGCGGGCGCCGGGCGCGGGGCAGCGGGCGCGGGGCGGCGCCGGCCCCGGGCGGCTCTCCCACTAGGGGTAGCTGTTGCCTGAACGCCGGAGCGCTCCCCTCTCGCCGCCTGCCTCGCCCGGCGCAGCCCCGGCCGCCGGGCGCACCCGTCCCGTTCGTCCCCGGTCGTTGCTCTCCACCCCGGGAACGTCGAGACCGGAGCGCCCGAACGGAGCCACCTTCGCGAACCTGAGCGCGGCGGCCCGACTCACCGTGGAGGCGCCCTGACGCGTAAAGTGCGTACTTCCACCCGAGAACGTGGGCTCCGACTTTTTAGGGGTGCGGGGCAGCCCCCAACTCCACCAGCCCCCCCTCCCCCGCCAGTCCTGTCGCCGCGCCCAGGGCCGGATCCCTGGCCGCGCGGCGCGAGGCCGGCTGTACGGGCTTCGGGGAGGCGGGTTGGGGAGCGGCCTTGACCTGGGGTCTCCCCCCCCCCCCCCGCTTCGGCCCGCCGCGTCCCCGGGGCCAGGCCTTGGCCCAGCCGGCTGTGGTCCACCCCCGTCCGGGAAGCCGCGCTGCCCGGGACGCCCCGCGGTGCGGCCCGCAGCGCCTGCCGCCTTCGCCCGTGCGCCGCCCGCCCCAGGCACCGGGAGCCCAACTTCTCCGGACCCGGCAGAGAGCGCGCTCGCGTCCCGGCCGGCCGGCGGGAAGAGCGCCTTCCGCCACCCAGCAACTTGTCCGGAGAAGTTGACCGCGCGCAGGGCCGGGCGGAGCCGGGAGCCGCCGTCCTCCCCTCCGGTGCCCTCGCCTCTGCCGGGACGCTGCCCCCGCGGGCGCCGAGAGACCCGTGGCTCCGGCAGGCTGAGCTCCAGCGGGCGCGAGGATACTCCCTTCTCTCCAGATAGGGATAGCGGCGGAGAACTTCTCTCCCCAGAGAGGCCAGCAGGTCTGGCCCAAAGGTCCTTCCTCCCCCTGGGCGAGGGTCTTAAAGGCGGCCTCCAAGTTCTCCCTGAGCGCACCTGGCTGGGCGGGGGTCTCCTCCCCTGGCAGGCCACTTGTCCCGTCTGACTTCTCGCTTGTTCCCTATTCCGGCCTCTGCTTTTGGAGAGGGGTGGACGGACTGTCGGGCGGGGGCGGGGGTGGGGGGAAGGCGGCGGGAAGAAGAGGCGTTTGGAGAGGAGTGGAAGTATCAGGGGAGCAGGGGCTTTTGGAGAGGGATGGAAGGATAGGGGGAGCAGGCTTTTGGAGGGGGTGGAAGGATGGGGGGAGCAGAGGCTTTTGGAGGGGGTGGAAGGATGGGGGAGGAGGAGGCCTGAGGTTTTTTTCTGAAGGCTTGAGACTCCCGTTAGGGACTCCAGCTTTAGGTGGACAGTCTCCCCAGCCCTGACCTCCTGGTCTGTGAGAGGTGCCAGTCTAGGGTTGGGGTCCTGCCAGCCCGCACAGGATTTGGGACAGTTCTTCTCTCCACCATATCTAGTCTCAGAAAGTGAGAAGCCACCTTGGGCTGGGAGAGCGTTGTTGGGGTGGGCGTGGGGCTGCTCTTGGTGGTGTGCATGAGTGTGTGTGTACACGTGCACACGAGTGTGCGCACACGCATATGCTCTGGGGCAGATGCACATTGGGCTCCTGACCTCCCCGGGGGACCTAGCCCACGCGGGGAGGTGGAGAGGTAGAAAAGCTGGTGCCCCTCCTGACCCAGCCACCCAGGAGCTGCTGCTGTTCAATGGGCACAGGCTTCACCCACGCCTTGGGGTGCTCCGGTCAGACGCCCTCGCTTCCACAGCTCCTGGTGCAGGTGAGAATAGAGCCAGAGTCCATCCAGGTACCGCTGGTCTTTGGGACAGAGAACCTGGCTGCGGGACTGTCACTCTGGTGCTCAGCTCCCTCCTAGTTCCCCCTCTTTCTGGTCTCCCCTTAACTCTTCTCCAAGTAGCCCCCCCTCATCCCTCCAGCACTGCACCCCAGTTCTCTGGGTGGCCTGGGTCTCCCTACTGGCCACCTGTGTGCTTCTGTCTGGTCCCAGCTGTCCAGAGAGCCTGGCCCAAGGCTAGTCTTGGGGCTTGGGGGAAGCCTTGGTCTTGGTGGGTCTGGATGCTGTCCAGGAGCAGTTTGGAGAGGGGCTGAGGGCACAGGCCGTGGGCCCTGGCATGGCTGGGGCTGGCCGGCCTTTTCACGGCCTCCCGCTTCCAGGAGCCTGGGCACGGCCACCTGTCTGTGAAAGAGTCGGGGCCAGGCTCTGCCTCTCACTGCCTGTGTGGGGCAGGTGGGGACGAGGCCGTCACCAGACTCCCCTGGGGCAGTGTGGCCCCAGAAGCTCCTCCGAGGATCAGAGGAGGAGGTCCTGCTCCACACCTGGGGAACCACAGGTGGGCGGCCCTGGGCTCTGCCCACCACACCGTGACCTGGCTGCGCGGTCCCAGCCTCCTGGGCCACCACTCTGCCTGTCCCTCCGCTCTGCCTGTCCTTCTGCTCCGCCTGTCCACTCTGCCTGTCCCTCCACTCTGCCTGTCCCTCTGCTCCGCCTGTCCCCTCCGCTCTGCCTGTCCGCTCTGCCTGTCCCTCCACTCTGCCTGTCCCTCTGCTCTGCCTGTCCCCTCCGCTCTGCCTGTCCGCTCTGCCTGGCCCTCCGCTCTGCCTGGCCCTCCGCTCTGCCTGGCCCCTCTGCTCTGCTGTGGGTGCTGCAGGTGCCTTCAGACTTCTGGACTTCCCCTCCTGCTGTTTCCCAGTCTCCCACTTCTCCTCTCTCACTGCTCTGGGCTCTGGGGTCCAGCCCACCCTCCACAGAGGAGCTGAGCCCCCACCTCCCCACCTGCCCTCCTCCCCCCACATGGCCCCTCCTGTGTTCCTGTGTGTCTGTACTCAGTGGAGGCCTCTCGCTTGGGCTCTGTGTCTGGCTCCTATGCCAGCCTTGCCCCTGTCCGCCTGCGGCGGGGACCCCAGAGCCCTGTGCTGGCACCTGCAGGTGCCCAATAAAGCTTCGTGTGCTGAGCCTCGAGTGTCCTGTGGACTTCCTGAAAAGCCGCCGTCCGGGGAGAGTTTAACACGTTTCTTCTGTGCTTTTGGGCAGAGCAGCAGTGAGCGAGCAGGGCACAGGGACCTGGGTGAGTGGACCACAGTCCCTGGGTCGTCTGCTCTGGATGTGGGGTCCGGTGCCCACACCTGGGCCAGGCTCCCGGGGGCCTCTCTCCGGTCCTGGGCCGAGCAGATCCTCCCAGGCCTCCCTTGCCGAGATGGCGGCAGGCGTTCCTCCCCTGCGGTGGGCTTGTCCCGCTGGCCCCCTGTGGGGGCAGCCGGTGTTATGGGGGCGGGGGTGTGTGCGAGGTGTCCCCACAGCAGGAGTGGAAGTTGAGTGGAAGGCAGTGAGGCTGGGGGCTGGGCAGGGGTCTCAGCCAGGAGAGCTTGTTGGCCCCAGGGCCTGGAAGGAGCAAGGGCGTGTTGGCAGTGTTCAGGGCTGGAGGAGGTGTGGGGGTCCTGTGCCAGAGAGAGGACAAGGCCCAGGAGACAGTGCCTTGGCTACTTGTGTGACCCCAGGGCTTGGACGGCTAGAGCCTCGTGCCAGTGCCTTCCCGCCATTACCCTGTGGCTTCAGATGTCCTAGAAAGTGCAGGGAGAGCCTGGCCTAGCCTGGCCTGGCTGAGACGCCCCATGGAACATGGGAAGCCCCGTGGAGAGCCCACCCAGCCCCCTACTGTCATCTTGGCCCGTCCCATTCCCACTGAAGCGGGGGGGGGGGGAGCCCCTACCTTTTGACCTATCCCCACTGTCCAGCCCAGCCTGGGCTCTGACTTGTTCCTGGCACATCGTGCTCCCTGGTGCGCGGCCAGCTCTGGGGTGGGAGAGGAAGGATGCTTTGCCAGCCGCTGCCTGTGGGCACTGGGGCCTGCCCAGCCTTGGGATGATGGGCTTCTCGTACCAAGGAAGAGGCGTTGTCTGAACCCTGTTCTGGCACGAGGGCCACCTTTGCATCCGTGCCTCCTTCCACGCATCTGCAAAGACACAAGGGCCAGATGTAAGGTATGAATGCGTGTACAAGCATGCGTGTGCATGTGTGTCCGCCTACTCACACTCGGCCTCGTTCCAGAGTGGAGTCCAGGCTTTCCAGGAAGCCCTGGAACCCAGGAGATTGCACAGGAGAGACGGTGGAAAGCAGGAGAGGCAAAGGACAGGACGATGTCCCCGCCTTGGCCGTGGCACAGCGATGGGGTGGGCCTCAAAAAGCCGGGGCGGGTGGCACCAGTGGCTCACGCCTGTAATCCTGGCTGCTCAGGAGGCTGAGATCTGAGGATCGTGGTCTGAAGCCAGCCTGGGCAGCAAAGTCCCCGTGAGACTTAACCTCCAATTAACCACTCAAAAACTGGAAGTGATGCTGTGGCTCAAGTGGTAGAGTGTTCATCTTGAGCACAAAGAGGCTCAGAGACAGTGCCCAGGCCCTGAATTCAAGCTGCACAACCAATGGGGGGAAAAAGTCCTGGATTGAAACCTGACAGCTGCGATTGCTAAAGTCCCGCGTGGAGCAGGCTCCGTCCCCCGCTCACTGTGGAGCCCCGTGGCCGGGAGTCCAGCCGCTCGGCTTCTGCGGCGGGGTCCAAGCCGGACATGTGAAGGGGCTGCGTCGAGGCGCAGACCAGGGCTGTGTGTGAGGTCGGCGGGAGGGCAGCTGGGAGGAGGAGCCCTCTGCCAGCCCCACGGTCTGTGGCCTGGTGGCAGCCAGGCCCTGGGTGTGTGGCTCAGGGCAGTGGCACAGCGAGAAGTGTGTTCCTGAGCCATTCGTCTTCTGGGGGAGTCCCCTGCACCCCGGGCTGCGGCTCTGCCAGGCCCCAGGAGTAAGGCGGCAGGTCCTCTGCTTGAGGCCCCTGAGGAGGGGCCGTCGGCAGAGGAAGGGCAGCATAGCCAGGCAGATTCCTGGCTATGGATAGAACCTTCTAAATCAGATGGGGGAGGGTGAAGGGACAGGCTCCCGTGGCTGTGTGGGCGCTGGGTGCCCCAGCACATGGCTCAGCCTCCATACTTCTGTCACCATTCCCTTGGGGGACCTTGGGTGAGCCCTGATGTCACTATGGGCCTTTCATTGGCTTCCACCTGCTGGAGCAAAGGAAGGCGTGGCGGCACGTGCCTGCTTAGCCCAGACTATGTGCTGAGGGGGTGGGGGAAGGCAGGGGGAGCCCGCGCTGGCTGGGAGCCGGCCACCGGGCCGTGAGCTCGGGCCCGGCCTCTGCGCCCCTACTCCGCTTCTCCAGGAGCTGTGACCAAAGGCCTGCCGGCTCGGTCCAAAAGGACCGGGTCAGAGGGCAGGCAGGCCTCCATTTCAGAAGTCCATCTCTGTGAGGCTCTTTGGTCCTCATGCAACAGGAATTGCGCCCAGTTGTGTTTTATTAAGACCCTGTAGGGTTGTACCTGGTCGAAGGAGAATCCGTATTCAAGCTAGAGGAGAATTTACCGGCTCCAGTCAGTGCTGGGTCCCAGGGGACATGCCCACAGGTGTGGCTGGCATCCAGGTGCGCCCCAGATGCTCGGCCTTGCTGCCCTGTGACTCTGGCCAGGCCCCAGGAGGCAGCTTCCTTCCCTGTGTTGAGAACCGGGCTGGGTCTGGCGTTCAGAGGTGCTGGCTTCACACACTCGCCACACTGCCAACCTGAGCGTGGGTGGTGGCCGCTTGTGCCCTACCCCCGATAGCGGGGCAGAGGCTTTCGGACCCCCATTTCACAGGTCCAGAGAGGCAAGGGGCTTGCCGAGTGACACAGGCTCACGCCTGTCATTCTAGCTACTCAGAAAGTGGAGATCTGAGGATTGCAGTTCAAAGCCAGCCCAGGCAGGAAAGTCCACAAAACTCTTCAAGGAACCACCAGAAAATCAGAAGCAGTGGAGCCGTGGCTCAAGTCGTATTATGATAGCCTCTAGTGGAAAACACAAGTGAGAGTGTGAGTTCCTGAGTTCAAGCCCCATTCCATACACACACACATTCACAAAGACACAGAGCTCACGTCTGACCCCTAAACTCATGAGTAGCAGGAGATGTGCACGTGGGAGGGGAGGCTGGTGGGCGGGCGCCTGGGTCCTTGGGGTGCATGCGGGGTTGGAGGGGCCTGTGGCCTTAGGATAAGGACTGGTGGGGCCGAGGGGTGAGCACAGCTCTTCAGGAACGACCCCTGCATTCAGCTGCTTTTGGTCTCCTAGTGTTGGGGGTGGGGCAGATGGCTGGTGGCAGCTGAGAGGAGGCTGGAGGGAGAAGCCCACGGTGTGGGCCTGCGCCGGCACCGCCACGAGCCCCAGCTTCAAGGCCCCTGCGGTAGCAGCGTGGAGCTTCGCGTGTCTACCGTGTAAATGTCATCTTCAGGACCTGGGCACTGGGCTAGGGTGCAAATAACCAATTCTCCGGGGTTCTCCCACCGGTGGGGACCCTTGGCTTTGGGATTCCCAAAGACCTGGATTCTACTCTGTGTCTGCGGCTTAGAGGCTGTGTGGCCTTGAGTTTGTGCCCCTCCTTGGGCCCATCCTGCAGGAGCGCTGGTGGTGCTGGCAGCTTGGTGTTTGCCAGCCAGGGTCAGTGGAGCTGCCGGGCAGAGCGGAGCGTCTGGGCAGGATGGATGTGTTACCTGTGGACTTGGGGGCTCTGTGTTCGTCGCCCTGCCGCTATGCTTGGTAACAAACAAGACCCACAAGGCAATCAAGCTTGTTTCTTGCAGGCTGAGCTGGGTTTAACTGGTCCAGAACGGAACTCTGCTGGTTTGGTTTGGGCAGTTCCGTGGCCTGTGGAGTGCTGCCTGCCTGTCTGCTGACGGGGGATGCCCTTGCTGGGGCCTGGGCTCCTGGGGAGCAGTCTCCATCCAGGGGCTCCTTGGAAGCTGCTGGCACTGCGTCCGCCCCTTTGCCACCTCATGAGTACCCACCACAAGGCAGAAGGCCCTGCCTGTGGAAGGCAGGGGTGTGTGTGCAGGGAGGGGTGGGGAATGAAGGCCGAGTTAACACCTTGAGCCTGGGGCTGCTTATAGCGGCTGGTCACCACCCAAGTTCCTGGGAGCCCAGCCCACTGCCACCCAGGGGTGGGGCCAGTCCCAGGCCTGCCCAGGGCAGGAGGAGGTGTTCCTGGGGGCGGGCCTTGGGGCCTCCGGGTCTCTGCTGAGCCTTGACGTGGCCATACCTGGGCTTGAAGACTCCACAGTGCTCTGGAGGTTCAGCTTCTGGGACAGAGGGGGGCATGCCCCCTTTCCCAGTGGCTTCTGGTTCTGTGATCTCACAGCCCAGATGAATCGCCAGTCACCTCAGAGAACGCCCTGCTTCCTGCCTGTGTCCTGGGGCTGTGTGCCCTCTCTGCTATGGCAGAGCTGGACAAGGGGAACAAAGGGACCCTGGCCGAGCCTCAGAAGAGCTGGGTGTGAGCAGCCTCCTCCCATGTTCTCTGTCTGTGAATGGAATCCAGGGCTTCACACGGGCTAGGCAAGTGTGGTGCCCCTGGGCTGCACTCCCAGGCTCCCTGCCTCTGATGCTTGTTTCTTCCTTTCTGGAAGCTTCTGCAGGCCCCTTTCACTGGGGTTAGGGATTGAGAAGTGCAGAAGGAGTTGAGGGCTGGGCATGGGTTGCGATTCTGGTTACCTCATCCTGCGGGAGCTACCCACCGAATAATTCCCTGGCCAGCAGGGCTGTGGGCGGGGAGGGGCCCCCCTTTCCCCTCCCCTTCCCCGGGGTTGTGGTGGTTTTATGTGGGACAAGAGCCTGTTAGAGTTAAGTGCTTCAATGTGCTAGGAAGACAGGTCCCCTGATGGCTATGGAAGGTTCCTCTGTGCTGTTGTTCTAGGGCGTTGCTACGCCAGCCAGGAGACGCGAGGAGCAGGGACGCTATAGAATTTAAAGTGCCCACTGTGCGCCAGGTACCGGGCTCACTGTACCGCCACCTTAATCCTTAGTGCCTTTGCCACACCCAGGGCTGGAGGCTCCTAGAGGGGAATAAGTGCCTTTGGCATGCTGTAGTCATTCACCACACACCCATCTGTCCTTCCTCCCTTCCTCCTTCCCTCCCTCCCTCCACCCACCCACTAAAATAACCATCCATCCATCCATCCATCCGTGCGTCCATCATCCATCCATCCATCCGTCCATCCATCATCCATCCATCCATCTGTCCATCCATCCATCCATCCATCCACCCATCCATCAACCTATCTCCCTGTGTATCTGTCCATGTGGCACTTACGTGGTCTGACACAGACTCAGGATGGGCATCTCAGAGGGTCAGAGGACAGTCTCTAGGGACCCGTGGGTGCATCTGTGGTGTCCTTAAGGCCTCATCTGGGCCTCAGGCCAGAGATGGACCATCAGGAGGACCCACTGGCTGAAAGGTTGCCTACCTCTTGCCCTGACTTGAAACTATGGGTGAGGACTTTTCTTTAGGGGTCCAGGGAAGAGGAGACAGGTTGGTCTGGTGAGTTGTCCAGGCTCCCGGGAGCTGGTAACATCATAGGTCTGGCACATGGCCTCTGGAAGCCATAGGAATTGCTGCCCAGGACCAGCAGCCCCCCACATTCCTCCAGGGGGGCAGCCAAGGGTGGGTCTGGGCATACCTCTGGGGAAGGGCTGGCCCGCACACAGGAAGCTGTGGTCAGAGGCCTCTCCGTGGAGGGTGGGGTGTGTGTGGTGGGGAGGGGAACAGCAGGGCCTTCTTGCAGAGCAAGTTTGAAAGGGGTCAAGAGTCAGGGGACTGTCAGGGGACTGGGGGCCTGGGGGAGACGCGTACCCTCTCCATCCCTCCTGTCTCCCCATCTCTTGCCTCCCCTCCTCTTCCTCTCCTCCCCCTTCCCCTCCCTTCCTTCTTCCTTCATTTACACTGGGCTCAGCAAACAGCCCCTGTGCTACCTCAGGGCTTCTATCCTCTCCTCGTGGTTAGATCCTCACAGTGACTGGCCCCCATCACCCGGGTCTTCAGGGCCCTGTGTCCCAGGGAGGAGCCCGGAAGGCTCAGTGTGGCCCCACTCCTGGTCTGGGGCGCGGCTGCGGGGCCTCTGGGCGGAGGCACCGCGGTCATCCCTGAGGAGGGCTGGGGTGCTCCGAGCTCCTGGGGAGACCAGTGGTCCAATGTCCTGGAGGGTGTCATCCCCCAAGACCCTGTCAGGGCAGCGCCCCTCCCTGTCAGCCCCCCTCACCATCTGGCCGCATGGCCTGGGCGGGGTCGGGGCCACCTCTGTCCCCAGGAAGGACTCTCCGGAGAGGAGAGAAGAACACATTTCAACACCTCCAGATTCTGAAAATGGATTTCTCCCAGGGAAACAGAGACTTGAGCATGTTCTCTTCCCTGAGAGGGAGCCAGGAAGAGTGGGGGAGGGGAGGCCTCCGCCGGCACCAGGGGAACCTGTGCGCGGTCCGGAAGGTCCGCACCAGACACCTGGCCTCGCCGTGCGACCACACCTCCCAGCCTCGGCCCCGGCCCCGGGTGACTGTGGGTGGAGCCACCCTTCACCCTCCGTCTTCTTCAAGATGCCATCAGGATGTGGCAGGTGTTTGCCCCCAAAGGGCAGACGGCACCCAATGCCCTGGTTCTGATCGCAGGGCCTTCTGTGCAGCCTCAGGGAAGTGACCAGTCCTCTCTGGGCTCCAGTTTCTGCAGCAGAGACCGGGGATCCCTTGGGTTGGGCTCTGCTTCTGGGAGTCTGACCTGCCCGTGGCCTGGCTTCAGCTTGTCCCTCTTCCCGGTCCACCCTTCCTCCCCACCCCCCCCAGCCCCACGTGGCCTGGCAGGTGCCCCCCTCCGGGAGGCTTCCCTAACTGCCAGGGGGTGTGGGGGGCCTGCCCCGGCGGCCTCTCTGGGGGCCTCGGAGCTGCATCCTCTTGGTTGCCATGCCTCCCCTCCGGCCTCCTTGCTCTCAGTCCCTGGGTTAAAGGCTGCTCTCTGCCCAGGACACCACCCACCGCAGGCGGAGCCTCCTGTGGCTTGTAGACACATCTGAGCTGCCCAGCCTGGACCACGAGCCTCCCTCCTTCCCTCCGGGCGAGGCCTGCCCCTCCCTTCAGCCCCATCTCCTGTTCCTGCCCACGCTGCCTGACAAACCACCCACAGAAACTTCTAGTCCTCACCACCCGAGGCCCGGCCCTCCTGTGTCCTTAGCAGGCCTGCCAGGAAGGGCAGCGAGGACCTCGGCCACTCTGAAGAGACCCATCCAGGCACCAGAGCCTCGACACAGGGCTGTGCAGACACGGCCCGGGATTCGAACCCAGGTCTTCTAGCTCATGCTGGCTGAGTTGTTGTGTCTCCTGTCCTCCGGCAGCCATTCCTCCCTGCAGGAGCCCGGACTTCTCTGTCCTTCAGGGGTCCCCCGATTCCCACCCCAGAGGCCCCAGCAGACCCTGCACCCCCCCTTGGCCAGGGTCTCCAGGGACCCTGGATAGGGTGCCCCCGTGGCAGAGTTAGCTGCCAGATATCTGCTTCTTCAAAACATCAAAGAAGTCTTGGATTAAAGCTGGGTGCAACTATTTGATCATAATTCCCCACGCTTACCCCTCCCCCTCCTCCCCCTGCCCCCCCCCCCCCCCCCCGCCTCCCCTGGGGAGAGGTTGGGCCTGAGGAGACGGAGAGTGCTCCTGGCAAGCTGGGATCTTGCACACTGACCTGGGCCCTGGAAGGCTGTGGAGGAGTGGGGCAGGGGGGAGTCGGCACTGTTCCTTCTTTATGCAGGTGTTCCCCTGTCTCCCCCCTCCCCCCCCAGCCTGGCTGGCTGGCTGCCCTGACTTGACCTGTGCTCCATCACCAGGTCACTGTGGCTGGGAGACACTCCGGGGGGAGTTGAGCATCAGCTCATCCCCAGCTTCCTGTGGCCTGGGATCCCTGGCTGGCCGGGGGGCCAGGGTGGGGCGGGGGGCTGAAGTGCAGGCCATGGAGGGGCTGGGGCTGCTCTGGGGCCTGCCCTGTCCCGCAGACACACTTGCTCCTGCTTTGGAACCAGGGTTCTGCACGGAGCCTCAGCACGCACGCGCGCGTGCACGGGGGGAGTGGACAGCCGGGCACAAGGCCCCCCGGCAAAATCCTAGCAGGGACCAGATGCGCTGTCCTGTCCGTTCAGGCCCGGACAGCCACGTGCTCCCCAGATCCACAGCCCCACCAAGCCAACCCCCGTCCGCCCGTTGCCCCTGCGCCCGGCCGCCCGCTCCGCTGTCTCAGCCAGTCTGCCCACTCCAGTGTCTGGGCGGTACCCGCTCTCGAGCGACACACTGCCGTGTGGGGAGCCAGGCAGGACAGCGCGGTGAGGTGGACGCGGCCAGGTTTGGGGGTGGCGGGACGGGCATCATAGGGAGAGAAGATGAGCACCGGTGTGCGCGCGTGTGTGCGTGTGTGTGCGCGCACGTCTCCTTGTCCAGCCCCAAGGTTCAATCATAGAACCTGTGGGTCCCAGCCACCATTCTGAGCCCCAGAGATGCAGGCTTCACCCCTCCCCTCCCCCAGGGGGCCTAGGGGACGGCCAGCCCCCCCCCCACAAGGCGTTCTGGGCATGCGCAGTCCTGTGCTATGGTTTCTGTGCCGCGTCAAGCTTGGTGTTGGAAGCCGACCCCCGCCTTCCATCGCTGGCTGGGCCCCAGGAGGCTTTGCCCGTCACCCCTCAGCAGGCCTCTGGGGGCATGAAATGAACACCGGGAGAGGGGGGCCGCTTGCCCCCTGCCCCCCTAGCGCCCTGCCCCCCTCCTCTCAGGCCTCCGTGGGCTGGCAGCCGGGCCGGGCGGTGGTGAAGGCCTCCGGCGTGTGCCCCAGGCGTGGTGAGGTCCTCGGGGCCTGGCAGCGGAGGAACCCCAGTGAGGGGCTTGACTTGATCTTACAAATGACGGCCCCTGACACACGGGGTCTGGGACACCAGGACGGGGTGATGTGGGGGCCGGTGGTTTGTGTAGCTGTGGCCGAGTCCCAGCTGCCCCCCAGCCCTGGAGACGGGACATCTTGGGGAGAGGAGTCCAAGGCCCCTGCCTCGGCCTGCAGCACCCCGTCCACCCTGCGCCCGGCCCTGGCCTGCCTCCCTTCCTACAAGCAGGGCCGCAGGGCCTCGGGCCTGTGGTTTTCAGCCAGCCCAGGCTGAGCCCCTGGCCCTGTGGCCACCTTCCTCCCACCAAAGCACCCTGTGCCTCTGTGGACGCAAGGCCTCCTTCTTCCTGACCGTCTGGTATTCCCTGATAGTACGCAGAAGAGTTGGGTATCCCTCGCTGCAGCCGCCCTCCCGAGCTGGCACGGCAGCCTGCCGACCTGCGTTCCCACTGACGTCTCCCCCCCGGGGTCCCTGGGGAGATCGCCCTTCCCAGGGTCCAGGGAATTGGGCTGGTCTGTGGCTCAGGGAGGCCAGGCATGACAGGGTTGGGGCCACTGCTCCAGGTCCGGGCTCACACTCAGCTTCCTAGATGCGGTGGCCTGGTCCCCGCGTGTGCCCGTGCAGTGGTGTTCTGACAGGACCGGGAGGACGTGGGCTGGTGGGGTGTCGGGCCTGGACTCCCCTTTTGGGGAGCTCAGCACTCAGGATGAGACCCAGCCTCAGGCCGGGCCTCTGTGGACGGGAAGGCAAGCTCCAGGCCCAGGGGGGCCGGCGGGGCTCTGGGCAGGGGGGAGGCGGGCCGAAGGCTTCCCTCATGCGATGTGGGCAGTGGGGCGCGTCATCACCCTCATCCCCGCTGGCACCACCATCTCCAGGCCTGGGGGCAGCTCAGGGGTCACCCCCTTGAGCCCCACAGCAGTTTGAGGATGGCAAGTCCGGTGTGTGTTTGTTTGTTTTTGGGGGGTGGGGTGTCAGTCATGGGGCTTGAACTCAGGGCCTGGGTGCTGTCCCTGAGCTCTTTGGCTCAAGGCATGCTCTCTATCACTTGAGCCACTGAGCCACTTCCTGTTTTCTGGTGGTTTATCGGAGATAAGAGTCTCACGGACTTTCCTGCCTAGGCTAGCTTTGAACCACGATCCTCAGATCTCAGCCTCCTGGGTAGCTAGGATGACAGGCGTGAGCCACCAGTGCTCAGCTGGGTTTGTTTCTGTTGAGACAGGGATTACAGGTGTGTATACTGGTCCTACAAAGCTGTAGTTCGACTTGTGTCTTGTTGGCTGCTTGCTGCCTGTATTAGTTCTCTTCTGCTGTGTAACAAACTTCCCAGAAGCGCAGCTTGAAGCATCAGTGTTTATGCCTCTGTGCCCATCTGCGGCGGCAGGTCCTGGGCATGCTGCCCACCAGAGCCCTGGCTGCACTTGCTGCCGAGCACTGGTTTATCTCAGGGCTCCGTTGGGGAAGGGCCACTTCGGGGCCACTCCGATGGGGACTGAGGACTGGTTTCTGCAGGCCTCCGCCGTTTCCTGTGCGGGAGAGGGTCAATGGACGTGGTCACCTGGCTCTCGCTCACGGCTGCCCTGCAGGGAGGAGGCCAAGGCTCCAGGCATCAGTAGCTAAAGGAACGCACAAGTTTGAGGTCCCGGTGTCGCCCAGCCCAGGAGATGCTCCTGTTGCTGTTTCTTCTCTCTCCCTGCCCGCCTTGGGCCACCACTGTCCCGGACAGGGCTGCCCTGACTCTGGGCCCCTGCCTGCAGCCTCTCCTCCTGCGCCCTCCCTCCCGGCACCCCTTTCTGGGCCGAGGAAGAGCTCTGAAGAACTGACCAATTTGTTTTTCTACATTTTGCAATTTTCCTGGAAATGCGAACGATCCCAGAGGGAGCCGGAGCTGAGGTCTGACTCCGCAGGCTGCTCGCGCCTTTGCTGGGGGGGAGGGGGCGGAGGGGGGCTTTCCAGGAACCGGTGGTCGCTGGCCAGGCCGGGCTAGAGATGCACGGGCAGCTCAGAGGGGGGCCGGCACGACTGACTTGCTGGGGGGGGGGTAGGACAGCGAGGCCCTCAAGCTCCCGGGTCCCACACAGCCCTCTGTGGAGTTTGTGAACCAGCCAGGCTCCCCGGGAGCTTGCTGGCTCTCTCCCTGCAGGGCACAGCGCAGGGCGTAGGCTCCGAGGGGGTGGATCCAGGGCTGCTCTGTGCCCTGGGAGGAGGCCCTGCACGTCTCTGTGCGTGTCTGTTTTCTGTCTTTACAAGGACAGCAGAGGACACGGGGCTGACTGGACCTCTGGGAGGGCTTTCTTCACTCTCTGACTCAGTTTCCTCCTTGGGGAGGGCTGTTGGGGTATGAAGACCTTCGTTAGTGCCTGAACACATTGAGCTAAGGAGGAAACGGGGCCTGGTCCCTTCCCAGCCTCGATGTTTCTAGAAGGATCTCTGGCTGAGAGCACTGGATGGCCTCCATGTGCGGCGGTGACCCTGCTTGCCCCCAGGCCGGGCTGTGCTGAAGGCTGGGCTTGTAGCCTGTCCTGGGTCTTCCTTGGGTCTGTTTTCTTGGGAGCTGCCCAGGGACAACCATCCTCCAGCCTGGCTCCTGCCCCTTCCTCTTTCCTCCGCTGGAGACCCCATCTCAGCCTGGCCGGGGCTGGCAGCGGGCCAGGCTCTGGGTCCTTCCCCGTGGGCTGCTCTGGGTGTGTGCCCTGAACCCCGAAGGTCCAGTCTGGGCCCCCATCACCCTTGTTCTGTCTTCGGTGCTCCCTGGCCTGGCATGACCGGGCTGTCTTCCTGCGGGCACCCCTTACCCAGAGCCCCGCGTGCACATCACCACCAGCCGGCCCCCAGGAAGGCACCTGCAGCCTAACCACTGCCGCCAAGCCCGCTCCCTGTCTTGCTCTCGCTCTGCCTCTCCGCCCTCCACCCTCCACCCTCCGAATTCTCTCCATGCAGCCTCCCTGGAGCCCAGAAGGGCACGGGATGAGTCTTTGCGAGGAGAAGACTCAGCTGGGCCTTGTCCAGTTCCCCCTGCCCCAGGGATGGCCTGGCCCCTTCCTTCCCACCCCGGAAAGAGGCCAGACCTGGCTACCTAGGAGAGCCCCTGGTGGTTCCCAGCAATGTGGCCTGGGCCGCTAGCCTCCTCCGTGCCTCGGAATGCCTGGGCGCCCTCCCCGAGCCCTGGCAGGGTGCCCCCCATACCCCTTTACCACCCACAGCCCCCGGGGTGCTCCACTGCAGCACACCCTCCCTCAGCAAGCCTCGTAAGAACCCATGGCACACCCCACAGCGAGCGACACAGAGTCGGGCAGCAGCTGCTGCGCTGTGGGTAAGCGACACAGAGCTCGGGGCAGCGGCCACTGCGCTGTGGGTGTCTGTGTTTGGGCCAGGACATCTGGGGTGCAGCATGTCCTGGGTCCCCCTTCTTGTGTCTGCTCTAGCTAGGCTTGTGGAAGGAAAGAAGGAAGAAGCCAGAGAAGCTGGGGACTGGTGGCTCACACCTGTCATCCTAGCTACTCAGGAGGATGAGCTCTGAGGATCACAGTTCAAAGCCAGCCCGGGCAGGAAAATCTGTGAGACCTTTAGCTCCAATTAACCATCAAAAAGCTGAAAGTGGTGCTGTGGCTCAAGTGGTAGAGCCAAACAAGTTCAGGATAGGGCTCGGGCCACGAGTTCAAGCCCCAGGACCAGCACACATGTGCACACGAGTGCACACATGCACGCACACACACACACCAAAAACAGAAAGAAAAAAAGAAAGAAAGGGAGGGAGGGAGAAGAACGCTAGAAAAAGAGAAGGAAAGAAGAGGAGGAAGAAAGAGATGAAGGAAAGAAAGAAGAAAGAAGGAAGGAAAGAAGGAGGAAAGGAAAGGTAGGAAGGGAGGAAGGAAGGGAAGGAGGAAGGAAGGGAGGGAGGGAGGAAGGAAGGAAGGTAGGAAGGGAGGAAGGGGCTCACTGGAATTTGGAAGGAAGGGAGCAGATAGGTGCTCAGAGCCACCCCTCAGTGGTTTGTGTGCTTTGTTCCTGCACATGTTGATGGAGGCTGTCCCTGGCTGGGGGGTTGGAGGGTGGGGGGGGCAGGGGGTAGGGGGGAAGGGGGACAGGGGGGTAGGTAGGGAACTACAGTGGCTTGGGGCTCAGAGCAGAGCCAGAGGCCAGCAGAGAGGGGAGGCCAGCAGATGCCAGGATCCCAGTCCGGGCGGAAGGAGGCCGGGTGGCAGGCTGGGAGGGCTCAGTGAGGCTCTCTGGGTGCTGGGGGACCCCTTGGGGAAGGGGCCCCTGGGAGCACCACAGTGGCTTGGGTGCAGTATGTCCTCCAGAGGGCCTGGCCCAGGCGGTGCTCCGTGGCCTGGCCCAGGTGGTGCTCCGTGGCCTGGGTGTGTCCTTCCAGGGGCCTTGCCCAGACGGAGCTCCGTGGCCTGGGCACAGGGCTGGCGCGACCGCTCCCTGGTCCCCAGCCCAGACGGAGCTCCGTGGCCTGGGCACAGGGCTGGCGCGACCGCTCCCTGGTCCCCAGCCCAGACGGAGCTCCGTGGCCTGGGCACAGGGCTGGCGTGACCGCTCCCTGGTCCCCAGCCCAGACGGAGCTCCGTGGCCTGGGCACAGGGCTGGCGCGACCGCTCCCTGGTCCCCAGCCCAGACGGAGCTCCGTGGCCTGGGCACAGGGCTGGCGTGACCGCTCCCTGGTCCCCAGCCCAGGTGGCGCTCCGTGGCCTGGGTGTGTCCTCCGGCGGGGCCTCGCCCAGGCAGCGCTCCGTGGCCTGGGCACAGGGCTGGCGCGGCCGCCTCCTGGTCCCCAGCCCAGGCGGTGCTCTGTGGCCTGGGCACAGGCGGCGCTCCGTGGCCTGGGCACAGGGCTGGCGCGGCCGCCCCCCGG
This sequence comes from Dipodomys merriami, assembly GCF_024711535.1. NCBI lineage: Eukaryota > Metazoa > Chordata > Mammalia > Rodentia > Heteromyidae > Dipodomys > Dipodomys merriami. Next base: position 2,697,443 of record NW_027206069.1, read on the forward strand.
TCCCCAGCCTGGGTTTCGTCGTTGCTGTGAGCCTGGGCCTTCTGCCTTGCCAACCAAACTCAGTTCTTCTGGTGTTTATGGTTGGCACAGATTAACTTCCTGTTTTTTAAGAGAAAAGGATTAGAAACACTTATTAAAAAGCCTTTTGAAAGGCATCAAAAGACTTCCTGAACGTCAAATGACTCTTACAAAAGAGCCATTTAATGATTTAAACAGCGCAAACAACACGAATGAGAAGCACACCGCGCGGCCCAGTCCCTCTGCAGCCAGGGAGGTGGCGGCCGTGGGAGGTGGGGCTGAGGGCCACAGTAGTCCTGACACTCGTGGTGGGGACACAGGTGGTGGGGGATGGGACACAGAGGGTGGGGACACAGAGGGACCCAGGGGACGGGGACGCAGGAGGACCGGACACAGGTGGCAGGGACATAGGGACACCGGTGACAGGGGCCAGGACCCTGTGCTCAGGCCTGCACGGGCCCCAGTGTCTTGCATCCCCTCAGGCCACCTTCCCTCCCGGGGCTGTGACCTCGGGTAACCTCTCCACCAGGCCTCCCCACTCCCCACCCTGACTTGTCACCTCGTCCACAACAGACACGGCCTTCCTCGGGCAGCTGTGGAACATGGTAGTGGCTTCCAGAAACTACCAAGGAATTCTTGGAATAGAAATAACAATGAATAAAGTTGCCTGGAAATGAGGCCTAGGGGCTGAATCTGATTATGCCCCATTTAGTAGAGAAAATCACCTTATGGCTGAGGTGAGGTGCTTGGCCCTGCCCCCCAGTAAAACAGGTGTGTTTGTCCACCTCCGCCTGGAGCCTGCCCTCGTGGGCATGAGCAGAATGTCCGTGGCCTCTGCCCAGGGCTGGCGGTGCTGGTGGCGGGGGGGGGGAGTAGGGGGTCCCACTGCCCAGGCCACGCTACCATGGCCATGGCGACCCTGTCCCTGTAGACATGTCCTGATGGTGACCAGCAGAAGAGGGGCAGCAATGGCAGACGCCTGACGTGGCTGCTCCCCGCGTGTCCCCCTCCCCCCTCCTCACGCTCGTCCTAAGTCCTCTTCTGCCTGTCGCTCTCCCTCCCTTAGGATGGAGTCGGAGCTCCTCACCCTGGCACCCACATTCTTCCAGCCCCCAGTGGTGGCTGTGATGGTCATTTGGATGCGTCACCTGGCCTGGGGCATGGGGGGCCCAGGGTTTCGGGCCGTCATTACTCTGGGCGTGTCTGTGTAGGTGTTTTGGATGTGGGGGCGCCGCCTTCAACCTGTGGCGGGTCTAAGTGGACATCGAGCCAGGCCCTCCTCCAAGGAGGAGGGGGCTTCCTCCCATAGGAGCATCGCTGAGCTGGGGCATGACTCCTTGCTGTCTCGGGATGTTTTCCGCCGTCTCCAGCCTGCCAGTCTGTAGACAGAGCTGCTGCGGGCTGCGTTTGCCCCGTGGCTCTTGGGAAAGGCAAGGTTTTGTACCGGAAGTCTCTGCTTCTCTCCATCTCTGTGGACACCCAGCTGCAGAGCCCTGGTCCACGCGCCGCGGTAACACCCCACGGCCCACTGGCTGCACACGACACACACGCGTTGCCTCGTGGTCCCGGAGCTCAGGAGACCACGAGTCAGAGCCACCGGGCTGGGGGCGAGGTGTGGGCAGAGTGCGGCCCCTTTGGGGTCTCGGGGCAGGGCCGACCCTGCTCCTCCTGCTTCTGGTGGCTGCCCGGGGCTGGCCCCGTTCGCTTCTCCTGTGCGCGTAGCTGCGGTGGTGCTCGGGGAGCCCATCTGATGTGAGACAATCTGCTCACCTAGCTGTGCACGCCATGTCACAGAGCAGGTGAGCATCCGGCTTCCCGTGGCCACGGTCACACGCCTGGCTGTCCCTCCTCACCGCTGTGGTCACTCTGGCTCTGGGATGGCCACAGCGTCCTCATCAGGTAAAAATCTCAGCCGTTTCCCGAGACGCGGGACACAGCCAGCCCAGTGCCTGCCCTCATCCTGGCCCCCCTCCCGCCCCCCTCCGCACAGCCGCTCCCCTCCTTCTTTCCAGACACACGCCCACCAATTCCTCCTCAGCACGAGCCACTTCCTGTGCTGGTGCTGATCCTGCCCCCCTCACCCCCACCCCCACCATGGCAGCCGCTGCCCAGTGTGTGCCTGGCAGGGCCTGGTCAGAGGGGCGAGGGGCTGGGCCAGGACGCGCTGGTGACTCTGGTCCGGGACGAGGGTGGGCGGCGTGGCTGGGCCTGGAAGGAAAAAGCGCATGGGCTCTGGAGGCAGAAGGCTGTGCTCCTCCCCCTCTGCCTTCTGGTCTGGGACCCGTGTGAGTTATTGGGGCGCTGGGAGCCCCGCACGGTGCAGGCAGCAATAGAAGTCTGCTTCCCCGGGGGTCAGCGGGTCACTCAGGCTTCGCTGCGAGGCCTGGGCTGCTGGACAGGGTGCGCACTGTCTCCTCCCAGCCCCGCATCCCGGGGCCCACGGCGAGGCTGCTCTGGTAGATGCCCCACAAGCAGGCGCCTTGGTGGTGTGGGCTTTTGCCCTGGAGCAGGTGGGGGGGAGGGAAGGCGGGGTGGGATGGGGGATGGAAATGGACACAGTTGAGTAAAGGGGGAGGGCATCCTTGGGCTGGTGCCATGGTGGTGGGCTGGCAGGGCACTGGCTTCCCATGTGCAGTGTCATGGACCGGTGGGCACCACGCGGGACGGGCTGGAGGAGTCAGGTGCCGCGTGGACAGCCGGCTCTATCTGGAGGACGTGGGCCGGGCTGAGGGCCGGGGCACGCTCACCTCTCATTCCTTGCTACCTGGGGAGGGGGATCCTGCATTTTCTCTTCCCAGGCTCAGCAAGCACACCTGCTGGACAGGGTTAATCTGGTATGCATCTCAGGAGCCGAGGTGAGAGTCAGGCTAAAGCAGCTGCCTCAGGCTAGCCCAGGGGCTGGGCTATCCCGAGATTCCTGGGTGGGATGGGTCAGAGCCCTGGTCCAGTGCCCGGGGTCCTGTACTGTGGTCTGGGACCCCCTCCCCGGCCCGGGGCTGCGGTGGACAGGATTCTCCGTCCACCGAGAGACCGCTGGGAGCGGGAGCCTCCATGAAGCCGAAGCGGCCTTCCTCGGCCTCCAGCCAGCTCTGGGTCAGCACCAGGAGGACTCTGGGAGTGACCGCCAGCAGAGGCGGGGGGGGGGTGCCGAGGTTCTGGGGCAGATGGGGAGCCACAGTAAGACTAGGGGGGTGCGGTGCAGGCGGAGATGAGGCTGCCAGCCGCGGGCTGGCGTCCAGACTCTGCGCACAGACCAGGCTCCTGCTAATTAGCTGCCACCCACCCACATCCTCCCCCTCCCACACACAGGCTCACGTGCCTGCTGCCGAGGCACCCCGAATCACCCCACACCCCCAGATCTTCCCAGCCCCCACACCTGCAGGCCCTGCACAGACACACCCACCTCCCATCCCCCCACACCTGCAGGCCCTGCACACAGACACACCCACCTCCCAGCCCCCCACACCTGCAGGCCCTGCACACAGACATGCCCACTTCCCAGCACCCCACACCTGCAGGCCCTGCACAGACACACCCACCTCCTAGCACCCCACACCTGCAGGCCCTACACAGACACGCCCACCTCCCAGCCCCCCACACCTGCAGGCCCTGCACAGACACGCCCACCTCCCAGCCCCCCACACCTGCAGGCCCTGCACACAGACACACCCACCTCCCATCCCCCCACACCTGCAGGCCCTGCACACAGACATGCCCACCTCCCAGCCCCCCACACCTGCAGGCCCTGCACACAGACACACCCACCTCCTAGCACCCCACACCTGCAGGCCCTGCACAGACACGCCCACCTCCCAGCCCCCCACACCTGCAGGCCCTACACACAGACACACCCACCTCCCATCCCCCCACACCTGCAGGCCCTGCACACAGACACGCCCACCTCCCAGCCCCCCACACCTGCAGGCCCTGCACACAGACACGCCCACCTCCCATCCCCCCACACCTGCAGGCCCTGCACACAGACACGCCCACCTCCCAGCACCCCACACCTGCAGGCCCTGCACACAGACACGCCCACTTCCCATCCCCCCACACCTGCAGGCCCTGCACACAGACACACCCACCTTCCAGCCCCCCACACCTGCAGGCCCTGCACAGACACACCCACCTTCCAGCCCCCCACACCTGCAGGCCCTGCACAGACACGCCCACCTCCCAGCCCCCCACACCTGCAGGCCCTGCACAGACACACCCACCTCCCAGCCCCCCACACCTGCAGGCCCTGCACACAGACACGCCCACCTCCCAGCCCCCCCCCACCTGCAGGCCCTACACAGACACGCCCACCTCCCAGCCCCCCACACCTGCAGGCCCTGCACACAGACACGGCCACTTCCCAGCCCCCCCACACCCGCAGGCTCTGCACACAGACATACCCACCTCCCAGCACCCCACACATGCAGGCCCTACACACAGACACGCCCACCTCCCATCCCCCCAAACCTGCAGGCCCTGCACACAGACACGCCTACCTCCCATCCCCCCACACCTGCAGGCCCTGCACAGACACGCCCACCTCCCAGCACCCCACACCTGCAGGCCCTACACACAGACACGCCCACCTCCCAGCCCCCCCCCACCTGCAGGCCCTGCACACAGACACGCCCACCTCCCAGCACCCCACACCTGCAGGCCCTGCACAGACACGCCCACCTCCCAGCACCCCACACCTGCAGGCCCTGCACACAGACACGCCCACCTCCCATCCCCCCACACCTGCAGGCCCTGCACAGACACGCCCACCTCCCAGCCCCCTCACCTGCAGGCCCTGCACACAGACACGCCCACCTCCCAGCACCCCACACCTGCAGGCCCTGCACAGACACGCCCACCTCCCAGCCCTCTCTCATTCCCCACCCCCACATAAGTGCTAGCCTTGAGCTGAAGAGCTGAGGGACAGCACCCAGGCCCAGAGTTCAGGCCCCACGACCGGACCAAAAAAAGAAAAAGAAAGGTAAAGTGGGGTACCCCCTTGCTGACGCCGTTCCTGCTGGGTGCTGGAGCTGCCTCTCCACCCAGCACCTTGCTGCTGCTGGCACCTGCCCCTGCCCCCCCCCCCCCCCGCACCTGGATCCTGTGGTTTCCCCATCCGGCCTGCAGCTCCTGTGTCTCCTGACAGGTACAGCTGGCACGGTCTCAGTGCCCTGCGCCCGGGGACTTTCCTGGATCGCCTTGCCTGTCTACGCTGGTCCTCCCGGAGCCCCTCCTGCGGGGCTTCGTGCTGGTCCCTTCTTGCAGGCAGGCTGTAATTGGCCAGGGCTGGCAGGGTGAGGACGCCGAGGTCCTCACTCCACGGTGGGGCCGGGGCCTCGGGGTTATTGATGCCTCGCACCTTGCCTGGTCCCTCTTGCCCACAGCTTGGCATCGACACGGGCCCAGCGTGGTGCGTGGGACTGTGCTGAGCATCCTGGCATCCACACCCAGACCCCGCTGCCCGCCACTCACCCCACCCCCAGCTCCGGGGCGGTCCGCGGCTTCCAGCACGGTCCAGTCTCCTCGGCTCCAGGCTCCCCTGCATGTCCGCCCTGATTGGCACAAGATCTCACCAAGGGCCCCATGGCCGGAGCTGGCCTGCCAGTCTCAGCGCCCCGGGGGGCCTCACCCATCCACCCAGACAGAGGCCGGGACGGGGCCGCTCTGCTGTGGCCGACAGCTGCCCTGTCCTTCGGGTCAAGCCCGTCCACGGGGCCCAGACGCCCACGTGCCGCTGCCCCTCGGCCCGGGCTGCCGCCGTGACCTCTGCCACGCCGGGCGTGCGGCCCCTTCCTCCTCCACCCGCTGGGCTGAGAGGAGCACAGGCTGGTGGAGAGCAGGAGTGGCAGGGGTCCCTGGGCCCCACCCGCTCTGGGCTCTTTGGGTCGCGCATGTGACCCCTGCTGGGGCCAGCCTCGGGCTGCGCGGTGGGTCCTGGCTCTGGACCTCAGTCAGGGGTGTGCCCTGCTGCCGTGACCCAGGGGTTGGGGCCGCTGGCTCTGGGGCGGCCCGCAGGGTCCAGCCTGGGCTCTGGGTGGGCCGTGGCGGCCTCGGATGACCCCGAGCCTCCCGTGCAGGAAAGCACCGTGGGGAGCTGAGCGCGTTGGCTCGGGATGTGGCGCGTGTGTCGTGTTCTGGGATGTGGCTGTGGCTGCCTGCCATCATTTATCTTTATAATTAAGTACAATTTGGCGGGGGTGGGCGGGGGAGCTGTCAGACCCGCGCCGCGCCGCCTGCCTGCCAGGGACAGCAGCGGAGCCTCCGCAGCACAGGTGGAAAGGCCAGCCGATGTCCCGCCTCCCCCGGCCCTGGGAGATCAGGGCCGCCACCAGCCCGGGCGGCCCGGCGCCCCGTGGCCACCCAACAGCCCCCATCCCCGCTCCCATGGGGCGGAGGTGGGCTTTGGGCCCCGTTTTGGCTGGCGGTGGGCTTGGGAGGACAGAGAGCAAGAGCAGCGCTGGGGGGGGGGCGTCATTGGGTCTGAGCAGCGCTGTGTTAGTATCTGCCACGCTCCCACGGGGGGTCTCAGGGCTCTGGGGCCAGTCACACCCCCTTCCCGGGCCTTCTCTAGCTTCTAATCCACCCACCCACACCTTGGCCCTCTCTCAGGGTTCTGTCTGTGCATTAGATCTTTGGGAAGGCCTGCTCTGTGCTGAGCCCCTTTCTGGAACGTTCTGCCTCTTATTGTTACTTTATTCTGTAAGTAGCAGTCTTTTCAGTGTCTCCTCGTCACCAAATATCATTCCAGATACACAGATGCAAGGATGGGGGGACAGGTCACAGCTGCTTGCCGGCTCAGAGAGACAAATTCAGCCCAGAGTGTTGAGTGAACACAGGAGAGTAAAGGATGGAGGTACAGTGGGGTTCCCTAACTTGTTTGTGTCTTGGGGTTAGACCTGGGGTTGGGGTCTGAGGGGAAGGCACTGGGCAGGGCAGCTGGATGCTCATTGCCAGCATGGGTCTGAGCTCTGAGTTCGAGGTGGTGGCTGCCTTTGGAGCAGGAGGAGCTCTAGAGTGAAACTTGTTGCTCAAGGTCAGCTCTCGACTCAGTTTCCCCTCAGATCAGAGATGGGACCAGGATTTTAGTTTACTTCTCCATTATGATCAAATGGTCACCTGTGTTGAGAAGGATTCATTCCGCCTGATCTTAGAGGTGGGTGGGGGAGATGGGCGGTTGATTAGTGATGTCTGCCACAAGTGCAGCATACATCAGACAGACCTAGCTTTCCAGTTCTAGACAGTAGAGCAGATGGAGAGCCGGGAAAAGACCTTGGACATCTTTGGGCCGGCATCTCCTGTGTCTCTGAGGGGAAGCCAGCAGGGTCATCTCAGTGACAGGACAGGACAGCCACAGCGGTGCCCGGCTCTCTCCCCTGCTACGGGGAAGCTTCCCCGCCAGGGTGGGGTGTGGGGCTGGGGTCCTGACCAGGCATTGTGTAGTGAGGTCCCGGGAGTGGCCAGGGCTGCGGAGAGAGGAATGAAGGTTCTGGAAGGCTCAGGCTCTGCTTTGTTTGGTGGTTAAAAGACTCAGGGAGCCCAGGACCAGGGTCAGGGCGGCGGTAGTGTCTGTGCTTGGAGCAGTTTCTGCAGGTGACTGCGAGTGGAGGCCCTGGCTCGGGACGGAAGCTGGGGTGCCCCCCCCCACTTCGCTGTCACTGGGCCCCACGGGGCCGTGTCATCCTCTGGTCCCGCGGCAGCGCCCCGCGGCTCACCTGGGTGCTGAGTTGGACGAGGCGGCCTGGGAGACGCGGAGGCTGCGTCAGGCTGGGGCTGGGCCGAGTCCTGGCACGCACGTGTGGTGTCCAGCAAGGACGCCGGCGTCTCCCCTCCTGCCGGGCCGCAGGGGCCGCTCCGCGCCTCCGCCCGGCCGGGCACCAGCGGACACCGTCCCTGCTCCCGTGTCGCAATCCCTCTTGGCCGCTGCCTCGGTTCTCTGGCAATTGCAGGTTTTCTCCGCTGTGATTTGGACAGTTTTTTTCCTCTCCTTCTAAACAACCAGTCCGGACAAAAGTGTCCCCGCTCCGTTCCCACCCCGGCCTCCTGTCTTCCTGGGAGCCTCTGTTATGAGGTCCCTGGAGTCTGACCGGCGCTGATTCCAACCCTGGGCACCAAGGCACCGGGGCTCTGAGAGCTCCAGAAACTTGCCCGGAGCTGCCCAGCCACAGCCCCCAGGCGGGCTGGACGCCGGGCTCTGGGGTGGAGGCCAGGGGGAGCTGGCGGAGGTGGGGACCGGCCGGCCCTTCCTGCTGCCCCCAGCCCAGCCAAGCATGGGTTTTGGCAAAACTTCTTTCTTGGCGTGTGTGTGTTTAAGGCACCGCACGGAAGCGCCTGCCTCCTTCTTCATGGGGTTTCTGGGCTGCACATGTCACCTGATGAAGGCTCAGCCTGGAGTTGACATGGATGAGCTGGGCCCTGTGGGGGGGGGCTGCTCTGCAGGACCCCAGGTGTCTGCATCGGCCTCCTGTGGCATGGCTGCCTGCCGGGGGCCACGGGGTGGGGGAGAGGGGTGGGGGCACTGGGGGTGTGGCCCCGAAGACTGGGCTTCCTGGGTGCGGGGGGGGTCATGGGGTGGGGGAGAGTGGTGGGGGCGCTGGGGGTGTGGTCCCGAAGGCTGGGCTTCCTGGGTGTGGGAGGGTCATGGGGTGGGGGCACTGGGGGTGTGGCCCCGAAGACTGGGCTTCCTGGGTGCGGGGGGGTCACGGGTGGGGGAGAGGGGTGGGGGCACTGGGGGTGTGGTCCCGAAGACTGGGCTTCCTGGGTGCGGGGGGGTCACGGGTGGGGGAGAGGGGTGGGGGCGCTGGGGGTGTGGTCCTGAAGACTGGGCTTCCTGGGTGCGGGGGGGGGGGCGCTGTGTCCATCCCTCACCACTATCTCCGTCCTGCCATGTGCTGGGAACTGAGCCTGGAGCGGGAACTCAGGCACGGAAGAGGGCAGGCGCTGAAGTTTTTGTCAGAAGTGGTGGCATGTTTTCTGAGTAAACAAATCGTATGAATCTGGATTAAAGAAAAAAAAAAAAAGGGTGTCCGTCCCCGGCCCCGTGGACCAGCCCGGCTGCCGACGCCTCAGCCTGCGGTGGTTTTACAAGCGGCCCTCGTGCCAAGCCTGCAGCAGCCAGAGCCCGGCTTGTGACGTCTGGACCGGCGCCCAGCCAGCCACAGGCCTTGGCCCTGCCGCCCCGCACCCAGCTCCACGGGAGCCGGGGGCCCGCTGCTGCCCAGGCCCCTCCACACCCGGAGGCCGGGGAGGGCTCCAAGGTAGCCAAGGACAGGCAGCCGGGGCATGCGGTCTGCGCGGTCACCCGGCTCCGCTCTCCGTGGGTAGCCACGCCCTGGACCCGACCCGTTTGTTTGTCCAGGACTTTCGTGGTGCAAGGGTAAGCCCTGGGCCTGAGGGTCCCCAGCGTGCCCAAACCCTGCACCCATCCCCGGAGCTTTTAACCACCCCCCTCCAACTCCTCTCCCTGCTGGGGGACTTTCGGGGTGAAGCCAGCGGAGGCCGGCTTAGCTGTCCCGCCTTCTGTCCTAACCCTGGGAGTAAACAGGAACATTAAATCACTACTTGGGGGTCAGGAAACTGGAAATAATCAAAACACAGTGTCCTGTCCTCTGCCCGGGCTGCTCGGCCCCGCCTCTGTCTGAGCTGCTGCTCTGCTCTCTGCTTGGTGGCCAGGGTGCCCACAGTGGCCACGGTCCAAGGTTCAATTAGTGAGATGGGAGTCACACCGCCCTCACACTCGGATCCCACCCGGCACCGACTGTCACCCAAAGCTGGACTGTGCACACACTTTCCTCAGCGGGCTGCGGGCCCCAGAGGTCAGGGAGGCCCCAGTGCGGGCCCCGGGGGCTGGGGGCTGGAGCTCAGTATGGCTGCCCTGTGCCTGCTTCCAGAGCAGTGCTCTGTGTGTGTGCATGCATGTGCATGTGTGTGCATGCGTGCATGCACGTGCATGTATTGGTACTAGGGTGTGAACTCATGGCCTCACACCCTCACTTGGTGGTGTATTCACTCAAGGCTAGTTGATGCTCTGCCACTTAAACTGCACCTTTGCCTCCAGCTTTTCACTGGCCAGTTGGAGATAAGAGGCTCTCACAGGCTAACTTGGAATGACAGTGCTCGGATCTCAGTCTCCAGGGTAGTTAGGATTTCAGGTGTGCCCACCTGTGCCCGACTTCATGTATCCCTTTTCTGACTGACCCTCCTTCTTAGTGTACACAGTGTCTCCCAATAGCCCTCAATGGCCATGGTGTAAAGGAGAAACTGAGGCTCAGTACAGACAGTGGCTGCAGGGCTTGGCTCTGGACTTTGTCCTGGAGCTCTGGGAAGTTCCTGCAGGCTGGTCCTGCTCCAGTGATGTGGTGGTGACAGAGGGGCGAAGGAGTCCAGGCTCGGGCCCCTTTCCTCCCCCCCCCCCCCCCCCGGCCATCCTGAGTCCACTGTGTCTTCTGCTGAAGAGCTTCACATCTTGGAGTCCTGCAAAATCTGAGGAAGGCAAAGAGTAAAATGTGCAGCCGCTCACTTTGCCAATAGGAAACATAATGCAAGGCATGTCCCAGGATGCGGGGTGTGTCCCAGGATGCGGGGTGAGTCCCAGGATGCGGGGTGTGTCCCAGGATGCGGGGTGTGTCCCAGGATGCGGGGTGAGTCCCAGGATGTGGGGTGTGTCCCAGGATGCGGTGTGTCCCAGGATGCAGGGGATGTCCCAGGATGCAGGGGATGTCCCAGGATGAGGGGTGTGTCCCAGGATGCGGGGTGTGTCCCAGGATGCAGGGTGTGTCCCAGGATGCGGGGTGTGTCCAGGATGCAGGGTGTGTCCCAGGATGTGGGGTGTGTCCCAGGATGCAGGGTGTGTCCAGGATGCGGGGTGAGTCCCAGGATGCGGGGTGTGTCCAGGATGTGGTGTGTCCAGGATGTGGTGTGTCCCAGGATGCGGGGTGTGTCCCAGGATGTGGTGTGTCCCAGGATGTGGGGTGTGTCCAGGATGTGGGGTGAGTCCCAGGATGCGGGGTGTGTCCCAGGATGCGGGGTGTGTCCCAGGATGCGGGGTGTGTCCAGGATGCGGGGTGTGTCCAGGATGTGGTGTGTCCAGGATGTGGTGTGTCCCAGGATGCAGGGGATGTCCCAGGATGCGGGATGTGTCCCAGGATGCGGGGTGTGTCCCAGGATGCAGGGTGTGTCCAGGATGTGGGGTGTGTCCCAGGATGTGGTGTGTCCCAGGATGCAGGGTGTGTCCAGGATGCGGGGTGTGTCCAGGATGCGGGGTGTGTCCCAGGATGCGGGGTGTGTCCAGGATGCGGGGTGTGTCCAGGATGTGGTGTGTCCCAGGATGCGGGGTGTGTCCCAGGATGTGGGGTGTGTCCCAGGATGCGGGGTGTGTCCCAGGATGTGGGTTATGTCCCAGGATGCGGGGTGTGTCCCAGGATGCGGGGTGTGTCCAGGATGCGGGGTGTGTCCAGGATGTGGGGTGTGTCCCAGGATGCGGGGTGTGTCCCAGGATGCAGGGTGTGTCCCAGGATGCGGGGTGTGTCCCAGGATGTGGGGTGTGTCCCAGGATGTGGGGTGTGTCCCAGGATGTGGTGTGTCCCAGGATGCGGGGTGTGTCCAGGATGCGGGGTGTGTCCCAGGATGCAGGATACATCCCACCCAGGGTACAGGGCATGCCCCAGGGACAGGGCTTGGCAGAGGAAGCAGGCCAGGGCCTAGAGATCAGGGCCCTGGATGCTGGGCAAGACCTTGGATACAGGGCGTGGCCAAGGGTGAGAGGCAGGGCCTCTCACAGTGACCCACTGGACGTGGGCCAGGCCGTGGGTCCCTGGCCAACCTGAGCTCCTCCTGGGCCTCCCTGATTGGAGCAGCTTGGACAGCAGCAGGACCCGGCTCTGCGCAGGCCAGGCCCACGGGTCCTGACCTCTGGGCAACGGGGGCTTCCTAAGCATGTGTGCGGGCGGGGTGCTGTCCATGAACCACTTCTCTGGACGCCCAGGAGGAGGGAGTCCACACATGCCTAGATGCCCGAGGGTTCCCGCGGGGTCTCGGCAGGCCGCGGGGGGCTGCCACCTGTGGGGTGACTAGCAAGCGGCAGGCCAGGACAGCGCCTCGGCCACAGGGCTGCTGTGGGCCAGGTGTGGTCGCCCCCTGCTCCAGAGCAGCAGACCGAGCCCAGGAAGCGTTGACCGCAGCCTGGGAGGCTCCGAAGACCAGTCCCTTCCTCCTCAGGCGGACACCCTCGGGCTCTGGGCAGTATCTTCTCAGGGCCCAGGCCGCCAGCTCCCATCCCTGATCTCGTTCTCAGCTGCCGCGTACCTGAGCCAGCCCCTGGGCGGGCGGGCGGGCTAGGGGGCTGGGGAGGGGGGGTGTTTTCTGACCTCCCTAGAACCATGGCAAAGGCAGAGACCATTTTCCTGGTTCAGGCCCCTTGAACATTCTTTGGGGTTTGATGTTGGGAGCTGGAACGGCCATCAAGGCTGACTTTCCAGGCTAAGGGAAGTCCTGAGAGGCTGGCTCTGGGCTGCTGGAGCTCTCTCTAGGGGTCTTCCAGGCAGGATGGGGCCGGGGGTGGGCACGCCACATGGGCTAGGGATCCATTCTCAGGTCCAGACAGCGAGCGAGCTGGGTTGGGCTGGGCTGGTGTTGAGAGGTGGAGGCCTTGAGAGGAGGCAGGGGCCTGAAGACCTGGCCGGACTTGCTGAAGAGAGGTGGGGGTGTGGGGACTTGGGGAGTGGCCTCGGCCCCCCTGGAGGAGCAGCTCAGCTTCTCTTGGGGGCGCTGCTGGGTCACAAGGTCACAGGAACAGGAGGCAGTGCCCTGCCCTGCCCCTGAGGAGCAGCCCTGGCTGGCCGGTGGCTGCGGGGAGCGAGTGTAAGCTTCCGTCTCCATCTCCCTGCTGGGGGGGGGGGCGGCGAGGAGGCCAGCTTCCCCTGCTGTGGGGTCCCACACGCCCTCCATTTGGCGTCGAGGGTCAGCTTTGGGTCATTGACACATGATGGGGGAGGGGAGGCGGGGAAGACAAGCGGGGCCTGGAAAGGAGGCGCTGGCACAGGAGGGGCCTGTCCTGTCCTGGAGAGGTCGGGGTCCTGGTAAGGCATGGAGGCCAGACCACGCCCGGCTTCCCCCACGGCCTGGGGCAGGCCGGCTGGGGCCAGCAGGGCTGCGCAGAGTGGAGTGGTGTGTCGGGAGCAGGCGGCCGCAGACATTGGGGTGGGGGGAGGGAGAAGCCGGACCTCTCTACCAGGTAGATTTGACCATATTCACCCGTAGGAGATGGCTTTCCCAGACTCCCTTGCAGCGAGGATTGGCCCCCAAAGACAGTTTTGGGTAGCACGACGTACAGAAACATGGACGGGGGTCTTGGGGAGGCTTTGCTCCCTCTGATAAGTGGAGTTATGTGGGGAATGTGCTTCCTGACCACGTCCTGCCTCCTGCCTCTTGACCTGTTTGGAGCTGGGTTTGTCATCCTGCAGCCGTGAGGACAGGGCCAAGAGGTCACAGAAGCCCAGGGCCTCTGAGCCACGGCTGCTGCCTGGCAGCGCAGAGTCTCCTCATCAGGCAGGGACATAAATGCTCTTTAGGCCGAATACTCGCAGCCCAGAATATGCTCAGATAATACAGTTTCTCTTATTTTTTGGTAGTATTAAGGTTTAAACCCAGGGCTTCATGCTTGCTAAGCAGGTGAGCTGAGCTCTACCCCTTGACCCCTCCCCACCCCCAAGCTGTTTTTTGGCTTTGATTTTTGCTTTAGCTATTTTTACTTTTTAAATTATCTTTAAGTAGTTGCACAGAGGGGTTTCAACTTGACATGCGGTTTTATGAGTACCCTGCATCTTGATGGTTCTCCCAGTGGCTCCCCCATCCCCACCCGTTTTCCTAGTTCCATTTTCGCATGCACGCCTGGAATGGAACGACCGCATTTCTCCATGCCTCCTCTCTTCTGCTCCCTTCCCTACCTCACCCCTGCCTCGACACCTCGAATTCCAGCTTCCTGGTGTCATTTGGTTAGACTGAATTCATTATTCAAAGGAGTCACGCCATCGGAATCCTCCCCTGCACATACCATCCTTGATTCAGTTACTTTTAGAGAGAGTCTCCCGCTTCCCACGATCCGCCTATCCATGCCTCCCACGTAGCTGCGATTATACGGATGTACCACCATACCTGGCCCAAAATACAGGACTTGGTAACAAGTGTGGACTCTTATTCCAGAGCCCAGTGCAGAGTCAGCCTGGGCAGGAGGAGGCAGACAGGGGGTTCAGTAGATAGGGGATTCGTGATGTCAGCGACCCTCCGCTTCCTGAGCCTGTACTAAGTGAGCTGGGATGTGTGTGTGAACTTGATCATTGTTTCCAGGCCTCGCAAGACCCCTGAGGCTGGGGACTGCGCTGGGCCCACATAGACACGCTGACCCCAAGAGAGAGTGCGCGGAGACCCAGGCCTGAGGAGACCCCTAGAGCACCCTCTGGGACAGGCCGGGGCAGGCGGGGAGACGGGGCCTGTGGGGAGCTGGCAGCGGAGGGAAGGCTGGGCTGGGGCTGCGGGAGCCGGCAGGAGGCGTCCAGGAGGACGCTCGGGGCCTTGAAGGCCCATCTGGGGAGTTCCGTGCTGTGGAGCTGGAGGGAGGAGGCAGCGGCCGGGGTGAGTGTGTCCTGTAGAGCAGCAGGGGTGTCCTGTGGGGAAGGGGGTGCCCCGAGCGGCAGCTGCCCAGGAGGGGGCTTGGGCAGCCTCGGCCTCTCCCCGATGTCTCTCGAGGCCAGGCAAACCCACAGTTGGAGCCCTTGGCCTGAGGCCACTGGAAACAGCTTGTCTATTCCCATTGAGTAACTGCAGTTAGGCCTTTTGGTCCAGGCCATTTCAGGACAGTGTAGTTGCCCAGGCAGGGGGCACCGGGACCCCCACCAGCCCCTGTCGCAGTGGAGCCTGGGCCAGAGCCCTGGTGTGCGGCCTGTGGGGGCGGGGCGGGGCGGCCTGTGGGGGCGGGGCGGGGCGGGCGGGGCGGGGCAGGCAGATCGCTCAACTGGGGCAGGCTGACCCAGATCTATGCCAAAGTCGGGATGACCACATTTCCCACTCCATCAGCTCCTGGCTGGTGAGGTCAGAGAGGCCTCGGTCTCCACGGGGAAGGTAGGGGCTGGCCTCGGGACAAGGGTGACGGCCAGCAGGGACCTGGCCAGCAATGGAGGGGTGAGCAGGCAGGTCAGGCCAAGCAGACTTGGCTTCCGGCCCAGTTCCCAGCTCCGGGATGCCGGTCCTTGGCAGGTCCCTCCCTTCACCTGGGTGCCTGGGTAGCCTTGGCTGAGGCTGGGGCTGGGGCTCAACCAGCCAGAGCCGGCCTCACTCACAAGAGGCCATGATTCCACCCCAGCCCCACGAGGAGAAAGGAATGAATGAATGAATGAAGATTGATATGAAACTCCAGGCCTGAGGATTTCGCAAACAATTAAAATTAAAATTTCAGAAATCAACTTGAGTTCCTGTCTCTGGATGCCAGCTTTTTCACTTTGCCAAGGAAGAATATTGAAGACAAAAAAACAGAATACCAGCTAGCAGCGACTGTGACTGTCTCTTCACGGAGAGCCTGGTATCCCGGGGCTGCCCTCTACGCATGGCCCGAGCTTGGCTCTGGTCTTCCAGGTTTATCTTTCACCTGTGGGAGAGGCCGCGGGTCGGCCCTGCGCCGTTGTGCCCGCCTTGGGCGGGCTGGCCAGGCTGGCGTGGGGGGGGGAGGCCAGCCCGCCCGGAGCCGAGGTTGATGTCTCAGAAGCCCTGCAGAGGAAGTGCGGTCCCAGGGGCTGTGTGCAGCGTGCATGGCGTGGTCCGTGAATCCCTGCTTTCTTGGGTCACGTCAAGCAGCCTCCTTCCATCAGCAGGATCTGAGTCCGAATGCCCCGGCCTCCCTAGGTGTGGGAGGGTGCTCCCCATTCTTCAGAAAGGGGGTCTTCCCAGGCACTGGGAGCTACGTAGGAGGTAGAGACCAAGATGGTGGCCCTCCCAGGCCAGCCTAGACAAAACGTTTGCAAGACTCCATCTTAACAGAGCAAGCTGGGCGTGGTGGTCTGTGCCTATCACCGGGTACAGAGGGAGGTGTAAGTGGAGGGGGGGGTCTGGGAACACACAGGCGAAACATGAGGCCTTAGCTCAAATATAACTAGAACAAAACGAGCTGGAGTCGTGGTTCGAGTAGCACATGGCTTGCAGGTGTGAAGTCCCGAGTTCAACTCCCGTTGCTATGAAACCCGGGGTGATCTCTGATCTAAGGCTCCCCTCCCCTCCGCCCTGGTGAGTGGAGCTGCTGTGGGGGGTCTCGCTGGCACCGGCCGCCGCAGGTTCTTCGTTTCCTTCGGGCGTGGCCAGGCTGTTTGGAGCGTTCCAGTCAGGTGGGAGCTGCTCTGGGAGCTCAGAAGGGGGGGCAGTGCTGGGGGTCCCCCAGGCTGGAGGTGGCAGAGCTGGAGTCCGAATCCCGTCTTCCTGCCTGGCGGTGACGCTAAAAGCAAGGGACAGAAACGCAGGGCCCAGGGCCTCTCTGACTAGGGGATGCCAGGCTGCAGGTGGCCTGTGTCGTCCGGGCCACGGGCTCGGGCTTCTCCTCACTGGTGATCTGCAGTGGTGAGCTGGCTTGGGGAGTCCACCTGGAAGGGCCCTGAGCTCCTGAGCTGGCCCCAGACGCCACCGGCAGCAGGGCTGTGTGGATGGAGGCCTCGTCCTCACCCCGGACCTCGCAGAGAGGCTCGGGAGGAAGCCGTCACCAGCCACGGGGGCACAAGCCTTGGCGCCTCCATCCCCTGGGAGCCCCGGCCCCTCCGTCTCCCACAAGCCCCAGACCCTCCATCCCGCCGTCCCCAGCGCTGGCTCAGGCCACGGCTTCCTCACCTGCTGCCCTGCGGCTGCCCCGGCCGCACAGGGTGGGTGTCGCAGACACTCCAGCGGCAATGTGGCTCTCCTCCTGGATTGGCCCCTGCCCCCCCGCTTCCTGGCCTGGGCCCACAAGGATGCCTCGGGAACATTCTGGTTCCCACACTTCTGCCAAGAGCCGAGCGCTGTCCCAGGGGAGCGCGCCTCCTCGGAAGCCCTCATTAGCGGCGAGGATGTTTAGGCCGCAGGCTCCTGGATGGTGGGGTGGGGGCTCCCCTGCCTGCCAGCATGGGGCGGGGATGGGGGTGGGGCTGGACCCAGCCTGGCGTGGGGAGGTGGGGACCCCCCCCCCCCGAGGCCCGCGCAGGCCTGGGCGGGCTTATCTGGACCAAGGGGGCCAGTAGGCCTTTTGGAGCAGAGTGAGCGGGCATCCAGGGTCCTGACCATCAGGGTCCAGGCCAAGGCCCTTCAGGCCTGGGTCACACCCTTCCCCAGGTCCGAGTCACCTGACCAAGCGCGGCGGCCCCTTGGGTGGGCCTCGGACGGCCCATGCGGCTGCTGCTGCTGCCCAGAGGTGGGGAAATAGAGGCCTTCTGGAGTCTTCCACAAGCCTTTTCCTCTATGTGTAGCCCTGTCCTGGGCGACAAGGACTCCAGAGGAGCTGACCCCCCCCCTGCTGGCCGGGAGTGGCCCTCAGTGGTCCTGTGGGCCTCGGTCCCGCGGGTGGGAGGTGGGGAAGCTGGTCTCACGGGGCAGCCCGGGGAAAGTTGAAGCTACAGGTGTCACGGCACGCACGGTGGAAGCCTGGAGGCTGCTCCTCGCGGGCTCACACCCATGGCTTCAGGCCCCCCTAGGCCTCTCCCCACCCTCCTTGGGGGAGACAGCAGCGCGGTCCGTGCGTTGTGGAACACTGGCTGTGGGTAGGCGGGGCCGAGCCGACGGCAGGAGCTGGATCCGCCGTGGCCACCTGCACTCGGCCGCAGCCTCCTGTGCTCATGCCCGTCCGCAGGGTACTGGGGTAGCCAGTGCTCAACTCCGGCTGCTGTTTAATGGCTGCGTTGCTCCACGGATGTGGTTAGTGTGAGCCATTCCCCAAACAGGTGCTTTCCAGTGGGTGTAGCAGGCAGTGCCCACCGTGTATAATGCACACATGCACACGCACACACACACACACACACGTGTCTGTCTGCATGTTCCGCTGCAGACCTCCTGGGCTCCAATCTTCGAATCTCTTCAGTTCCAAGCCCTGACCCTGGCCAGGCCGTGCACACTGCCTGGCAGTCCTCTGTGCTCTGACTCCCAGCCTCTGGGCTCCACGGGTGGCGGAGCGCTCGCACCATCCTGCCCACGTGCCTTGCCCATCCGGGGACTTCCCCGTGCTGCTGTGAAGCCCCCTCTCCAGTGGCCTGGGGACGGCCCCGCCACACTCAGTCTGCACCCACTGGCTGACACCCCCACCCACCAAGCAAGCCCAGAGGTCCCCTCCGCCAGGGAGCGCGGGACGGCGCACGCATGCGCGCGCGTGCGGGGCTCAGCTGTGAGTGGAGGGAGCGGTGCTGGGGTCGTGGTCCTGTGACCCTCCGTGCGATGCCCACTGCCCCCCCCCCGCCGCCTCAGCCCATCCCGGGCTGCCAAGCTGTGCTCGCTCTGCCCTTCCTGGGACAGTCCCACGTGCCACTCTGCCAGAGTGCCCGTGCCCACACCCACATCCTCGGATCTGCTCCCTGCGCAGTGCCCCACGTGCCCCGCCCCGCACCCTGCCTCCAGTCCCGGGCGGCCATGTCCTCAAGCCCAGGGCTGAGTCCTGTCCTGTCCCTGCCCAGCCGTCGGGAGGTGGGGTGAATTGTGAGTGACTTCCGGCAGGCACGCTCGCTGGCGGCCAGCAGGCTCTGTGGGCACAGCTGTGGGTGCTTGCACCTTCACACGGCCAGATGGATGGACAGACGGACAGACGGATGGACGACTTCCATGGGCTCGGAGAGGCCACAGGATTCCAGGGCTTTAAGGTTTGGGGATGGGTCAGCACAGAGGCCCTCCGCTCACGTGTCAGGCCTGTGTCCCCTGCCTTGGTCTTTCCTTGGTAGAGCCGTCCAGACTCCAGCTCACCTGGCGTGGTCTCTGCTTCATGGCTGAGCTGAACGCCGGCTGAGCGGGGCAGTGGTCATCTCACCCCCCTTCTCTGCAGTGCGGCCTCTCGGGTGCCCGCCCCCCCACTCCATTAGGAGAGCCGGCCTCTCCCCGGGACACCTGCAGTGCCCTGGCCCCACCAGAGCCCGGGAAGGCCCCCTCGCCGGCCACACGTGTGGCCACTGAGCAGATCTCTCCCGGCCTCCTGAGTCCAAGGCCGGCTTTCCCAGAGTGACTCAGGGAAAGGCTCTTGACAAATACTGCGGAAGAGAGGCACAGCAAGTGTCGGGGCTGAGAGAGAAGTGGGGGCCCGGAGGACCCCAGGTAACCCACAGGGGCAGCCCTGTTTGGTAGAACCTCTATTTTTCTTTTCTTTTTGGTCAGTCGTGGGTCTTGAACTCTGGGCCTGGGCGCTGTCCCTCAGCTCTTCAGCTCAAGGCCAGCGCTCTACCACTTGTGCCACAGCACCACTTCCAGTTTTCTGGTGGTTCATCGGAGATAAGAGTGTTATGGACTTTCCTGCCCGGGCTGGCTTTGAACTGCGATCCTCATATCTCAGCCTCCTGAGTAGCTAGGATGACCGGCGTGAGCACTGGTGCCCGGCTCAGTGGAAGCTCTTTTAATGGATGAGCCGCACGGAGCTGTGGGTGAGGCTGGGAAGAGCGTTCTCTGCGGAGGGAGGACAGGGAAGCCGGGTGGCCCAGTGTGGCGTCCACACAGCCCCTTTGTCTCAGCACCTGAGAGCCTGCTACTGGCCCTGCCATCCGCCCTGCTGGTGAGAAGGACTGAGTCCCGACAGCCCACCCCTGGCATGCTTGGGCCTTAGGGAAATCTCTGCTCTCCCTGCTAGGTGGGTGGCCTGACTGCAGAGGAGATCCCTGCACACCGGGCATGGCCGGGCCGGCCTGAAGGAGCTGCAGACTCTTCCAGGAAGGTGGACAGGGGCTGTCCACCCTGAGCATGTGATCTGCTGGTGGAGAGAGAGCACGTGGTGCGTCGGGCGGTGGACACAGCTTGGTGGGAGCATTGTGGCTGGGTTGCGGGGCTGAGATGTAGAGAAGCAGCAGGGGTGGCAGGAGGGAAAGGCTGGAGGCTCTGGTGGTTCCCCCCAAGTCTCCCCAGGGCTAACTCCCTCCGCCCACCCTGGGCTCCGTGACCTCCAGAGTGAACTTCTGGACCCTGACTGTGTCTCTGCCTACGTGGAGCCTTCCATGGCTCCCACTGTCCTGCCCGGCTGGCCAGCCTCTCCCCTCCTTCCCTAGACACCTAGCCTGCTCTCACCATCCTGCATGCTGTGCTCACGGCCCTCTGCTGGGCCCGCCACGGGCCTGTCCAAGCCTCTCCTTCCCTGGGACGCCACCCCATGGATTTGTTTTGTAACGAACTACTCATCCTCGGGAGACCATCTCCACCAGGAAGTCCTCTCTGATGGCTCTCCTCCCCGTCCGGTGCCCGTGGCCGGCTACACTGCCCTGTGGGGTGGTCACCCTCTCTTGCCAGGGCTGCCTCTGGTTTGGGTGGGGAGGCTCCTGGAGGGAGGCCAGGCCCCGTGTGGGAGTCCTGTCAGCCCCCTGCCAGGGCCGTGCTGCCTGTGCCTGACTGAGGGATGCGGAGACGAGGCCCCTGCGTTCTGCAGACGCTTCCCACCAGCTGGCACGGCCCCCACGCAGGCTGGGGGGTTTTCCAATCTGCCCCAGAAAGGCCCAGTTCCGAGCTTGCGGGAGCATCTGGGGACGCGGCCTTAGCCGCAAGCCGAGTGTGAGGAGCTGATCACTCAGGGTGGGGGGAGGAGGGGTGGGGAGAAGAGGGGAGGGGAGGGGAGGGAAGGTCAGAGGGGAGGGGGAGGAGAGGGGAGGAGAGGGAGAGGAGATGGGAGGGAGCGGAGGGGAAGGAAGGAGGGGTGGGGGGGAGAGGGAGGGTCTTCCTTAGGCCTCCTGTCCTTGTCCACCACCGTGCCCAGGGTGTACAGCACCCACCCTGCCTAAAGTCCGGTCCAGCCCCTCCTACCCAGACCTCAGGACCTGCGACTGACAGGCGGGCGGGTGCCCATCTCCCCATGGGGCGGGGCGGGCTAGGTGCCTGCCCTGCTGTGTTCAGGGTTTCTGGGCCTCTGTGTCTGAGTTGTTGGAGCCTGGGGCGGGGGCAGGTGAGAGGGGCAGGGACAGGGTCAGGGGTCAGGGGTCATGTGAGCGCGGCGGGGGCTGGGGCACAGCTCCCGGGGTTCACGGAGTTGGATGGAAACTGCGGGAGAGGCTTGCTCCTCGCTCAGCTGGCCTCCGCTCCCGGCTTGGGGAGTTGTTTTGCTCTTGGTAATTGGTGAGAACTTTGCTTCAAAAATCCTGCCCAGAACCCCAAAGTGGAAGTGGGCAGAGGGCCCGCGCGGACGGGGAATGTTCTTTAAAACACATTTTAGTACAAGGATGTTTGGGATTGCTCTTTGGACCCCGTGAGCGGAAAGCAGTTGCAATGCGAGCAGCGCCGGCCAGGGCTTCACCTTTGCCCCGAGGGCCCAGAGAGGCCCGGCGGGCAGAGGAGGGCTGTGTCCTGCCCGAGAGAGCCAGGCGTCCCTGGGCAGCGAGCGTTGTGGGCACCACTTCTCTGGCCCAAGCCGGGTGCCCAGGGTGGGGTGTTGGTCCCGTGCTGAGGCCTCTCCTGGGTCAGATCTCAAGCCCTCGGCTGGTGTAGACCGTATGTGCTGTCTCGCCCTGTGCACACGCTTGCCCTCTGGCCTTGGACTTGGCTGCTTCCTGCCTGACTCAGTCAAAGAATAAGTCGCTGAGTGAAGGGTAGAGAAAAGTGAGGGGTGGGGAGGGGTGAGAAGGGGGAGAGGGGAGGGGTGCGGGGTGGGGAGAGTGTGGGGATGGGAGAGGGAAGGGGGGAGAGGTGCGTGGGGGAGAGGGATGGGGGAAGGAGCACAGGGGGGAGAGGGAAGGGGTGGGGAGGGGAGTGAGGTGGGGAGGGGTGGGGGGGGCACAGGGTGGGGGGGGTGCTGGCCCTCCGAGCTTTCCCTTTGCACACAGCAGGCCTGCGTGGGAGTCTCCAGGAAAAGGTTTCCCTGTCCTGACCTCTGCTCGTTGGGTGATGGCTGCGTGTCCCTCACCTGCGGTGCCTCAGTTTCCACACCTGTTATACAGCGAGAGGGCTCTGAAGCTGCAGCCTGCTGCAACATTTGTCTCTCAGCCTCAGTTTCCCACCCTTTTGTAAAAGGAGACTGTTTAGGAGGCGCCTTCAGAAAAGAGCCGGGGCGCGGCTGGAACCCTCTCCCCACGGCCTCGGGGAGCGCGGAGCGGCAGGGTGTCCTTCCTCCATGCACTGGGGCAGAGGCCACAGCGCCGGGGCCGGCAGGACGGCACGCAGCGGTGGGAAGCTGGGGTCTTCACGCTGGCCTGCAAGCGGTGCTGGGCAGCCTTTACCCAGCTCGTAGTACCCAGCTGCTCCCACGCCCCGCGTCCCCGCGGCCGGCGCTTCTGAGCGTCCTCCTGGTGCCTCTCCAGTCGCTGGGTCTTCCAGGAGCTGGAGACACGGAGACTGGGCACACACGGGCACTGGGCACACACGGGCACTGGGCACACACGGGCACTGGGCACACATGGGCACTGGGCACGCATGGGCACTGGGCACACATGGGAGTGGGCACACACGGGAGTGTGCCACGTTTGGCACAGAAGGCACCAAGTTTCATGGTTTGTAACATTCCAGAACCTCACTGAAACTTTTCACAGCCCTGCCAGACACAGCATCGGACACACAGGCCAGGGGGGTCCTGTGGGGTTCTGGGGTTTCTGTGGGGTTCTGGTGGTCCTGTGGGGTTCTGGGGGTCCTGTAGGGTCCTGTGGGGTCCTGTGGGGTTCTGGGGGTCCTGGGGGGCTCTCCTGGCTCTTCATCCTGAGTGAGGATCATGGTCATTGTGTCTAGAGCTCCTAAGGTCGACCCAGGGCCCCTTGACCCAGGCTGCGTGGCGGCTCTCCACGCTCCTGTCCTGTTTGGGCTAGCCCAGGGCGCTTGTGCATGTTTGGGCTAGCCCAGGCTGATCTCTGTGGACGAAGGTGGACATCGCTGCTTGCTGCGTCGTGGAATGCGCCTGCGGTCGCCAGCCCGTGTTAGAGAAGGACAGGGGTCACTGGTGTCATCTGACCTCAGAGAGGGAGCCCATAGGTCTCCCCACCCTGGTTCCCAGAGCGAAGGGGCCCTGCTGGCTCCAAGGCAGCTCTAGAGGTCCCTGGAGAGCCCCCCCCATTATATATTTATTTTCAAGTGTGTTAGAAAAGAGACTAACCCATCAGATCTGGATTTCACTAAGAACATTGTCTCGAAGATAAAGGTTTAAATACAGAGACTATTTTGGATTGAATCTAAGCAAAATATGAAGTCAGAAACAGTGTGACTGGAGGAAGGCGAATGATTAGGGCCATGGAATAGACCAGGCCCCCCTCGACCTCAAAGCCCCTGGCCTGTCCCCAGCCTCTGCCCCTCTCCCCACAGCCCTTTGTCTGCCTCGGGAAAATTCTCAGGACCTGCTCCATGCCGCCTGGTCCGGGCTGGATTTGGCTCCCTCTGCCGCCAGCGGCCGCCATCTTGCTGGCTCAATGGTCACTTCTTTTGAATGACCACAGGGCCCCGGGCGTCTGCTCCTCTCAGGGCTTCTCAATCCACCTTCAGTGGCTTCCTCTGTCTTCTTGGGCTTCCTCCTCCACTCCTCTTCTAGGATGTAAAATATGGATGTGCCCAAGGGCTCGGCCTAGAGCCAACCCCACGTCATCCCCTGACACTTCCACTGGAGACAGGCCCCGCCCACCTCCGTGCACAGTCTCCTACGGGGTGTGTTGGGGCAGATCACCTTGTCACTGCCCACTGCCCCTGCCTGCCCCTGCCTGCCCCTGCCTGCCCCTTGGGGCTGGCTCTGCCACCACCAATGGCACCAACTCCATCCCAGCTGCTCCGGTTGGCAATCGGGGCTCAGCCCGGGGTCTTCTCATCTCCTGTGCTGTCCAAGTCTCCCGTGTCCTCCTGTGGGTTGAGTCTTGAATCTACCTACTTCTCTCCATCTCTCTTCCAAGTACCATCATCTCATGCAGCTGAGACCAAAGGTTAAACCCCTACCCTCTGCGACCGTCTCTCCTCCACCACCCCTGACCCTTGAGTGAAGCCTGACCGCGGGTCAGAGCCTTACATGACCTCCTCTCCCTCCTCCCCTGGCTTGGTCCCACCCAGATTCCACAGGAGAGCTGGACACTCCTGAGGGAGTAGATGGCTTCTACGACTCCTGGGGCTCTCCCAGGTGTCCCAGCCAGAGTCCTGCCTCTCCCGGGGCTCTGCCCCAGCCCTGGGTCTAAGGTGGGCATCCCAGTTCATCCAGCCCCGAGAGGTAAAGAGAAAGGAGGAGGGAGCGATGGGGAGTGGAGCACACACCTGCTCCCATCCACGGAGCTGGCTGCCAGGGAGGCTGGGGTACCATTCTGGGTTGTGGGGACAGCCGGCCTTTCCATTCCCATGTGGACAGAGAGTGGAGATTGCAGGGGGAGGAGACTGGACATCCTCCCCGCTGGAGGCCCGTCACCTCTAGCCGAAGGCCCCGCCCCGCCCCAGCACCATCTCTGATGCAGGGTGGGAGGCCCCCAGTCCCAGGGAGATGGTAAACCCTGTGAGCCCTGGGCAGTGCGGTGTCATCGACTCTGCCTGTCCCCGCTCACGCCTGCTGCTGCCACCCGGGGCCTGGCCCGTGGCCCGGATGGTTCTGGGCAGGGTTTTGGAAGCAGCACTTGGTAGGACTCGCCCGGACTTGGCGGCTCCGTGGCCTCTCGCTCGCCGTCTTTCCACGCTGTGGCTTTGGCACACACGGACCTGGTGTGTGTGTGTGTGTGTGTGTGTGTGTGTGTGTGTGTGTGTGTGTGTGTGTGTGTGCTCGGGAGAGGAGACTGGCAAGGGTAGGCGCATTTGGTGCGTGGCAAACCGAACCTGTCAATTCCAGAAGCTTCTGGCACATTGTTGAAGCGACTAGATGACTTTGAGAAGTATCTGCATGTTTTTCCCCAAGTGCAGTTATTTTTGCTGCTGTGAAATGTTCTGAAATCTGACAGTTTTGTTTTGAGTCTTAGCCCGATGTGAACACGGAAAGGAACACTGCCTCCCAGTCCTGTGGCACCCGTTCCCGGGGTCTCCTGAGGACACCCCGATCCTGGAGAGGTGGCCAAGGAGAAGGCCAGGGTACCCGGGGCCGGGGGTGGGGGGCGCACAGCAGGGCGGACCCCGCAGGGCCGGGGTGCACCGGGGGGAGCAGGGGCGCGCACCCCATCGCGTGCGCCCTCTTCTGCCGACGGCATTGAGCACCTGCCGTCTGGGGTCGCGGGGCAGTGAGGGGGCACGTGGGGCCATGCTCCAGGGCGGGGACCGGTGACGCAGGAACGCAGATCCGCAGGAGTCAAGGACAAATGGTCCGGTCCATGTAGCCTCCCTGTGAGCCGGTCCCGCCTCTGTCCCCTTCCTCATCTCCCTCTATCACTATGGTCTAGACCTCTGGCCTTCCTCCCAGCTCAGAGCCTGTCCTCCAGCTGATGGCCACTGGCCGCAAGGCCAGGGCTCTGCCCTGCGTCTCCAGCCCCTCCCTGGTCCAGTTGCCTATGGAGCTCCTCTGGGCTTCTCAGACTTTCCAAGCTCCTGCTCTGATTCCTGTGCCCACTAGGGCTATAGCCCTGCCTCAGTTTCCTGTCTGGGGGTGGAGGCACTCTGAGGCTTTCTGACTTGGTGCTGAGCCCCCACAGAGGAGCACCGGGTTGCTGCCTCCCCCCCCGCCCCCCCCCCCCCGTGCCGTGTTCTCAGAAGACACAGAGAGGCAGGCGAGCAGGAGATCCACGGGTGCGCAGCGCAGCAGCAGCTGGGAAGGACCGGGCTGGGACCCGCAGCTCTGTGCCACATGCCCGCAGTGTTTGCAGTGCGTGCGTGCGCGTGCGCGTGTGCAGGCGCGCATTGCTGTGGAGACAAGGATACTCCTCCTGGCAGAGGCTGCGGAGAGGACGCACCGGGACCCAGGAGCAGACACCCCGTATTGGTGACACCCCAGAGCTGGGCATGAGGGTCCCTGTACAGCTGTGCGGGAAGTGGGAAGAGTCCTTTCTTTCTTTCACAACTGGCCCTTCCGGCTCAGCCCGGGAGCGTGGTGCCTGTCAGAACCGCAGCCTGGCCCTCGGAAGGTCTCCGGTGCGCCGTGCCAGCCCTGGCTGCCGGCGCTGGCTTGGGGTGTCTCTTGCCGGGTCAGGGAGAGCGACAGCACATCTTGACACTGCGGCATAGAAGGCTCCGGGCCCCTGTGCTGCGGGTTAGCCGCTCATCCGGAGGTCTTGGTGGAGCTGGAGCTCAGGCGTTGCTCTGGTCTGGGGAGTGCTCCGCCTTTCCACCTGCAGCCTGTCCCCTTTCGCCCTGGTTATTATTTTGGGGATGGGATGTCATGAACGTTTTGCCTGGGCTGGCCTTGAACCGCAATCTTCCTGATCTCAGCCTCCCGAGTAGCTAGGATGACAGTCCTGAGCCAGGGACCGAGCCTTTCAGCTGGGGTCTTTGTGCTGCAACAGCCTGGTCTTTTATTCCAGGCTTGGGTCTCCGCCCCTCTTCTTCTCACATATTCCATGGCCACTCCCGCAAAGCCCGGGGGGCCTGCGGGCTTGGGCAGAAGACCGGCTGCCCTTGTCCACGGGACACCTTTGCCACCTCAGCCCTGCCGGAAGAGCCGAGCCGAGGCGGAGGCCTGAACCAGCCTCCAGCCTTGGGCCTCTCCTCCCCCTGCTGGGAGTGTCTTCCTGGAAGGAGGGGGGAGCGGGGAGGGGATTGCACCCCTGGACTGAGGGTTTCAGGGTCGCTCTGCAGAGTGCTGGGCTGTCAGGCTGCCTCGGCCTTTAGGCTGTGTGTGTTTGGGGGGCAGGGGGGGGGCGGGGGACAGTTCTGAGGAAGGCTGACAGTGTTTCCTCACAGCAGAAACATTGTAGATTCTTGCAGCCCAGGGCAATGCACCCAGATCATGGAGCTGAGAGTTGTAGCAATGTAACCTGTTTCAGGACGGGGCCTGGGATCCCCAGCAAAGCTCCCCCAAGCAGAGGCTGAAACCAGGCAGAAGGAAATTCCTAATGTGATGCTGGCACACAAGCAGTTCAGGAGAGGATAATGGGTGAGATGAAGACACAGCCCAACCCCTCAGCCCCCAAGGAGGAACTTTGAGCTCAGGGCCCAAGGTTGCTCCTTCCTTCCCATCTCCATCTCCATTCTAGCGAGGATTAAACCCAGGAGAGGAAGCGGTCTCTGCTGTAGGGTAGGGGCTGAGGATGTGCAGTGTTCAGTGTGCATTCACACCCCCTGGCTATGAGAGGTCTCAATCTTCCAGAAGTCAAGCTGCTCAAAGGCGTGTGTCTGTGTGCATGTGCGTGCGTGTGCATGTGTGTGTGTCTATACTGGACTCAGGGCCTGGGCGCTCTTCCTGAGCTTTTCACTCAAAGCTGGCACTCTACCACTTGAGCTACATCTTCATGTTTAGCTTTTTGGTAGTTAATTGGAAATAAAGAGTCGCTTTCCTGCCTGGGCTGGCTTTGAACCAGGATCCTCAGCTCTCAGCCTCCTGAGTCGCGAGGATTGCAGGCCACCAGCGCCCTGCTGGAGAAAGTAACTTTAATGGACCAAAAAAAAAAAAAAATGCTCTTAGACATGAGGAAATCCTCATCAGCATTCTGGTTGTTATTAGGTCAAAGGTGCAACATTTTGAAGGTGGACTAGGGAACGGTTGAAAGGGTGCTGTGGCCAAGATGCGCGGCCCAGGAAACATGCGGTTTGTGTAGGAGACTGTGCTGCGTGGTCCTGCCCGCTGGTGGGGGGAGGGTGGGGCCGAGGCCCTGGCAGCAGCAAAGGGCTCTTCCTGTGCCAGGCAGAGACGCCGCCCCCGGGAAAGCCACGGGCAGACACCGGCAGAGGCCCGGCGGAGAGCCTCGCATCCTGCAGAGAAGCGAGAGAAAAAACAGTCACGATTGCCAGAATGGTATTGGAATAACCACGGTGGCCGGCTGCTCCTCCTGCTGCAGCCCGAGAAATGCGGCGCCTGGCCGGGGAGAAGCTGCCTGTGCCGGGGGGCTGGCGAGGCGGAGCTGGGCGGTCCTGGCGGGGGGAGGGGGAGAAGGGGGCAGGGCCCTTGGGACGCCCCCTCTCGGGCTTTCCTTCCAGTAAACCGTGTTCTTCCTCTGCACCTGCTGGGGCTCTGAAACTTGGGGTTCTTCATCCTCCCCCTCCTACATGCAAGTTGTTCATGGAAGCTGCCTGGCTTGAGTCCTAGAGGATAAGAAGCCCTGAATGTGGCCTCTAGGGCTGGAAAAGGGGAGGACTCCCCCTCCCCCTACCCCTCCCCCTCCCCCCCTGCCCCTCCCAAGGCTCTCTAGGAAGGCATTATCTCACTGGCACTCGGGACTGTGGAACGGCCTCCATTAAGATGCACCGAGACACAAGCAGCAGGAGGGTGGGGGAGCAGAGCCCCCGGGAAGGCCTGCCTGGTGACCTGGGGGGGCTCCCAGTGGGGCCCACTCTGCAGCCGCCTCCCGTGGGTGCTGCCCGTGGAAGCTTGGCCCCAGGGCCTTCTGGGTTGAGAGCCTCGGATCCTGAGCTGAGCTGCGCGGGCGCGGGCGCGGGTGCAGGCTTCGGCCAGCCGACGGGCTAGGCTGGGAGGCGGGCGGGGGCCGGGGAGGTGGAATGACTCGGGACACGAGGCGGAGCAGGCCCAGATCCCAGACTTTCCTGTCTCCCAGACCAGCATCATCGCAGCAAACCTTCTCCCCCCTCTCCACCCCGCTGCCTGCCCCGGCCACTGGGGGCCGCACGGGGTGGGGGGTGGGGGGACACTTTTTCACTCAGCCCCAGAGTCCCCAGGGAACACAGCTTGCCATGGTGGCCATGAGCTCGGTACCTCACCCCCGGTGAGCAGGGCGACTGTGCTCCGCGTCATTTATTATTCGTATCCATTTTGTGTTCACTTGTGGCCTGAGGTGGTAGCTCATGCCTAGAATCCCAGCGACTTGGAGGCAGACACAGGAAGATTTTGGTTCAAGAGTAACCCAGGCAAGGTGAGACCTCATCTCAAAAACAAGCTTGCGTAGTGACGCTCTCCAGGGATCCGGCTGCCAGGAGTGAAGATCGGAGGGTTTGGGTCTGAGGTCGGCCCAGGCAAACACGTAAGACCCGGTGCAAAGAAAGAACTCAAGCAAAAAGGGCTGGGGGTGTGGCCAAGTGGTAGAGCACCTGTCTAGCAGGTGTGAGGCCTTGAGTTCGAACCCTAGTGCCGCAGCCCTCCAAAGTGTGGTAAGATAGACCCGGTGTCCCCAGTGCCCGCGTCCTTGTCGACACTTGATTTCTGGGAGCGCAATGGAAGGCAGCCCTCCTGGGGGCGTGGTGGGCTCCCCGGGGGCCGGGCCTTGCGGCACACAGTCGGGTGGCGGAGGCCTCCGACCCCCTCCCCCTCACCCGGGCCTCGCACACCCTCCGTCCCCCCCCACCCGCCTGCGCTGCCGCCCCGGCGCTGTGCCGCTCTCTCCGCGGGGCCTGTGGCGTGGGGGAAGGGGGAGAGTGGGGGGCGGGGGCAGGGTGGGGGGGCGGGGTGGGGTGGGGGGAGGGGAGTGGGGGGGTGGGGCGGGGGGGCAGGGTGGGGGGGCAGGGTGGGGGGGCGGGGCGGGGGAGTGGGGGCGGGGCGGGTGGGGGGCGGCGGGGTGGGTGGGGGGGCAGGGCAGGTGGGGGGAGGGGAGTGGGGGGCAGGGTGGGGGGAGGGGAGTGGGGGGTGGGGCGGTGTGGGGGGAGGGGAGTGGGGGGCGGTGTGGGGGAGGAGAGTGGGGGGGCAGGGTGGGGTGGGGGGAGGAGAGTGGGGGGGCGGGGTGGGGTGGGGGGAGGAGAGTGGGGGGGCGGGGTGGGGTGGGGGGAGGGGAGTGGGGGGCGGGGTGGGGGAGGGGAGTGGGGGGGCGGGGTGGGGTGGGGGAGGGGAGTGGGGGGGCGGGGCGGACCGGGGCGGGGACTGGCTCTCTCCTCTACACTGGCATCTCCAACCCGTGCTCTCCACAGACCCACGGCAACTTGTGTAATACCCGAGTCCACACCTGACATGTCCACGTGGGCACCTCACCAACCGCACTTCAAACCACGCGTCCAGGCCTCTCCCCACGCACCCGCAGACTGCCAGGCCCCAGGCTGGGTCCCTGTCCTGGGCTTTTCTTCCATCCAACCGGCCAGAAACCCTTGTCACGGCCGCACCCCGAATGCGGACGCCCTCACTGCCCCGGGCCACACGGCTGCCCCGTCCCCATGGGAAGGAGCACGGTGTTTGCACACAGACCGCACAACCCCTTCAACTCGTGCGCCCCACCTTCCCTACCGTGCCCAACGCCAGAGAAATGCCGCATAAGCGTGGGGCTGGAGTGTCATCCGTGCGTGGTTAGCACAGAAACACGCTGTCTGAAGATTTTCCGTTTGCAGCCAACTGGATCCATCTAGATGTAAGCCTCCCCCCTTCCCCAACGTGGGGATGGAGGGCCGCTGCATCTGCAGACGCGGTCTCAGCTCTCCTGGAGGCTGCAGTTGCTCCATCAATTCCCTTCCTCCGTCCTTTCTCCAAGGGCTCCCTGTGCTGGAGCCAAAGTGTCTCCCATTGTGCTCAGCCCTGTGATGGGACAAAGATGGTGGCAGCGGCGTGAGCCCAGTGGGCAGCGCCCCTCCCCGTCACACCAGGACCCAGAGATGACCCCGACCGGCCAAAGGCAGGACGGCCCTGACCCCAGGGGAGGGAGCCCACAAGCAGATTCCACGCTGCCAGGTGGGATGGGAGAGGCGGGGGTGGGGCCGGATTCAGAAGAGCACTTAGGGTGCTCAAGGTCGCCGGAGGCTGAAGGACACAGCATGAGTTGGGGGCTAGGCAGTGGGCGGTGGGGTGCTGGGCTGCGTCTCTCGGAGGAGAAGGCAGGTGCCCGGCCCTGCGGGAGTCAGCCCAGGAGCAGGGGGGGGGAGAGGCCTCCACAGCCCCAGACGGGACCCCACACCTGGAAAGTGTCCCCCACAGCCCTCGCCAAGCCCCACCTCGATCACCCCATGCCCCCACACCCAGGGTGCACCCCAGAACCAGCCAGGACACAGCCCAGCGAGGCCAGGACACAGCCGCACCCGGACGCCCCACGGGGAGACGCACAGCTGTGTGCGCGTGACCACACGCTCTCCCACGGGACAGACGCACAGCTGTGTGCGCGTGACCACACGCTCTCCCACGGGACAGACGCACAGCTGTGTGCGCGTGACCACACGCTCTCCCACGGGACAGACGCACAGCTGTGTGCGCGTGACCGCACGCTCTCCCACGGGACAGACGCACAGCTGTGTGCGCGTGACCACACGCTCTCCCACGGGACAGACGCACAGCTGTGTGCGCGTGACCACACGCTCTCCCACGGGACAGATGCACGGCTGTGTGCGCGTGACCACACGCTCTCCCACGGGACAGACGCACAGCTGTGTGCGCGTGACCACACGCTCTCCCATGGGAAGACACAGCTGTGTGCGCGTGACCGCACGCTCTCCCACGGGACAGACGCACAGCTGTGTGCGCGTGACCACACGCTCTCCCACGGGAAGACACACAGCTGTGTGCGCGTGACCACACGCTCTCCCACGGGACAGACGCACAGCTGTGTGCGTGTGACCGCACGCTCTCCCACAGGACAGACGCACAGCTGTGTGCGTGTGACCGCACGCTCTCCCACAGGACAGACGCACAGCTGTGTGCGCGTGACCACACGCTCTCCCACGGGAAGACACAGCTGTGTGCGCGTGACCACATGCTCTCCCACAAAGAAGACGCACAGCTGTGTGCGCGTGACCACACGCTCTCCCACAGGACAGACGCACAGCTGTGTGCGTGTGACCGCACGCTCTCCCACAGGACAGATGCACAGCTGTGTGCGCGTGACCACATGCTCTCCCACGGGACAGACGCACAGCTGTGTGCGCATGACCGCACGCTCTCCCACGGGACAGACGCACGGCTGTGTGCGCGTAACCACACGCTCTCCCACGGGAAGACACACAGCTGTGTGCGCGTGACCACATGCTCTCCCACGGGACAGACGCACGGCTGTGTGCGCGTAACCACACGCTCTCCCACGGGACAGACACACAGCTGTGTGCGCGTGACCACACGCTCTCCCACGGGACAGACGCACGGCTGTGTGCGCGTGACCACACGCTCTCCCACGGGACAGACGCACGGCTGTGTGCGCGTGACCGCACGCTCTCCCACGGGACAGACGCACAGCTGTGTCGCGTGACCACACGCACCTCCCACGGGACAGACGCACAGCTGTGTGCGCGTGACCACACGCTCTCCCATGGGAAGACACAGCTGTGTGCGCGTGACCGCACGCTCTCCCACGGGACAGACGCACAGCTGTGTGCGCGTGACCACACGCTCTCCCACAGGACAGACGCACGGCTGTGTGCGCGTGACCACACGCTCTCCCACGGGACAGACGCACAGCTGTGTGCGCGTAACCACACGCTCTCCCACGGGACAGACGCACAGCTGTGTGCGCATGACCGCACGCTCTCACCCACGGGAAGACACACAGCTGTGTGCGCGTGACCGCACGCTCTCCCACAAGGAAGACGCACAGCTGTGTGCACGTGACCACACGCTCTCCCACGGGACAGACGCACAGCTGTGTGCGCGTGACCACACGCTCTCCCACGGGGAGACGCACAGCTGTGTGCGCGTGACCACACGCTCTCCCACGGGACAGACGCACGGCTGTGTGCGCGTGACCGCACGCTCTCCCACGGGACAGACGCACAGCTGTGTCGCGTGACCACACGCTCTCCCACGAGGAAGACGCACAGCTGTGTCGCGTGACCACACGCTCTCCCACGGGACAGACGCACGGCTGTGTGCGCGTGACCGCACGCTCTCCCACGGGGAGACGCACAGCTGTGTGCGCGTGACCACACGCTCTCCCACGGGACAGACACACAGCTGTGTGCGCGTGACCACACGCTCTCCCACGGGACAGACGCACAGCTGTGTCGCGTGACCACACGCTCTCCCACGGGACAGACGCACAGCTGTGTGCGTGTGACCGCACGCTCTCCCACAGGGAGACGCACAGCTGTGTGCGCGTGACCACACGCTCTCACCCACGGGCAGAGCTGTGACCCGGCCCGAGAAAGCGGCTGCAGAGCCGGACCGCGCACGGGGCGTGGAGACACCGCGGTGACAGGAGGAAATGCCGGCCTCCTGCCCACGCAGCTGAGGAGCCGGGCGCTGGGGAGCGCCTTCTGAGCAGGGACTCGCCAGGGGAGAAGGAACGGAGGAAGAAGCATCTCGACGGCGTGAGATATGAACACGTCCCGGACACACACGCCTGTAGAAGAATCCAGAACGAAAGGCGCCACAGAGGGGCCCCCAAGACAGGGGATGCAGAGTGACCAGGGCGTCAGCTTCTCTAACTGGGAAACTGAGGTTTTCAAGAGGCAGGGAGCGGAGACGAGCATCCGAGGGTGGAAGAGCGAAGCAGTCCCCGTCCGCGGCAGCGCTGTCGGCAGATCCAGCAGACCGAGAGGAACCTAGAAGACCCATCAGGCAACGGTGGGGAAAGTCAGACTTCAGTGTCAGAAGTCAGCCCTGAAGAGGAAACCCGAAAAATGGGCTGGGGGTGGGACGGGGCTCGCTACGTGCAGAGGAAATGCGCAAACACGCCAGGCTCGGCCAGAGAGGCACAGCACAGCCGCCAGTCGGGAGGCAGCGCGCGCCGCGGGTCGCGGGCAGTTGTCCAGCTAGCATTCCCTAGAATTCTCCAGGAGTCACAGGAATCCCCTGCAGCTTGTAAGACCCACCTCCAAAAAAGGTTGAAAGAAGCTATACCAGAAGAAGAGATGTCAGACACGATGTTTGATGGACACAAGGGGTAGAAATGGCAGGAATGCGGACAAATGTCAAGATGATTTAAGAAACAGGCCGTTAGGAAGTGGCGCTGTAGCTCAAGTGGTGGAGCGCTCGCCTTGAGCTGAAGCACGCAGAGATAGCCCTCAGGCCCAGAGTTCAAGCCCCACAACCGACAAACAAACAAACAAACACACAAACGGAAAAGGACGCTAAAGGAACCTGAAGAACGGCGATTGAGAATGGCGTTTGTGGGAGGCTGATGGTTGATAAATGTTATGAAAAAACTTGATGAGGCCTGGGAACGTGGCTGGAGCAGGACGCGTGGCTCACTCGCAGGTGAGACCCTGGGTCTCACGCCTTGGTACCCCATAAACACAAAGTAAATCAGTTAAAACACTTGATCAGCGATATTCCAATTATGGCTGTGATGTGTGACTTACACAGATGACATCCAACGATAAGGTAATAATGACTCTATCCCCCCAGGGAATAATGTTGGATGTGCAGCCTGGCACACATATTTGGTATGTGGAATAGAAAAGTATGCCAACATACATGATATGTAAATTGCTGTTTACGGGAGTGTGTCAGATGCACAACAGCATTCAAAACGGTGTGTTAAACATGTATCAATATATCAAAATATATCAAAACCTTTTACCATCTCTACCTTGTGGGAAGGGGTTTCCACTCAGCGTCGGCTCAGGAACAAGTGTCACCCTGCCAGCCACCCCGGCCTGGCCCGGGCCGCACCCCCCTCCCGCTTCCAGTGCTGAGCACATAAAATGACAACCGCATGCTCCGGGCGTGCGCACACTGTGACACTGCGCTGTGGTGTGCTCTGGGCGTGCGCACACCGTGACACTGTGCTGTAGTGTGCTCTGTGTGTGTTGCACACTGTGCTGTAGTGTGCTCTGTGTGTGTTGCACACTGTGCTGTAGTGTGCTCTGTGTGTGTTGCACACTGTGCTGTAGTGTGTTCTGTGTGTGTTGCACACTGTGCTGTAGTGTGCTCTGTGTGTGTTGCACACTGTGCTGTAGTGTGTTCTGTGTGTGTTGCACACTGTGCTGTAGTGTGTTCTGTGTGTGTTGCACACTGCTGTAGTGTGTTCTGTGTGTGTTG
The DNA here is from genome assembly GCF_024711535.1 of Dipodomys merriami. Taxonomy (NCBI): domain Eukaryota; kingdom Metazoa; phylum Chordata; class Mammalia; order Rodentia; family Heteromyidae; genus Dipodomys; species Dipodomys merriami. The sequence goes on from NW_027206069.1 coordinate 2,732,472, forward strand.
CACACCGTGACACTGTGCTGTAGTGTGCTCTGTGTGTGTTACACACTGTGCTGTAGTGTGTTCTGTGTGTGTTGCACACCGTGACACTGTGCTGTAGTGTGTTCTGTGTGTGTTGCACACTGTGACACTGCGCTGTAGTGTGTTCTGTGTGTGTTGCACACTTTGACACTGCGCTGTAGTGTGTTCTGTGTGTTGCACACTGTGACACTGTGCTGTAGTGTGCTCTGTGTGTGTTGCACACTGTGCTGTAGTGTGTTCTGTGTGTGTTGCACACTGTGCTGTAGTGTGTTCTGTGTGTTGCACACTGTGCTGTAGTGTGCTCTGTGTGTGTTGCACACCGTGACACTGCGCTGTAGTGTGCTCTGTGTGTGTTGCACACCGTGACACTGTGCTGTAGTGTGTTCTGTGTGTTGCACACTGTGCTGTAGTGTGCTCTGTGTGTGTTGCACACCGTGACACTGTGCTGTAGTGTGTTCTGTGTGTGTTGCACACTGTGCTGTAGTGTGCTCTGTGTGTTGCACACTGTGCTGTAGTGTGTTCTGTGTGTGTTGCACACTGTGCTGTAGTGTGTTCTGTGTGTGTTGTACACCATGACACTGTGCTGTAGTGTGTTCTGTGTGTGTTGCACACTGTGCTGTAGTGTGTTCTGTGTGTGTTACACACTGTGCTGTAGTGTGCTCTGTGTGTGTTACATACCATGACACTGTGCTGTAGTGTGCTCTGTGTGTGTTGCACACCGTGATACTGCACTGTAGTGTGTTCTGTGTGTGTTGCACACCGTGACACTGTGCTGTAGTGTGCTCTGTGTGTGTTACACACTGTGACACTGTGCTGTAGTGTGCTCTCTGTGTGCTACACACCATCACACAGTTCCTCTGACAACAGCGTAGGTTCGGCTTCTCACATAGTATCACTCGTGGGGCTGGGAAGGTGGCTCAGTGGTAGAGCGCTTGCCTTGCATGCCTGAGGCCCTGGGTTCGGTTCCTCAGTACCACATAAGCAGAAAAAGCCGGAAGTGGTGCTGTGGCTCAAGTGGTAGAGCACTAGCCTTGAGCTGAAGAGCTGAGGGACAGCGCCCAGGCCCAGAGTTCAGGCACCATGACTGGCAAAACAACAACAACAACATAGTATCACTTGTAGTATGACTGAGCTGAATTAGCAGTAAGAATTTGCTCACTGAAGTCCTAACATATCTCCAAATGAGAACAAAGAGACCGTTTATTAGAGATTAATGAAGAAAATGGAATCCTAAAAATCACTCAATGAATTCCAAAGATTGGACAAAGACAGGAGATGGAACAAATAGAAAGCAAATGGACATGAACCCAGTAAGCCAGATCAATCATATAGAAACTACATGCATAGTAACAGTATATGCACATTTTGTCAACTTAATTACATATAAAACCTTAAATACTCCAATACCTGACAGAGAGTGTGTGGTGAGGAGGAGCTACCTGTCCTCTGTCTGTAAGAAACAGCTTAAATGTGCAGAAAATTCACTTGCATGTGTATAAACTAGCTAAGTGTATCTAGTAATTAAAATTTTAAAAATGATATCTTAATATAAACCAGCCATATAATTAAAAGCTATAAGAACCATGTGGTATTGAAACGGAATCAATTTGAATGAGCTCCAATAGCCAAAGCTGGAAACAACTGAGCAACAGAACCAAACCCAAACCAATGATACTGGATTATATCCCATAGGATACAATAAATACCTACCTGCCCACTCTGATATAAACTAGTAAGTAGTGTGTGTGTGTGTGTGTGTGTGTGTGTGTGTGTGTGTGTGTGTGTGTGTGTGTGTGTGTGTATGTGTGTAGGGGAACAGAGAATCTCATGGCCAGAATTCCACAGCACAGTTCCTGGAGATGAACTATACCCATGGATGTCTACATGGATGGACAAAGTATAAGAAGAAATGAATGGAGGAAGTTAAGACAAAACATAAATAAAAGAAAAAAGATTTTAAAAAGAGGATGGAGAAGAGAGTGAGGTTAAGAAAAACAATATAGACCCAGTGAATTTGATCAAAATACATTATATGCATGCACGTGTGTATGTATGTATGCATCACAATGAAATCTTTTGTACAATGAAACTGTTCTAATAAGAAAATTTCAAAAAAAGAACAATAAAATAAATGGTGCTGGAATAATTGTGTAGCCACATGTAAAAGCACATATGTAATGATATAAACTACAAATATAAATTTTCTATAAACATTCAATCAGTTATCAGAATTATAATAGTTATATTTATATTACATAATGTGATTCTATCATAAAATCATGTTTATAATATAATAATGTTTATTAAAAATAGAAAATGGTATAATATATGAACATAGTATTTATATACTTATGATAAAATAATTTATGTAAATCACATACAAAAATGAAAACTTCAACTTTTTCCTCAAGTAATACAGAAAATGAACACATAATAACAGATCATGGACCTAAGCATGGAATTTCCAATTGTAAAACTTCCAGAGACTGTATTTGTGACCCTGAGCTAGACCAAGGTTTCTTAACTCACAACCCCATAAAACCCGGACATAAGACTTGATAAAGTGGCTGTCAGGAAAATGAACAAATCTGTCCTTTCTAAAAGAGTGTCAGAAAGACGAAAAGTCCTGGACTGGAGAGAGTCCTGCCCTTGTATAGCGGATGAAGGCATATCCGGCAAGTACTAACAAGCCTTACAGCTCGTGAACAGTGAGACACACGGTAGCCCCTGCTCTGCGTGAATTCAGGCAAGGCCGCTGTCGCGGAGTGCGGCTGGGAACAAATGGGGAGCCGTGCCCAGTGCTCTTTGCTCCAGAGTAGCTCCTAACTCTCCCTCCCTCCTCCTCTCCCCTCCTCCTCTCCCCCACCCCTCCCAACCCCACCCTGCCAGCCCCTGCGTCTTCCGGTCAGTGGACTGCCTGCTCCCCGTACCCCTGCCTGGGAAGGTGCCCCGGATCCAGAGTCCGGGTGCGGGGCGTCTGAGGGCAGGAGAACCCTGCATCCAGGAGGCACTCAGTGGATTATTTCTTTTTATAAATTAACTTTAGCAAATCTGTGCTTTCCTTTTCGTGGGTTTATCTTTACGCCTCCTGCCACGGATTCACCATGTTCTTCTTGAATGGAAGGGCTCCCATCTATTAAGTCTGGACAATGTTCAGCCACAGTCCTGGGCTGTTATTTCTATCATCTTCTAGAACACCAATCAGATGCACCTCTGCCTCCCAGGCCTCTTTTTTTCCAACCTGTTTTCTGTGCATTTTACTAATTCTGATTCGGTTTCTACCAGATTATTTCTGATTCTGTTTTTACCAAATAGTGAGATTTTAATACCTAATAAGATTTTCACAGTTTTGTGAGGCTCTTTCAAAAAACAACAACAACATAATTCTTTCTTTAAAATAATACTTTTCTAATTGTCTGTAGTTTGGCTCTCAGTTTTATGGCTTGTCTATATATTATTGTAAAGGCACTGTACAGAGGGGTTACAGTTACATGAGTAAGATAAGGAGTCCATTTCCTATCGCGCATTGTTACCCCCTCCTTTGTTTTTTCCCTACCATCCCTTTCCTCCCCACTTCCCCAAGAAGAATATATTGGGATCCCCTTGTCAGTTCCATGCGTTGAGGTTCTTGGGAATCTCATTCGGGTTGTAGTTACCTGATTGGTGGGTCTGTATTTGCGGGAATCCTGTGAGGTCAGGTGGGAGGAGTTGAGCTTGCTTCCGGTGATTGAACTCTACCCACATAAAATACCTGCAGCTGGGCCAGGAAGGTGGCTCAGTGGTAGGGCACTTGCCTTGCATGCATGAGGTCCTGGGTTCGATTCCTCAGCACCACATAAGCAAAAAGAAAAAAGCCGGAAGTGGCACTGTGGCTCAAGTGGTAGAGTGCTAGCCTTGAGCTGAAGAGCTGAGGGACAGCGCCCAGGCCCAGAGTTCAGGCCCCACGACCGGACCAAAAAAAAAATACCTGCATGTTAGCTGCACAGTTTAGGGTTTCTTGGGCCACGAAGGCCCACAAACTCAAAATCAAACCACAAACTCTTGTAGCCCTTCAGATTTGCTTGTCAGGACTGACAGCTTTTCTCTACCAATATCCTAGGTTCAGATGGACATGTTTGCTTGTCTCTGTCACTTGTACAAGTCAGCAAAGCCTCATTTTGCTGCAGTTGCAAATGATCCTTCTTAGTGGCTAACCCACAGTGAGCCTTACTGTGTACTGTGCTTGGGGATTCCCTGGGATAGAGGTCTAGAAGGCGGGAGTTATTATTACACTTACAGAGGAGACCATAAGATGGAAGTCTTCAGTAATGTGCCTAAGCCCTGTTCCAGGGATGTCCTGCAACCTTGTTTCCCAGCCAGGCCTGGCTGACTCTGCTGGAGAGAGAGTTCTGCTGGACAGGCTACCCAGGGGCAGGCCTCCCAGAGGAGGTGACCTTTGACCCAGAGTGAGATTGACCAATGGGAGGTCGTAGCAGAGGCTGGTGCCAGTGCTCAGGCCTGGGGGCTGTACAGGTAGAGACATAAGGTTAGCAGCTCCATAAAGACTGGCTGAATAAATGAATAGCTGAATAGCCAAAGGAGGAGAACAAGAAGGGGCGGGGGTGAGCACCCCGGTTTGCAATGTGTGAGTCAGTTTCTTGCAATGGCTTGCGCTTGACCTGTGGTTTCCCTACCTGCCCTGGCCTCCTTTCTCAGCTAAACAAACCAGGAGGAATTTGTGAAGATGCCAGAGAATGAGTCTGGCTTCTCAGCTCGGCTGTAACCGTAGTTACCTAAAATTACAAGCCTGTCTGATCTCATTAGCAAAATAAGACTCAGCGAGGACCAAGGTGGAGGTCTCCTCCGGACCAGGAGACGCCGAGTCTTTGTCCTCTCGGCAGCCCCCACAGACCATTTCTGGCAGTTGGAAGCTGTGTGGTGCTGGTGTGGGGCCTGTCCCCCTTCCCTCCCTTCTCCCCCTTCCCCCCATCCCCTCCACCCCCCTCCACCCCCCAGGCAGGAAGGGAATTCCACTTGGAGCCTGGACTCTAGTCAAACCCCTTCCCCTCATTCATTGCCAGGAGGAACCGCAGCCAGGGCCTGGGAGGAGCCGTGGAGAAGGTCCCTGGGGGCACCTCTGGGCAGGGAACCCCTAGAGTGGGCTTTAGGTAATGAGCACTAGATCCACAGCGCCCCCAGGCCAAAGGTCTGGCTCAGCCAGGAGGAATTTGGCCTTCCAAGGCCGGAGAGAGGAAGAGGTTTAAGCTCCCGAGATAAAAATCGAGAAGGCTTATTTGCAGAACCAAGCCCAGGCTCTCTGGGGAGCACTGGGGAGACGGAAACAAGCGCTTGCTCAGACGTTTGGTTACCGGGTTGTGCAAGAGTAGCTCTTCTTTATTGATCCCTTCCCAGGCCGGCCGCAGTTGAAGCCTGGACACACATTGCTTGAGCAATCCTTGTAAAAAGTTCTGCAAAGCAGGTATCATTAGCCCCGTGCTCCCTGGGGCAGGATGGGCCATAGGCAGTAACTGCCCCAGCGTGGCGAGCTTGGGCGCTGGGCCTGGGGACCCGCGGGTCCTTGATCAGCCTTCCCCGGTGTCCTGCACTGCGAGAGAATGCGGGCCTCCACAGGACCGTTCACAGGCCACGGCAGCCATCCAAGCATGGCTGACACAGAAAAGGCAAACCGCTGAAGGACCGGAAGGCTTACTACAACCACTTTTTAAAACATGGCTGGTGGCAGGACCGCAGAAGCCTGTAAAAGTCAGTGTAGCTGGGCACTGGCAGCTCATGCCTGTAATCCCAGCTACTCAGGAGGCTGAGATCTGAGGATCAATGTTTAAAGCCAGCCTGGGCAGGAAAGTCTCCAATAAACTACCAAAAAGCCAGATGTGGAGCAGGGGCTCAAGTAGTAGAGCAAAAAGAAGCTCAGAGACAGTGCTCAGGCCCTGAGTTCAAGCCCCAGGACCAGCACATATGTACGTTCATATATACACATACACACACATGTGAGGGGTCACTGCTGGGCTCCACTGGGCACTAAACACCATTACGTCACAAACATTCTTGAACGAGCCTCTGGGGCGGGCGGTGTCTTTCTTCTGTCCCTGTCCGCATTTTCATCACCTGAGTTCTTTCATAGTCCGCTCGGTCCTGGCCAGTCAGCTTGTGCAGGGCAGCTGGGGACCCTGGGGCGTGTGGACCCCCAGCAACCGCGGGGGGGGGTGCTCCTCGCTCCAGAAGAAGAGGCCTTGCGCACCCCAGAGGCTGTCCTTGTCCTTGCGGTGTGACTCCTGCCGTGTGGGGGGCCGGCCGGCCGTGGAAGAGGCCACTGCAGGGCCCCCCTCATGAAAGTCATCTGCAGAGGACCGGAGCCCAGGCTGCCGCAGAGGCGGGGGGCCGGGGAGGGGTTTTCTGGAAGTTTCAAAGATGGGGGCGGGGATGGTGAGACGCTGCCTCCCTGCCCGTTCAGCTGTATCTGCTGTTCCGTGTTGACAAATGTTTTCTCTTGGAATCGTTTTAGATTTATGGCAAAGTCACGAAGAGGGAACAGAGAGTTCCCCCCGGCTCCCCCCGGCTCCCTCTGTTAGCGATCTTCCATGGCTGCGGCCTCTGCCAGTGCTGTTAACTTTGGGCTGCGATTGTGAACTCGACTCCAGACTTTATTTGGATTTCCCGTCTCCCATCAATGTCTTCTCTCTGTGCCAGGATCCAGGCCGGGGCACCACGCCGCACACAGTGGTCCTGCGTCTCCAGCCGCCTGGCATCTGGGGCACGCGGTTATTGGGTCCTGCTCCGGGTCAGGGCGAGGGCTGGAGCGATGAGTAGAGAGCGCTTTGGCTCTCGGTAGGTTTCAGGGGCTCAGGAAGGGGTCTGGCAGATCCGGACAAGCCCACCCTTGGTGGTGGATGGAAAGCTCACAGGCGGAGAGAAGCATGGAGGAAGGTTCAGCATGGCTTGGCGGATGTGGGGGAGGGGAGAATTTCCACGTGGTGGTGGTGGGGCAGCTCAAATACTAACATCCAGGGCTGTATTTTGATGGGATAATTGTTTTATATTTGTAAAGATTCTTAATTATCTCTAGCAAATGCAGCTAGCTCACTTGGTAATTGAATTAAGGAAAACATCTTTTCAAGCATTGTGAATGGTTGCTGTAATAAAAAAAAAAAAAGAAAGAAAGAAAAGGAAGAAAGAATACGTTGTCTTCCCTACACAATCTCCACAACCTCGTCATTCCCCAGAGTTCAGTAATTCCATTCAGTCTCCAGTTGGTTTTGAAGAGAACAGCATGCTGGAGATATTGAATTAAAATCGCCGGAGATGAGCGTGGCGATTTCTTCCTTCAGCCATTCTGGCTGACTTCGCACCTCCTGACGCGGGGACGCTCCTGGGCCTGTCCAGAGACGAAGTCCCACCCGCGTCTCCCCGCTTTTCCTCACACCGCACCCCGAGCTCCTGTCAGGCACACGAGCATCCTGCAACAGGGGGTTGCGAAAGTCACGTTTCCAGAACACGGGAGGGAAAGGCCTGAGCCAGGAGCATGTGCACCTGCGCCGCGTGGGCCAGCCAGCGCTCAGTGCCCTGAAGCCCGGCTTCTCAGGCCGCCCGAGGGCTGAGGGTGAGCTGGGGAGATGGGAGGAGCCCAGACAGACAGGCCCTAAACCTCGAAGAAAAATCAATACTAGGCGTTTATTGTATCATAAACTCTAGGCGCTCCCTGGCTCCCGGCGAGGCCCCGGGTGACCTCTGCTGAGGACAGGGCTCCGGCCTCCCTGGCACCACCCGTCTGCGGCTGGGCTCGAGAGCCACGCTCCGGCCTGGCCCCTGCTTCCGCCGGCACAGAACTGCCTCGGGGGAGGGATGGCTCCCTCGTTCCCGGAGGCCTGTGGCTCCCACGCGCTGTCCAGGTGGTCTGGGCCTGTGCACCGCCCCTCAGGTTGCTGTGGCCAGGGAGGGCAGAATCCACCGCGGTGGCTATCGCCCTCCGGCGGTGAATACACCGGCGTCTTCACCGATGAGCGTTGTCTTTCAAGGTGGTAAATGGAGGCAGGGCGTAGCCCAGGAGGAGGGGGTGCTGCGCCCCAGAAAAGGCTCTTCGAGTCACCCCGGGCTCCTGCCCAGCCTTGTGAGTCCCTCCCTCCTCCCTGCGGCCCCTCCCTGCCGGCTCCTCTGCTCCGTAGCTGCTTTGCCCGCTACCCCTCCCCCCCCTTAGGTGCTCAAACAGAAATGCCAGTTGCCTGGCTTAGGCCTCAGCGGTCTCTCTGGGGACCCCTGTGGGCCATCAGTTGATGCACAGTGGGTGACATGGAACATGGGAGCCTAGAGCTCTTCAGTGGCAGCCCCACGCCACGGGCACCCTGTGCGGCAGTGAGCCTCAAACTCAGGACTGAGTCCGGCTGTCCCCTGTGTCAGCTGACGTCTTACCTACAGCCTAAAGCCCGGTGGTACCCAGGAGGCAGCAGGGGCAGACATGCCTGGCTGTAGCCAGTGTGGCTGTGGAGTCCTGTAGTCCCAGCTCCAATTGTCCTGGGCACCTGGGGGTACCCACCAGGCGGGAGCTGGGAGGGTATGGGAGGCACTCGGGGGGGGGGATGTCAGGGAAGATGGTTTCAAAGGGCAGCTCTAAGCAGGCGCCTCGTTACCTGAGTTTATAGAATTCCACATCCTTTCCGAGTCTTGGATTACAAAACAGCCACGGAGAATCATGCAGCCCCATTAACATTGAGACTTTTATGTTTTTACAATTCGGCTTAAATTTTTACCCGGAGAAGTTTTCAAAATGTAACATGTGTTAGTCACCGCGTGAATTGCGAAACCAAGGAAATCTCTCCAGAGCGCTGGCCTCGGCTGTGTGATCTGGCAGGGCCTGGGGAGGAACAAAAATAACGCGGGGCCGCCGCGCCATCTCCTGAGGGTGGGGGGGAGTCCCCAGGTGGCTGCCCAGCCCCGGGGTGGCCCCAGGCTCTGCTCCCTCCTCCCTCCCCGGGGGTCCGGCACAAATCCTGCCTGTCCAGGGCCGCCTGTAGCACTCAGCTAGGGGACTGCAGAGCGAGTCAGGCCAAGGGAAGCGGCACTCAGATTAGGATTCTGGCTCTGCCTCTCATTGGCGAAAAGATGTTGAGAATTTTCCAGACAGACCTCTTGGTGCCCAGAGAGTTGGGAGGACATTCCTGAGGTGGCCTGGGGACGGGGAGCCCGGGGCGGCCCCTCGCAGCTGGAAGGCCGGCTGGGGTCTTCTAAAGGGCCCGCCCCGGCTGCAGGCCTGCAGGTGGCTTGAAGGCAGAATTGGCGGGCTTGCAGTCTGCCTTTCCTGCCTTTGCATTCTGTTTGCCTATGTGGTACCGAGGAGTCGAACCCAGGGCCTCCTGCATGCGAGGCAAGCGCTCTACCGCTGAGCCACCTGCCCAGCCCCACCTTTGCGCTTCTGGTTCTGACGGTTGTGTGTCCGTGGAGGCCGGCTTTGTAGAAGCGGTGGACTGGGGCACCAGGCTCTGCCTGGCTTCCCCTTCACCTCCTTCCCAGAGGCCCGGGCTGCGGGGTACACCCCTGCGCCCTCCTGACCCGCGGGCCCCCGCCGTGGAGCACCGTGGAGTCTGGGGCCCTGGGCCAGCCGAGCACCGCTCTCTGCAGTCAGGCCTATGCTGACCTTGCAGGACACCTGCCTCCACCTCCCCCCCTGCCCCGCGTGCCCCATACGAAGCATCGCCACCCACCAGGGACCTCCGTGCTGGGCCTGGCCGTCAGGGAGAGGGACTGGGTACCCCCCATTCTCCAGACCAGGAAACGAGGCTTGGGGATTCCTTGTGGGCCTACAGTCAGAGGGCCTGTAGAAGACAGACCTGGGCTTGCCATGGAAGGCTGCTCCTGCTCTGACTCTGCTCCCCTCACTGGCCAGATCCTCTCCCGTCCTGCCCGTCCGTCCCGCCCGGAGGACCGCGTGCTGTGGGCCGACCGCCCTGGGCCTGGCCGGGGACAGCTGTGCAGCTGACCCTCAACTACGCTCCCTGACCCAGTGATTCATTATTATTCCCATGTGTGCGGGCACAGGAGGACACGCCCCCCCCCCCCCCCCCCCCCCCGCTGCCCCAGGTCCTCGGCTGGCCGGGATTTCAAATGATATTGTTTCATATTAAATAATTTCAAATTCCACGGACCCTGGTTTCACAATCGAATAATTTGATCTTGTTTACAAAGGGGATTTTTTACTTTATGACAGTTTCTAGCTCTGTGAGCAGGATGGTCCGTGAACTGTGTCCTCCGATGCCCTGCGGCCACGGACGCGGCGGGATCCGGATCGGTCCCTCGGGCCGGAGGGGGGCCGGAGCGCGGGGCAGGTGCCGTGGCCCCCGCCCGGCCTCCCGCCATCTTGCCTACTGTCTGGCTCTGACCAGCAGAAGCTCCGTGAACAACAGAACAGAGATGTTCGGTGTACGTCATCCAACGCCCCATTTTGCAGGCTGTGAAACTGAGGCACAAGATCGCAGGTGGGGCCTGCGCAAGGGTGCCCCCCGGGGGCCCTTCCTCCCTTGCTCTCCCTCCCCGCCCCCGTCACTCGCTTCCTGGAATGATGACCCCGAAAGGCTCTCGCCCCGCGAGACAAGGGCCCGTGGACCTGGGGATGAGGGGGACAGCACGGTGATGGCTAGGGGAGGGCCGTGCGGGACGGGGGGACGGGGGAGCCCCGCGTTTGCGGTCTGCCCGCCAGGGTGGATAGGGGCAGAGGCTCACAATATTGTAACCAATGTGAGTATTTTCACAAACGCCCCGAAGTCCAGTCTGTTCCCGGGAGTCCCCGGTCACTCCGCAGGCCGGCCGGGGACTCCGGAAGAGCGGGCGGTGGACGGACTGTCGGCGCCCCTTCAGATCCACACACTGACACAGCCCCCAGTCTGAAGTACGGGGGGCGAGCGCTGACAGGCGGATAGGGCGGGAGTGGAAGCCCTCGCATATGGATTCGCTTCTAGAAGACAGACGGGAACTTCTCCCCTGCTCTGCTCTCCTCCCCTCCTCCTCTTCTCCCTCCGGGTTGGAGTCAGGAGGCAGGGCCTCGCAGATCCTAGCGGAGGCCCTGGGCCGCAGACCCCGGCCTCCTGCGCGCTGAGCGGCCGTGTGCTGTGGGAACCCCCCGTCCGAGCAGCTGCCGCGCTGGTCGGAGTTCACGAGCCCACAGCTGACGCTTCATTTTAAGTTCAAAGGTAGGGGAAAAAAACATCAGATGTCTCGGCCCACAGCCATCAGCTAGCGGGGAGCAGGTCCCACGCAGCCAGCCCACCGAGCCCCGAGGCCACCCTTGCCAGGGAGAGGGGGTGCTGCCCCAGTCCATCGCCACCGCCCTGCTCGCCCCTCGGGGCCTTCACACAAGCCCCACGCGAGGTCGGGGCGGCCGCGTGGCCTCACGGCCCTCGGCGGGCACGTAGACGGGATCCCGTGCCTCCCTCTCTTCTGGCGCTGGCCGTACAGGCAGAGTGGCCGATGGGCCTCTTGGACTGCGACCTGGCGTGGCCCTCGAGCATCCCCACTGGGCTTGGCTCCGAATGGCATCCGGCTGTTTGCACACGCTGGACTTGGACCTGCCGAGGGGGTCACGCAGCTGGCCTGGCCCTGCAGGCCGCCCCTCCCCCCCGGGCCCCCCTGATGCTGATGCTGGAGCCCGGGGAGGGGGGGACGGGGCGGGGGGAGGAGGGAGGCGGTGGGGAGGCCAACTCGGAAAAGCCTGAGAGAAAGTTACCTAACAACATCCCCAGCCAAGGTTTCGGAGCCCGGCAACAGGCATTCATGTGGAATGTACTGGAAGGTGGATGCAGATCAGAGCTGGCTGGCTGCCTCCGAACTCAGACCCCAAATCCTTGGGGCCCGTGTGCGAAACAGCCGGCTATGGTGGCACCGGGGCTGACGGTTCCCCCAGTCCAGGCGAGTGGAAAACACGTGTGGCACGTGGACCAGACGTGGCGGAGGAGGGAGGGTGGGGACCTGCCCTGGGCTCAGCACACTGCCCCCAGGGGAGAGCAAGGGGCGCGGCTTGCCCGCCTCGGGAGGCCGGATCTGTAAATCAGCTTGGACGTCAGCGTGCGCAGAGCGGAGTTGGACCCACTGGAAGGTGACACAGAAAAAGGGAACCGCGAGTTTGTAATCCTCTCTAGAGTTAAAAAAATCCCTTTCTTTGGTAATTTTTGGTTCTGCTCACATTCTGACACACTTCTCAGGGAGTGAGAAATGTGTTGAAAAGACATTCGTTTGACATTTCCGGGAATTTCGGTCCGCACCGACGGGAGGCGTCTGAGCGGGTGGTGTGACGGCCCAAGCTGGGGTCAGCAGTCAGCCGCCGTCCACTCGGCCTCGGCCCGTGGAGGCCCGGGAAGTCTGAGTTCCTAGCTGGCCTTATGACCCCACTATGCTTCAACACTGGGAGCCACCGGTGCATTCAATTGATTATTTTATTTTATATTTGTTTCGGTAGTGGGACTTGAACTCAGGGCCCGGATGCTATTCCTTAGCTTTTCCACTCAAGGTTGGCACGTGAGCCCCAGCTCCACTTCTGGTGTGGTTCACTGGAGATCAGAGTCTCACAGCCTTTCCTGCTCAGGCTGCCTTTGGACCTTGGTCCTCAGAGCTCAGCCTCCAGAATAGCTAGGAGCTATGAGCCAGCGAGGCCTTTGTAAACGTAGAATCCCTGACTGTGTGCTGCCTGTTCTCTGTTGAACGCTGACCTGTCCCGATTCTCTCGCGTTGCCGCCAGTGAGCGGGGCTGTGAGGGTTTCGTTGTAGGTCAGAATCTAAACCCTCCGGGGAGGCACTTGCTGTGTATTTCTCTGATGGAAGAGCGCCCGAGATGAGCAGCTCCACGCCCCCCAGGCCCCCCGTGCAGGAAGCCCTGGACTGCAGGGCCCAGGGCCTGGGCTTCCAGTCCACCACTTGGCTGCTGAAGAAACCGGGGCACCAGGAGGGTGAGGGATGTGGCCAGGTGACCCGGGGCTGTGGGGGTGGTGGTTGGTGAGGGGCAGAGAGCCACGCTCTGGTTCAAGTCTCTCTGTTACTCGTGGTGACAGCTTTCTGCCCTCTGGGACCAGGCCAGGCTGCCCCAGGCCGTACTCTGTGCCTCTCTGCATCCTCTGCTTCCTCCCTACATGCAGGCACGTACGTGGTCATGTTAGAAAAACGTCACCGGGCTCTCCAGATAGGGACAGGGCTCCTTTCATTTCTTATCGTCTTGTACAGTATGAAGAAAACAGGAAAGCAGCCGGGTGCCTGTGGTTCACGCCTGTAATCCTTGCTACTCAGGAGGCTGAGACCTGAGGATTGTGCTTCAAAGCCAGCCTGGGCAGGAAAGTTTGTGAGACTCTTATCCCTGATAAACTACTCAGAAAAAGTATGTGGCACTGTGGCTCACATGGTAGAGTGCTAGCTTTGAGCACAAAAGCTGGGACAGCACCCAGGCCATGGAGATTAAGCCCCAAGGTGGGGAAAGAAAGAAAGAAAAGAAAGAAAGAAAGAAAAGAAAGAAAGAAAGAAAGAAAGAGAAAGCAAGCCATGGTCATATTTTAAAACAAGAACTGCTAGGGATTTGGTTGTGGAAGCAGCCAGAGCACTAGAAAGGCCTTGGCGAAGTTCCTTGGGGCCTTGACCAGGGTCTGCTGGTTTGGGTCTTCACTGGGGTGTGGGAGCGCCCCACCTTTGTCCAGACGTCCCACAGTGTCTAGCTGGCACGGGGACTCTGAGACGCTCCTGCCACCCAGGACCCACTCAGCCACCACCTAGCCAAGGCTAGAGAAGAGGAGCGTAACCCAAGAGCCACGGTTAGTCTAGCATAGAATCCAAAGACCTGGTGGCCCCCAGAAGTGCTGACACCTGATCAACCCGAGCTCAGGCTTGTTGCTCTGCGGCCCGCCTGACTACTGAGAATGAATCACCTTGTCGCTGGAGACGGCAGATTCCCCGGTGTCCGGCTCAGCCTGGCCACTTGAGACTTCCATGGGCCCAGGTTTCCACAGGAGACCGTGGTGCCTTGGCAAGGCCGGGATCAGCACCCGCCAAACCCATGGCTCGTGGAAAGTGCCCTCCTCCAGGACTTGGATGTCTTCGAGGAGGGCGGTCGGGCGTCCACAGAGGCTGGAGGTCTGGGGCTCAGGGTGGGCGCGGCCCTGCCGCGGGTGCCTGCTCTGCTCCCCTTCCCTACGTCTTGGTCCTCTCGCAGTGACCAGCTCGCCCACCAGCCTTCCACAAGCTTCCGGATGCCCTGTAGGAAATGGTGGGCGCATACTGGTGGGCAAAGTTGACCTTCTACCCTTGGACTGTATGTGGCCTGGTGGGGGGGGGTCTGTAACAGGAACACCCTCCATCCTGAGTGGCGGCAGCGCACTACAGCCCCGAGGGCTGGGCTGAGAGGCGCCCGCTCCCTGGGGTCCCAAGGAAGAGGAGCTGCGATGTCAGGCTGGAAGCCAAAAGGATTCTGCTCTGCCTTCTCAGTTCTTCTCCTGCTCGGATCCCTCGCCGTAGCGCACCAGCCTCCTTCCTGCTCCCCACGGGTCTGAGCCTGGTCCTGGCCCAGGGCCTTTGCACACACAGGCGCCGGTGTCACCTTCTCCCGCCACCTGACGCGCACAGGCCGACCCCGCTGCCCTTCTCCAGGGCCTCTGTCTGTCCATCTCCAGGACAGCGTCTGCGCCAGAGGCTGGGGCAGGCCTGTGCACGGGCCCAACTACGACCAGGTCCACGGGGCCTGTCAGGGAGGAGCCCTTCGCAGCGTCCCCCAGAGAAAGCTGTCCGTCCTTCCCCAGGCTTTGTGTTGGGACCAGGGAGCCCGGGGTTACGCGCACGGGGTGTAACATTGGTGGTGATGAGAGCAGGGCTCTGAGGCTGTGTGCACCCAGGCGTGGTGCGTGTGTGCGTGTGCACGAGCCCGTGTGCACAGGGGTGTGAGGCCCTCTCCCCCACAGCTTACTTCCTGGCTGGAAGTGAGGTCGCCTGTCCTGTTTGCCTCCCCCTCGTCTGCCAGGACCCATAACAGAGGGAAATGCGCCCAGTTCTTTCAGGGAAGGGGGCTAGGCGGGCGCTGGGCTCCAACCCCACCCAGGGTGCCTGTGCAGTGGAGGGGGGGCCGCTGTGCTCATCTGGGAGTGAGCGGGCGGCCGCAGGCCTGGGCAGTGAGAACCAGCCTCTCTGAGCCTCAACTGTGGACGCTGTGTCCGCTGCGCCCCTGGGTCCGCGCAGGTGCAGCTGGGGGGCTGGGGAGTGGGGGCGGGGGCTGTGGTGGTTGCTGGGGGACCCAGGGGCCTCGGAGCTCCACCTTCTGGGGCCCATGGTGATCTGTGAGCCCCCAGAGCGCGACGGGAGACTGAGGAAGCAGTTCAGGTGGAAACGGAA
The DNA here is from genome assembly GCF_024711535.1 of Dipodomys merriami. NCBI lineage: Eukaryota > Metazoa > Chordata > Mammalia > Rodentia > Heteromyidae > Dipodomys > Dipodomys merriami. Next base: position 2,747,829 of record NW_027206069.1, read on the forward strand.
GTGGAGCGGGGAAGGAGAGGAAGCTCTCACCCTGAGGCCGCGCAGGGAGTGGTGGGTGTCCCGGGCTGGACCAGAGGCCCAGGACAAAAGTGACCAGTGGTCGGGAAGGGTGAGTGGCGTGGGCAGCCGAGTCGAGCTCTCGTCTGGTGTGGGAGCGAGCCCACTATGGCCTGAGCGGAGAGCCTGGTGGGGGGGGGGGGCCGAGGCTCAGCTCAGGGAGGGGCATGGCCGCCCGGCGGGGAGTGGGGTGTGGTGCCCGCCCCCAGCAGGACGAAGGAAGACAGAGGCGGAACTGCGGGGGCCCCCCCCCCGCCCTGCTCTGCTGCCAGCTTCTGGGGTTTTGGGGTTCTGGCCGGTGGGACAGGCTGGAGGCTTTTCTCTTTCTGGCCACAGTCAGCTTGCGCGGGAAGCCACTGCTGTCAGCATGGCTCCTGCAGGGGCCTCGGGGCCTTTGTTCTCAGAGCAAGGCTGCTGGCGCTGGGCACAGGCCCGGCCGACGATTTCCACGGTGAGCCTCTCCCCCTGCGCCTGCGCAGCCCCGCCGCGGGTCTGCGGACCAGGACGTGGCACGTGTGGATGTTCCCAAGGCCCCAGTGCCGGCTGCAAAGCCCCGGCTTCATCTGCTCGCGCGGCAGCCATGTCCCCGGACCCCGCGGGAAGGCCCGGGGCCTCTCCATCGGGGTGGGCTGCTCGGAGAGGCCTACATCCTGGTGTTCACAGTGGGAGACAGGCAGAACAAGTCTCTCCTAGGCCTGGGCCAACGTGGGGCTTCTGGGGGCTCCAGGGGGCCTCAGGGTGGCGGTTGGGCAGGCTCCAAAATTCTCCCTCTTTCTTCCCTGGGGTGCTGACAAGCACTGGGCCTCTGTTTTGCTTTCTCTGTCCTCTTCGTGGTCCGGAGTTTGCGCCGAGGCTGCTTGCTGCTCCGCGGCTTCTCTACCACTCTGAGCCACTCCTCCTTTACTGCTCGCTCTTATTATTTTTCAAGTAGGATCCTGCGTGGCGTGCAGGCCAGCCGGGCTGGGCCGCGTCCTTGACGGCACCTTCCCGCGGAGCTGCGCTGCACTCGGGACGCAGCTCACACACTCAACTCATTTGTTTATTTATTTTTGGCTGGGATGGGGAGGGGAATCCAACTACCTTTTTTTTGGCACCACAGCAAGCAGCTCTTTATTTTTCATGGTCTGTTCATCCTCCCCAGGGCCCAGGACAGCCTTCAGTTTGAGCACATCAAATGAGCTAGCCCTTCAGATGTAATAACCATGCTCACAATAAACCAGCCAGCACACCCTGTGTCCTCCGGGGCCATGCAGGTACCCCAGAGAGACCTTCCTTTCCCAAGAGACACAGGACAAAACCCAGAAACACACCTCCAAAACCCCTGCGTGCACGCGCTCATCCCAGCTCTACAGGTCCACAGTCAGGACCCAGGCCGGGCGCCCCCTGCGGCCCTCCTCTCCCCTCCCAGGGGTCGGCTGCGGGTCGCTCCTCTCTCCGCATCTGGGGACTTTCCACGGGACAAGCGCGCTCAGGGACAACTTGGACCTTAAGATTTGATCGACTTGTTGGTCGTGTTTTACTGAGAAACAAGTGTTGTTCCCCACTATCGCGGAGGGGTCCCCCCTGGGAATAATCCAGGCTGACTTGGTGGAGGGCCTGCAAGGTGGGACGGAAACGCTGGCAGTGTGCGTGCTCCGCGCCTCCCCTGCGTCAGCTGGGTAACCACGCACAGCACAACGGCAAGGGGTCCGGGCGGAGGCAGGGTGGACGCAGACAGACACCCAGGGGATGGCACAGCAAGGAAGGCTGCACCCGCCACACGGCCCCTCCCAGGGGTCTTCGCGCCTCCCCATTCAGAGTCCGCACACGCGCATTCCCCTTTCCTGTCTCAAAAGTGTAAAGGTTATTTCTAAAAAGCAGCAGTTAATAGATGTTTTTTTTTTTGAGACAGAAAATTATTTACCAAGAACCCACAAATGAGTTGTTTTAGTCTCCACGACTGACTTATTGACTTCCGATCACCAGAAAAGCCACCCTGGAAAAAATTCAGAGTAAAGACAAAACTGATACTGGTTTTTTGCTTTTTTCCCCCCACAATCAGTTGGGTTAATGGCATTAGTGGAGTTGTAGCTTAAACAATCCTGAGGCCGTGCCTCTTCCTACACATTAAATAGATGTTACTGTCTTATGCCCAACAACACCAGATATTCCTATTTTTTTAATGGTCAGCTTTGTTGTTGTTGTTGTGTGTGTGTGTGCGTTTATCTCAAATAGAAGAGGATTCTAAATTTACCTGTGTTCAATAAACAGATTTTTTTTAAAAAAGAAAAAACAAGGAACGGATACTGTTTACATTTTCCTACAATTCTCTGAGCAGCAGAAGGAAAAAAAAGGAATGGAGTGTAGCATTTTTCCACTCAGGTCCCTTCCATCCATCTGGGAAGAAATCAATCAGTTCTATGTGTTAATTTAATATGAAATTATTTTATTTTTCACCCTATTTTTTTCCTCAGGCTATTAGGAAGGAAAAGGAAAAAAAATGTGTCTAGTGTGGGAGCAGGGCGGGCTGGGGTCCTCGCCGTCCGTTTTCTCCGCAGCCTTCCCCTGGCTTCTGGCTTTTCTGCTTCAGATTGGTTGAACAATGTACAAAGCGCGCACTGGAAGCCGGGGAAGGAAGCACAGGTGTTTTCCGGGTCCTCAGCCGGTGCTTGACTAGGAGAGTGCGGCCCGCTCTCAGCCCAGGGCCCTTAGGGGTCCCTGGGCGAGGTCAGACCGCAGGGGCTCGGGGCGGGATCCCAGGGCTGGCTCCCACAGCGGGAGCGGCCCGCGGGGTCCATCCGCCAGGCTCCGCCTGGGCCCCGGGCGCCCGGCCGCCCCGCGCCACCTCCCCGCGCCCGGCCCGCCTCCTCCACGCCCGCGGGCGCCGCTCGGGCCGCGCGTGCCACCTGCGGGGCCGCGCCGCGCGGTCCCCGCGTTCAGCCCTCCCGCCCCCTGGGCTGTTATTTCCGACCCGGGTTGGTAGCGCCGGCGCCCGGCGGTGGGGGTGGGGGGACCGCGCCCGACGCTGGCCGGTGCTTCCCGCCCTCGGGCGCCTCCCGGGGTTCTGGCTCGCCCGGGGCGCGCGGCCGGGCACCTGGAGCCCGGGCCGGCCTCGCCGCCCTCCACGCCGCCCCTCCGCGCCCGGCGCCCCCTGCGCGCGGCGGCGGCGGCCTGCTTCGGACGGCCGGGGCCTCCTGGGGGACACCGGTTCCCAGGCCCGGCGCCCCGGGAGGCCGCGGCGGAGCCCTCGGGGCGGGCGGGACCACCCACGCCGCCGCCGACGTGGGAACCAGGCTGGTCCCGGGGCGGGCACGCCGGCCCCGCGGCCCGGGTCGCCGTCCTGGGCGGGAAAGGGGGGCCGACCCCCTGGCCCGGGCCCCCCAGACCCCCAAGGCCCCGCACCCCGGGTCTGGCCCCATGGGCGGGCCCCGCCAGCGCTGGAGGGGAGGGCTCCGAGGCCCTGGGCCCAAGCGCAGACTGAGGGCGGGCGGGCGGGGGGGGGGTCCCCAATCCGGCCGGGCCCGAGGCCCACCGGCTTACATAAAGCCCCGCCGCCCGCGGCCGCCCGGCCTGGCCCGCCGCCGAGCCCGGACCGGGGCCCGGCGTGACCCCGGGAGGGGGCAGGGGTCCTGGCCTCTTCCCACCGCCGGCTTTAATCACATTAGCGGCCGGCCCCAATTAGGGGCCGAGGGGGAAGCCGGGGAAGCCACCGCCGAGTCACCCGGATAAAGATCCTTTTCATGCCCGGCCTGGCCGCGGCCCCGCGCGCCCGCCACCGGCCTTTGATGGCGGGCGCCTCGCCGACGGCGCCCGGCCTTTGTCCCTCCGTGCCCCCGGACCCAGTGGGGTCTCTCGGGCCGGGGCGCGCCCGGGGACCCTGCGGGAGCTCGGCGGGGTGGCCGGGCGCTCGGGGCGCCAGGCCCCTCAGGCCCCGCCGGGCCCCGGTGAGGCCCGAAGCCTGGGAGCCGCCGGGAGGGAGGGCGGCCGCCGCGGGGGGCAGCCCGGGGCGGCCCCGGTGCCCTTCCGGAGGCCCAGGCCCGGGCTGGGCGCCCCCGGGGCGGCGTCGGGGCCCGCGCGGTGCGGAGCCGCTGCGCGCCCCGTCGAGGGTCGCCTTGGCCCCGGAGAGGGGCGGGGGCCGGCTCCGCGCTCGCCCGGCCGCTTACCTTGCTCGGTGGCCGGGTCGGAGCCGGGGTCGTGCGAGGACAGCGGCCGCCCGCGCCGCCGGAATGCTGATGTCGCCGGCGCTGGCGCGGGGCGGCCGCGGGGACCCCTCCCCCTGCCCGCGCCCCGCGCCGCCGGCCCCGGGCCCCCACCTCCCCGGCGCTGCTGCTCCCGGGACCCCGGACCCCGGGGCCTAGCACCGTGCCGTCCACCCGCCCAGACCCCCACCGCCCCGCCATGGAGCCGGGACCTCCCCAGACCTTGGCGGGCCCGAGGAGAAGGCCTCGACCCCCCCCCCCCCTTTCCTTTCTCATCACGAATCCCACTGGTAATGGACCCTTCATGACTGCAGAGCGACAGGTGCGCAGAAGCACTGGAAGCCCTTTAGTACGGAAACACCACACCCCGACGGCTTCACATGAATAACAATAACAACAACAACAACAACAATAAATGCAGCCCGTTTCTAGAAAGGTAAGCTCGGTTTTAAAATAAACTTGCATTTCTCTCTCTCGGCTTTAAAAATGGATGGGATGTTTGGAAAATGGGTCAAAGAAATGACGCTTTTCTGGGGTGTGTGTGGAGAGGGGGAGATGGATCAACGCATGACCAGAGTTTCAGCTTAATTGAATTTTAGTGCCAATTAGAACTCACTGAGTGACTGGGTTTGGGGGAAGGGCAGCCAATTCTAATGGAAATATAACCATCCTGCAGGGGTGGTGGTGGTGGTGGTGGTGGTGGTGGTGGTGGTGGTGGTGGTGGTGGTGGTAGTGGTGGTGTGTGTGTGTATGTATGTGTGTGTCTGGTCACCTCACAATAAAAGCTGAAATCTTTAGTCTGCCTGATTCCAAAGAAGTGAGGTTATCAGCCTGGGCCTTTAGGTGGGGAAACCAAGGCGTGCCCCATTGGATTTAGGGATTTTGGTTAATATTTTCTGGGTGCCTGTTCATGTAGCAGAGACATCTTTGCTTGCCCTTTGCTATTTTCCAGAATCACTTCTGCTCTTGCCAGTAAGATGGGAGCTCTTCAGAAGCAGGATGGAAAGCAAGCAGGTGTTGGAAATAAAGTATTTTAACAAATAGGTACTTGGTTGTCAAAGCCAACTGCTAGGTTTAGAACAATTAGGCTTTTGCTCTTGGTGAGTGATCACAGATGTTCATTTTTTTTTTTTTGTTAAATAGATATTTGCATTTGACAGTTCCTGGATTAATTTTTTTGGAAGGGGGCGCGAGATAGGCTCACAAGTACGGAATTATCATTTAAATGCTCCAGGGTGTGTATCGATTATGGGAAATGTGGATCATTTCTAAATCTGTCAGAGGATAATTAGAAATGGGTGTGCCGGAATGGAATATTTGATTTCAGATGGCTTTGCGTTAGTCCTCGGTTACTCTGAACCCCCTCCCCCAGCTTGTCTCCTTTCTGTCATGCTCTTCCTGTTTATGCTCCACGCAGCTCAGCACCGAGGCTCTGGTACCCATTAAGCCCCTTCCTCCACCCATTGACATGCTGCAGCCCCATTGTCAGGCTACATCGAGGCCTCTGTGTGCAGCTTGGGTGGCAGAGGAGGCTGCCCTTCAAGTCCCCAGACCCACACGCAAGCCCCGGCATGGCCAGCCCGGCCTTCGCACTCCTGAGCCTTCCTGCCCTGGTTTCTTCATCAGCTATGTAACCAACCTTTCTTCTCCTACCTTTGGGCCTCCCTTACACCTTCTGGCTGAGACCCTGATTCTCCCCTCTCGGCCCCACAGGTTGCTGACCCGTGGTGCCTTCCATGAAGCCGTCTTCCCCTTCCTGGCTCATCTCCATCTGTTTGTAGCCTGGCTCTCTGGACGTGGCTGTGGTGGATGGACAAACACATGGAGGGCCCCTTGAGCTACCGTCATTCAGATACTTCGGGGCTCTGCCGGTGCCCGCACGCACACAGAGACGAGGCCATCTGTCCCTCAGTGGGACCCTGGTTTAGAAATCAGAGGTTCCTTCGAGCAAGGAGGAGGGGGAGAGCAGCAGATGGCAGGGGTGGCCCCGGGACTGGTGCTTTGCCCCGCCCCCGGCAACCGTCCCTGGGCCTTTCCAAACAACATGAAACCATTTAAATTAAGTGGAATCTTACATTGTTTAAAAAAATGAATATGACTCAGTTGGACCGCGACGGCAAGTAGAGGGAAAACAAACAAAAGCCCATCGAGAACTCCAAACAGTGCCGTCCGCTTTGGATAGCCTGGGATGAGGATGCATCCCTGCGAGGCTGGCGTGGTGTAACGTCTTGGCGAAGGCCACCCCGGCCAGCCGCCAGCTTGTCCTGCCTGGGACGGTCTTCTCTGAAGCGGCCCAAGGCCACCCGAGTGTCATCATCTTGCGTATCAAGTGTCATCCTGTGTACCGAGTGTCATGCTGTGTGCCGAGTGTCATCCTGTGTACCGAGTGTCATCCTGTGTGCTGGCAGGCGCTGAAGCACACAGGGGCCGGTGGCTCCCCCGGGAGTCACGCCCAGGCGCCGGTGACACCAGTGACACCGCCGCTGTGTGAACGAGCTGACAAACCCACTGGCGTCAATAAGTGGGTGATGGGAGCAGCAAGGTACAGATGACAGGAACACAGCGACTTTAAACACTCTTTGGGGAACAAAGGGCTCGGCAACTGCTGGGTACAGGAAGAGATGGAAATGCTGAAGAGAACTCTCTCAGGACTCCCGGGGAAGAAAATTTGGCACTTAGCTCTTCCGGAAAATGTGTTAACAATTCATATGTGAGCCAGGTACTGTCTCAGATCACTTAGTCTAATGAAGTAAATGAGAAGTATGAGCATTTAAAGATGCAGTGCGCCTCTCTCTCCCTGGATGTGAACTCCCAACTCCCCGAAGGGGATCAGCCCGAGCCTGCAGCCTCCAGCCAGACACACACCGCCTTAGGACCACCGGCCTCTTCTTTCATGCTTTCAAGCAACAGGAAGCTAATCAAAAGAAAAAGCAGATAGAGAAAACAGAACTGGATTTGGAGAAAGGCCGGGCGAAGGTGCACACGGGGTGTGATTTTCAAACTGTTGGACAAACTTGCAAAGCTTCCTCTCTTCCTCCCCAGACAAAGTTTCTTTTCTTACCTCCTCCTCCTCTACCACCTCCTCCTCCACCTCCTCCTCCATCTCCTCCTCCTCCTCCTCCTCCTCCTTCTCCTCCTCCTCCTCCTCCTCCTCCTCCTCCTCCTCCTCCTCCTCCTTTTTAACATGAACCCTTGCTGTAAGCCATCCCCATCCATGGAATCATTTGACCTTAGTGCATCTTTGCAATCAAAGACTTAGACGGACTGCACCAATGATTCAATCACATCATTGGGCGGGAGGGGGGAGTCTATTTTGATGTTCTGATCGGTTCCAATTCAACAGTTGGTTATAGAAAATCTGCAGGTCCAGCTTCATTTTGCATTGGTTTGCAAGGTCTCCTCTGGTGGGGGAGTGTGGGAGGAGGGCGGGGAAGCCAAACCAAACAAATGCCCAGTGCAGCTTTATGGGTGAAAGCCGGGTTGGCATCAGGTTGTGTGCCAAGGGTCAGTGAACTGGCGCAGCGTGCTTAGGAATTTGTCAAAGGCAGTGCTGGCGTTGAGCCAAGGCTTCAGTTTGAATCTTAAGCATTGTGTCCCCCCCCCCCCCCCCGCCGCCCTTTTCTTTTCTGCAGCTTGGTGCTTCTTTATTGTAATTAGATGCCAGGCCTTGGGTAGATTCAATTTTCATGAACAATACCTGCTCATGAAACCTCTGGGGCTGGAGGTTTTTCTCTCCAGAACTTAGATTTCTTTTTATTTCGTCTTTTTGGAGGGGAATGCGATGTAGAGAATGCTCGCACAGACTCTCCCCGCCGGAATACATGGAGGTGTGGATGGGGGCTGGGCGGGGGCTTCGCTGGGTTGCCTGCGGCGGCTGGGATGGCAGTGGAGCTGGTGGCCGCAGTAGGGAGGGGCAGAGGGGTGCTTCCCTCCAGCTCATCTTCCGAGGTGACAAGAACGAGGGGGTGCCCCAGAAATGGCACCGCTTCACACTCCCACGTGAGGCTCAAGGCGCCCAGACATCAGGTAGAGTTGCTTTAGAAAGATCTGATTTCCCAAACAGAAGTTGGATAGCTGTTTCCATGACAGACTGGCTTCCCATTGAATAAAGACTCCAAGATGAAGGGAGGGAGGGAGGAAGGAAGGGAGGGAGGGAGGGAGACAGGGAGGGAGGGCTGGTGCTTTTCCCAGACAACTGGGACCCAAGCAACAGACTGTTAATGCAATCTGAATGTCACAAAAGGCAAGCAATTAGATCAATTATGTTGATGAGTGTGTTTTGTAGACCATTCCAGAAGAGGAGCCATCTCCCAATGGCTGGGGGTTCACTCCCTTGGGTAGCTCTGTTGGGCTGGCTTGCATGTCGGGGCTGCTGGGAAGTGTGGGTGCATTCAAACTTCCAGGAAACAGCCTCGCCCACCTGTGCCCCCCCAGGGTGTCAGGCGGTGGCAGTTTCTGTCTTCTTTTTCTCCAAGTAGGGGTTCAGCCTTTGCTTTGAAGATAAGAAGTTGGGAGGTGATGAGTCACCAGTCACCCGGCCAGAATAGCTGTCTGCTAGATTCTCTCCCAGTTCCTAAAAGTTGCCTGTCGGTGCAAAGAAATGGACTCCTGAACTTGAACACCTTAAAAGAAAAAGCAAGCGTTTAGTAGCTGGTTGTTAAATTCAACTGTTTTTTTTTGTCTTTTGCCTTTGTAATTTTTATTTTATTTTAATGTGGTAGATTTCTTTCTTTTCTTTTTTTCTTTTTTTTCCTGGGCAAATTCTTAGCATTTAATTGCACTTAAAAATCGTGGAGCCTGTCAGAGGGAATTGCAGGTAGAATAGTCTCCTCCAACACAGCGCATCCTCTGACTGGCGCCATTGTCATGCTGCTCGCACGAAGTGTGGGAAGGACAATGGAAACACACTTCACACCCACCCGCAGCTCGGGCCCAGGATGGAGAGACAAACATCCAAGCTGGCAGCCCTGACAGCGTCAAAATCAGGCTCTGATGTGAACACAATTCCAACATCTCTCCCCTCCCCCCCCAAGAAAAGAAGAGATGTGACTCTCATGGGTTTTAAGTTAAGGCAGTAAAGAAAAATTAATAAATAATTTTTAAAAGTCTTTATAACATAACCTTGCTCGGCTCAAATTCCCGTCTGTGGTTGGGAGTGCACACAGCCCCAGCCTTTCCTCTGGCATAGGAATAGGGCTCACTGTTCAGATGAAAACAAGCCTTTGGAGGTGGGCGTGGTCACATGGGCCTGTGACCCCCGCACTCCAGAGGCGAGGCAGTTGGATCAAGAGTTTGACCACAACCGGGGCTATGTAGTGAGACTCATCTCAAAAAAATGAAGGATTTTTTTTTAAAGCTCTTTTATTGATTCACCCGAAGAACCACTTTCATCCTTTGCTCATCCATTTTTGATAAGGGAGCTTGTGGGGCTGAATCGATTTATCTTTATGAACACCAGAGTGTCATCACCTGTTTCTAGAATAAGAAGGTACCTGGTGCTTCTATCCCCCTCCTACCCCCAGCCCAGCCCAGGTATCAGCCAATCACAAACCTCAGCTTCTATCCCCCTCCTACCCCCAGCCCAGCCCAGGTATCAGCCAATCACAAACCTCAGCCGACGGGAGACTGAGTGGGTAGTAGGGCTCTATTGTGTGAAGTTACTTTCACGTTAACTCTTTTGGGCCCATTGCTGACGAATGTTGTTCTATAATATATATCCCTCACAAGCCAGGATAGATAAGGAAAATGTCTTCCTTATTTGGAAATATCAACTCATTTCTACTTTCCAACAATGTGGAACAGGTGTGCTAGATCACAGACAGTCAGTGGTTGGAAGTGTTGAGAAGGTGCTCAGTGTACACGGGTTTGGCTGAGAGGCTGGACGATAGGCAAGTTCCGCTCCTTGTGCTGCATCTCTCTGCACTCAGGGTTCTCGTCTGCAGAAGGGTTGCGCACTGGTATCTGCATCGTGTATTACCAGACGGGTCGGCATGGGCACTCGAGAAACACAGGCACATGGTGCACGCCTGGGACTTGGGGTGGTGTTTGATGGTGGAGTCAGTCACTGTGGGGGGCGGGGAGGGGTGGAACACGTTCCAAAAACATCAGGAGAAAAATAGTCATGGATGGCAGATTAATAGTTTTAGTTTGTTGTTCTCAACCTCTGAGTCCTAAGAAGGTTGAAATATGTGTGGGCCATGGACATTGTTGATTTGTTCGCGTGAAGTATACACACACAGGCACGCACATGGCCATATACATGCATGCACACCCATATCTGGCCATTAGATAGACTCTGGAAGTTGTCAGGTGGTAGTGGCTGGGGTCGGCCCCAGGTTAGCATGCCTCTAGTATTTTTCTTTTCCTTTTTTCTTTTCTTTCTTTTTTTTTTTTGTTGTTGGTTGTGGGGCCTGATCTCTGGGCAGATCTTCAGCTCAAGGCTAGCACTCTACCACGTGAGCCACAGCACTACTTCTGGCTTTTTCTGCTTATGTGGTGCTGAGGAATGGAACCCACGGCCTCATGCATGCGAGGCAAGCGCTCTACCACTGAGCCACCTTCCCAGCCCTCCTCTAGTATTTTTCAAAGTGAGTAAGATAGACTATCCTATCTTTTAGGCTTATAAAATTAAGTTCCATTCTGTCAACTAAGAACTTTTGCAATAACATACTTAAGGTGTTTTGGTAAAAGAATATTTAGAATTGGGTAAAAAGCAATCCATTGGCTTATTTATTTTATTAGTTTAGTAATACATTAGTTTTAATTTACACAAATTAGTGACAGGGGTCAAACAACCTCCTTCCCCTACTTCACTTATTTATTTATTTGTTTGTTTATTTATTGTACCAGTACGGGGGCCAGTTATTTGGAGATAAGAAGTTCATGAAGTTTCTTCCCTGGGCTGGCTGGTTTCAAATCAAACTGTGATTGTCACATCTCAGCCTCTGAGTAGTTAGGATGACAGGTGTGAGCCGATCCGGTGGGATCAGTGTCATCATTATACAGCGTGTCCCCTTCCCACTGACTGGCTCCACCCAGGTCACCGCGCTGAGCTTCAGACTCTTCACATCTTGCAACTGAAATGCTGCTTTGCAGTATTGCCCAAGTCTACGGGGAGTTTTAATTTTTAGTGACAGTTTCTTATTATATGACAAACCATATAACAATAAATATTCGTGCCATAAATTAGGACTATTGAGCTGATTTCACAAGAGCAAGTGACTTGAACTTCTGCTTGAAATGCACTCCTAAAACGGCAGCCCATGATGGGAGTGGAATTTAGAAAGGCTTACCAGTTGGAACAGAATCATGGTGGGATGAGTTGAGTATGATGGCATAGGCCTGTAGTTCCAGCTACTCACAAGGCTGGGGCAAGGGAGCTGCTCCAGCCCAAGGGCTCACTGCCAGCTTGGACAGTGCGCTGAGATCTGTCTCAAACAAACAAACAGTCACTGGATGATAGAAGGTATTTCCCAACTGAATTTGTCTTGTGACGTTTTAGGAGAGAACTAATCCTCTATAATAAAGAATCCACAGATGATGTGCAGGGCAAGTAACAGTTCCTAGGGGAGTTTAAAAACACGGGAAATCGACACTAGGAGTTGGTGTCTCACACCCGTAATCCAAGCTACTCAGGAGGCTGAGATCTGAGGACCTCAGTTCAAAGCCAGCCCAGGCAGGAAAACCCATGAGATTCTTAGCTCCCATTCACCACCAAAAAGCTAGAAGAAGAGCTGTGGCTAAAGTGGTAGAGAGCTACGAGACTGTGCGTAGGCCTTGAGTTCAAGTCCCAGTATTGGTACCAAAACCAACACAAAAATTCTCTTGGTGTCTGCTGAGCATCTGTGATGCCAGGTGCTGGACCCAATGGGGCACGTATGCGCCTGTGAGTGTGGGGACCGGCAGGGTGCACACATTTGGAAAGAAAGTGGGTTCTTCTGGATCAGAGTCAGCGGCATCAACGTGCAAGGGCTGTGAGGGGGTGGGAGGGAGACTCTTGTTCATACGGACGCCCCTAGTTTCCAAAGCAGCCAGCTCAGCCTCCCCTTGAGGAGCCCCAGCAAAGGCCAGCTCTGCGCCATGAGATGCTGACGGGGGTGGCCCCGCGAGCCCGGCGCAGGCCCTGGGCTTCCTCAACCTTCCACGGTGCAGATGTTTCGTTGGTGGCAGCGCTGGCACACAGGTGCCACCCTGGTGAAGTGCAGGGGCAGAAGGACAAGGATTCTTGGCGGGAATCTCCTACCCGTCTCACAGCGAGTCCCTGGGGCTCTGGCTGGCAGGGAGGGGCACAGACGGCGAGGCCACACTTCATTCTCCCCCCGGGGAGCCCACCTTGTCCGTGCTCCTTTGAAAGCAGAGGAGACACACTGCTAGGGGGAGAAGCAGAGCCGGGCTCCAGCCCTGCCCACCGGCGTCCGTGGCTTCCAGATGGTGGTATTCAGATTCTTTTGATATGGCTCCAGCAAGGGAGAGCAGATACACTTGAAAGAGAGAGAGAGAGAAAAATCTGGAGGGAAAAAAACAAGCATATGGCGAGTAGTGATCCGCTGTTCAGATGCAAGGCCGGGTCACAGCCCTGGAGCTGCAGGTGGTGTCGGCGGCAGGTGAAACACATGGAGAGTGTAGACCTTCCGTGGACCGAGGCGGGGCTGTGATGTCGCCGCTGACAGCGCCCGTCCCTGGGCTCCCACGAAGACCTAGGCAGCTGGGCTGCTCAGACATACCCGAGGTGGCACGGTGACTCTTCCTGAACCGTCTCCCAGGTTCCTGAACAACGAACGAGGAACTGGGGAAGACCCAAGGAGGGATTGAAAAATGCAGGTGAACAAATTCAAGGAGCGGAGCTTCATAAGATGAGGGAGAAGGTTAGTAAAGCATCCAAGATTTGGGTGGTTGGGTAAGTTGGCTCAGGCCTCTCCTCCCAGCTACTCAGGAGGTGAAAATCAGGAGGATTAAAGTCCCAGGACAGCCTGGGAAATGAGTTTGTGAGACCCTAACTCAACAAGGCCAGGAGTGGTGACATATGCCTGTCATCTCAGCTGCTTGGGGGGGGGGGCGTGTAAGTAGGAGGATCATGAGCCGAAGCTGGCCCAGGCCAAAGCACGAGACCCTACCTGACAGATAACTACAGCAGCAAAGAGCTAAGGGGGTGGCCCTGGCGGGAAAGGGGTGGGGGCCTGGTGTGGTGGGTGAGCCCAGGCCAGAGCCTGCAGCGTGTGTGCGGCTCTGGGTTCAAATTCCAATTCTCCCACCAAAGAGCCCCCCACCAAAGCCAAAAGAGATTGTTGTTGAAGACTGAAAGAAAACACAAAATTAGGTTCGCTGGTGATATTTGTCTTTCAGAAATAATTTTTGAGAATCGACTTGAAGAAGAAACGGTTTTCTTCCCTCCCTCCCCACTCCCTCCTCTGCCTCCCCAGAATGAACACTTTTAACCAGACAAAGGGATTTGTTTGGCACACACTTGTTCCAAGCCCTCCTCCCCACCAAGGGAGCCAAGTTCCCCTAAGGATGTCAGCAGAAGTCAGTTGGAGAAATCTCAGTTTTTAAGAAGGTGGCAGAATTACATAATTATTCACAACTCATAAGATGAAAAGAAAACCTCTTCCAAATATGAAGTTGTGAGATAACACAAAGCAAGTTCTGGGCTTGTGGAGGGCGTGTGTGTCTTTTGCTCACCCACACACAAACCCACATGGGCGTCTGGGCCCCGCTGGCTGAACACATGGCCGCCTGCGCTCCTGGGCACGGGGGGGGGGGGGGGGGGGGGGGGGGAGGTGGGCCGGTCTCCTGGCACCGCCCACCCGCTGGCCCTGCCTACCTGCCGGTCCCCCGAGGTCACGTGGGGACCGCCAAAGCTCCTTCTGTTCCTCCCTCAGCATCCAGGCACCAGGTGACCAATCCAAACGTCCCCAAGCTAAAGGTGAGGCTGGAGCAGCACAGGGCTGGAGGCGGGTCAGCGGCACCCCGCGCCTGGCCCTGAGTGGGGATTGCTCCACCAGTTACCACCAGGCTGGGCTTCGCAGGGGGACGCTACCTGGGAGACAGGATGAATTTAGGGGCTGAGCTCTGAGGGCCCTGGGGACCTCCATGGAGGGCTGCAGGATGGGCTCACGGTACAGGTGCCCAGGAGAGAAAAGGTGGGTAGAGCAGGGTCCAGGCAGGAAAGGAGTGGGGGGCCTGGCCTGGTGGGGGGTGTGGGCAGAGCCGGCCAGCCATGCTGCCATGTTGAAGAACTTTGGAGGAGGTAGGTAGCAGTGGCTCACGCCTGTCATCCTACCAACTCAGGAGGCTGAGATCTGAGGATCATGGTTCAAAGCCAGCCAGGGTAGGAAAGTCTGTGAGATTCTGATCTCCAATAAACCACCAGGAAACCGGAAGTGGCGCTGTGGCTCAGGCGGTAGAGCTCTGGTCTGGGGCGCCCAGGCCCACAGTTCAAGCCCCGTGACTGACAACAACAGAGGAGAACCACGGAGGGACAGCAGAGGCTGGAGGCTGAGGGGCGGGCCCGGCCTCAGTGTGAGGTCCGAGGCCTGGGTCTGGCTGTGAGGACTGTGGCCAGACGTCATCGGGGATGCCAGGCGGGCAGGCAGGCTCAGGGCACAGGACGTGGCCTCCTTGCAGGGGCTTTCTCCTTAGGGCCAGTTCCCAGCAGGAGGGGTGCGGGGTGACCAGCCAAGGCGGAGCCGAGGCCCGAAGGATGTGGCTGGGTGGAGCTGGGGCTGAGAATCTTCTCCATGCGGGGCCCCAGGAGGCTGGCAGTGCTGTCCTGGGGTGGAGCTGGGCCTGGGACAGGTGGGCGAGGTGGACCCGCGGCTACTCGCGGAGGACCGGGGCGTGGGAGACAGGCCACGGGTATGCTGGTGGGAGCAGGTAACCTGGGTGGGCACTGGCAGGGTGGAAGAGGCCCGGGGTGAGCAGGTTCTCATTTGGGGCTCAGGAGCTTAGGGGAGGGAAGGAACCTGAGAAAACCAGAGCAGCAAGTCCACCGTGGGGCTGGTCCACAGAGGTGGGGCTGCTTCAGAGCCTGGAGGCAGGAGGGCAGAAGAGCAGCACCCCCCCCCAGGTGCTGGTATCCATGGAGACGGCGCCTCAGTGGGTCACGGGAGGGAGCCAGAGGAGGGAGTGAAGAGGGCTCGGGGTGGAGGGCAGAGGCTGTGGCTAGCTTGTCCAGGCTTCTGTGGAACTTAGCAGGTACTGCGCCTCAATCCATATATAAAAATACAAATGACAATGGAATGGAATGTGTGTGTATATATATATATACATATACATATATATATATATAATGGTTGTGATACTAGGGTTTGAATTCAGGACTCTCAAATGATTAATTGGAAGAATTAACTTCCCTTTGTTTCTATAGGTTTTCATTGGCAGTCACTTTTCTGGGTATTATTTTATTTAATTTTTATGATAGCACCTAACCTTCAAACTGAAAACAGACTTATTATGAACATGACTTAGGAAGGGCGAGGGCTCAGCTCCAAACCAATCCAGTGTCCTCCCTCCCTCCTTCCCTCCATTCCTCCTTCCCCCATTCCCTCCTTCCTTCTCTCCCTTCCTTCCTTTTTGTGCCAGTACTTGGTGCTTGAACTCAGGGCCTGGGCACAGTGCCTGAGCCGCCGTTTTGGCTCAAGGCTAGGGCTCTACCACTCCAACCACAGCTCTACTTCTGGCGGGCTCATGGACTTTCCCGTCCAGGCTGACTTCAAGTCAGGATCCTCAGATCTTGGTCTTCTAAGTAGCTAGGATTACAGGCGTGAGCCACCTGCATTCAGACAACTTCTACTTTTTTTTTTTTTAATGCTTCCCATCACTGTCCCTTGGCCCCCTGTAGAATGCTCCCCTCCCCCCCTGCCCCGCCCCATGCCTTGCACACGAACTGCCCCAGGCTGAGGCATGAGATTCAGGAAATGACTTCACCGTACTCTGTGCCAGGAGCAAATGAACGGCGTGTCACTGCCTGCTGGGAGATCGTGGTCTCCTTCGTGGCTGCCCACGGCGGAAATCAGGAAAGATGGAATTCTCTGAAGAAACAACACCTGAAGAGCAGCTCGGGCCGCCGCGGCCCGGGGCCCTTCTAAGAGATGTGAGAGCCCAGGAAATGCAGCCTGCGCCAGGGGACTCAACTAGCCCTGGGCCTGTCACTGTGGCAGGGAAGAGGTTAAAACGACAAATAATGACTTTATTTAGACTCAAAGCATTTTTGTGTTTTTTTCTCTAGCTTTTGATGTGACAGCTTTTGTTTGCTCACACTTGTCTCTCTTTTAAAATTCTCATATCAGCAGTCAACATGATTTCTTTTTCCTGTAACATCTTGAGCTGGGTCTCCAATGATGGGGGGATTGCTCTTGCATTACTTGAAATTAGAATACGACGCCTAATTTGGCAAGCGGTGCGGTGTGTGTGGGGGAAGTGGAAATAATTTAGATCTCAAAACACTGTAGACTTTGCAGCCAGGTCATCTGTGGCGTTTGTGCTCACCAGTCAGTAGTAAAAGCATGAGTCTCTGCGGGGCTGATTTTGAGGCCCATCTGGGTCAGGAGTGGCCAGCCCCATTTTTGAGGTGGAGGATTGGCCGGATGGGCTCTGGGTGGTAGGGGAGGCTGTCTCTTTGGGGGGGGGGATGGTCTTACACCTTCTCCGAGTTGCAGTCAGGAAGGAAGTGGGTAGTGAGGAGAGGGTGGACACCGTCACTTCCAGCTTGTGTGTTACCATCAAACGTGTCCTTCTCACCTTGGAGCCACGGTGGCTCAGAAGGTTCCGGTGTTGGTGCCCTGTGCTTCAAGGAAGGCTTCCGGTTCTAGTCCTGTAGGCCTGCGGGAGCCAGTTTTCCTCTATGAGATTACTGACAGACTTTGAGCTCATTAGTGTTGGGTGGCTATTATTATTATTATTATTATTGCTAGTACTACTTCTTAGCACTTTTCAGTGTGAGGGATGGAACTGAGGCCTCACAGCCGCAGGCAAACACTCCACCACGGAGCCCCCAGCTCAGCCCCAGGAGTTCATCTGTTTTTAGTTTTTTTCTTTGTCAGTCCTGGGGCTTGGACTTTGTGCTCAAGGCTAGCACTCTACTACTTGAGTCATGGCGCCACTTCCAGCTTTTTCTGAGTTTGTTTATTGGAGATAAGAGTCTCACAGACTTTCCTGCCCAGAACTGGCTTTGAACTGTGATCCTCAGATCTCAGCCTCCTGAGCAGCTAGGATTCTAGGTCTAAGCCACCCCCGTCCTGCTGAGTTCACCATTTTCAAAAGAATTTTTGAAAAGAAATGCTTGGTTTCCATTCGAGTGCTTGTTGGAGTGAGAGCCAGTGTTCTTCCCTCGCTTTCTTCCCTTCTCCAGGCTCTTCGGGTCCCTTCTGGGTGCTAACCTTTTGCCTCAGACTGCCAAGTTAGCGCAGTTACATGCGGTACCTTGTGTGTGGGGCTGATGGGACGCCTCCTCCCCCTGCATCTTGCAGGGGTCACTGCTGGAGATCCTGCAATGTTCAGGGCAGAGGGGTCAACCACTGAACCCCACAACCCTCGCCGGCTGCTGTTTTCTAAAGTTCCCTGTGTGAACGCCTGGGAACTCAGCCTTACCACTCTAAACCAGGGCACCGGGGGCCAAATGCCAGTGGAATTCTGTAATGTGGGCTACAGTATAAACTGTGGTAGGGTTGAACAGAGGACTGTTCTAGAAAAACCTGTAAGTAATTAAGTTCTCCCTCCAGCAAGGTAGAAGCGGAGTCTGAAGCATATTAGTTCAAGAAAGAGTGAAAGCTTTGCTGGTGGTTGTGCTTTAATTTTTTTTTTTTTGTTTTTTAGTGTAAGTAAATAAAGAATTCTGGCAAGATGAAAGAATCTCGTATCTGTTACTAACCTAAGGAGAAAGAGAGACAGAGAGAAAACAAAACCCAAAACCAACTCACAAAAGACATAGCCATTGCTGGTTGTGTGTTTTCAAATAGCTGAGGTCAGGAGAAAACTTAGACAGCCCCGTTCCAGCAATTTCCAAACCATCTTTTGGGGAACATGCGATAGCTTTCGGGGGTGAGGGGCCGGGGCAATTTCGTGGCCCTCTGGGCTTCAGCAGTGCTGCGTTGCGATTTCCTTCTTCCAGAGATGCACGGCGGGTGCTGGTGTTGGGCCCGGTTGTGCCGTCTGTCTCTCCCGGTGACCGGTGACTGGCTGCACCCAGGGCCTCACCTCTGGCACCCATGTTGGAGACACGAGCTGTTCGCCCTCTACCCCTCGCCCCTGTGGTTTCCTCCGTAGCGTTCTTGGGGCCTGTGTTTCTGAACATCATGAATCCTATGACACTAGACCAGAGTTTGGTTTCTTCATTTTTATTGAGTTACTTTTATTTTATTTGTTTTGAGGCCTGTGTACTGTGCCTTCGCTTCTTCACTCAAGGCTGGTGCTTTACCACTTGAGCCGCAGCTCCACTTCCAGCTTTTGGCTGGTTAATTGGAGATAAGAGTGTCATAGACTTTCCTGCCCAGGCTGGCTTTGAACTGTGATCTCAGCTGCTTCAGGAGCTACGATTATAGATGGGAGCGACTAGTGCCCGGCTCTAAAAATACTATTTCTCACCCAGCTAAGCACCCCACAGATCCCTGAACGACAGTTGCTCAGAGAGAATGGATGTTTATTGCCATCCTAAGCCACTAAGTTGTGAGCTACTTTGTACAGAGGAGTGAACAACTAATACAAGTTAGGGAGGAGAGAAAACTGACAAAAAGAAAAAAGCCGTACTAAAAATAAGTATGACATGCATGATGGGATTTCATTCACATAAAATTTTATATAGAGCAAGTGGAGAAGTGTAGTTAGCGGTGTCTCTGCTGGCGTGCGGCAGTGTGTGTTCAGCGTCGGCTGGAAGGCCGTGCGGGGAGGGCTGACACTGTTTTGGGGTGAGCCTTGGGTCTGCCCCTCTGTGGAGGGGGTGGTGGGGGCTGAGGTTGGAGGAGGTGATCATACACACCTGTGTACAGCGCTTGCCTATGGTTAACATAAACTTGCATTATTTCTATAGTGTGTAAGTAAAGACACTTCCCCTATTTTTCTTGGAGTTTGAACCCTGAGCCTTCCACTAATACGATCTTGCTTTCTTTCACTGGTTGGCCTGGACGGCTGTCCTCCTATTTACCCGAACCATGGAAGTGAGGCGACAGGCACACAGCATGATGCCCAGCTTTCCTTGTTTGAGTTGGGTTTCGTGAACCTCAAATGTGGATCCTCCCCATGTCAGCCTCCTAAGTAGCTAGGACTACAGGCATGAATCACCACCCTGGGCCAGCAAATGTCTTAAAAAGCAAAGAACAAAAGATGTTTGGCTGTTACCTGATATGTTCATCATAGTTTTGAGACGTGTGTGTGTGTGTGTGTGTGTGTGTGTGTGTGTGTGTGTGTGTGTGTTGCATGTGCACATGTGTGCCTTGGACCTGTTTGGTTTGGTTGTCTCTGTTTGGTGGTTCTTGCTAGGTAATCTAGTGAAGTCTATAGTCTCTTTTGCAGACAAGTTTTCAAATGAACTGTTAAAAACACTGAGGGCTCCAACGGCAACTTGAGACGCTGAGATCAGGTTACCAGATGTCTAAAAGACACATTTTGTGATGTGGCGATATCCATGCTTCCTTGTCAGTAGTTTGAACGAGATGTAAGGGAAACACGACCAGCTGCCACCACGTGGAACTCATGATGGGGATCTGTGCTGTTTTGAGGCACTTGCAGCAACTTTAATGTGACAAGAAAATATTTGTGATTTCTCCTCCTGACCCTGTGACAAGAAGTGCGAATGCGACCCAGGGCGGCAGGCATGGCTCACAGGGGTCGCTAGACTGGCCAAAACAAATTCAAGGCTTTCCCCCTTCGAGCCCGGGGCCCCTTTGCCAGAAAGGCTACGACTGAGTTCAAGTTAGGTTTGCCTCACTGGGGGACATTACCCGATAGTTCGTGAAGTCGACTCTTTGTAGGTTAAGGGAGGACAGCCTGGGGGCCCCTGGGGGCCCCTGGGGGTGGGGCTTGTGGGGCCCCGCCCAGCCTGGTGCTGGTGAGGAGGCCGGCGACCCAACCCTGGCCCCTGGTATGGCTCCTCAGGCTCCCTTGGCTGGTTTGAATTTTAATTTTTTTTCTGCTTTCATTCATGCATCCCATGTGTTCACTTGTAGCCTTTCCTGGCTGTTGTTTCCTGGAAGTGCTCTGAGCGAATCTCCGGCCGTTGCTGGCTTCTCTTGAAATTGTCAATCACCGAAATACTTTTAAAATGACAGGCTGGGCCTGAGAGCCCACGGGCTGGGGCGAACAGGATAGCAGCACACCTTTGCTGCAATCCCTCCGGCTCTCAGAGCCCGTGAGGGCCTTCACCCTCTGGGAAGGGAAATCATATAATCTACCACTAAACCTAATGAGTCAGAAAGAACCAAGAGCCAAAGTCTTAAATCAAAGCCCATCCAGTGATTTCCTGCACATTTACATAAGCAGTCAACCCCACAGTCATTCAGCAAATATTTACCCACTCTCTCTTGTGTGAGGCTCCTTGCCCGGAGATGTGGGACAGTGTTAATCACCCCCTTAATGCGTTAGTAAATTCAATGTAGCCAGTTGTGACCAATCTTAAAAATGAGATAGAAAACAACAGGAAAAGTTAGTCGTAAAAGGAGCTCATGCCTATAATCCTAGCTACTCAGGAGGTTGAGATCTGAGGATTGCAGTTCGAAGCTAGCCTGGATAGGAAAGTCGGTGGGACTCTTAACTCCAATGAATCACCAGAAAAGCCAGAAGTGGAGTTGTGGCTCAAGTGGTAGAGCGCTCACCTTGAGTAAAAACGCTAAGGGACAGCACCTGGGTTC
Source organism: Dipodomys merriami (assembly GCF_024711535.1). Taxonomy (NCBI): domain Eukaryota; kingdom Metazoa; phylum Chordata; class Mammalia; order Rodentia; family Heteromyidae; genus Dipodomys; species Dipodomys merriami. The sequence goes on from NW_027206069.1 coordinate 2,768,902, forward strand.
CGAGTTAAGGCCCAGTACTGACACACCAAAAGAAGTATGTCTCAAATATGCCCATGACATGCAAATGTTCTAGGTGGTAAGTGTGTGTGTGGTTTTCATTTTGGATCATGGTTAAATGTTCTAGGTGATAATTGTGCATGTGTTTTGTCGTTTTGGATCATGGTTAAATGTTCTAGGTGACAACTGTGCATGTGTTTTTCGTTTTGGATCATGGTTAAATGTTCTAGGTGACAACTGTGCATATGTTTTGTCGTTTTGGATCATGGTTAAATGTTCTAGGTGACAACTGTGCATGTGTTTTTCGTTTTGGATCATGGTTAAATGTTCTAGGTGATAACTGTGCATGTGTTTTTTGTTTTGGATCATGGTTTAAAACCGGGAAATGCCAGAATGCTTCAAGCTACTCTGTGGTCCAGCTTCTTCTGCCTCCGTTCTGCGTCCAGATTCACCCACTGTGGATTGAAAGTATTTGGAAAATACTTTCGACTGTGCTGGGTATGCAGACATCCACGCGCCATCACTCTAGCAACAGCTACTCCCTGGCATTTCCGTCGTTCCAGGAATTCTGAGGAATGGAGGGCTCATTCAGGAGGGTAGACACAGGTTATACACAGACACGGCCGCTTTAGAGGAGACACGGGCATCCTTGGGGAGCTGGACCAACCCCGCCCCCCGCCCCCAGGATGCTGAGGGATGAAAAGCTGGCCAGACAAGGGGTATAGCTTACCCCCTTCCCCTCCCCCCCCCCCCCCCCCCCCCGCCCCAGAGCACCTGCTGGGGGTAAGGCTCATGGTGTGGATACAAAAGATGAGCCTAGCCTGACAGTTGGGGGAAACCTCAGCTGGACTTCGGGGTGTCTCTCGCTTGGAGGGTGGAAGGGAGTTGGGTATGATTTTCCTCCGTGGTAAGAGTTGAGGAGGCAGCAGTGCAAATGGTTGCCTGGGCTTGGTGACCAAGAGGTTGGCCAGCAAGTTTAAAGAGGGACGTGGCAGCCGGGTGCCGGTGGCTCACACCTGTCATTCTAGTTACTCAGGAGGCTGAGATCTGAGGATCGCGGTTCAAAGCCAGCCTGGGCAGGAGCATCCATGACACTCTTATCTCCAATAAGCCACTAGAAAACCGGCAGTGGCGCTGTGGCTCAAGTGGTAGAGCGCTTGCATTGAGTTCAAGAGCTGAGGGACAGCACCCAGGCCCAGAGTTCAAGCCCCACGACCAACAAAAAAAAAAAAGAGGGATGTGGCAAGCTATACTTTGTGATGTCAGAAAGTGCCAGCCCGCCCCAGTGCGGCAGGGGAAGGAGGGGGCATGGCCCTGGAGCTTGGCAGACACCGGAGGGGACCAGGTGGGTATGTGGGGTTGGCAGATCCCAGACATCCTTGCTCTGTAGAGGGCCGGGTGGCTGGTCCACAGCCCTGTCCTGTGTGTGATGCTCACCAGACACGATCTGGGCAGGAACCAAGGCGGGCAGAGGCCAGACCCCCACGGCTAGCGGACTTCTCCTCTCCCCAGGGAACTTGTGGATGTCTGGGGAATGCTTTGGGCTGTGGCTCGGCCGGGTTTGACCGTGTCGTGGTGAGGAGCGCCCGGGCCGACGGCGTCCATCCCTGGCAAGCATGCGCCGGAGGGACCCCGGTGGCACGGGAGGGCGGGCGGGGCGCCCGGCTGGGCCTCCACTCCCCGCATCCGGCTCCCTGGGCCTGCTCTCGGCCGGCGCTCTGCGGCTTGAGCCACGTCTCCAGCCCAGCTGTGTGCTGGGTGGCGGAGACGGGGTCTCGCAGATGCTTCCCCTGCCCTGCCTGGCTGCACACCTCCATCGCCGAGCACCGAGGAGGTGCTGAGACTCTGCTCTGCTTCGGACCCGTCCTCTCGGCTCGGGGCCGGGCCCTTTCCCATGAGCCCGGCACTCTCCAGGGGCGTCGGCCAGGAGCGGGTGGCGTGGCTCCGCGGGGCTTCTCACCAACGTGAGGTCTGGGGTTCTGAGAGGGAGCCTCCGGGGGTCAAGGGCTATTCATCGCCTGCTATCCGGGGAACAGGCCTGAAGGCGGCATCGCCCTCTGTGAGGGGTCGCACGCACCCTTCCTTCCCGGGCTGCGCTCTGAGGAAGGTGGTGCTGAGCCCGGCCCACGCCGGAGGGGAGCCCCGCCCACACTGGAGGGGAGCCCCGCCCACACTGGAGGGGAGCCCCGCCCACGCCGGAGGGGAGCCCCGCCCACACTGGAGGGGAGCCCGCCCACACCGGAGGAGAGCCCCGCCCACACTGGAGGAGAGCCCCGCCCACAACAGAGGGGAGCCCCGCCCACACTGGAGGGGAGCCCCGCCCACACTGGAGGGGAGCCCCGCCCACACCGGAGGGGAGCCCCGCCCACGCCGGAAGGGAGCCCCGCCCACACTGGAGGAGAGCCCCGCCCACACTGGAGGGGAGCCCGCCCACACTGGAGGGGAGCCCCGCCCACACTGGAGGGGAGCCCCGCCCACACCGGAGGGGAGCCCCGCCCACAACAGAGGGGAGCCCCGCCCACACTGGAGGGGAGCCCCGCCCACACCGGAGGAGAGCCCCGCCCACAACAGAGGGGAGCCCCGCCCACACTGGAGGAGAGCCCCGCCCACAACAGAGGGGAGCCCCGCCCGCACTGGAGGAGAGCCCCGCCCACACCGGAGGGGAGCCCCGCCCACACCGGAGGGGAGCCCCGCCCACACCGGAAGGGAGCCCCGCCCACACCGGAGGGGAGCCCCGCCCACATTGTGGGAGAGCCCCGCCCACACCGGAGGGGAGCCCCGCCCACACCGGAAGGGAGCCCCGCCCACATTGGGGGAAGCTCCGTCCACAGTGGAGGGGAGCCCCGCCCACACTGGATGGGAGCCCCGCCCACACCGGAGGGGAGCCCCGCCCACACCGGAGGGGAGCCCCGCCCACACTGGAGGGGAGCCCCGCCCACACTGGAGGAGAGCCCCGCCCACACCGGAGGGGAGCCCCGCCCACACCGGAAGGGAGCCCCGCCCACACTGGAGGAGAGCCCCGCCCACACCGGAGGGGAGCCCCGCCCACACTGGAGGAGAGCCCCGCCCACACCGGAGGGGTGCCCCGCCCACACTGGAGGAGAGCCCCGCCCACACCGGAAGGGAGCCCCGCCCACACTGGAGGGGAGCCCCGCCCACATTGTGGGAGAGCCCCGCCCACACCAGAGGGGAGCCCCGCCCACACCGGAAGGGAGCCCCGCCCACATTGGGGGAAGCTCCGTCCACAGTGGAGGGGAGCCCCGCCCACACTGGATGGGAGCCCCGCCCACACCGGAGGGGAGCCCCGCCCACACCGGAGGGGAGCCCCGCCCACACCGGAGGAGACTCCAGGCACCTTTCTGTGGTCAGCCATCTACACAGACCCGTGAAGCGTCCCCTCCCCCGCCCGGCTTCCTTCCTCTCTCCGTCCTCACGTGGCAGTTGGCAGGTATTTATTTTGTTTCGCTGTGTTCTTTGGTCTGTGGCCCTGTGGATGGACAGACAGCCGGACACCCATCGCATTGGGTTTGGTAGCCTTGTGGAGCTCGTTCTGTTCACCTGCTTGGATTCTGGTTCGAGCACGTTCTCACTTGCTGGCACATCTCATGAGGCTTCGGGTCCTCGTGTCTGTTTCCTGCGCAGATCTCGGGTCAGCCCTGGCCTGCTCCGCGCGCTTGCAGGCGGGATCGAGGTGTGGCAGGGCTCACTGTTCCCGGGCCATTGCTTCTCCGTCCTCTCTGTTGGAGTGAAGGAAGAGGCATGAGTGTGTGTGCATGCACACGTGCACGTTTGCACATGCGCACGTGTGTGTACACACACACTGCCATGAGCAGTTCCACGCTCAGCACCAGCTCCTGTGATGTCCCGTGCTCTAGTCCACTGCTGCGAGGCTCGTCCTCACCCCACCCTCTCCTCGGTCACCTGCCACTCAAGTCTGGCAAGTTTTGCCACTGCCTACCTCCTACTAGAAAGGCATCAGATGAACACAGCTTCCTGACACACTGTTCTATGCCTAAGCCCCAGGCGCAGCCCCACAAGAGGAGGCCAGGACCGTTGGACCTAAGAAGGAGGCGGGGTGGGCCTGTCTGCCCTCTCGGCGTTGGCGGACTCTGCTCCCCAGTCAGCCTGAGCTGAGGTACAATCAGCCGGGCAGAGCAGATGTGGGCTGAGCAGCGCCCTCAGCTGCAGACAGACAGACAGCATCCTCAGATGCAGACAGCATCCTAGCTACAGACAGACAGCATCCTCAGATGCAGACAGACAGACAGCATCCTCAGCTGCAGACAGACAGACAGCATCCTCAGCTGCAGACAGCGTCCTAGCTGCAGACAGCATCCTCAGCTGCAGACAGACAGTGTCCTAGCTGTAGACAGACAGACAGCGTCCTCAGCTGCAGACAGACAGACAGCATCCTCAGCTTCAGACAGCGTCCCAGCTGCAGACAGCATCCTCAGCTGCAGACAGACAGTGTCCTAGCTGTAGACAGACAGACAGCGTCCTCAGCTGCAGACAGACAGACAGCGTCCTTGGCTGCAGACAGACAGACAGCGTCCTCAGCTGCAGACAGACAGCGTCCTCAGCTGCAGACAGACAGCGTCCTCAGCTGCAGACAGACAGCGTCCTCAGCTGCAGACAGACAGACAGCGTCCTCAGCTGCAGACAGACAACATCCTCAGCTGCAGACAGACAGTGTCCTCAGCTGCAGACAGACAGACAGCGTCCTCAGCTGCAGACAGACAGACAGCGTCCTCAGCTGCAGACAGACAGCGTCCTCCACTGCAGACAGACAGCGTTCTAGCTGCAGACAGCGTCCTCAGCCTGGCCCGTGGACTCTGGAGCCAGCCCTGTCCCTGCCTCCAGTCAGGGCAGGGGCTGGGGCTTCCTTGGGGGCTCTGAGAAGGGGTGCAGAGGAGGAAGGCCGCACACCGGGAGGTGGCCGCGAATGTGTGCCACTGACCGCAGCCGCAGGCTGGTCCCATGACCTGCTAACTGTTGAGGGCATGAAGCTCCGGTTTCTAGCGAGGCTGTGTGTTCGCCCTCTGGAGGGTGACAGGAAGCCTGCTGTTCCTGGAGATCATTCTGGTGGAAGAGCCAAGAGGCGGGATGGCACAGGGTGGTGAGGGGCGGGCTCCCTCCCCCCAGCCAGTGTTCGAGGGCCTCGCTTTCCTCCAGAGATGCCACACACGCTGCGCCTCACCTGAGATCTGGCACAGGGGCACGCTTGCTGTGTGCCGCCTACCAACCCCAGACATCTTCCTTGGGATAGGCTATGCCCAGAGCAGCCAATTAGGACAGCAGTTTGTTGGTGCCTCCTGGTGTTGAGAAGGCATTCTCCCGGCCCCTGAGGCTCGGCTCACCTGTGTCCTCAGGAACACCGAGGTCACCCTGGATCATGAGCTCAGGAACACCGAGGTCACCTGGATCATGGGCTGCCTCTGTTAAACATTTTTCAGGCTCACAGTTATTTGAAGTCATTTTGCCTCTCTAGGATCTCCCGGGCAGGAACATTTGGAGAGTGGTGGGGGCTGCTGATGTCAGCGGGGCTGGAGAGAAAAGAGGAAATTCCAAGTTAGCTAGAAAGCTCCGGGTCTGGATGCTGTGTCCTCTCGGGGAAGTTCAAAGCTCTTCAGGTGTTCAGAGCACATGATATCCGAAACATTGGTCTGGGGCCAAACTGGTAGATCCTGGATGCCAGGCTTTTCCCATGGCTCCGTGTGTGTGTGTGTGTGTGTGTGTGTGTGTGTGTGTGTGTGTGTGTGTGTGTGTGTGTGTGTGTGTGAGTGTATGTGTGTATGTGAGTGTATGTGTGTGAGTGTGTGTGTGAGTGTGTGTGTGTGTGTGTGTGTGTGTGTGTGTGAATCACTAGTTGGCTATCAGGTCAAGTCCATGGCAGCACCGTGTGCTGTAGAAACGTGTCAGCCATCTACTGATGGTACCAGTTACCAGATCTGTCTTTCAGCCACCTAGGGATAGACACTTAGAGCAGTAAGTTGAAAAAAATGAATCTGAAATCTGTGCAAAGGACAAACAGAGAAAGGAGTTAGAGAAGTAAGGAAACAAAGTCATAGTCCAGGGGAGAACTGGTGATGGGCAAACTGATAGCTTTTCTGGAAATGAGGCTCTAAGGCTGGCGCGAGAGAGAATGAGTGGAGAGGAGCAAGCTGTGAGAAATAATTCCTACAAGGTGCTTGGATTAATTTTACTTCCATAGAAATGTGTACACATGTCAGACTTTAAGGAGAGGTTTTATTTTCTTTTGTGAGTTACTAGTAATGAAATTATGTTAATGGGAGAGGTTCTAAAATGTGATTTTTGGGGAGACACAACACTTAGACTATAGTGTGTATCCTTGTCTGTTATGGTGGGTAAGACAAAAAGCAAGAAAATGGTGATAGAAAAGGTCATTCCAAGTGAAATCCTATTTCATTTTGCTCCTCCTCCCTCTCCTCTTCCTTTTTCTTCTTGGTTATATCAGGGTTTGAACTCAGGTTCTGATTTGCTGGGTTGGCATTCTACCAGTTAAGGTAGGACTTAGAGCAAATACTGTCTCTGGCAGTGGTTCTCAGTGCTGTGGGACATAATGTACCTTTTCATCACAAATAATAGAAAATGGTAAGCCATGGCTGCAGGTGTCCTCGTGTGATTGTGCCCGACTGTGGCGTGACATCGGCGTTCTTCTCACGTAGCAGGTGCCTACTTCTCCCCTGCCTGGAGTCCAGGCTGGCCTCCGGACTAGCCAGGACCCAAAGAGGATGTGGTGGAGATGCTACGGAGCCGCTGTACGAATTCCACCCTCTTTGTCTTAGGACACAGGCACTGTGTGTGTGTGTGTGTGTGTGTGTGTGTGTGTGTGTGTGTGTGTGTGTGTGTAAGCCTGAGCTAGCCATGTAGAAAGGCCACATGAAGGAGATCCCAGTGCCATAGATAACTGCCACACAGGCGTCTACCCGAGGCCACCGGGTCCCACTGATGTGCCGAATCATCAGCAAGGCAAGCTGCACCTCGCGGCAGTTGAGCCCTGCCCAGGGCAACGGCCTGCAGAATTGTGAGTGGAGACGTGGTTATTATTTTAAGCCACTGAGTTTGGGGGAAGTTTTGAAGATATGAGTAGATGACAGATAGTCTTCTTTCTTGTATTTAAAATGTGTAGGTTATATGCTAAACTTACATTATGGATATATATAATGTATATGTAAGTCAGATAAAATAAGTCATTTCATGGCATACTCTAATACAGTCATTAAGGAGCAAAGGGTGCTATCTTCATTGTAATACAAAGTGAATAACAGGAAAGTGATTTGTGATGATGTAATATGCAAATGTTACAAGACGGTGGTGCTGGAGGCCATGCGAGGCCCGGCTGCACAGCTGTGACTCAGGTCCCCACAGCCCTGCTATCATCCCTAAGGGGATTGTCCCCGCTGGGCCCGGCCAAATGCAGGTGAACAGGAATCACATTTTATTGTTACTGACACAGTAGCCGAGTCCTTGGAAGATTAATTTTGTTGTACAACTAGAACTCTTTATGAGCACCTTTGAGATGAGGTTATAGTCTAGGCACAGAAATCACAAACACATTTAAGATGGTGAAATACGGGGCATGATGATACATGCCTGTAATCTCAGCCCTCAGGGGACTGAGCCGGGAGGATGGTGTGGGCTCAAAGTCCACCTGAGCCGTGCTGAGAGATCTTGTCTCAAACAACAACAAGAAAGTCTTTTGACCAGAGGGAAATCAGCATCACTTGGGAATATGGGTTCTTACAAGAGAACCAATATTTGGTAAATGGCAAATGCATGATAAATTGTAAATATATATAGAGAGATTTAAGATACTTTCCTTCTTAGTTAGACATCTTTAACTGTTGATTGACTAAACATTTTATAATATATAACAAGAAATGGACAAAGGTCAGGAGGAAGAAAATGGAAATGTACTATATACTATTTATTTATTTGTTTTATCATCTTTAGTTGTACAAGGAATTTCAATTCAACAGATCAGTTTATAAGTACAATGCATCTTGATCAATGTCACCCCTTCAACATTCTCCCTCATTAGAATATGATATTTATGAAATGATGCACTATCTGGTCAAAGTAGACAGTATGAACAAAAGTGTATCCTCTGAGGTCCAGATACACTGGTAAAATAGTTTAAGAATCATGTAGGTCCTAAGTTAACAAGTGTGACAAAATTACTAAAAGTACACAATTACTAAAACAGGAAAGCCAGTGACAGAGGATTGAGTAGAAAACAGACAGGAAATTCATAGATTTAAACTTAAACATGCCAAAACCACACTAAATATAAATGGTAAAATACCTCATTGAAAAGAAGAGATCATAAGATCATATTGAAAAGCAAGATTGCAACAATACATAGGCCACCAAAAAGAAAAAAGAAAAAAACAATGACCCAAACAAACAAATATATCTTAGAAAACATACAGAAGTAGAAAACAATATAACATAACACTAGCCACTCCAGAAAGTTAATACTACTATACCAGGAACTTAAAAAAAAATCTTAACACGGTAGATCTCCTGCTTAGTGTTCTTATCACTAGTTTGTTTTTCTAAAATAAGTATTATTAAGAATGAAGATTTTTATGATACTTTTCATATGCTATGAAGTCAATTTGGCTAGAGAATAGTTTCACACTTTGTGTACCTACTAACAGAACGTAAGTGTGGTTATTATTGGGGTTTACACTGGCTATCGTAGTGCTCTACCGCTGAGCCATGACTCCAGCTTAACAGAACTTGAGTAAAAGTGAAGCAACATTGTAGAGACCAAGAAAAACAGAAAAATCCTCAATGATAGACATGAATTTCAACACACCTCTCTCCCAAGTACACAGATGATCAGTAAGGACAGGGCAGACTGTCAGTCCACTTGACTGTCCTGATGTTTGTGAGTAGAAGTCCCACTTTCTTCAACTGGATGCGACATAGTTGCGAACACCACACATGTTTCCAACCCTCATCTAAGTGTCAACAGAGAGCCGTTTCAGGTGTGGGAAGCGTTCTGACCACGATGGAACTGCATTTGGAATCAGCACTGAAAGTCATCCAGGAGTTCCTCAAGGATTTGGAAAGTAAATATCTCACGTGAGCATAACCACGGCCAAAGAAGAGATCAAAAGAAAACAGAAGCGTGCTCTGACCTGAATGAAAATGAAAACGCTGCACATCAGAGCCTGTGAGATATTGACAAATGAGTTCTCAAGGGACGATTTGGTTTCCGAAACACTTAGATGAGAAAGGAAGCAAGGGCTCAAATGCACAACCTCAGTTTCCACAGAAAAAGAAGGGAAAAAAACCCAGACCAAGTACAAGAAAGAAACTAAAGAGAGAGTGAAAAATGAAGGAAAGAAAACCAAAAAGCCAGAAAAAAGGTACAGAAAATTAACAAAGCCAAAAGATGGTTCTTTTAAGTATATCAATAAAATTGCTAAACCTCTGCCCTGACCGGTCAGGGACAGTGAGAAGAAACAAATCCATCTCAGAAAGGAGAAAGGCAATCCTGCTCTAAATAGTATCTGTATCTAAAGCGTTCTGAGAACTGAGATGGGTCATCTCCATTTCACTGTATTTATAACTTGAATGAGATGGACAAATACCTCCAAGGGCATCAGCTACCTGGGCTCACCGATTGCAAATTTTAAAAAACCTTGCAACTATTACAGAAATACAATCAGTTCCTAAATACATTCCCATAATGAAAATGTGACGCGGTAATAGCTTCACTGGAGAATTCTACCAAAGATGGAGGTCAAAACAATATGAGCATTACATAGACTTTTTTTTTTTAATTGAAAAGGTAGATTACATCCCAGCTTGTTTTATAGATTCACAAGACCAGAACTTATCCTGGAACCAAACAAGACATTATTAGGAAAGAGAATGAGCAACGTCTTTTATGAATGTCGATGTTAATCTTGAGCAAATTGAGTCAAATGGTATGCAACAAGGCTGGGACACAGGGACGGTATGAGGCTTATCTGTCATACTGTTAGAAAATCCACTGGTGCTGCACACCATCACTCAGTGGATGGATTCTTCCCCTACCCTTTGAAACCACTTAACAGTCCAGGGTTCCAGTGGGCGCAGGTGGCTTACACCTGTAATCCCAGCTACTCTGGAGGCTGAGATCCGAGGATCATGATTCAAAGCCAGGAAAGCCACTGAGACTCCTATCTCCCATACACTACCGGCCCCCAAGAAAAAAGCCAGAAGTGGAGCTGTGGCTCAAGTGGTAGAGTTCTAGGATTGAGCAAAAGAAGCTCAAGGACGGCTCCCAGGCCCTGAGTTCAAGCCCCAGGACAGGCAAAACAAAACAAAACAGCAACAACAAAGAGAATGCAGTGTTCCTAAGTAGGAATTGAAGGGTTTTCCTTACGAGATGTATCTTGGGCATCAGAAAAAAAAATCCTACACTGAATGTCAAAGACTGACTGCATTTCCTTTAAGATCGGGCTGAGACCAGGAGCTTCCCTCCCCCTCTCCCAGGGAGCCCGCGCTCCCCCCCCCCCCCCCCCGCCCCAGCCCCTATCTGTCAGTGTCCAGAGGCTCTAGCCAGGGCAATCAGGGAAGAAAACAAGTGAAAACAACCTGACTGGAAAACAAGAGGAGCTGGGGAGTGAGGGTCGCTGCCTTCCTGCTGACAGTCGGCCACAGTCTACCCACACTGAGCTCAGCCAGGCGGCCGTACAGAAGCAAGGCACAGATGTGCACTGCACTTTCATATATTACGAGTACAAAACCCATAAATTAGAGTTTAGAACTGTCTTTTATAACACAGTGACCACGTAACATGTAAGGATAAGTTCAACAAAAGACAAGCGAACGCTACACCCTGACACATGGAAAGCACCCCCTGCCCACACCCCAGCCTCCTTTGACGTCATCCCGGGAAGAATGACAACATTCCTTTGCACTTGAAAAACTGATGCTAAAATTCCTGGGGAAAGAAATGTTAGAGGACCGAGGATGGGTAAGACAACTTGAAAATCATAGTTAATGGTTTTTCTGGCAATGTCAAGATTTCTCATTAGATGTCAGTAATCAACCCAATTGGCTTAAAAAAATAAAGAGACAAATAAATCGGTGGCACAGCATCACACACATACATGGTCAACTTTGTAAGCCAGTGGAAAAAGGATAATGTTTTTCAACAATAAATGCTAGAACTTTAATCCAAGCATGTGCAAAAACTGCTGGAATGCTAGGCCTGAGCAGGAAGTCTGATGCTGCAGAACATGTAGCAAAAAATAGGAGGACAACTTAATCACATTGGATTAGACAAAACAGTAGATTTCTCAGGTAATAACAAACTTAGGAGCCGTAAATGAGCAAATCAAGTGCACTTGATCAAAGAAATGTTTAAAAAGTTCACTTTTCAAAATGTACCCGCAGGAGAAGGAGAAGGCTGGAAGAACATCTTTGTAAATCGTGTATCTGATAGATTTGTATCAGCATCAAGAATGACTCCAAAAGCCAGAGATTGGAAAACAAATAATCGAATTAAAAAGTAGGCACAAACCGTTTGCACAGACCTTCGCAGAGACAATACAGGGGCGTCAACACGGTCATGGAAAGAAGCCTAACTTCACTAGTGTCAGGCAGGGAAGAACCCACTAAAGCCCCAGGGAAGCAGCCCAGGCCCCTTCAAATGGACCCTCAGAAAGAAGGACAGGAGCGAGTGTTGGCAGGGACCTGGAGCGGCGGGAGGATGGGCGAGCCATACAGAAACAGTGACCGTGGCCCGAGAAACGAGACGCATGCAGACACGGGTCCCTATGGAGACGGGCTTGGCCTATTTTAACCACCAATATCTGGAAACGATATCAACAGCAAACAGGACGACTAAAAAAATGATTTCAGAACTCCATGTCGACCAGTGGCTGGGCAGGGTGGTGCACACCTGTAATTCCAGCTCTGGGAAACACACATGGACCGGTACCTGCTATCGCTGGCTGCACAGGGAGGAACAAGTATGAAGACTGCGGCCCAGGACGGCCCGAGCTGCAGAGACCCTGCCTCAACACCAACCCACTCGGAAAAGGGGGCAGGCGTGGCTGGTTGTGTGGCTCAAATGCCAATGGGAGGCCCTGGGTTCAAATCCTGAGTGCTGCCAGGAAGGAGGGAAGGAAGGAGGGAGGGAGGGAGGGAAGGGCAAAAGAGAGAAGGAAAGAAGAAAGGAAGGGAGAAGAAGGAAGGAAGGAAGGAAGAAAGGAAGGAAGGAAGAAAGGAAGGAGAGGAGGGAAGGAAATGGACATCTTTATCCCAGGCCACAGCGTGGTGAACTTTGCTGAGTGAAGGAAGAAGACCAGCAGTGCAGCTATGAGTCATCTCTCCGAGGTTGTAGGAAATACCAGCGACCACGGCCGGCCGAGAGGAGGGAGGGGGGAGGGGGGAGGGGGGAGGGGGGAGGGGGAGGTGTTACAGGGACTGGAGTCTACTTTATTTGGGGACGTGGTGATGGATGTTTTGTATTCCACACCAAGGGAAGAGCCTCGCCGCCCACCGGCGTCCACGGCCCCAGGCCCCAGGTCTGAGCTCCTGATTGATCTATGTGACCCGGACGAGTCGGTTCACCTGCAAAGCGGGCACCAGGTGCTCTGTTCGTGTCGCCTCAAGCCCCCCCCCACGCACACACCATCTATTTGCTTGTTTATTGATTTATAGCAGAACCTCCGTCCCGAGGGTTGGCACGGGTTTCCTTTTTTTGACCAAATTCAGAAACGTTAGAAAAGCGGAGCGGAGGACCTAGCGTGCTCGAGAGGGCATGTTAGGCCAGCGGGGCAGCGCCACGTGTGGGCCCGGAGATGACGCATGCCCCAGACACGCAGGAGGCCGTGGGGGGACACGGGGACGGCCACACTGGCTGCCGGGGAAACTCGAGAATGCTTTGGGGTATCACTCTGCTCGGAGGGCAGCCTCCTGGGAAGGCTGCGGGACGGCTGTGGGGACGGTGGCTGGCGTGATCTTTGCCTGTTTTTCTGGCTCTCGTGTAAGTCAGTTTCCCAACTCCTGACTGCACACAGAACCCACACTCACCGAAGTAAAGAGAGAGAACGTGCACCAGTGTGCAGAGCTAGGTGGAAACCCGCAGTTTTCAACACGAACCACGACAGCTCTTTTTAATAAATACACTTATTTTTGTGCTGTTCTGTTATGAACCTTTATCATCATCGCCATCATCATCATCATCCTTGTTATTATTATTATTTTTCCAGTCCTGATGCCTGAACTCAGGGCCTGGCCATGTCCTTGAGCTTCTTTTGCTCAAGGATTGCGCTCGACCACTTGAGCCACAGCTCCACTTCTGGCTTTTTTGGAGATAAGAATCTCACAGACTTTCCTGCCTGGGCTGGCTTCAAACCGCAAACCTCAGATCTCAGTCTCCTGAGTAGCTAGGATTACAGGCGTGAGCCACCGGCATCTGGTTTTGTGATGAGACATTTTAAGTGCATAGCAACATAAAAACAAAATGTCACAGAACAGGAACAATGTTGGGTCTATCATTTGAATGCTTTTTCTTTCTTTCTTTTTAAAACAATCTATCTCTGCTTTTAATTAGAGTATCAAGTGACATCACATGAGAGCAGTTTTACATGGTTGATTCAGGCTGACCGCCGTTTTTTTCTGTGCTCCTTGGTCTTGTTTGTTTCTTCTTTCTCAGCCTCCTTTGAGACGTGGGAAGGTGTTTTAGAATTTCATTTTTAATCTATTGATTTCTGAAGTGTTTATCTTTGCATGTTAGTAGTTACAGTGTTCTTTTTTGTTTGTGTCATGGTATATGCAGTGTTAATAATAAGCTTAGAAACCTTCGCAGTGCAAAGCCCCGAGCCTGTCTAGGTGATGCCTCCTCTTGTGCTTTGACACTGTAATTATTGAATGTATTACACCTACATTGTCATTCCAGTTCCATGACACTATAATTTTAACTTAAAGAGCCATACACACACACACATATATGAATTAAGAAGATAAAATAAGCTCTTTTCTGGTTACCTCTCTATTTTACATACTACTCATTTCTAATCTCTCCCTTTTTTTTCTAAAAGATCTTAATTTCAGGTGATATGATTTCTTTTTCAAAAAAAAAACAACAACTCCCTATAGCATTTAAGTGCATATTTGCTATCGGTGAACTCTTACTTATCTTTTAGCTAAAAGTGTACTTATTTTGTTCAAATTCCTAAAAGATATAGTCACTGGGTATAGAATATTGGTTTGACATCCTTTGACACTTCTAAATGTAGAAGTTTAAAGATGTTGGCTGGGTTGTGTCTTGACCCTTTAAAATGATAAACTGATGGGGGTGTCTTTAGAGATTTTTGTCCTCTAGTAATTCATTCTTTTTCTAGTTGTTTTCAAGATTTTCTCTTTACTATCTTTGATTTTGAAGTGTTTGGCTGTGGTTTTCTTTGTAGTTTTTCTGCTTGAGGTTCTATTTTTCTCTTAATTTATGCCTTTTGTCAAATTTGGGGACTTTTTTTTAGATGTTTCTGGTCTTATTCACTCTTCCTTTCTCATCATAACAATGGCACTGATGGCAGGTTCGTTGACTGAAGAATTTCTTTTTTCTTGATGTATTTCAGCTTTGACCATGTACGTTGCCCTGTTTTCAAGTTCACAAACTCTTGTATTATGTTCTTTATGCTACGAAGCCTACAAAGTGCATTTATTTCCTATATTGTATTGCTTTTCAAAAATCTCACATTTTATGGAACAATACTAGATTCACAGCAAAATTAAGAGGAATCTCTAGGGATTTCCCATAGGCACGGCTGTCCGTCCCCCAGCGGCACACTCATTACTGTGAATCGTTACCAGGAATCCTCCCATCAAGCTACAGTTTCTGTCAGGGTTTGTTCGCACTCGGCAGTGTGCGTCCTAGGGATGTAGAGGGGCTCACAACGGCATATACGAAATACCATAGAACTGGACCTATACTGCCATGCTGTATGCTTTTCTTTGGATTTTTTTGGAGTTCCTACTTGACATCTTGTACCTTTTTGAACATAGAGGGAATATTGGTATTTCTCTGCACATCCTTATCATTTAAAAATTTGAATCATTTTGGAATATATATATATACAGAGACACACACACACACACACACACACACACACACACACACATTCCCTTCTTGTGTGTTGTAAGTTACAGTCTCTTGGTTCATCTGGATTGCCCAGTGTTAGGTTTTATCCTGGATGTTAGGATAACACGGATCTGTTGTGTTTCTCTGAGCAGTGTTGATTTTGTTCACTCTAGAATATGACTTGTCTGGTCTCACACAGGGCCTCAGAGGGGCTGAAATTTTGGGTCAGTTCTTCATTCTTTAGTTTAGGTGCCTTGAATTCACCTCTCACACCCCAGGGTCAGGTGCCAGGCAGACAGTTGGAGGGCGTCCCTTCCCTGGGTCTCTCTTTTCCAGAATTCATCCTTCATCTCCAGTATCTCTGTCTGCCTGGACTCGGTTTGGTGAATTTTCTCTTAGCGATTGAGTGACTTGTATGGTAACAACTCGCTTGCCCTCAGGAGAACAAAACACAACAATGCAAAAGCCAGCCTCCGTGCGGAGCTGCTGCTTATGCCTGTACTCAAGGACTTCTCCAGCGGCCGTCTGCGTCTGTGGGAGGGTCAGGTCCAGGAGACTCTTACCCTGTCTTACTAACTGTGGGAGGGTCAGGTCCAGGAGACTCTTACCCTGTCTTACTAACTGTGGGAGGGTCAGGTCCAGGAGACTCTTACCCTGTCTTACTAACTGTGGGAGGGTCAGGTCCAGGAGACTCTTACCCTGTCTTACTAACTGTGGGAGGGTCAGGTCCAGGAGACTCTTACCCTGTCTTACTAACTGTGGGAGGGTCAGGTCCAGGAGACTCTTACCCTGTCTTACTAACTGTGGGAGGGTCAGGTCCAGGAGACTCTTACCCTGTCTTACTAACTAACAAGATGGACAACACAACACATTTTCTTGAGGTTTCATGCATTTTACTCTAAGACAATTTGCTTGGCTTTTATTTTTTGTTTTCCTTAAAAAAAAAAAAAGATCCCTAAACTCAAGTTGAAACAGACAAAGAGCTCAAGACAACTGCATCAGTCCTGTGCTCAGCCTCACTTTGAATTGCATAAGGAACATACACACAAACATTGAAAAAGTTTGCCAAGTGTTCTATTGCTTAGTAAGTTTCTGTTGCATTAGTCATCATGATAAGATGAGGGGTATTACCTATATCATAGAATCATTTTTAAAATGCAGCTTTTCATATTTATGTAATTTTTCCCACACAGAGACGCACTAACGTTGCCATTTCTTCTTTGTAGATTTATGTTGTTTCCATATTTTTTGGGGGGGGCCAGTCGTGGGACCTGAACTCTGGGCCTGGGCGCTGTCCCTCAGCTCTTCAGCTCAAGGATAGCGCTCTACCACTTGAGCCACAGCGCCACTTTTGGCTTTTTTCTTTTTGCTTATGTGGTGCTGAGGAATCGAACCCAGGGCCTCAGGCATGCAAGGCAAGCGCTCTACCACTGAGCCACCTTCCCAGCCTCTCCATATTTTTTTTGCTTGCACAAGTGACAGTGAACATCTTGTGTATAAGTATTCGTAGACATAGCTGACGATGGAGAAGTCCTCCCTCTTTCTTCTCTCCCCTTCCATTTGAGATGCTTTCTAACCACACACGAATTGTGTTTGCTCCCAAGCTGGTTTATGTAGGTTGTTCTCGTGATGTAACTGAAATGTCATCTCAGGAAATATGAGTGAGAAAAGATAGCAGTGGTTGTTTCTATAAGAATTAAGCTGAAGCCAGGCAAGGTGGCTCACTCCTGTCCTGGGGAGGAGAGTGGTTCAAGGGCTGCAGAAACATGCCCAACCAAGAGCCAGGTGTGGTGGGGCACACTTACCATCCCAGCCTCGCAGATGGCTGAGATGGGGGAGGGTGGTTTTAGGCTAGCCCTAGACACACAAAAGGGTTTTGAGGCCTCATTTCAATGGAAACAGCCGGTCAGGTGGTACACTGTCTTGGGTGGGATCAATAGGATTATGGGTAAGGCTGGGGCCTGGGCAGGAAGGGAGACCCTATCTAAAACATAACCATCGCAGGAAGACATTTAGAGGCATCGCTCAGCAGTGGCATGTCTGATTAGCAAGCACAAGGGCTCAGGTTCAAACCCTAGCATCACCAAAACCAAAACCATGGAGTCGAATACTGGGGAAGATTCAATAATGTGAAGTAATAATCAAATTGCTATGTAATTAGGTTATGGCCAGGCAACCATGAACAACTTGAGAAATAAAATGGTAAATTTTGGGGAGAATCCACTTGCAGATTGATTTCTTTAAGTTTGTGTTCCACTTGAAAGAAACCAAAACTTGGACTGCAGAACACAGAGTGCCTGGGTGTGGTTTGTGTGGAAAGTCAAGCCCAGGGCTCAGGGGCAAACCTCCATCCTTCCTAGAGACCGATGAAAGGAGCCACATCGCAGCTTGTGGTTGATTTGTGCCATTGGCAACACTTGGCCATTTAACGCACTTCCAGTGATTTGACTCGTTTTTCCAATTGCTGATCCTGAATGAGGGAGAGGTGGGGAGAGAGAGGGGGGGGAATCTTAATTTCCTTAGGATGGATTCCTAGAGATGTCATTATAGACTGTTTTTGAGACAATTAGTCTGCATTTCCACATTTCCCGTGTGAACTGTATTTCCTCAGGATGGATTCCTAAAAACACCATTACTGCGGTGTTTTTAGACTATCAATCCCTATCACCTGATTCCTCACTGGAGAGGGTGTATTCATGTATGGTGACACATAAAACTGTTTCTTATCCTTTGAAATGAATGGAGGAGCTTCTAGAGCCCCCCCTGACCTCCCCCCCCCCCCCGCCCCAGCCCTTCCTGAACTCCAGGGCTTTCCACCCGAATGAGCTGCTTAGGAAAGCAGCAGGATCCCCCTTCACGGTAACGAAACGGAAGTCCACTCCTTTTCTATGGATGATGGTTTCTATGAAGTTGAAAGTTCAGAATACAATCCCAACCACGCCAGGATTGGCATTTTTTGCCCAATTCTGTGTTGATGCTGCAGAGTGCTGTGGCGGCCCCACCTCCTCGCTGAGTCCTGGGGCTGGGGGTGGGCGCTGACTTGTGTTGGCTCCTGAAGTCGGGCCCTTCCTGACCGATGTGGAACTCCAGGGTCAGGGTTCAAGGGTCATGGATCCCGGCCATGGCATCAGCTAATGCTTCCTGGAGGCCTGAACTGCCAGGTACACACCGGAAGTGCTTTCTGATGATCTGACTCTCTCATGGAAACCTCATCTGAGCTCTCAGAGGGAGTCCACAGGGAAAGACGTTACAGCTGGGGCCGGGTGGAGGGAGGACTGAGTCTCCGTCTCTCTTCGGATCCTGGATCTTCATGTCTCTGTGACTCCCGCTCCGCAGGTTGGAAGGGGGGAGGGAGGCAAGGAGAGGGGGCGTGGCACGTGCCTGACGTGTGAAGGTTCATCTTACAACCCCATTTCCTATTTGGGAAAGTGAAGATCAGACGAATTAAGTGACTTGTGCAAGGACAGATAAGAGGAGGTGAAGCCCAGGCCCAACTCAGTCAGAAGCCCCCGGCTGCATCACTACCCACCGAGGCCCCAGGCATCTTGGGGCTGTGCACTGGAATTGTCCACAGAGGCTTTGCTTCAGGAACCCCCCTGCTGAAGTTCCATTTCCAGAATTCCCGATTTAATTAGGCTGGGATGGAGCTTGGTGATGGGATTTAAAAGAAAAAATCTCTCAGGGGATTCTGCTATGCAAAAAAAAATGCAGTCAAGAATTCAATGTATATTTTGTAGAATTAAGAAAAGTAGGGAAGGGGTGGACAGGGGAGGGGTGGGTGACAGTGCTGAAAGCGGGGACACTGGCCAAGGTACACTGTGTTCCTAAACTGCTTTGTGAAACGGCAACTCCTTTGTGCAATTGGTTAAGGATAATTTGTAAAAGGAATTTTAAAAGAGGAGGGGGCAGGTGGGTTGGGTCCTGTCATCCTTTTTCATTGCTTTGTTCCAATCTGAGTACGGGGTAGGTCACATGCACAGAAGGAATATTTTCACGTAGAGAGTAGTTCCTGGGGAGGCTGTGACTAATCACGACACACAGGCCAACTTCAGATGACGGCTGTGCGTTTTTCACAGGCCTGGGCTCTGAGCTGCAGGTGTGGAGAGGCCGCGGCCCCAGCCCGCCTGGGGAGGCCCTCTCTGCCCCTTCCTGGTTACTGGTGGCCTGCAGACTGGCTTTGGCCTTTCTTGTTTCCCCTGTCTCTGTGCCAATCTTGCTCCCTGTGGACACACGGCCTTCCCCCCTTTGTCTCTGTGTCCCCGGGTCTGTCTTCTCCGCTCGTGTCTGTATGAATGAGGCCTGAGCGAATCCAGTAGGCCTTCATTTAGTCTCATTCACAGACATGAGTGTGGAGAGGGACACTCTTCAGAAGCGACTGACACGACAATTTTGAAGAAGGCACGAGTCTCTAGGGACAGCAAAGGTGCAGTTACCTTTGGCGTTACTTTTGCATTAGATCATAGTCCACAGACTCCTAAATTTGAGCCACCTCTGTGTACATCCGCGATGCCTTCACTTCCCGCTCCTTCCTTCACCCAGGAGTGCGGGGACGCAGAGGCTCAACTGGCTAATTTAATTTCACTTTTGTGTGGACATACACTCACACACAGCCACACGACACTGGGGAAGAGGAAGCTATTTCTCAGGGGTGAAGTTTTGAAGGAGAAGGCAATTCCAAATCCCCCTCCTATCATAAGTGGAAGGAGGAAACGCACAGCTTATCATAGAGTGCCCTGATCTCCGCAAACCCAAGCAGGGTGCGCGAGGCCCTGCGCCGTGGGCACCGGATGTTTGACGCATTACTTGGAGATCATGACTCAGTGCAAACATTTTTTTTTTCTGTACAATGAAACCTTGACAACAATTTGGAAACAAAATGCCCTAGAATACTTTTTAAATTTTGATGGTTGTTGTTGTTCAAGACCAGGACTCGAACTTGGTACCTGATGCGTTCATTCATTGGCTAACGCTCTACCAACCCAGTTTTGCCTCCCGTCCTCCTCGTCTGATTCTTTAAGGCAAAACTCTAGGGTGAGCGGTGGACTCTTATTTCCTATTCTCCGCCACAATTCAGAAATCAATAACCTGCCACAAATAACACCAGTGCTTCCTTAGATCTGGCTGTCAGCCAAGGAGACACTACCCCTCACCACCCCCGCCCCCTGCTTATCCCCACCTTTAATTGATCTTGCCTGGTGGCTGTATTACTTGCAGACAGACTCATAGTTTTCATTTGGGAGAAGATGTGAAAGAATTAGTTGGAAGCCATGACTGTTTTTCCGATGCTACCATGAGATTGCCACCCTGCCCCCAACATGACCCTCTTCAAGAGCTCTTCCCGGACCCTGCTGATAGATCTTCTGTCTCTTGACCCCCAGTGGACATCATGTAGACACGCATGACTCACAGTGTCCATCCAGTTGGGAGAAATATAATAATTGGCACAGAAGCAGAGACTCTTTTTTTCCTCCCCCCAAACCTTGAGAGCCTTTATGAAGTCTCAATAGCACCATTTAAGTGATTTCTTAAAGAATAACTCATCGTTTCCACTCAAAGAGAAATCCTGGCCTTTCTGTCTCAATTTTGCCTTCCTTAAAAAGGTTACAGCTGGAAAGAAGTTGTAATCACCTAAATCTTTAGGCAAAAAAAGAAAGAAAGAGAGAAAGGAGGAGGGAAGGAAGAAGGAAAGAAGGAAGGAAGAAAGGGAAGGAGGGGAAGGGGGAGGGGTGAGGGAAGGAACGAAGGAAGGAAGGAAGGAAGGGAGGGAGGGAGGGAGGAAGGGAGGGAGGGAGGAAGGAAGGAAGGAAAGAAGGGAGGAAGGAAAGAAGGGAGGGAGGAAGGAAGGAAGGAAGGGAGGGAGGGAGGGAAGGAAGGAAGGAAGGAAGGGAGGGAGGGAGGAAGGAAGGGAGGAAGTAAAGAAGGGAGGGAAGGAAGGAAGGAAGGGAGGGAGGGAGGAAGGAAGGAGGAAAGAAAAGGGAGGGAGGAAGGAAGGAAGGAGGAAAGAAAAGGGAGGGAGAGAAGAAGGAAGGAAGGAAAGAAGGAAGGAGGAGAGGTAGGAAGGAGGGAGGGAGAGAGAAAGATCAACAATCCAAGCTTCAAAGGCTGGCCGGACAGCGTGTTGGAGCCAAGCAGCCGCTAGACACGTGAGGCTTGGAGAGACCGGGCTGACTGTGGTTTATGAACCGGGACCCGATGGGAGGTTGACAGCTTCAGCCCGGGGAGGCGCGTTGCCATGGCTCACAGCCTGTTCTCCATGCTGCCTGGCTCCCCGGGAATGTGCCCCGGAAATCCCCAGTAAGCTAGGACGCACCGTGCGTGTGGCATCGCTCCGCTGTAGGAGCGTGGCACGCGCGCGGGGCTGTACTCTGAGGCTTCGGCGAGGCCTCCAGGCTGCGGGCAGAGCTCACTCCCCGCAGGAAGGATCAACCGCGGATGAGTGATGTAAGGGATGCGTTCTCAGAGCAAGGCGCTCAGGCGCAAAGGTGGAAATGTCCTGGGTAACGTTCGACTTGTCTCTTTTGCATTTTCGGGGGCCCAACACACCCATCATCAGCCGTGGTTGGAGAACAGACGTGAAAGGAAAGTTCCAGCGAATTTGGCCGATTCCACCCCCCAAGGCCCTGTGCCGGTCAGCAGACCTGGTGACGATGGAGATCCTGGCGTCTGGGGAGGCCTGGGACAGGCCTTCAGGGCCATTCAGACTCCACGAGGCCCACCGAGAGCCGGCGGGCCCCGGCCGAGGTAGACTGAGCTGGCCTGGGTGACAGCGGACAGAGCATGCACACACCACAAAGCACCAAAGGGTAGGAGAGCCTGGACCTCTGGGGACTGGGTCTCACAGCGTTGGAGCCCTGTGACTCCATCAGACATTCTGCTGTGTGTGTGTGTGTGTGTGTGTGTGTGTGTGTGTGTGTGTGTGTGTGTGTGTGTGTGTGTGTGTGTGTGTGTGTGTGTGTGCACATGTGTTAGCCCTGTGGCTTGAACTCAGGGCCTCACGTTCCTGCTTGGTGTTTTGCTCAAGGCTGGTGTTCTACCAGTTGGGCTATACTTTACTTCCACTTCTGGCTTTTTGCTGGTTAATTGGAGATGCGGGTCTGGCCGATTGGTCTGTCAGGTTGGCTGCAAACTGAGATCCTCACATCTCCGCCTCCTGAGTAAGCAGAAGGACAGGCATGAGCCACCAGCGTTCTGGCCAGCACATTCTGCTGTGGAAGGGGAGATGGCGGTAGAGGCCGCAGGAGGGGGTGGGGTCTTCAGCTCTAGGTACTTCGATCTTCCCTTGTGGTCGCTCTGCTACCCCAGGCCAGGCTTAGGAGGGGCAGGGCTGGCTGACTGGGCTCAACTCTAGGTCCTCCCTTGACTGACCTCTGTGACTTCGGTAGAACTAATCTTGGCTTGGGGGACATCTCTAGATGCCTTTAGTCTAGCGAGAGAGGCCTTGAGATGAACTTTTATTTGCTTGCAAAGATACCTGTCTAGGGGGTCAGCCAGAGCCCAGCTTAGGCCCAGGTTTGACCTTGGTTCTCTTACTGCCTGTGACTTGGGAAAGTTATTTTGTGCTTGTGTGCCTCAGTTTCCTGATTTTCAGAGTGGCCACGGGAGAGCCACGAGGGCAAACACAGGGAGCGCCCAGAGGGTCTGGCACTCAGCAAGTGTTCTAAAGCGGGAAACCCTCATTATGTTTACTAGCAGCAAGATACTGAGCCCCCAAATACTGACTCTATTTAGTTCATAATACCTTTTACTGACTCTGAAACTACTCTCCAGTGCAGTGAGATAATTGGATCAGCATCTAACAATAGAGCAAAGAGGAAAAGATAAACTCTGGACACCCCCAGGAGGAGCACTACCTTTCATGATCTCAATTTCCTTCATCTTTGTAACCAGGATGTTAGTTCCACAGGGAGCCGGCGGCCTTCTCGGAAGGAGGCAGCCACAGACGGAATGTCAAGTGCGTTGATTTCAATGTAAGCAAGGCTAAAAAGAAAGCAGAATTTTCTTCTAAGAGGCTTATGGAAAACAGTTGGGAATGAACAAGATCAGAGAGCAGAGTTTCTGAGACGATGGAGTCATGCCCTTTATGAATACCATGGCGAAGGGGAGGAAGCAAAGCCCTGTAGCTTCCCTGGGCCGTGTGGCAAACCCACGGGGTGTCTTGGAGCACACCTCCCTTACCCCCCCCCCCGAGCTCCGCTGCCGGGTGCCAGGGTACGGGCAGAGTTGGGGAGGGCACGGGGTGGGGGGCAGTGGATGGCAGGACTCGGAGATGGAGAATTTGTTTCTTGTGTCAGGTAGAAAGTGCACGGTATTTATCCTCAGTGGTTGAGACTGTTTTTACCCTTGGTGATTCAGGCACCAGCTAAAGCACGCTGCTGTGTGCCCGGGAACGGTGGGTTCTGCTTCTTAGAAAACATGCATGGTAGGAAACAGGGGAGTCGTGCTGGAGGGCCCGCGTCTCCATCCTTGGTGCGGCCCGCGTGTTCTTGGTTGGGTTTTCCGCCGCTGCCCTTGGCTGATTCTCCTTGATTGCCCAGACAGCGGTCGCATGCGGGGGCCAGTGCATCGGCGGGTTTGGTGGGTCACCGGAGGATGAGCCCCTTGAAGGTCAGGCCGGGGTTCAAGCCCAGCCCTGGCTGTGAGCGGATGCGTCGTTCTGATCCTGTCTGAAGGCTGAGGGTTCGGAGCGCTCATCCATGTTGGGATAACGCCTTTCCAGTATGGAGTTGGAAAAGCAAAGCTGGCTTCTCACCATTTTCTTCTCTTGCCTGTGGGTGAGTGGCCGTGCCACGAGCAGTCCTGGGAGCTCGAGGGGGCCCTGGTGGCATGGCCGTCCTGTGCCGCTGGGCTGCAGGCCTGGTCGCCCCTCCCCCTCCTGCCTGGTCCCATCCCCTTCATCCCCCCCCCTTCACTGCGGACCTCGCGCTGCGGACTGAGCAATGAAGAGGGGACTGCAGCAGGCCTGGTTGGTCAGTCCCGGGGCTGTCCGATCATTTGTGTCACCCACGGCCCCTGCCATCTGCAGGTGAGGACAAAGCAACCACACTCCGCCATTGTCAACCCGGGGAAGCGCATGGAAAGAGCAGGACTCCCACAGAAGGGTGGGCTGCGGGCCGATGGAGCTACTTACAAGGAGGCGAGGCTGGGGCTCCCTGTCCCCACCCGCCTGCCCGCCATGTGTCCCGAGGCCCGCCCTTCCCAACCCCAGGCGCCCAGAGGCCTGCTGCCCCTCACCCCCAGGGAATCCCAGAACCAGGAAGGAGCCGCAAAATGGGGTGCATGTTTAAGGAGGCGTGTGCCCAGGGGCTGCAAAGCGGGTGCATGTTTAAGGAGGCGTGTGCCCAGCCAGGTTGATTTTTCTCATCTGATTCAGGTGCCCTGTGAGCACTGTTAAACCTCTGGCAGCCGCCTCTCCATACAAGTGTGGTGTCACTCGTGGGGCTGCCCGCGCTGTGGGGCCTTCCCTCCGGGGAGGAATTCACAGGCACGTGCTGACCCAGCCGAGGACCGAGGACCGGGGGCAGCGGGGATTTTACGAGCAGGCCCCGCAGGCCAGAGGGCGCGGATCTCCAGAAGCTCTGCTGCCACCCCAGCGTGACCCGCCGGCCTTCCGCTCCTGCCAGCCTGCCGTCCGTGCCCAGGGCGGTGTAGTCAGAGCGCGTGCTTTGTTGCTGGAAGATGGGAGGTTGGCTGTGGGTAGCAACAGTTGCTAGGTGAGGTGTGATTGCCTGGTGAGCCCGGGAGAGGGGTGGAAGGTAGATATGGAGGCTGGTGAAGGAATGGGGTTGGACCACGGGCCCTGCTGCTCAGCGGCTCTGCTCTGCCGTTCCAGTTCCCCACCAGCCTCCCCGCCTCCGCCCCCGGCCTCCTCTCCTCCATCTCCAGCCTCCCTTCCTTCCCTCCACCCAATGCCTGGAGTCTGTCTCAGCCTCAGGGCCATTCACAGACTCATCGGACACCTGCCGGGGGCTGGGGTCCGGGAGCTCGGAGCCCTGTGAGAGAGGCGGACACTGTAAATGGTGAGCCACAAGCCCCCCTGTGGCTGGAGTCTGTGCAAGTCTCGGTGGGTGCCGCCGGCAGGCTCAGGAGGGGATCCCGGCCACCCGGGCCTTTCTGCCTGTGCTGTGGACGCCGGACGCCGGCTGCCCCGGGAGGGACCTCGGCAGCTGAGCCAGGGAGGGAGAGCTGGGGGGACTGCGAGCTCTGTTCTGCGCGGCTGGAGGAGCCAGCAGGGAGGTTTAAATGGAAAGCGGGGGAGGGAGAGTTAACCAGGGAGGCAGGTGAGGAGGTCCGAGGCGGCCCTGGGTCCCCCCGAGGGACTGGGACTCATCGTGGGCTGGATGTGGCTTAGGAGGGACGAGGATGGGCAGGTGGGAGCTGGGGGAAGATTCTGGAGGCAGAAGTTGTGGGAGGGTTGGGCAGGCAGGATGGGAATCAGGAAAAGAGCATGGACAGGCTAGACTGGGGGAGGAGCTTATGAGCCTGAGAGGAGGGGGGAACGTGTGTATGTGTGTGTGTGTGTGCGCATATATGTATGCGTGTGTGCATGCGTGTGTGTATGTATGCATGTGTGCGTGTGTGTGCATGTGTGTGTATGTATGCATGTGTGTGCATGCGTGTGTGTATGTATGCATGTGTGTGTATGCATGTGCGTGTATGTATGTATGCATGTGTGCGTGTGTGTATGTATGCATGTGTGCGTGTGTGTATGTATGCGTGTGTGTGCGTGTGTGTATGTATGTGTGTGTATGTATGTGTGTGTGCATGCGTGTGTGTATGTATGTGTGTGTGTGCATGCGCGTGTGTATGTATGTGTG
Source organism: Dipodomys merriami (assembly GCF_024711535.1). Classification (NCBI taxonomy): domain Eukaryota; kingdom Metazoa; phylum Chordata; class Mammalia; order Rodentia; family Heteromyidae; genus Dipodomys; species Dipodomys merriami. The sequence continues at coordinate 2,794,828 of NW_027206069.1, forward strand.
TGTGCATGCGTGTGTGTATGTATGTGTGTGTGTGCGTGTGTATGTATGCGTGTGTGAGTGTGTGCATGCATGTGTGTATGTATGCATGTGTGTGTGCATGCGTGTGTGTATGTATGCGTGTGTGCGCGCGTGTGTATGTGCATGTGTGTGTATGTATGCATGTGTGCGTGTGTGTATGTATGTGTGTGTATGCGTGTGTGTGCATGCGTGTGTATGTATGCATGTGTGCATGTGTGTGCATGCATGTGTGTATGCGTGTGTGCGTGTGTGTATGTATGTGTGTGTGCATGCATGTGTGTATGTATGCATGTGCGCGTGTGTGCATGTGCATGTGCATGTGTGTATGTGTGTGTGCGTGTGTATGCATGCATGTGTGTGTATGCGTGTGTGCATGCATGTGTGTATATATGCATGTGTGTGCGTGTGTGCGTGTGTGTGTGCATGCGTGTGTGTATGTATGCATGTGTGTGTGTGCGTGTGTGTGTGTGTGTGTGTGTGTGTGTGTGTGCTCCTAGAGACCTGGCCATAAAGGGAAGTAACCCCAGTGCTCATGGAGAGATGAGCAGGCAAAGTGTGGTCTGTGCATGGAACAGAATAGCCCTCAGTGTTTTGTTTGTCTGTTTTTGTCCTGGGCTTTCAACTTGGGGCTTGAGCTCTTTTTACTCAAGGCTAGCGCTCTACCACTTTGTCACAGCATCACTTTTGGTTTTCTGGTGGTTCATTGGAGATAAGAGTCTCATGGGCTTTCCTGTCCAGGCTGGCTTTGAACTGCGATCCTCAGATCTCAGCCTCCTGAGTAGGATTACAGGCGTGAGCCACCGGTGCCTGGCTGGGTGATCATGGTGGTTCTTTGCAATGCCTGTGCTGTGTCTGCTCCCAGCACCAGATAGAAACAGGGTCTTGACCTGCAGAACCTGGGCAGCCACCGCTGTGGCGTTCTGTCACAGGTGTGGCCATGTGGGCAGGTGTCTCAGCCCTCGGGCCCACCGACCTTCTCTGGAAGAACAATTTTTGAGTCAAAGGCCTTGAGGTCTGAAACTGAAAACGGGACTCAGAAGACATGATCACCCATCGGTGCCTGTGGTTCCTTTGTGTTCTGTAGATTCCCGCTTGACCTTTCCGCCTCATTTCCACACACACACCCCTGGCCCTCCTGGGATCCGTACACAGCTGTACACAGGCTACTTATTGTAAGACGCTGAGAACGATTGCTAATATTTTACAGTGACTTACTCTCAACTTTCCCCTATCCCTTCTGCCTAGATGCATAGCTTTCAGGAAATCAGTGTTGTAAGACAGGAGTAGGCAAACTGTAGGCACCGGGGCAGGCCCTCCCGTGGCCTGGCTTTGGGAATTAAGTTTGATTGGCACACAGCCAAGTACATTCATTTACATACTGCCTGGGGCTGCCCTGAGCAACAGCGGACCTGAGTGGTTTCAACACTGGCCATGTGACCTCACAGCAAAAATATTTACTATCTGACCTGGTACAGGAAATGTTGACAATATCCTGCTAGAAGAGATATTGGAATGTTTAATTCTTTGAGAACTGAGACACCCAGTTACCCTAAAAAAAAAAAACTCCAATAAATGAAAAAAAGGAAAACATTTTCTATAAGGTCTCCTACAGAAGTCATGTGGAATAAATCCCTAATATTACTAATCATGGAATAATCCACAAAGTGTCTCAGACTCAATGCTAGCAGTTTAATGAGTTTCTATTTTCAGAGTAATGAAACTAGGAAAGAATCTAAAATGGAAGACAATAACATCTGCTATCAAATGTCTCCCAACCCAACAGCTGGCAGGTAGGCCTGCGTGTGAAGGCAACACTGCCCATCCATCTCCCTTCCTGAAAGCTGACGTGTGTTCATCTTGGGGTTTGAAAGGCCTTGAAAAGTCTTCCTCACTCCAGACATTAGGGCTAATCAGTTATGTAAGTTTTACCTTGCTTGGGTTTAATTCTACCCCAAAAGGTTTCATGAATCCGGGGCATTCTGGGGAATAAAAGGAAACTGTTATGAACAGTAACCATGTGTGGAGCAGATCTCTCTCTCTCTCTCTCTAATACCATCTACTATTATCTATCTTATATCTACCATCTACCTTTTATTATCTCTTTCTCTTTCATCATCAACCTATTATCTTTCTACCTTTCATCTATCCATATATCTGTCATTTATCTCTATTTATCTACCTACCTACCTATCATCTACTTATTATCTATCTATATCTAGTTATCCATTCACTTATCATCTACTTATTTTCTATCATCTACTTATCCATTCATCCAACATCTACTTATCTATCAATCTCATATCTTTTATTGCCTACCTATTATCTATCATCTACCTTTTTATCATCTATCTACCCATTACCGTCTATCATCTACATATGATCTATCTGCCTGCCATCACCCATAATCTATGTATCTACCTATTGATCTATCATCTACTATGTATCTATGTCTATTGATCTATCTATCTATCTATCTATCTATCTATCTATCTATCTATCTATCTATCTATCTATCTATCTATCTATCTATCTATCTACCTACCTACCTACCTACCTACCTATCCACCTATTTATCTATCTGTCCCTCTGGACTTACTGTTGCTATCAATGAAAACCACTCCCACGATTTAGTAACAAACAGACCAGGATTTCTCAACGAGGGCCCTGTTGACACTTGGAGCAGAGCCTTCTTTGATGGTGCTGATCTGTGCAGTACAGGGAGTTCAGAAGCCTCCCTTGCCTTGACCCATTAGATGTCTGTAGCAAACATGACCTCTTCCCTTTGCCCTCTGCCTCCCCCAGTCCCGATAACCCAAATATCTGCAGACATTGTGAAAGGTCCTTGAGGGGGACACTTCCCTGGGCCAGGACGGCAAGATCAGTCCAGGGAGGAGCCATGTGGAAGCCAGCCCCTCCCCCCCCCAGTGACTCGGGGGACTGGACCACTCCAGGGGCTGGAAGCCACCTCCGATCTGCCCCAGCTTCTCCACGTGGGCGAGGTGACGTCACGGGCGCGGTTCTGTACAGCCTGAGGACATGGGGTTCCTTCCTTGTCTCACCAGGAAAATCACCAGGGAAAGAGTAGGAGTCTCTCCCTTCTCCAGTCAGAAGGGAGCGCGAACTACTTCAATGATGGAAAAACCCAATAAACACACCCAGGTATCTGGGGGAAAAAAAGAATCTTTAAAGCTGGAGATACTTTTAAGAAGAGGTTAAATAAAGTACAACAAGAAAGTTAATAAACTTGGGGGTAAAATATTTGACTGGGTAGACGGCTCCCGAAAGGCTGGCGTGCCTAAATGCTTCCCAAAGAACTGATAATTAGATGACTTTCAGAAACTTTATTTCTCTCTGAGCAAGTACCATTTTATGTAATTTTCTGACATCGAAACAACAGCTCTTCTCTTTGTTAAAAAAAAAGAAAAGAAAAGAAAAGAAAAGAAAAGAAAACCAGTTCCACCTCACAGTCAACAGAATCTTGGTTTTGACTAATCTCTATAATCAGAAGCTAATTTGCCTTAAGAATAATAATAGTAGCAATATGCCTGTTATGAAAGAGCGCGCTTTTATCGTTTTATTTGCCTGTGATTATGTAAATTCCGGCTCGAGGAGGGTGTGCGGAGCGGAAGCGATGGCAGGGGCCCTGTCTTTACAGTAGGAGCCATGGGGAGCTGTCGAGAAAGGCCTTCTGCTGGGAGAGAGGGCCAAGTCCCCGCCCTCCCCCTTGCGCAGCATTTATTTCTGCAGATTGGCTAAAACAGTTGATAGTTTAAATACAATATGTTAGAAAGATAGCTGGGCTGCATGGCTTCCCTGTTTCTGCTCCAGCCTCCCCACCCTGGAGAAGCCTGGGGGCTTCAGGAATGTTCTCTGTTCTCTCCCCTCCCCTTCCTGGTGGAGGAAGACCGGCCTACTCCTCCCTCCTTCTCTCCTTCGGCTGGCTGGGGGATGAGGGGCTGCCTCGATTCCTTCCGCAGGGTGCCGGGCATCGGCCCCCAGGCCATTCCAATGCCTCTCTCCTTTGGGAACTCTGTGTGTCACCCGAAGAGTGGGTGTGGTAGAGCTGAGCAGCCCCTGTGCCCAGCGAGGCCCAGGGTCCATGTGACAGGTGTAACCAACCGATGTGGCTGTGACTCTGTGAGTCTCCAAGTCGGGGATGCTGTGTCTTTGGCTCCAGCCAGGGCAGAGAATGTCCATGCTTGGTGTCCAGCCGAGGTATCTGAATGAGGAGTGTGGAGAGGGGCCAGAGGCCGTTTCCTGGCCTGCTTCAGAATTGCTGTGCATCTTCCTGATTCTTCACCAGTCCGTTTCAGAGCAGGTCTTGTGCCTCAGTTTCTTCTGCGGTGGCAGCAGTGTTGGTAGAGATGCCAGCACATGTTCGCCCTTCGGGAATGTTCCCTACGCGGGGTTCTTGATGCTTCCTTGTTGTGTTCCTCCCAACAAGCCCAGCCCGGCGCAGAGCTGAGACGGGGCCTCGCTGGAGCTCAGGGCCCACTTCTGGAGCTGGAGGGAGAGGCGCAGAGGAGGTTTTGCCTGGCCCACAGCAGAGCTCGGCCCTGTGCACGCATCCAACCGCTGATTCAAGGAGACAGGGAAGCCAGCGCGACTGCACAGCCATATGCTCCAGACGGGGGAAACTGAGGCACAGAGATGTTATGTAATCTCTCAGTGTTGCTCAGCTGCTGAGGAGCAGAGCCAGTACCCAAAGGCAAATGGTCTGGCCTGGTGCCACACACACACACACACACACACACACACACACACACACACACACACACACACACACACACACACACACACACACACACACACACACACACACACACACACACACAAGCTGTGCATCAGCCTAGTGGGTACCCATGGCCCAGCCTTACAACAAGGGAAGAAAGGCAGCCATCTGTCTGTCTTGAGTTTCTCTTCCAACAAAAGGAACTTCTGGATAAGGTATGTATCTCAACTCTTCTAGTCAGCTGGATCTTTAATCTCTTGATTTGGTTTCCTGCTGACCTGGAAGGGTTTAACTCTTCACTGTATCATTGCTGTGTTCCCTCCCTTCCTCCCTCCCTCCCTCCGTCCCTCTCTCCCTCCGTCTACTCCCAGCCAGTTCTGCTGATCTCAAGGTGAAGCCTGGCCGGTCACTCCCAGGACTCAGAAGGAAGGTGAGCATGGAGGTCTGGGAGTCCGCGGTACAGCGTGGCATCCGTGCTCCGGACACCAAGGCCTGTGTTGAAACTCAGAGCTCAGCCGCCTTGCTTCCAGCTAGCTGCTAGAAAATATTTCATGGAAATACATATTTGGTGAAAAATGACATTTCCCCCAAGACAATTGGAGCTCTGAAAACAATTTTCTTTGTTATGGCTAAAAAACCACATTTTCCCAAACCAAATTACAATAAAGATAAACCAGAGAAGCCCCACTTTGGTTGAAAATCTGACTTAGAGTATAATTTGGAAGTTTTAAGCGGGTTTTTTTTTCAAGTGTTTGAACGTTGTCTAATTACAGAAAACAGTGTAGCTCGGAGGAGAATCTGTAAAACAAACCAACACGTGAGGAAACAGAACATACGCCTGGCTGCAGAAGCGGAGCAATGGCGGCTCCTCCGAGCAGTTGCCCAGGGAGGTGGGCAGGTGTCCGAGTGCGTCTCCGCTGCTTTGAGCCGCGCTGGCTCGGCTCTGTCTGGCCCTCAGGGTGACCCCTCTCAGGGGAGAGCCCGTGTCCCAAGTTCAGTGTCCCCTGCCCCCTTGTACGATGCTACGGTGCCAAAGGCAGCCCGACATTTCCCCCAAGACTCAGGGAAGAACCTGGATTCTGGGTGCACAGAGCCATCTGGGGACATGGCAGAGAGTGGAGATTACTCACTGCCGAGCTGACGCTCCGTCACCGGGGGGTGCGCCCAGCCCGCGCGGGCTGGAGACAAGGCTTCATGGCAAAGCAACAAGATAATTAGGCACAATCGAATTAACTGACGACCCAGCGGCCGCCGTAGCTGCAACCGTCCTCATTTCATCACGCCTGCCTCTGGGGTCCCCCGTTCCAGCCCCACTCTGGCTTTGTTAAATCACTTTTAAGCAGCATCCAAACAACAATAAAAAGTGAGGGAATGGGGGGAGAATCTGCCCTCACCCCCTTGCCCCAGCCAGGGCGCGTGTGCCCGGATCCATGCATGCAGACGCCAGGCCTGTGGGGCTGTGCCTTGCACACTACTCATCTCTAGAAGCATAGGGGTGTGTGTGCTCTCTGGTGCATGTGTGGTGTGTCTGCAGTATGTGCTGTTTGTACATGTGTTTGTCTGTGGTGTGTGTGTGTGTGCACGCGCGTGGTGTACATCCTCTCTAAGTCTGCATCTCTGTGGTCATGGAGATCATCTACTAGAGGCCTCACGGGCAGCCGGGGACCCTGTCTGGGCATCAGCCTTCCACCGACATGGAGCACAGGGGAGGATGATGCCAGGGCTGCCCATGCTGCCCAGGTAGGAGGGTGGAGGCGGGAGCAGAGACTTGGTCCTCCAGAGCCATCGGAGCTGGTGGTGTCCTGTGGGGTGTGCACCGGGAGCGGGCCATGTGGATGCCCCGCCGAGAGGAGGGACGTGGACCCCTGCCGCCCCTCAGGCTGTCCCCTGAGTGTGGTGCCTGCCACCAGGGCTGGGTGAGCCCTGCTTCACCTGCAGGTCCTTATGCTTCTCTGGCCTTTCAGGATCTTTGACTATTTGAATTCCCCAATCCTTCTGTGCACTGTGGGGTAGGGTGATAGTCCCCTCTTTGAGGTAGGGGGTCACCAAAAACAGATGCTCACTCCTTCCCCGCCGTGCCCCTAAGCAATGAGGGAGGTCCGGTCCAGTTTGAACATGAGAGGGGCCAGCGATTGCTTTATGGTGAAAGCAGCCCCCTGTACGGACTGGGCGATGTCCCTGCTGACTGTTCTAGGCTGTTTCCGTGAGGCTGTAGTTTGGCTGGGGGCCTCGTGTCACCTGGCCACGCCCCTCAGACCAGGCACAGATGAGGAGATCCACAGGGCATGTGTCTCCATCTCTCCTGAGCTGGCCTGGTGCAGGAAGGAGCAGCCCTGGGGCTGGCCTCCTGCAGGACGCCACGGCTCCATTTGGGTCCCAAGGCACTGTCTGACTCACAAGGGCCACCACCAGCTAGGTCTGGCTGTATGGGCCCTGGGAGGGGCTGCATTCCTCTGCCCACTGTCAGTCAGGGGCTACTAGATCGGATGCAGCCAGTGGGATGGGAGCAGCTGTGGTACCAGCCCCTTCCAGCCGTGCCATTGTTACGTCTGCGTGCCTGCTTGGAGAACTTCACGTGAGGGCTTGCTTCTCGGAGGTAAAGGTAGGAAGATCTTGATTTAAGGACAGTTCAGGCAAGATTAACATAAGACAAATGACAGGTCAGAGGGATGGCTCTGGTGGTAGAGTGCAATGAGTGAAAGCATGTGTGAAAAGGACTGTGAATCCTGTTGGTGGACCCAATGAAACAAAACAAAAAGTAAAAAGCTAGGGGCGTGGCTCAAGTGCTGGAGCCAAAGAATAGTGCAGAGTCGTCTGGTATGGACTGGGGCTAAAGTAATGAGTACTTAGCATCATTTGGGGAGGATGCTGGCTGGCTTGCCCGGAGGACTCACTTTTCCATGGCCGTTCTTGGAGGCAAGGGGGTAGAAAGCTGGTCCTCCCGAAGTCCACACGTATACACGGAGACCCACAGCTCCCCCACGGACCCTCCAACCAGCCTGTCCCCTGCCGTGGCCATCTCAGGTCCAAGCTGTGAATCGCAGCCCCATTCAAGAAGTGTCTGCTCTTCATTAGCTGCAACTTGACATTTAAAGTTTTCCTTTCCTCGGGGAACGGGTCCAAAGGGTTATGTAAGTTTTCTGTCTTAGACACATTCAAAAACATGTTAAAACAATACAAAATGTCTGCTGCTGCCACATGCAAGCTGGAGAGCAGGCCCCTCTCCCTTCCTTTCCTACCACACTCATGCTGGATGGGCCCACGGCTCTCTCTGCTGGCATCGTTCTTAGGAATTCCCATCCTGTTCTGGACTGCAGGGTGACAGAGCCAGCTGGTGCCGGGCTTCAGCTGGACCAGACTTACCTCTTCTCTCCCTTCCAGAGACGCTGCTGAGAGCGAGTCAGTTGGGAGGAGCACCACAAACACCAGACCCGGGAATTCAGGGTCTGGGAGGGCATCCTCGACAGCACACGTTTGTTAGACACCTGTCCTTCTCTAAGTCATCAGACCTGGAAAGGGTAGGTGCTTCCTTCCCGGGCTTTCTTCTAATCTGGGAAGTTCTGTATTTATGGATGCGTCAACATTTGGGAAATCTCCCCCCCTCCCCATCCAGGGCATGTCTGTAGCAGTGAAGGAAGCCTGGTTAGAAAGAGACAGGAGGATAATCATCGGCTGCCCTCCCTCCCCACCCCCCACTCTGGAGACCTCAAGTGAGACTTTTACTTCGGGAGACTCTGATCCTCTTATTGGTCTTTTCATTCCAGTGCTTAGGATCTCTCTTATCTAAACACCAGGCTAGGCTTCTGAAGAAGGGGAGGAAGGAGGATGGTTCTCACTAGGAACTGTTTGTTAGGGAGACAATGTGAATCACTAGGTCCCTTACAGATACCAGCCTACCTTTTAGCCCAGCTTCATAGACATGTTTTCTAGGTTCCTGTGGCACCTGTGATTCTGTGCTGTGTAGAACATAGCCTGTTTCTGGGACTAATTCCTTTGTATTACATAATTTTTCTCTGGATATGCTTATTTAATGCCATGTCTCAATTCCGAGCTTAGTCTTTGAAGCTGCCAATGGGTGTCTGTTCTGCTCTTGGATCCATTTCAAGTTCCAGAGAGAAGTCATTTCCAAGGCTGCATAGCTGAAGATTCCTACACAGGTACTGGGGGAGCACGGAGCGCTTGGGAGTGGAGACACGTTACCTCTCTGGGAAGCTAGTCTTCTATTTCATAGGATCTGACTCACATCTGATGCACTTGGGCACTGCAGAGACTGAGCTGCCCTGCTGTTCCTGAGCCCCTGGATTGCACTCCCAGGCACGCTTATGTGTGCCCCGCCCTCATCTCCAGCAGCGTTCACAGCACCCCTGCCGACTGAATGGCATTTTCCACTCCTGTTTGCCCCTTTCCTCCCACACTTGCTGAGCACCTACCATATGCTAGGGTAGATGTTGGGGCGGCAAGTATTGATACAACATAGTCCCTGTCCTCCTAGAATACACATTCTGGGCAGAGACAAGTGGCGAACAATCTCCATGGACCGGCACCATCAGGATAGAGAGAGGCAGAGTTGGGGTGACCATGGCTGGTGGTCCAGCTTAGGAGCATGGGAGACACTAGAATGTAGAGAATTACAAAGAGCTCCAGTAGACCTGTGACATGTGTGGTCTGTTCAGAGACAAGACTGGGCTGTGCTGGGCTATAGAGTATGGGAGCAGATGCATAGAGACAGGTGAGGGGATCTGACAGTGGTGGACCTGGACCACAGTGGACCTTAAGTGCTTTTCCCCCCTCTTTCCCCTTTGTGTAGTAAATATAGGAGTGGCAGAGAGTTGTATCTTGAAGGAATGCTGCCCTGGCTTGCTTACTGTTAATGGAGAGACTGGAAGTTCATTGCTTGGCACACAGAGGTTCAAGGTGAATAGGACCTGCCATGCTCCCCAGGGGAAGAAGCTGTGTGTTGGAACTAGCCTCTGATCAGTGTCTTTAGTGAACATCTTCAAGTACTGAGGGCCACCTGCTCCCACAAGTGTCATGCTTTTGTGAGGTAAATGTTACCATGTCCACACCACTGTTGTTCTGAGGCTGGTCGGAGCAGGTGATCAGATGAGCCCTTGACTGGTCTGCGCTGCCCTGAACAGCCATCTTTGCTCATTCTCTGAAGCATCTGACCACTCTCACCAAGTGAGTCTCCTGGGGTTACCCTTTAGCTTTACCTGTCCATAACTGATGAAGCTCACAAGGCCTGGCTCAGGCCATCTCTTCTTTTGGGAGGGAGATTTCCATCTGTATAAGTTGGTTGTATTACTTGACTTAATGTGAACAACAATATGATATACGATGCACTGGTTTTAATGACAATTGCTGTAACCTCTTGTGAGTTAGGTCAATATTATAGTCATTTTACAATTGAGGATATGAAAGCAAGAAGGTTAAGTAGGCAGAAAATAGCTATGCTGATGTGTAGAGAGAAAAAAGAGAATGGGAAGTTGAAAAAAATCTAGAATCCTACTCTTGGAAAAAATGAGTATTTGTCATTGGGGTCTGAAAAGAAGAGACAGAAAAAGACAAAGGTGAAGAGGAAGCAAAATTTGGAGCTATGATGGAGGAACTTACAAGAAGATGATGAAAGACATCAAGTCACAGATTCCTGACTCACTAAGAACTCCACTAAATATACACACAAAGAAGACTGCACTGAGTAAAAGGCATATCTGAGTAAAACGCCTGAAAAACATTTTAAAGAGAAAAATTCTAAAAACAGCTAGAAACATAAGATAAAATCCCCTTGAAGATGCAAAAGTAGGATGACAGCTGACTTCTTTATAGGAACTATGGAGGCCAGAAATAGATGGGATGTTGTTGTCCAGTGCCAAAAGAAAGCAACCTAAATTCTATATTGGAGAACATATCCTTCTAGAATTAGAATATGTCTATGATATTCTTTTTTTTTTTGTCCATTGTGGGGCTTGAACTCTGGGCCTGGGCGCTGTCCCTCAGCTCTTCAGCTCAAGGTGAGTGCTCTACCACTTGAGCCACAGTGCCATTTCCAGTTTTCTGGTGGTTTATTGGAGATAAGAGTCTCATGGACTTTCCTGCCTGGGCTGGCTTAGAACTACAATCCTCAGATTTCAGCCTCCTGGTAGTTAGGATTACAGGTGTGAGCCACTGGTGCCCAGCTATATATGCTATTCTTAACAGAGGATTTCAATAATCCAACTGCTTAGTGCATGGGACCATATATAATGAAGTGTATCAACATGAGCTCCAATATATGGAAACAAGAGGATTTTATTAGGCCCCATATGTAGTTAGTTCTTTTTTTCTTTCATTTCTCTTAGTTTTCTGTACCTTGTGTCTTGTGTATAAGATTTTTCACTATGCGGAAGGGAAGGGGAGTCACAGAAACAGCAGGACAAAGGATGAACCAAAGCAACATTGATACTCTCATGACATGATATGAACATTACAACTTGTGGGGAGGTCTAGGGAGGGGTAAGTGGGAGATAATGAGGAGTGGGGTAACAATGATTAAAAACAAATGTACTCATTTCCTTGCTTATGTAACTGTAATCTCCTAGCTCATCACCTTTTCAATAAAAATTAGAACATATCTATATACATATATATATAAAGGGACTTTGAAATGATGGCATTATCCTTCAGTTTATGAAGTATAAACTGAAGAGAATTGCTACAAGCAGACACACACTAGGAGATGCAGAAATAAAGAAAATGATCCTAAATCAAGACACCGATAAAGAATGAAAATCCACACAGACGGTAAAGATGTGATGAAACTACAATGAGTGTGGATTCAATATATTAAGAATATTGACATCTTATGAGATTTAAAGTACACAGTGAATTAAGTAGCCAGAGCTGGAAGAGAAGAGATGAAGTGCTCTGAAGTTGTTGCATTTTCCAGGAAGTGTCAAATTTAAGAACAACTGTTAAAAAGAAATGTAAAAATAAACAGGCTTGTACAATGAGCAAAAATTTTAAAAATTCAAAATGAGGAAAGGAAGGCAAAAAATGACCCCTCAAAGCGAACGCAGGCAGGTTTAAATGGGCATGAGCCAGCTGTAGGGGAAGCGCCTCGTGGCAGTAGAGGGCACGTGTACACTGCACTCCCAGCCTCCCAGCCTCCATAACGCAGCTCTCCCTTTAAACCTCCCTGCTGTGCTCAGGACCAAGTATGAGGTGAACAATATTTGTAAATTGTGCAATGCCACATGCAAGGCCAAGATCCCAGGGGAGAGAAGAAAAAAAAAAGGATGAGGCCTGTGATCATCCTCACTTTCTTCTTGGAGGAAAATTTGGATAATAGTGTAGAGGTAGATTTCACCTGGAGGTCTTGCTAATTTGATGAGTTTGAGAAAATGGAATAGAATTCATGTAATTTAGCAGAGTACCAGAGAAGAAGGAGTTACATAGATAAGGAGCTCTAGACATTTTATATTAATCCTTTGAATCTTTGGCTAAATATGTTCTTGTTCTTTCATAAGAGACCAGACTAAGGATAACTCCTAGGGAGCTATCATCACTAGGGAGAAACTCCCAAGTCTTATACAGGCTGGGCATGATTTATTTCCAGAGAAGAGACTTCACTGGATAGACAGAGCATGAATAACAGACCTTGGGTTCTTGCTGCAGTAATGAGGGATTAAACTAGTCCTTGAAGAAATGCTATTTAGACCTCTTCTCCAAACAGCTTTAAAAAAAACCTTAGAAAGATGGGTGTTTTGTAAGTCATTTAACTGCCTGGTAAACTTTGCAGGAAGGCAACAAAACCCAGCATGTAAAACATAAAGTTCATACTCTGATCAAAATGTAGTAGACAGGCCAATAAGCCAGAAAACATTACCAACAAACAGCTGAAAATTCATTCCATAGAAGCAGGCTGAGAAATGACAATAGAGATCGTAACACAACAATATCCTAAAAGCAGCTGTTACAGACTATGGGGTACACTGAAGGGTGTGAACTAGCATAATGGGGAGAAAAAAAAGAGGGAAAAGGTAAAAAGAAAAAAAAGACCCTGGAGCTTCTAGACCTGCAAAATGCAATATTCCACGGGTCACTGTGGTGGACTTAACAATAGATTTACAATGTATAAAAATCCCTAACACAGATCATACCGGGATTTGTAGTAAGAGAATGCTTGTGAGATGAAGTACGAAGAGAAAAAGATTGAAAGAAAAATAAATAGTAACCAGTGTGAAGATATCAGTTGTTATCTCAAACATAATTTAAGTCCCAGAAGGCGAGAAGGAAATAAAAAATATAAAAAATATATTTGAAGTAACAATAGCTCAAAGTTTGCTTACTTTGATTAAAAACAATAAGCTTATAGATTCAAGAATCTATAAATTCAAGAATCTAAAACCCAAGAAGTGACATCACACACACACACACACACACACACACATACACACACACACTCCATACACAAGGCATAATCAAATTGCTAAAAATTATTTTTTAAAAATATCTCAAGCAGCGCAAGACTAAAGACACTTTTCATATAAGGAATCAAAAGAGCAATACTGCAGATTTTAAATCAGAAGTTATGCAAATTAGAGACAATGGAATGGCATCTTTAAAGTGATCAATCCTAAAACAACAAAGCAAAGAAAGGTGAAAGACTGCACCCAGAGACACACAGCCAAAGGAGGCATTCTCCAGAAATGAAGCTGAAAATGAGCGCCTCATCCCTCCCCCCTTCCCTCCTTCCCTCTCACAACTGAATGAATTTATTGTAGCACAACTGTTCTATAAGAAGTTTCTAAAGACTTGTCAAACAAAAAAATGTGATGACACAGAACAGAAACTCAGATCTTTACAAAGTCATGGAGGATAATGGAAATATTAAGTGAGTGAGAAGACAAGGTATTTTTGTTTTAAAATATTATTGTAGGTAATTGTCTACCTAAATCTAAGAAACAATGAGTTCATTGCATATATAGGAGTAATGTTTATATTACCCAAAGCAACAAGAGCCAGTAGATGGGACATATAAATTATGTCCTGAGATTCTGTGCCCAGTGGCCTGATGTTACTTGGGGGTCACCGTGTTGAGCTAAATTGTTCACTAACAATCATAAATCAGTCATTAAAAGAATAAATATGGTGTAGTTCATAATAAAATCACAGACAAAAATTAAATGCTAAATACCACCTGCCAAGGATAGCAGGCAGAGAAAAAGGATAAATAGGGTACACAGAACACAGATGGCAAGATAACAATGTAATTGATCTACACATAAGTAGAAATGATCTTCTCTGACTAGAAAGAGACTATCAAATGGAATTAAAAATAATCACCTTTACTGGGTGCTGGTGGCTCACTCCCATAATCCTAGCTACTCAGGAGACTGAGATCTGAAGATTACAATTCACAGCCAGCCCAGACAAGAAAGTGCTCGAGATGTGATCTCCAATTAATCACCAAAAATCTGGAAATGGAGCTGTGTGGCTCAAGTGTTAGAACGCCAGGTTTGAGGAAAAATAAAAAGTCAGGAACAGTGCGCAGGCCCTGAATTCAAGCCCCAGGACTGGAAAAAAATTACCTATCTAATTCTGGTGAATAGTAAACTTCTGTGTGTTAGACAAAGGGAAGGAAAGATTCTCCCATGCAAACTGACCTTTTTAGTGTCATTTTGAGCAGTTGGCAGAACAAGGAAGATTACTAAGCATGGGAAGATACTGCATAATGGTAATGGCTCATTAATTAAGAAGTCATAACAATAATAAATGGTGGTGCATGTACACACCTGAAATCCTAGCACTCAGGAATGAAGGTGTATCAAGAGTTCAAGAACAGGCTAGGCAACGTAGTGAGACAATGTTTTGAAAAAAGAAACAAAAATCACCTGAAAGTAGTGAAATGAAAGCAAAATAGACCTCTAATATACTTGGAGATTTAAAGTTTTCTTTCAGGAATTGATAAGAAATTAGTAGGAATAGATAAGACTTGAACAGCACTGTAAACATCCATTCATTAAAGGATTGTGTGCTGGCTTACAAGGCAAACCCCATTAAAACAAAAGATAAAGTGCTGAATGTGTAGCCTAGAGCCCCTGTCTCACGATCACAAAACACTGAGTTCATACCCAGCACTACAGGAAGAGGAAGGGGGGCAGGGGTCATGAAGAGTACGTATTTTTTGAGGCAGGTTCTCCTTAGGTAGCCTACGCAGTTCTTAGGCTCTTGAACCAGCTGCCTCTACCTCCTGGATGCTGAATTACAGGTGTGTGCTACTACATCCAGCTTAGAATATTACATTAGAAATCCATAACACAAATGTCTGCAAAATCTCCAAATTCCACGTTTCTTTTCCACCTACTGGACAAAAAAGAAAGCCCAATACGATCACATCAGACTTGAACGGAGTGGACGTCTAAATCAAGTGGGTTGGGGGAAATTCAGTGAAAGCATTCACAAGGAAGCTATCTATCACTCTGGGGAAGGATTCTAAGTCAGTTACCACTTTAAGCTGAACATTTTAAAAAGGCAAACAGAAGTCAAACCAAGAGAAGAAAATAATAAAGAGAACAGCAGAAGAAAATGAAACAGGAAAGAGAAAAAGAATCAGTAAATTCAATACAACCAAAAGAAGGTTCTTTGAGCAGATCAATACAATGGATAGCCTTCTAGCTAGACTGATAAAGAACAGAGAAGGTGCAAACTGCTGATGTTAGGACTGAAAGAGGGGACATCACCATCAACTCTACAATGCAGAAAGGATAATGATGCCACACTGTGAACAACTTCCAACATAAGTTCTACAACCCAGAGGGATTGTTTCAATTCTCAGAAAAAGACTTACAAATCAAATTCAACTGCACTTTAAAGAGATCATGTGTCATGGTCAAGCTCAGAATCAGGATAAAAATCATATGATCCTCTCATTTCTGGAAGAAAAAGCATTTGACAAAATTAAATATCCCTTTGTGATAAAAGTACTGAGGAGCCAGGCGCTGGTGGCTCACGCTTGTAATCCTAGCTACTCCATAGGCTGAGATCTGGGGATAGTAGTTCAAAGCCAACCCCGGGCAGAAAAGGCTGTGAGACTCTTATCTCCAATAAATACTCAGAAAACTAGAAGTGGTGCTGTGGCTCAAGTGGTAGAGCACTAGCCTTGAGCTGAAGAGCTGAGGGACAGCGCCCAGGCCCAGAGTTCAAGCCCCACAATCGACAAAAAAAAAAAAAAGCATTGAGGAAACTAGGAAGAGGAGGAATATGCCCCAACAGAATATGTATATATGGTGTATATATGAATGATGAGCCTATAGATCACATCATACTAAATGGGGAGAATTGAAATCATTTCTCTAAACTCAGGATGAGACGCTCTCCTCACTTTTGTTCTACATAGCACTGGAATTCCCAGCTAGAACAATAAGAGAATGAAATGAGAGGGATTCAGGTAAGGAAGGAAGCAGTGAAATTATTCCTACTTGCAGATGGTATGATTCTAAACTTAAAGGACCCTAAATATTCCCCTCCAAACTCCTAGATCCAATAAACACTTTTGGCAATGGAGTAGGGTAGAAAACCAACCTACAAAAATCAGGATTTTTCCTATATATCAACAATGCATAGGCAGCAGAAGAAATGGGGCAACAATTTCATTCATAATAACAAAAAAGAAAGTTCAGCATACACTGACCAAGGTGGACAATGATACCAAGAAAATGATAAAACTTTGAAGAAAGAAATCGAAGAAGATGCTAGAAGATGGCAAGACTGCCAAGCACCAGTGGGTCATGCCTATAGTCACATGATTTTTGACAAAGGACCAGAAAACATTCACCAGAGGAAAGAAAACCTCTTCCACAAATGGTACTGAGGAAGTGACTTGTCTCTCATCCTGTATAGAAATCAATGCAAAACAGATCCAATATCTTAGTGTAAGATCTAAAACCTTGAAATTATTATAGAGAAATGAGAGGAAAACTCTGAAAGTCATAAGCATAGGTAATTATTTTCTGAATAGGACTCCAATTACCCAGAAAATAAGAGCAAAAATTGACAGATGGGGCTGTATCAAACTGAAAAGCTTCTGCACACCAAGGGAAACAACTGCCAGAATTGAGACACAACCCACAGAGTGGGGGAGATCTCTGCCAGTTATTCTATGGATAAAGAACAAATATCTACAACACACAAGGAGCTCAAAGCATTCAGCAGCAACAGAACAAATGATCCAAATAATAAATTGCAGGTGAACTGAACAAACAACTCTCGAAACCAAAAGCATAAATGGCCCCAGCAAACATGAAGAAAAGATGTTCTACATCTTTAATAAAGGAAATGTGAGTCAAAACTACACTAGGATTCCATCCCACCCCAGCTAGAGTGGCCTCCATCAAGGAGATAAAATAACAATAAAAACTGGTGAAGACGTGGGGGGCAGGAGTCTGCATACAGGGCTGGAGTACTACTCAGCCATAAAGAAAGATGAAATTATGCGATCAACTGGAATAAGGATGAAACTGGACATCATTATGTTGGGAGAGGTAAGCCAAGCTCCAAAAGCCAAATATGACATCTTTTTGCTTATTTGTGAAATGTGAACCTAAAATGGTGATGCCAACAACAGCCACGAGGTTGGTGAGGAAGGAGCAGGAGGAGAGGGAGGAGCAGGAGGAGAGGGAGGAGGACTAGATGATGGGGACGATAATGATGAATATTAGTTATGAATGTAAAAAGGAGACTGTGAGGACCAGGCAGGGCAGGAAAGGGAAAGAAAACTGAGGGGTGAAGAAGACCAGATTGATTTCTATCTATGTATCCATTCATCATCCCCCCCATATGGTGTGTGTGTGTGTGTGTGTGTGTGTGTGTGTGTGTGTGTGTGTGTGTGTGCATATAAAATCAGCATAACGAAACTCATTAGACACAATTTGAAAAGAGGGGTAGTTTTGGAAGAGTCAGACTGCCTACTTTCAGGACTTAATGTGAAGCTCCAGAGATTAAAGTGGTTTAGCAATGTTGCAAGGTAGGTGTACTGAAGACCCGAGTGGAAACTGAGCTCAGAAACAGACCAAGCTTATGTGATCAACTGGATCTTTATTGAAGTCACAGGGTTCATTGGAGGCTGGAGAGGAGAGTGGACAGCAAGGTCTGTAAGTGTTGTGGAAATATCTAGATATCCTCATGGGAAAAAATGCAAGATTTGACATTTGTCCTGTATCATACGTAAAAATGACCTCTACTTGGGGCACCTGTTTATGCCTAAAATATGAAGGAATAAAGAAAGAATTATTGAGAAAAAAAGAATCTCCTAACTTTGGAGTGGTTTAAGATTTCTTAGATAAGATACTGATATACAATTCATAAAACTTAAAAACTGAATTTGAAATCCATGAAGATCATAAGCTTGTGCTTCCGAACTCACTGTTGAGAGAGGAAGAGGGGAAGGCAGTGAGGGACGTACTCATTACAGATCTCCTCGAATCTCAAATCAACAACATTTAACGAGATTTTACTGCTTAGTCCTACAGAGCCAAGCAGCCCATTAAGGTTGGGAACACTTTTCTGGAGACTTAAGATGGCTCATTTGGTTGCATGTAAATTATGCTTCTGTTCTCCAAATGGGATAAAAATGTTTCTTTTGATTCCTCTGCTTTCACACAGGATGGGGCTCGCAGGGCCTGGAGTTACCTTCTTGCCCAAACCAACCAAAAGATTTAAAAATAAAAGCCAGACCAACCTAGGAATCAACAGTTTTCAAAGTTCCGAGTACCAGGAGACAAAGGCCCCAGGTCCCTGAGAAGGTGAGAGCTTTTAGGCTTGCTACGGCTTGCTCATTGCTCTGACAGAGTTTCCAGGCTTCAGAACAAGAAGGAGAGCAAGGCCAAGCTAGGCTGGCTTGCTGAGTTGGGTTCTAGGAGCCATGAGTCTGGGAAACCAAGGTGGTTAGAGTTTGTAGACAGCACCAAAGGGGAGAAAGCACACAGAATGAACTCCAGAAAACCACAGAGCCTCCTTCCTGAGTGCCCACAGAACACTGATCAAGGCAGGCATGTGAGAAAGTTACTTGAAATTGGGGAAAATAACACCAAAATGTGCCGGTACAGAGCCAGGAGTAATGCCTGTTGCCACCGGGCAGACTGGAAAAACTTGTAACTCATGGGTATTGGTAGAAATCTCAGAAAGCTCCTGCTTCTGAAGTGGGGTACTATGAGACTTAGACACCTAGTAAATCATAAAAACAAGACCTGAAAAGGCCACTGGCTTCCAAGTAACTTAATGCTGAGCCCAAATTATGCCAAGAAAGCTCAGGAATATTTATAGAAAGTTAAAAAGTAAAGTACCCAGCAAAGTAAAATTCACTGTCTGGCATCTAAATACAGATTACTGGACATAAAAAAAGTAGAAAAGTATAATTCATTATGGGAGATCTATCTATCTATCTATCTATCTATCTATCTATCTATCTATCTATCTATCTATCTGTCTGTCTGTCTGTCTGTCTGTCTGTCTGTCTGTCTGTCTGTCTGTCTGTCTGTCTGTCTGTCTGTCTATCTATCTGTCTTGACCAAGGAGCTGTACAGATGTTAGATTTAGTGAAGACATTAAAATAGATGTTTATAATAACTACATATATGCCCCAAAAGTTAAGATATAAAAGATATATAAATGATGCAAATTAAACCTTTAGAGATGAAAACTACAATGCATAAAATAAAAACTTCACTGATTAGATTAACAGAAGATTAGACAGTGCAGAAGAAAATGCTAAAGAAATTGAAGCTAGCAACGGAAACCATCTGAAGGAAAACACACAGAGCAAAAACCCACGATAATAAAATTAGAGACCCAGTGACCTGCTGGAAACATTCAAATGTCATAATACGTGCAGGTAGTATGTCATAAGCAAGTTGGTCCAAGCCAATTTGAAGAGCAATGCATTCCTCCACATTGCTGTGGGAGAAACACAGGTAAGAATGACAGCCAACACACTGATGGACGTAGTGTATGTGAGCAGACAGTGGAACAACATCTTGGAAGTGTTTAAGGAAAACACTCCAACCTCACATTTGACATCTTTTCAATTGTGAAGGGGTAATGAGCTCGATTGGAGGTGGATTAGGACAACAGGAGATGTTGAAGCAGGTCCTTTAAACAGAAGACAAATGACACTAGACAGACTATACGTTAACCCAAAGGAGTAAGGACTTAGGTAAATATAGAAGATATGTTCTTATCAGTTCAACCTCTTCCAAAGATAGCTGGCTGTTTGTACAAAATTATGACAATGAGGAATGGGTTTATGTGGCATGTGTAAATGTATGCAATTATAGCATAGAGATTGGATTGCAGAAATGAAGGAAAGGTTATTAAATGATGTGACATCACTTAGGGTGTAAGATAGTAAGATACATGCTGCAGCCTCAAGAAACCACTAAAATACATTGAGTTATGGGCAGGGAATGTGGCTTCTTAGTGGTAGAGTGCTTGCCTCGCATTCATGGAGCCCTGGGTTCGATTCCTCAGTACCGCATACATAGGAAAAGCTGGAAGTGGCGCTGTGGCTCAAATGGTAGAGCGTTAACTTTGGGCAAAAAGAAGCCCAGCAGTGAGGGAAAGGCACCGTGGCGAGGGGGGTGTGTTCTGAGGGCTGACCCTGGGCCGGGGGAGAGGATGGCAGTCAGTCCGCAAGGCCTGCAGAGGGGTGTTGGGACAACGGAAATGGGGCCCTCCTGTCGCTGTCTCCAGCAACAAGCAGAGC
This sequence comes from Dipodomys merriami, assembly GCF_024711535.1. Taxonomy (NCBI): domain Eukaryota; kingdom Metazoa; phylum Chordata; class Mammalia; order Rodentia; family Heteromyidae; genus Dipodomys; species Dipodomys merriami. The sequence continues at coordinate 2,815,317 of NW_027206069.1, forward strand.
AGAGCTGTCCTCAAGAGCCCAGCTCTTCTCACTCCCCAGAGAGCCCGGGACAGGCTGTGTGGCCAGCAGCCCCCACCCCACCCGCTGAGTGCCTGGCCCCCGGACCACGTGATGTGTGGTGCATCTGAGGCCAGCAGGGAAGACGAGTTGGCGCCCTGGCCGATGTGTGGGAGGGGAGATGACTCTCGGACCGTGAGCATACAGTGTCTGGTCTTTGCATTCAGCAAGCTCGAAGTGGCTGCTCTGTGGATAGATGTGCGCGTTTCCCTTCAATGCTGGGTAACTCCAGAATTTATCTCGAAGTGACAGACTTAGCATTTGCTTGTTAGGCAGATGCGTTGCCAGCTGAGCCACGCCCCCTAGTTCTTTTGCTTTCAGTTTGTTTTTCAGTTGTTTTGGTCTGGGCCCGCCTTGGACTATAGTCCACCTATATCTGGGTAGCTGGGATTGTAAGTGTGAACTAACCATGCCTGGCTGGTTTTTGAGATAAGGCAGTTACTTTTTTGCCTGGGATGGCCTCAAACCTCAGTCTTCCCAATTTCTAGTTCCTAGCTGGCATGAGTCACCACACTTGGTCGAGCAGTTTGATTGATGAGATCTGGGCTATCGAGCTAAGTCATCAGTGAACACAAAGTCTTCTTTGTGGACATGTCCTGCAGCAGGGCTGTCCAAGAGGGGCAGTTGCATTCCAAATGACTTCAGAGGTCGGGCTCCCTCGCGGACCAACGCAACCTTCACAGTGCCAGGAAACTGGACTTGCTCTTCCTCCCTGCCCTGACTCATCCGTGCACTTCAGTGGCCTGACCGCCAGTGGCTTCTGGAAACAAAACAGAGCTCCCGCAGAGGAATGTCTGATTCTACTGTCCCCACCCCCTTGTCTGACAGAGCAGAGCAAAGCCAGGCCACAATGGGGCTGGCCAGTGTTGCTGGCCCGTTCACACTTTTGCTGGCCGAGGAAAGCGGGGTGCTGGTCCTCTGTTGGTCTGAAGGCAGGGGCGCTCTTGGGTTAGCTGCTCCATCTTGGTTCTTATTGTGAATGGTGGCGGTGGCTGCATGTTGAGTCATTTCTCTGAACACCGTTGCGTTCCTTCCTGTCCACCCCAGAACACGGCCAGAACAGGACTGGTGGGCAGAAGCTCTCTATGTCCGTGGGAGACGGAGGCTCAGACAGCTGAGATCGCTCTTCTCCACCCAACATCTGCTTAAATCATGGGGCCGGACTGAGAAAATAAGTATAAGAATTGACAAATGGGATTGCATCAAGCTAAAAGGCTGTTAATTGTTTCAATCAGCAGAGCAAAGAAGCCCACAGGATGTAAGAAAACATTTAGTGGTTATTTGTCTGACAAAGTATTAATATCCAGAATATATAAAGAACTCAGAAAAATTAAACACACAAAAAAAGAAACAAATAATCCAAGCAATAAATGGGTGAATGACACTTGTGAAGAAATAAAATGCCAATAGTGAAAACTAGAAATAATGGACATCCTTAGCCATAAAGGAAATACAAATCGAAACGACACTGAGATGCCGTCTCAGCCAGCCAGAACAGCGATGGTGAGGAGAACAGGCAAGGACTGGAGAGGAGCCGGGAGAATGAACCCTCACAGCAGGCGGTGGCCAGGTAAAACCAGAACATGATAGAGGTGTTCCTCAAAAAGCTGAATGTAGAACTTCCATGGAAGGAATCCATGTCAGCTTACAGCAGGGACACCTGCACGCTCGCGTCTATTGTGGTAATGCTCAGAATACGCAAGTCACGGAGCCAGCTCAGGTGCCCACTGAAAACGCATGGGCAGAGAAAACACGGTCTAGGCCCACAGTAGATCCAGGGACACAGTCGTGAGGAGGAGGGAAACTCTGCTGTCTGCAGGAAAGTTTTAATCACAATAGAACAAACTCAGGAAGACAAGCATTTGATATTTCCTCTCATATATGAAATCTAAAACAGACAAACAAACAAGCTATGCAAGTAGAAGAGGGACTGTTGAAGAGAAGGAAGGAGACTAGGCCAGGAGAAGAGGAAGAGGAGCAAGATAATGGGTAAAAATCATCAAAGAGCAGGGCTGGGAAGGTGGCTCAGTGGTAGAGTGCTTGCCTTGCATGCATGAGGCCCTGGGTTCGATTCCTCAGCACCACATAAGCAAAACAGAAAAAAGCCGGAAGTGGTGCTGTGGCTCAAGTGGTAGAGCACTAGCCTTGAGCTGAAGAGCTGAGGGACAGCGCCCAGGCCCAGAGTTCAGGCCCCATGACCGGACCCCCCCCCCCCCAAAAAAAAAAAGTTAAAAAAAAAACATCAAAGAGCATATACACATCCCCCAAAGTGTGGTAAAACTATCTGGCCCCATTAACATGCATACTTGAACTCAGGGTCTGAGTACTGTCCCTTAGCCTTTTTACTCAGGTGGCTCTACCACTTGAGCCACAGCTCCACCTCTCACAGATTGGTCTGCCTGGGCTGGCTTTAAGCCTCTACCTTCAGCCTCCTGAGCAGCTAGAATTACAGGCATGAGTCACCAGCTACAATAAGGGAATCAACCATTAAAAAACAAACAGCAGATCTTTTGCAATAAAAGGAAAATCCCTGTTTCTGGTCAGATTTTCAATGACAAGGACATTACTTATAAGGAAAGGCCCCCCACTGCCAAGTGGCCCCATCACTGGAAAGCAATTTCTTGGGATGAACAGACCGCGCCTTTTCTACGTCTTCCAGCGGTTACTCCTCTCTCAAGCTGATTTCTCCAGCTGTGCTGGCTGGGGATGGTTGCTGCTGTTACCTTCTGGCGCGGTGGCTACCCCCAGCCGAGATGTAAAACACCCATGTCAAAAACATGTTCTGAGCGAGGATGTCAAAACATCTCACCCGTGCTTCTCACCGATGGTGTGTCACCCTATACTTTAGACAAATCAAATTCAATAAGATGCATAGGACGGTAAACACCACCACCACCAAAAGCAACAATTCACGGAGCCGGCGGGAGCTGGGAGTGCTCAGCTGTAGAGACGTACCTGTCACAAGGCACGGACTGCTTTCCCACAGCCGCATGGGGTGCTGGGCCCTGTGCTGTAGGAGTTCTGTGGCCAGGTTTCCATGGGGCAGAGGCTCTGCCCTGAGTCCTTCTCCTTCTCTTTCCCATCATGCCCCGGGTGAGGTCATGGGGGCACAGCATGGAAGGGCCTCCCTGGTCACAACCCTGGTTCCTGCAGAACCAGACTGCATGCTCCATCACCAGGCCACTCAGTTGTTGGCCCCATGCTGGTGCTTTGTGTGAGGATCCGGGCTGCTGCTCCTGCACAGTCTCAGTACCCAGCCCAGAGATGGACACACAGCAAACACTCAACAAATGACTGGACTATTTCTACAGAGCTGTTGCAGGGCACCAACCTGACCCGGCCAAGGTGTATGATGATCTTCTTGACACGCAAGCGCACACAGCCCCTGTGGTGGGCCGAAGGCATGGCAAGATTTATTGTCTTCACATTCCATCCACCGGGCACTTGCTTGGGCCTTGTGTGGAGCAGTGTGCCTATGTTATTCCCTTGATCTGCATCGAGAAACAGTAGGAGCTGAGTCCCGGCTGGTGCGCTGGCTTTCTGCAGGAAGTGGAATATTTTGCCACGGCCCGGAGATTCTGGTGAGGAGCAAACCAAGGACCAGCTGGCTTCTAAGCCAGAGCATTGCCCAACTGCATCCCAGATGGCTTCTCCCAGACCTGGGACCTGTACCCCTCTCACCCCAGCCTGGGAAGATGCTGGGAGCTCCTCCGTGGGGTGGTCCGTGGAGGTGGCAGTGAGAAGCGGGTGGCAGGCAAGTCCCCAGGGAGCTGGCAAGGCTCCAGATGAGGTGCTGAGGACCCACAGACAGAGAAGATGCAGGCAAGCAGCCATGTGGATCGGAATGGAAGAATGGCCGGCTTGGAGCAGACTCTTGTCTTGGGCTCATTGCCAAACACTGTGGGGCTCAGTTTACTTATTCATGAGATGGAGACATAAATACATGAGTCCACCTTGATCTGTGGCTTCCCTTAACTTGTTTTTTTTTTTGCCACCTACACTGAACTAAAAGTCTGAAATGGAAAACACAAGAAATAAGTCATAGGCTTATAACTGAAAAAGTCTGAAATGGAAAACACAAGAAATAAACAAGTCACAGGCTTGTAACTGGCCACCATTTTGAGTGTTCTGGTGAAATGCCACACCGCCAACGCTCTCGGTTCCTCCTAGGGTTTGATTTGTCCCGTGATTGTCCATCATAGCTGAGCCATCTACACCAGCTTCACTACCACCACCACCTGTCAGGGACGTTGTTGTCTTGGTTACTGGATTTATTGGAAGGAGGGGGAAGGGGAGAGAAGGCGGGGAGGAGAGGGAGAACCATATTACATGAAAAACAATTGTAGCAATACTAGAATATGAACTCTGGGCTACAAGCTTGCTAGGAAGGCACTCTACCACTTGACCCGCGCCTTCAGTCCTTTTTGCCTTAGTTATTTTTCAGCTAGGGCTCACATTTTTTTTGCCTGGCCTCAGCCTGAGACCCACCAACCTATCTTTCCCACATAACCGGGACTTCAGGCAAGTATCATCATGCCCTACTTACCAATAGAGATGGGAGTTTCACTAACTTTTTGCTTGTGCTGGCCTCGAATTCTGATCTACCAGATCTCCACCTCCCACACATAGCAGATGGCAGGCCTAAGCCAGGGTCCACAAGACTTCTGTTATAGCGTATCGGTGTGATGGTCCCATTCCACTCTTACTACTGTCACTGCTGTACCTCGTCTATACATGGTATCATAGGTATAAAAAGATCAGCGCTTTTAGGCTTTGGTGCTATCCTAGGTCCAGGGGTCCCCTGGGGGTCTTAGACTCTATCTTCTTTGGACAGGGGTCTCCTGAGCTTGGACGGCCGGTCTCTCTGGCGCATGTTTAACTCCAGGCAGGGTGCTGGGCTTGGAAGTTATCTCTGGACCCATTTACTTGGGCTCAGGAGCCAGCAAAGGAGGCTCCTGTCATTGTCCCGTGCCAGGCGTGTCCCTGTGTGGGCTGTTACCCAAGGGCGGCCTGGCTATCTCCGCAGAGCCGTCTCCTCCCAGAGCAACTGACCAGTGGCTCCTGCTCGTTTGTGGATCTCCACCGTGCTTTGAAAAGATCAGCTGGATAGGCTGGGAGTTTTCATCAGCTAATTGTTTCCCCCCCTCTTTCTGTCTGGGTTGTTATTTTGCACGGGGGAAAGAAACATGAAAAGAATTTGATTCATCATGAAGTGCTGGGAGGGAGGAATGCGAGCGGGAGTCACAGCCAAGGAACGGCGTGAACCTGGAGGGTGACACCGGACACATTCCGCCGGGCCGGGGGTGCCGGGAGTCCCACGGCCCTTGGCAGCTGTCCCCGGGGGGAGCTGGTGAGGGTCACTGGTGGACCTCGTCCACAGGCTCAAGGTCCTCCCTGTGGCCAGGCAGCCATGTGGCAGGTAGGCACAGGCAAGGCTGGGTAGAAGGAAAGTGGAATGTGCCTGAGGTCGGGGCGATGTGGTCTGCCGCGTTTGGGTCGCTCCACACTTTATGTTGAGAAATGAAAGCTCTCAGTGCTGTTACACGGGGAAGTGGGGCTGGGAGGTGACTGTGGCCTGACCTCTCTGCGTGGCTCGGAGGCCTCATGGATGGGAATGGCGGGGCCAGAGGCCTCTTCTGGCCTGTCCACCATGGAAGGGTGCCCCAGGAAAGTGTGGCCTCTGGGCTAAGAGCCGCCCCTTCCAGGCTGTGAATCTGCAGGGGCCTTGCTCTTGGAAATCCTGTCCTTCAGAAGTGTGAGAAATAAATCCCTCAGCTTTGAGTATTTCGTGATAGCAGCCAGAATAGAGGAGGACTGGGAGCGGTGCTGTGTTTCTGTGGTTCTAGATGGGAATAGCAAACGGGCACAGCAGACGGAGGAGGTGGCCGGACGGGGGTGGGCACCGCGGTGCTGGCCAAAGTCCCTCCTCTCCGTTTTCTGTGGAGGCTCCCTCCTGCAGCCTCCTCCTCTCTTCTCTGCACATTGGGGGCCCCAAAGGGCATCTCTGGGTTGTAGAGAAGATGAAAAGACCTCTACACACCATGGCAGACATGTCTTCACGAAGGAGGGAGGCTGGGCTGCAGCGTTCCCACAATCCATCTCTGCGCCCAAGCCCTGTTTAGTTGTGCACATCATTGGCTTTTTTTGGTGTGTGTGTGTGCATGTGTGTGTGTGAGCATGCGCCAGTACTGGGGTTTGAACTCAGGGCCTTGTGCTCTCCTTTAGCTTTTTCTCATCAAGGATGGTACTCCACCCCTTGAGCCACACCTCTACTTCTGGCTTTTTGTTGGTTAATTGGAGAGAAGAGTCCCTTGGTGTTGTCTGCCCAGGCTTACTTTGAACCATGATCCTCACATCTTAGCCTCCTGAGCAGCCAGGGTTGCAGGAGTGAGTCCCTGGGGCCTGGCTCACCGAGAACCTTTGACTGAAGGGTGCAGGGAGGGGGAGTTTGTGGATGATGTGGTCAAGGAGTCATGGTCACATGTCTCCTAAGGAAAGGCCTTCGCACCTGGCGACCCCATCCTTCCCACCCCTTCCCCCTTCACATAGCCTCCACACGCTCCCCTCCCCCCATTACATGGCCTCCACACGCTCCCCTCCCCCCATTACATGGCCTCCACACGCTCCCCTCCCCCCATTACATGGCCTCCACACGCTCCCCTCCCAGGGACCATGTTTGCGTCTGTGCCAGGAGCCCCCGTAGGAGGAAAGCTTGTCCGGCCCCTTCTGTGCTCCTCCCCGTGGGCCTCAGTGCTCCTGAGCTTTTCTCACAGACTCCAAAGTCAGTGCTGGGTGAGGAGCAGCCCCATGTCTGCCCCTTGCAGCAGGAAATGGAACGATCCTGGGGTGATCAGCAGGAAGTGGAACCGCCCTGGGTGATCAGCAGGAAGCATGCCTGCTGTACTGAGGAATGTGCCAGAAGAGAGAGGAGGGAGGCCAGGCAGGGGAGGAGGAAGAGGAGGGAGGGGGGAGGCCAGGCAGGAGAGGAGGAAGAGGAGGGAGGGGGGAGGCCAGGCAGGGGAGAAGGAAGAGGAGGGAGGATGGAGGTCAGGCAGGGGGGAGGAGGAGTCCCAGAATCCTCTCCTTTCACCCGCCTCTCCTCTGCATCGTCTACTTCATCTGGAGACGATCCATCACCCCGAGGCCCACGGCCTCTCCTAGCATCTCCTGACGGCTCCCCAGTCACCTGCACGGAGCTTCTGTCCTTCACTCTGGGCAGGGACTGGCCAGGCCCCGTGCTCTGCCTGGTTTCTTGAGGAGGAGGAGGAAGAGGAAGAAGAAGAAGAGGAGGAAGAGGAGGAGGAGGGATTAGTAGAGGAAGCGGCAAAAAAGGCCAGGCCAGGGGGTGGGGAGGGTCGGAAGCACCCCTGGGCTGTGACCTGGGGAGGGCTGAGCAGGATGCCTGCAAAACATGTCCACCCCCAGACGCTCACAAACCTTGGAGAAACTTCTCATCAGCATCACAGATGATTGAGCCACAGCTGTTAAACAATGACCAGAGGAACGTGGATGCGTGACTTCCTGGCGACCGTACACATCAGAAAAGCCTTCTCTCCCTTCATGTCCGCGTGCGGCTGCTCTGATCAGAGAGGGCCAGGGCTCTCAGCAAAATGTTTCTTCAGTGCGTTGATTTAGTTCTTTAAAAACTATGGATGCTGAGGCTGGGCTTGGGGTCTTCTCCATCCATCTTCATTGTTGTGTTGATGACAAAATTACTTTCTTTTCTTTAATTGACACATAACAATTATCTAAATGGATAGGGTGCAGTGTGTGATGCTTGGAACATGTATACATTGCATAATGATCAGATCAGGGCAATTAGCATTTCTATCATCCCAAACATTTATCATTTCTTAGTGGTAAAACATTCAAAATCTTCTAGCTATTTTGAAATATACAGTACATGTTTTTTTGTTACTTTTAAAACTTTAAATGTGTTATACAATTTCTCCACCATTTACATAATGAATCGCATTATATAAGCAATATCATATATTTATATATGAGCGTAGCCTACCTTTTCTTTTTTTTTAATTGTGTTGAAATGTACCCGACATAAAAGTTACCCTGGGAGCCATTTTCAAATGCACGCTTTGGCGGTGAATGGACGTTGGTGCCACCCGTCCACCTCCGGATGGTTTACACCTTCCCAAGCCGAAATGGTTTAACACCAGCCCGCCTTCCGCACTGTGCCGGGTCCTCCAAGACACCAGCATCTGCCTCAGCAGGAGGGGCCGCATGATGGGCTCTTGCTCAGCTCTTGCTTGAGTGGTTAGCCAATGGCAGCCTGCAGCCCTAATAGGCGAGATGAGACTGGCCTTTGAGTGGTCACAGTCCTAGCATGCATGCGTGTGTGCGTGTGTGTGTGTGTGTGTGTGTGTGTGTGTGTGTGTGTGAGAGAGAGAGAGAGAGAGAGAGAGAAAGACAGACAGACAGAGACAGAGAAAGAAACAAAGAGAGAAAAACAGAGACAGAGAGACGGAGAGAAAGACACACACACACACAGATAGACAGAGAGACAGAGACAGAGAGACAGAAAGAAACAGAGAGAGAGAGGGAGGAGGGGTTGTTCCTAAGGTTCCTCAAAGCCTCCATCTTCTCACCCCCGTGCTTCAGTGTGACTGTGTGTGGGACCCTTGGGGTGTGAATCCTTCTGGAAAGCCCTAGGCAGCAGAAGAAACTTGAGGCCTTGCGGGATGTGTGCCACAGTCCGCAAGGGCTCTGTCCGATTGGCTACCATGTCCCAAGGAGGACACTGGGGTGGGAAGGCTGGGGTGCTGGGCTCCCGGGGTGCTGGGCTCCCGGGGTGCTGGGCTCTGGGGTGCCGGGCTCTGGGGTGCTGGGCTCCCGGGGTGCTGGGCTCTGGGGTGCTGGGCTCCCGGGGTGCTGGGCTCTGGGGTTCTGGGCTCTGGGGTGCCGGGCTCTGGGGTGCTGGGCTCCCGGGGTGCTGGGCTCTGGGGTGCTGGGCTCTGGGGTGCTGGGCTCCCGGGGTGCTGGGCTCCCGGGGTTCTGGGCTCCGGGGTGCTGGGCTCCCGGGGTGCTGGGCTCCCGGGGTGCTGGGCTCTGGGGTGCTGGGCTCCCGGGGTGCTGGGCTCTGGGGTTCTGGGCTCTGGGGTGCCGGGCTCTGGGGTGCTGGGCTCCCGGGGTGCTGGGCTCTGGGGTGCTGGGCTCTGGGGTGCTGGGCTCCCGGGGTTCTGGGCTCCGGGGTGCTGGGCTCCAGGGTTCTGGGCTCCTGGGGTGCTGGGCTCCCGGGTTCTGGGCTCCGGGGTGCTGGGCTCCGGGGTGCTGGGCTCTGGGGTGCTGGGCTCCCGGGGTGCTGGGCTCTGGGGTGCTGGGCTCCCGGGGTGCTGGGCTCCGGGGTGCTGGGCTCCCGGGGTGCTGGGCTCCGGGGTGCTGGGCTCCCGGGCTCCGGGGTGCTGGGCTCCGGGGTGCTGGGCTCCCAGGGTGCTGGGCTCCCGGGCTCCGGGGTGCTGGGCTCCCGGGCTCTGGGGTGCTGGGCTCCCGGGCTCCGGGGTGCTGGGCTCTGGGGTGCTGGGCTCCCGGGCTCCAGGGTGCTGGGCTCCGGGGTTCTGGGCTCCGGGGTGCTGGGCTCCCGGGGTGCTGGGCTCCGGGGTGCTGGGCTCCGGGCTCCCGGGCTCCGGGGTGCTGGGCTCCCAGGGTTCTGGGCTCCGGGGTGCTGGGCTCCCGGGGTGCTGGGCTCCCGGGGTGCTGGGCTCCGGGGTGCTGGGCTCTGGGGTGCTGGGCTCCCGGGGTGCTGGGCTCTGGGGTGCTGGGCTCCGGGGTGCTGGGCTCTGGGGTGCTGGGCTCCCGGGGTGCTGGGCTCTGGGGTGCTGGGCTCCCGGGGTGCTGGGCTCCCGGGCTCTGGGGTGCTGGGCTCCCGGGCTCCGGGGTGCTGGGCTCTGGGGTGCTGGGCTCCGGGGTGCTGGGCTCCCGGGGTGCTGGGCTCCCAGGGTGCTGGGCTCTGGGGTGCTGGGCTCTGGGGTGCTGGGCTCCGGGTGCAGCCGGCCCTGGTAGCTCAGGCTGTTTCTGCTGGGCGTCTTGTTTACTCAGCTCCTACCCTTCCTCTGGCCAAGCTCTCCGCGCGGTGGAGTCACCCTGGGACAGCTGACCCTGGGCTCTCTTGGGGTGACTTAGGGTCCCGGAGGCTGCATGCTGCTTTGAGTAGCAAGATTCCTGGCCAGACATGAAAGGGAAGATTATAACAGCCCATTTTCTCCAGGCAGCTTAACCCGATTAAATAAAAATCAAGGGGGAAAAAAATCCCTACCTGGCAGCTCTTCCTTTTCAGCGTGGCCTTCCAGCCACCTTGCCCGGACCTCCCCGGGGAGGTCCGAGGGCATGCCCAATGTGCATGGCATGCTCTGGGCTGGGCAGAGCCTCCTGGCACCTTTGGCTTCCCTCTGCTGCTGCTGATGCACAGAGAGGCGGGGTGCCTGCCCGACGCAGCACAGCCCCCAAGTGCTGGTGGTCAGATCGAGGTCAGGGGCGGCCAGGCAGCCCCTAGGAGCCTTCCTCCTGCTGCGTGTCCCCTGTGGGCCGAGGGGCCAGACTCCACCCGGACACGATGTTCTCTGGAGCATCAAATGGCCTTGTGTAATCCTGTGACTGGTCAGTAGACACTGCCTGTGTGGGCTTCGGCCGGGGTCAGGCCAGGTCAGCCGAGGCTGGACACGGCATCCGATAGGATGGCGAGCCGGTAGCACCCCCTCACCCACGGGTGAACTGGCCGGGAAGCGTCCGGGAGGATGCCAAGGTTCGGGCGGATTTTTGGCGATTTATGCCATTGATACAGAGCTTTAAAACTCCAGCCCGCCACACCGCTGGCTCCAGGGCTGGCTTTGCCCACACCTATTTTGAGCAAGTTGAGTGTTTTCCTGGGGACCACGGGGTGGGGGTGGGGGAGGAGGTGGGTGAGCGATGCCTGTCTCCCCTCCCCCAGCCCCTCTCGGTGCCAGGGCTACTGCTTTAGGAGAGGGTGAGGCCTGGCCACGCCCGAGCGTGCCACCCCGGGGGAGCATCTGGGCAGGGGGAGGGGGCGGGGGGGGGGGAGATCCGGGCAGACGAGGTTCCTGCCAGCTTCCCAGACCTGGTGCTGTCAGCAGGGACCGCTGGAACATCTGAGCTGTCGAGGCTGACTTTGAAACCGAACGCGGTGCGGGGAGAAGAGTGATTTGGGCTGAGTGTGAGCCACACTGGCACTCGGGTCCTTTCCATTTTAGAGCAAGGATGCGTGCTGAAGATGGAAAGTACTTGGAGATAACTGGGAACTTGGCCTTCGACACACATAAACAAGGTGGTTTCGAAAGAAAGGCTGCCCTCGGTCCCGGAGCCAGCGGAGGCAGAGCGCTCTGCCCAGCGGCTGGGCCCCAAGGCCTCCCGCGGCCAGCAGCCGGGCTGGGCCTCTCAGGTGCCAGCGTCTGCAGCCTGGCTGCTCAGCACTGCGGCGGGAAGCAGGCGTGGAGGAGGAGGAGATGCTGAGGCAGAGGCTGCCTGATCCTCCAGGCTGCTAGACGGAGGCCTGAGAAGGGTCGGGTGAGGCTGGCTGAGGTTGGCACAGACCCCAGGGGATGAGGCTGCTAGGGAGAAGACGAGCGGAAAATGACCAGGAAGCCATGGTGGGGGCCGGAGGAGGAAGGAGCCATGTGCTCCCGGCGTGGCGTGTGTGGTGTATGTATCTAGGTGGTCTGAGGTGGTTGTGAAACAGAGTATGTACGTGGGGGGGGGGGAGTAGACAGATGCCAGGGATCAGGTGCATAGAGCTCTGAAGCCATGTCTAGGCCTTGGCCTTGTCTTTGGGCCATCAGAACAGCTTTGTTTTTGTACTGGTCCTAGGACTTAAACTCAGGTCCTGGGTGCTACCCCTAAGCCTTTTTGCTCCAGGCTGACACTCTACCAGTTGAGCCACAGCTCTTCTTTGCTGGTTAATTGGAAAGAAACATCTCACAGACTTTTCCTGCCCAGGTTGGTGTTGAACTCTGATCCTCAGACCACAGCCTCCTGAACAGCTAGGATTTCCAGCGTGAGCCGTTCCTGTCCAGCTAGCCCCTGGGTTTTAAGAAGAGACAATGCTATGATCTACCAGCAGATCCACTCATGCATTCATGAACACTGCCCAGCCCTTTGTTCCCGGGCCCAGGCCACGCAACAGGAGATGCTGAGGAAGAGTTCTTGTGGTGGTGGGCAGGGGGGAGGATGGAGGCCAGAGGCTTTGCAGGCATCCAGGGGAAGAAGAGAATGATGGGAGAGGAAGGTAGACTAAGGCTGTGGAAGGCAGAGGGAGCAGGCGTGGAGAGCACTGAGTGGGGATGTGGCGGACAGGGCTGGAGAGCGTGGGTTAGTTCAGGAACCTGGTCCTAGGCCAACGGAAGAGCTGGAAGTGCGTGCCCAGACTCTACCTGTCATGGTTGTGGGACTGGATTTGTTGACAAGAGGACTGATGGAAGATGACCTGAGAAGGTGCATCTGGGGAGAGCCACGCCCAGTAAGCCTCACTGGATAGGCTGCAGAGCACAGGTGCATGGCCCCATCACATTGCACGATCCCAGCAGCAGGGAAACACTGCTCTGCGTCCCGGGGAAGCCACCGATGGCCACTGTGAAGTACCACGGGGACAGTAGTCACACACTGCATCGATGAACTCAGAAGCAGGATGCTCCTGGAGCCCTCATGCCTATCACTCGTGGTGGGCGATCTCTTTCAAGACGGCAAAGGTTTGGGGCTCATGGATGGCTGAATGTCTTCCCAGAACCCTGAGGCTGGCAGGCACTGACCTGTGTGGGAGGTGGACACAGGCAAAAGCCACAAGACGTGGGTATTCAGGCCCCTGAAGCCATCGCTGGCTCAACGTGTCCATTTTGTAGAAGTAGAGCAAAGAGCACAGAAGTGTTTCATTGACTTAAGACTTATGAGAGGCCTCCTCAATGTGGCATCTACTGACAGAAGTTTCCAGAAAGATCCGTTTGTAGATGATGCATGGAAGCACTCAGGTTCGGATTCCTCCGTCTCTTCAAAAAGTCCCAGTCCTTTGGAGATGGAGGCGTTACTCAAGTGTGAGTGGCTAGATCCCAAGTTCAAGTCCTGGTCTCCGGCCAAATAAATAAATAAAGATTCACAGTCCCATCTTAAAAATAGCATCTGGGAACGGTTACACTATAGCTCTTCATTACCAGAGGTTGATTTTCCTGTCAACCAAGATCCATAAAGGGTCCAAGGCAAAGTCCCATAAATGAACAACTTACAAGCTGTCTATTGTGTGGCACAATGCCGTCCAGAGCCATCCTCAGACCAGGGGTCATCCTTGGACCTGTCCTGCCCAGCCACACACTCATCGTTAGTTACCTAGCCGCCATCTTGATTACCAGATCAATTGCTGGAATATCTCAGTACTTATTCAGCAGCCCTTCCTTAATGTATTGGTTGCGTAGCAAAAATAACAGATAGAAACATTTTAAGGGAGGAAAGAAGCCAGGTGGTTGGAAGGGATGGGTAGGGCTGAGAAGGGCTGGGTAGGGCTGGGGGCGGGAGGGTGATGGAAGGCCTGGCTTGATCAGGATTGTGCTCATAAAGGGAGGAAAGATTTATTTTGGTTCTTGGTTTCAGGAGGCTTACTTCATGGTTCCTTGTCCTTGGCCCAGTAATTGAGCAGGATGTCCTGGTGGTGTCTCCCATGAGAGAGAGAGAGAGAGAGAGAGAGAGAGAGAGAGAGAGAGAGAGAGAGAGAGAGAGAGAGAGAGAGAGAGAGAGAGGAGGGGGAGGAGGGAGAGAGGGAGGGAGGGAGGGAGGGAGGGAGAGAGAGAGAGAGAGAGAGAGAGAGAGAGAGAGAGAGAGAGAGAGAGAGAGAGAGAGAGAGAGAGCCCTGGATGTGATATAACCTTCACGTTGTCTCCACCTCCAACAGTTTCTATAAAACCCCCAAATATCACCTCCACCTGGAACCAGGTATTCAGAACACGAGCCTGTGGGACATCCTCCATGTTTAGCTGTCCTAAATAGGTAAAAAAGGTCCTGATGTGCATGGGCTGCGGTGGTGACAGTGTCATTACAGGGTGGGACTGTGTTGTCTTGGGTTATTTCTCGGGTCTGATTCCTAAACTAAATGCTATCCTACTGGTGTAGGAAAAGCAGCCTGGTGCGACTGGGTTCTCTCGGTGGTTCCAGGCCTTTGCCGGTGGTCTTGGAGGGGGTCCCTCATTGATAAGGCCAGGTGTCTGGAAGCAGACATCTGATTGCCACCTTCCTTACTCGGCTGGGAAGTCTTCCTCTCTAAGTCCCGCTGTCTCCAGGCTTTCCCCTCAAGGCTGGCATTCTAATACATTCGGACCCAGCTCCACTTCTGGTGTCCTGGTGGCTAATTAGAGCTAAGAGTCTCATGGCTCTTTCTGTTGGGGCTGGCTCTGAATTGTAACCTCAGATCTCAGCCTCCTGAGTAGCTAGGATTACAGGTCTGAGCCACCAGTGCCTGGCTTACAGGATTTATTTTAACCCTGGTGAGTCTCAGGCTGCTAACCTACCGGGCTTCAAGCTAGAAGCTGTGTCTTACCCCATAATCTCCTGTAGGGCACAGCCAGGATGCCTGGCCAGCTCTTCCCAGCCTCTCAGGGCCTTCTCCCCTTAATCCACCTCTCCAGTAAGAGTTCTTAATTACCGTACTTGAGGTGGCTTTTGGCCAGGAAGTTCAAAGCATCTCCTACCCTTACCCCATTAATCCTATTAGCATCCTGGGGAGAGCGGAAGGTTCCAGAGTGTCCTGTGATTCCCGTCTGCCTGCTGCGGAGAGCATGTGGAGGGCCGGGCGGCGCGGCGGCCTGTTTGGCCCGGACATCCTTGGTGAGTCAACGCCGGCCTGGAGAAGTGGCTGGATTCTCAACTTGGGCCAGGGGCCGCAGGGGCCGGGGCAGGCAGCCCTCCTTCCTTACTAAACAGCCATTGCCTGCCTCCAAATGCGTCCCTCTCCAGCACGGGCAGATGCCAGGGTCCTGGGGCCTGCGGCTCTTACCCTGTCCTGGGTGGAGGGTTCTTCTTCCTGTGGGCAGCAGACCCCCCCCCAAGCCTTCTCTGAGTTTCCTTTGCAGAAAACAGCTCCTTCCCCCCCCCCCCCCAACAGCTTGGCCGTGGATTAGAAGCCACATCTGTCACCTGTTCAGGGTGCTGTGCAGCTGCGAGGGCCCTCGGGGGCTACCTACGTGGGCAGGGCTGCTCCCCGGGGTGCCGGGGAGGGGACTCCCTCACCCCCGGACAGCGGGACAAGAGGAAAACAAGATGTTCTTTCTTCTGCCTGCCTTTGCCCTGGCCCCGAGGATTCCACATTGTTTTTCATCTTGCGCCTAACTCTGGTCCAAGAACTTGGTGAAGTTGGGGCAGAGTCCTTAAACTTGTTCTCCTTCTTCTTCTTTTTGTAAACAAGTGTGCTTTCCTGGCCAGATGTTTCTTTTTTTTGCTGCTCATCGAGGGCTGCGCCATTGCGCTGTCCGGCTGAAGCTGAATAAATCTTTGTTTTATGGCCTCCTTGGTCCTTTACAACTCAGGGCCTCTGGAAGGGGCTCGGGGCTGCGCATCCTTTTCGCCGTGGCCTCAAGCAACCTCAGAAATGCACCGGGAGCTTAAAAGCCTTGGGATGGGTTTTGTGAACCCAGTGGCAGAGTCCCAGACCCTGATACGGACAGAGAGAGATGGGGATGGGCCAGCCGGGCAGAGCTCAGTCCTGGAGAGCCCCAGAGACCCGAAAGCAGTTCTTTCTCAATCACGGTTCATCCACCGGCATGATGAGGGACCAAGCAGCGACCTGAGACGACTGTGGGCACGGACATGGCCTCCTGTGACCGGCTGATGCACGACCTGGCCTCCAGACCTTCTGAGAGTCTGTGAAGGAGCGTGCTGGGCTACGGCTGTCAGCGCGCAGGTCAAAGTTGGAGGCAGGTTGTCTATAGAGTAGAGGCAGAGTCCAGCTGTGTGTGCTTCTGCAAGGACACCGCAGAGAGGCAGCCTTGCCAAATCTGTTGTGAGTGATCTAGCTGTGGCCAGCTGAGAGTGGGCCCAATTCTCCTCCTCGTCCTCCTCCTCCTCTTCCTCCTCCATCTCCTCCTTCCTCTTCTTCCTCTTCCTCCTTCTCCTCCTCCTTCTTTTAGGTGGCAGTGCGGGGTCTGACCTCAGGACCTGGGAGCTGCCCTTTAGCTTTTTTGCTCAAGGCCAGCCTGGACAGCGAAGTCTACAAGACTCCATCTTCCAAAAAGCCAGCCGGAGACCCAGCCCAAGTGGTAGAGTGCCAGCCAAGAGGCGCAAGTCCCAGCATTCAAACCCTGCAACAGCCAAACAAGCCAATGAACCTGCTCTGCATGCTTCATCTCCAATCTAACAAAATCATCAGTGCTATCACCATTTCTAAAATCATTACAATCACTTCCAAACTTTTTACTGATCAACCACATTTCCTCTCATTTTCTTAACTCTCCTATCAGTGGTTCTCCTTCTCGTTTCCTGCTACTAGAACTTCCATTATCTTCACAGTTAGAATGCTTCAATCCTCCTTTGTACTTGATACCCGAGGTCATCCAGTTCCAGTGGTAAATCAGTCCCTCCTAGCAGCTAACACTTAGTATGTTTTATGAACCAAGTCTCCAGTTCTACTCCATTAACCTCACATGCATTGCCTTTCCTAGCTCAACAAAGTCCATCTGAAAGTTCAGAAGCTGAATTTTCTGCATGTTTATTGTGGGGGTAAAGCACAAAGAACATAGATTCTACCATTTTAATTGTGTTCTCATGCTGGCTCACTATTTGGTTCCAGGAAGCATTCAGTACCCAGAGGAAATAGGCCCCCTGAATCGTCATACCAGTCCTCCTCTCCCCCACCCCAGCCCTGCAGCTGCCCACCTCCCCCTCCCACCCCACCCCTGCAGAGCTGCCAGGACAGACACTTCTGTGAGTTCATAGGAAGTCTATCCATTGATATATAATCCTATCCTACCCCTCTCTATATCTATCATCTATCTCTTATCTACTTATAGAACTATCTAACCCATCCATCCACACATCATCTGTCCATCCACCCATCATCTGTCTGTCTGTCTATCTAGTTATGTCTATCTATCTTCTACTTTAAATCTACTTATAGATACACTCCATCCAGCTACCTATAATCTATCATCTATATGTCATCTATATCTCCTATTTTCTATCTACCATCTGTTGATCTATTTTTAGCTATATCTATCATTTATCTTTCAAAAATCTATCTGCCTATCAATCATCTTCCTCCTATCATCTACTTACAGATCTAATTTATCAATCTGCTATCTATCAATGTAGTTATAGATATATGTCTATCCTACTTATTAGTATTATCTACTTATAGATCGAATCTATCCACTGCTCTTCCTCTATTACCTATCGATAGATCTAGTCATAGATATAAATCTATCATCTATCCACTACTATCATCTACTTATAGATTCTATCTGTCTGTCTATCTACCTATCCAAAATCTGACTGTACAATAATGCCTCTTGTCTTCATTTGTCTTCTATTGCCATGGCAAAGTACCTAAGACTGGGTAATTGGAAACAACAGGAAATGTCTTTGGCTCACGAGTGAGTCTGCTGGGAAGCATAAGAGCCTGTGACCGGGAGCTCCTGGCCGTGGTGGCCTGGCGTTGGGTCTCCCACGGGACACTCAGCCCGGACAGCTCAGGTCTGTCTCTGTCTTTCTAGGAAGCCCCCAGTCCCAGCAGGACTCCCCTCTGATGGCCACATCCAAGCCTTACGACTTCCCAAAGGCTCGGCCTCCGGAACACCACCCCCTGGGACCTGAGGGTGGAGTTTCTATCACCTAAGATGTGATGGATGCATTCCAATCCTGTCAACTACTTAAAGAAAGCCAGACAAATCAACTACGAGAGGGAGAGAGGGGGTGGGAGGAGAGGGAGGCAGAGCAAAAGGGACTGATTTAAAAAAAACACAGGAAAAGAACAAGGTGCAGGAAATAATTTGGAAGATGGAAGAAATGCATAAGATGTCAAAGTCATTGTAAAGATCGCTGTGGGGGAGGGTGGGGTCGCAGGGAACCCTACAAGCCGTACTCAGGGCAGAGCAGCAGTTTGACACCCCGGCAAGGCCATCCTGACACGCTTAGGCGGGAGAGTGTGTGGACAGCGGGACCAGCCGACGCCCTTTCAGGGGAGGAAGGGGACAGCCACCCGTGCTCTGGGCAGAGGAGGAGAGCTGCAGGGCAGTTTGGGGTTTGGGGATTCCCTGCACACTGCTGGGTGCTGCCCCCGCCCCACCCCATGCTCCAGGAACAACCCCCATGGCGGTGGGCTGCACCCACACCAGTGCTGGCCCGGACCCCATTCACACTGCTTGACCTGGTCTTGTCCCTGCCCCTGCTCAGCTGGTCTTCTGCCTCCCCCCCACCCCTCCCCACCCCTCCCTACTCCTCCCCTCCCCCCTGCCCCTTCCCGCCCCTCCCCACCCCTCCCTGCTCCTCCCTGCCCCTCCCTGCTCCTCCCCTACCCCCTGCCCCTCCCAGCCCCTCCCCGCTCCTCCCCGCCCCTCCCCGCCCCTCCCCGCCCCTCCCCGCCCCTCCCTGGCCCTCCCCACCCCTCCCTGCCCCTCCCTGGCCCTCCCTGCTCCTCCCTGGCCCTCCCCGCCCCTCCTTGCTCCTCCCTGGCCCTCCCCGCCCCTCCTTGCTCCTCCCTGGCCCTCCCCACCTCCCTGCCCCTCCCCTCCCCCCTCCTCGCCCCTCCCCACCCCTCCCCGCCCCTCCCCGCCCCTCCTTGCTCCTCCCCGCTCCTCCCCGCCCCTCCCCGCCCCTCCCCGGCCCTCCCTGCCCCTCCCTGCCCCTCCCTGGCCTTCCCTGCTCCTCCCTGGCCCTCCCCGCCCCTCCTTGCTCCTCCCTGGCCCTCCCCGCCCCTCCTTGCTCCTCCCCGGCCCTTCCCACCCCTCCCTGCCCCTCCCCTCCCCCCTCCCAGCCCCTCCCCGCCCCTCCCCGCTCCTCCCTGCCCCTCCCCGCCCCTCCCTGGCCCTCCCTGCTCCTCCCTGGCCCTCCCCGCCCCTCCCTGCCCCTCCCCAGCCCTCCCTGCTCCTCCCTGGCCCTCCCCACCCCTCCCTGCCCCTCCCTGCGCCTTCCTTCCCCTCCCACCACAGGACAGCTGGCCTCTGGTCCTCAGGACGATGCATTTCAGGTCTCATTTGGTTTCACTCATCCAGGGCACTGTGAGGCCTCTCTGAAGCTGAGCTCTGCCTTCAGAAGCGAGCGGTGAAGGCCGAGGCCTCGGGTGGAGGCTGGGCCCTGGAAGAGGGGGGCGCTGGAGCCCGGCCTCCTCTAGGGGGTGTGCGGGAGGGGAAGGAATGTGCATTCGGACTGCTGTGGTTGCTGGGGCAGGTCACACAGCTGCCCTGGGCCTTTCCGGAACCCACTGAGGCCTGGTCCAAAGAGGAGATGTGGGGTGAGTCAGCTCGGTTCCCGTCAAGAGCTGGAGCTCCGCTGCGCTGCTGTCCCTTCTCAGGAGCACACCGGGGGCTGCTGCAGTCCCAGCAGCCCCTCCCGGCCTCCCCCTGCCCCGCCCTGCCCCCCTGCCTCCCCTGCCCCTTTCCCTTCCCCTCCCTGCCCTGCCCTTCCCCTCTCTATCTGCCCCCCCCGTCTCCCCCTGCCCCGCCCTGCCCCCCTGCCTCCCCTGCCCCTTTCCCTTCCCCTCCCTGCCCTGCCCTTCCCCTGCCTGCCCTGCCCTTCCCCTGCCTGCCCTGCCCTTCCCCTGCCTGCCCTGCCCTTCCCCTGCCTGCCCTGCCCCTTTCCCTTCCCCTGCCTGCCCTGCCCTTCCCCTGCCCTGCTGTCCCCACCCCTTGTCCTCACGAGGTGGTACCGGCCTCCCCCTGGAGGTCTCCCCCTGAAGGCCAAAGAGCTAGAGCTCTGAGCAGGAGGAGCCGTGCCAGAGCCCCGCCGCCTGGCCCGGCTTTCTGTGCTGGAGGAGGGCAGCGTAAGGGGTGGGGGTGGGCTGTGCCCCAGCCCTGGCTTCCCATATTGGTGGCCTCTGAATCTTCCAGAAGGCATCCGGTCCCTGCCTGTGTTCCTGGCCTTTCTACGCCAATGCATGCCCCACCCTTGCCACTGTGGTTCTGGGGTCAGGCCTTGTCCTGGGAACTGAGCCCTTCAGACCCAGCAGCCCCAGAGCCCCGGGGTGACCCGGGGGAGGGTGGCCTCACCCAGAAGCCCCAGAGCCCCGGGGTGACCCGGGGGAGGGTGGCCTCACCCAGCAGCCCCAGGGCCCCGGGGCGAGCCAGGGAAAGGTCACCTCACGTTCCGACAGGGGACTGTGCGCCAGAGGCCAAGGGAGCTGTGTGGGAAGGGATGGCCCCGCTGAGCTGACCCAGTCCGCAGCAGCAAGCTGGGGGACGCGGGTGGCGGCGGGGCTGGGCACCCCGGCCAGGGCCTACCACGCCATTCGCCTGCCAAGGACCACACTTGCACATCCCACATTGGATGAGGACACACGAAGCTGCCGACCCGGTCTGAGCCACAGGTGCCTTCCCTCCTCCTCAGTGGAGCGGCTGCACCGAGGACAGATGCACCTCTGAGGTGCTGTTAACGAAGGGTTCACGCTCTTCACCGCGCCACCAGAGTGCACGCACACAAGGCCAATCGGGCAGGTGTGTCCCGGGGCTGGGGAACTCACGAGTCTCTACACAGGCCAGGCTGGAGAGCATGGCTGGCGGTGGGCTCTGCAGAGGCCCCTCCCCCACCCTCGGCACAGCCAGGCCTCCAGCCCTTACTGTTCTTTATTAAGATGATTGTTTCTTCATCGCTTTACTTTGTAATAAGTCTTCATCAGATATATTTTTTCTTGTATTTTAAGTGCTTTGCATTTTAGTATTTGTATGTCTTTGTATATAATGTATATATAATATATAACATGTAGTATAATAAACTATATAAAATATACAATTTGCATATAATATATACATCAATTTTACAACAATCCTGTTGGGATTTTGATCAGTACTGAATCTGTACATTGATTCTGGAAAAACAATTAACATTTAAACAATATCCAGTCTTTCTAACCCACAAGCCAATCCATCCACTTTTGATTCTGTGTGTGTGTGTGTATATGTGTGTGTGTGTGTGTGTGTGTGTGTGTGTATATGTGTGTGTGTGTATGTGTGTGTGTGTGTGCGTGCGCGCGCGCTAGTACTGGGGTTTGAACCCAGGACCTCTTGCTGTTGCTTAGCGTCTGTGCTCAAGGCTGGCATATATCCCTTGCCAAACTTAACTCCAAATGTTTTTTCTTTTTATGATTTTTATGTAATATTTTAGAATTTTATTTTTTTGTTCAGTTGCTGATATATAGAAATGGAGCCAACTTTTATTGACTTGTGTCTTACCTCATCTTGTTTCAGTGACATTTTGGGAGTAGATTCCATAAAGATGTTCATGGTGTCAATAAATATCACAGCTTGCTTCTAGTTTTCAACAAGAACATCCTTACCTTTCATTTCTATCCTTAGCCTTATCGCATTAGTGAGACACTCCCTTAAATATATGTGGTGAGAATGGACATCCTTCTTCCTAGATTAAACTTTCCTGTTTTATTTCTACTTCTTTTTTAATATATATTTTTATTGTAAAGATACTGTACAAAGTGGTGCTGTGGCTCAAGCGGTAGAGAGCTAGCCTTGAGCTGAAAAGCTCAGGGACAGCGCCCAGGCCCAGAGTTCAAGCCCGACAGACCAAAAAAAAAGATACTGTACAATTACATGAGTAAGATAATGAGTACATTTCCTATTGTTACCCCCTCCTTTGTTTTTCCCCTACCATTCCTTCCCTCCCCAACTCTCCAACTACCCCCCGCCCCACAAGCTGTAAAGTTCATTTTCAGCATAGTGTCTTGTACATCTCATTGTTACAAGGGGTCAACCTGTATCCTTATTTTAGCATTTTGTTATTTCCCTTCCCCCTCCCCAAATTAGAAAAATGTATGTACAAGAGGCAGGACACTGGAATCAAATCGTTGAAAATGGGTTATACCATGGAAGAAGAACATACAAAAGAAACAAAAAATATTATTTTCTTTGAAGTAGTTGTACAAAGGGGTTTCGACTAAACACAGCCGTGTATCTCCACCAGGGTCTCCCCTT